>NC_142170.1:2169108-2802108 GCF_029865625.1 Vigna umbellata
AAATGCCTTTTTGTTTCTTCTAAAGGGGTGATCAATGGGCAAGAACCGCCGATGACAATCAAACCAACAACTTTTTCGACCATTAGTCAATTGGAATGACTTTGTATGTTCCATGCATTGCGGACAAGCTAATCGACCATGGGTGCTCCAACCAGATAACATGCCATAGGCTGGAAAGTCATTAATAGTCCACATCAAAGCTGCCCTCATAAGGAAATTTTGCTTCCTTGAAACATCATACGTCCAAACACCATTCCATAGCTTTTTCAGATCATCAATCAAAGGCTCCAAATAAACATCAATCCCTGATTTGGGATTAGATGGACCTGGTATTATACACGTTAAAAACATATAAGGCTTTGTCATACACATCTCAGGTGGCAGATTGTATGGGGTAACTATGACGGGCCAACATGAATAAGGTGATGCAGACGCCTGAATGTACGGCGTAAATCCATCAGAGCATAGACCAAGTCTGACGTTACGCGGTTCACTAGAAAAGGACGGATGTTTACGATTGAAGTGCTTCCAAGCTTCACCGTCAGAAGGATGACGCAAAACTCCTTCAGTTTTCTTACCATCATGCCATGTCATGTGTTGTGATGTTTGCATTGAAGTGAACATTCTTTGTAATCTTGGAATAATGGGGAAGTAGAACATTGTCTTTAAGGGAATTGCTTTTTTCTGCCTCCGTCCTGCATGCATCGTATGATATCGAGGAGAGCCACAAAACTTGCATTCAACCAAGCAAGCATCATTTTTGCCACTATCATTGTCATAGAATAACATACATCCATTAACACAACAATCAATCTTCTTGGCTTCCAATCCCAACATTGAAACACATCTTTTGGCTTGATAACAATTCTTCGGAATAGAATTGTTTGGTGGTGTCAGATCTAAAATCAATTTTGTGTAGTGATCCACTGCTTGATTGGGAACGTTCCAATTAGATTTACCAGCCAACAGTCTGATGGACACTGACAACTTTGACTCAGATGAACCTTCAAATACAGGTAGATTTGCCTCTGTCAGTAATTTGTAAAACCTCTGAGTGGCTTCATTTGGAGACTCTTCATCATGACTACCGTTTGCTTCTTGTTCGTCATGTCGATGAAGAGCATTGTTGACCATCTCTTGCATATAGGCAAATTGATCTATCTCAGATGTATGTACAACAGTATTCGAACCTGATGCAAGCCGATTTTGAACTCTATTGGAGGTCGAAGGATTTTCTTCACCATGAAATGTCCAAACCGTGTAATTAGGCATGAACCCTTTTTGGTATAGGTGAACTTTAATCTCTTCATCTTTCAAAATCCTTGTACATTCGCACTTCATGCATGGGCATCGAATCCCTCCATCAATGGCATAATAATGACTGCGTCGAGCCGTCTCCACAAACTCTTGAACTCCGATGACAAAAGATTCCTTCAAACCTCTCCTTCCGCTATAACAACGGTCGTACATCCATGCACGATGGTTGAGAAAATAGGCCATGTTCTGTGACAAGCCAAAAAAAAAATCATTGTCAAAACAGCAACACTCCATGCGACATAAGTAATAAACCTATTACTATTCAAGTCGAACATGGAAGGCAATTTGAACACTTCGGTTACTTTAGGTGAATTCCCAATTTCTCACCTATTACTACACTTTTTTAGGTTTTACTTTAGAATAGTTTAAGACTAATTCTACTTAGTGTAGTTTAGTGTAGTTAGTGGAGTTTAGCCTAACTCATTCTTCAAAGTTTGTTTATGCTATTTTAGTTTAATTCAATTGGTGTGAAGTGATTTTCTTTAGTTCACTTTGGTGGAAGTTGATTGGTTAAAGTGATTTTCCTTTCAGCTATAAAATGGTCCCTATGTGGGCACATTCCTACACCTCTTACAAAGAGTGTGATGGGTGTGAGGGTTTTGGGTTTCTCTTCTTCGAAGTGGAAGAGAAGGTGGAATGAGTGAGGGTTGTGGGTTTTGTCTTATTTGGTTTGATCACATTTAGGGTAAAAAAAGTCAACCTGAGCAATCAAGCATGATCAATTTGAAAAATATTCTAACTCTAAAACAATTATATCATTAGCTTGGGAACTTAGAATGTCAATAATTGATACAAGTAAGAAATAACAGTTATGAAACACATAGGGAGTCAAAAGGAACGTAAGATATGTGGTAGAATAGATTTCAAAATGCAATGCCTTTGATGCAGCAATCAAAATAAGCTTTCTATATCACAAATCTGCAACTATACCACAAAAAATGCTGAAATATTGGTGGTTTGAATGGTCATTTTGCACAAAAGTGTTTATAATCATAATTTTATGGTTTTAGCAACTTTTCTTTATGAAATATGACTTGTACAAGCTGCCAGCACATGCTAAATATGATTAAATCAAAATATCACTGTTTCAATTGCTCTTTAACACCAACTTTAACCATTTTCACCAACCAAATTCAAGCATAAGAATCAAATTGGATTGTAATCATGTAATCTGACTCTAGGACAACAATTGAGATGTGAATAACACTCTAGGAGTGAATTCAAAGATGTCCAGAGGTGAGTTCTAAGCTGGATACATGAGAAAGAGACAAGATTGGCAAAATTACTTTTAAGCACGAGAATAGGGGACAAGAAAGTAGAAACCAAGAAACCAAGAAACCTATCACATGCTACCTAGGCCTCAGAACAATGAGGTTATGGACTTCTAATACTTTAGCAAGTCATGAATAAGATT
Organism: Vigna umbellata; assembly: GCF_029865625.1. Classification (NCBI taxonomy): domain Eukaryota; kingdom Viridiplantae; phylum Streptophyta; class Magnoliopsida; order Fabales; family Fabaceae; genus Vigna; species Vigna umbellata. The sequence continues at coordinate 2,171,840 of NC_142170.1, forward strand.
AAGTTATCATGACAAATTCAGTAAACCATTGTTCTTGCAGCAACAGCCCAAGTTTATGGCTATTGGTGTCAAATTTGCTTGAAATATGGTCACACTGCCACAGTCAGAGGCTTTGACTTCATTGACAGAATAAAGACCCTTCTTGAGTTTGAATGCCCTGGACAGAATAAATTCAGTAAACCATTGATGTCACCATAGACACCATTGTAGCCACAGTATGAGCTTAATCTTTATCAAGAAAGCTGAAGTATAAGCACAAAACAGTTCTGCTTAGTCTCTATCTTGACACTTTGATTTTGATAACAAAAAAATACTCATTATGGAGGAAAGTTCCGACAGGTTGAAGAGATGGGGTAGTCTATATCTTGGAGGAAGCCAGAAATAACATTCCTGCTCCATTTGACAACATCACCACCCTGCAAACATTGTTTGCCAACCAAGGACTTGATTTGAAGGACTTGATTCTGCATCTGCAGTCACTGTACTCTATTTTATACTTTTATTTCAAAAGTTCAGACATTTCAAAGTTTGCTTCATGCTTTATTAATGCCACACCTGGATCCTTCTACGGAAGGCTCTTTCCCAGTAATTCCATAAACCTTTTTCATTCCTCCAACAGTCTACACTGGCTTTCTCAGGTTAGATAAGTTCACTCTTTCTTCTCCTCTAAACTTACTGATATGCTATAGTCGACCAAAACCATTTTTGTCTTAGGTTTGTTTTTGTTTCAATTTCTCACTCTTGAGTGTATTTATCTCATATTTTGGTTGTAGGATCCATTATTGGGGTGTAAGGATGCAGCATCCCTTAACAAGGGTCATACTGAGGTATACAAAGCCTACCTTAAGCAGTATCAACAAGACTTAAAATTGTTTCTGAAATCACGTTCTGAGGAACTTGTGCCTGGAGGAGCAATGGTCTTGTTGTTCCTTGGTAATGAGGAAAATCCTAGAATAACAGGTTGGGAACTAATTACTATAATACTCAATGAGATGTTCTTGGAGGTAAAAAAAAGTTGTTTTTTTTGTTTATTAATTACTATTAGGGTATCTCTTAAGAATAATATTAGCTCTATGGGTTACAGCTTATAATTGAAGAGGTATATATATATAAAAAATGCAGGGTATGATTGAAGAAGAAAAATTGGAGTCCTTCAACATACCAGTGTACGAACCAACTGTTGAAGAACTTAGAAACGTGATTCTGGAAGAAGGGTCGTTCTTGATTCAACGATTGGAGATTTTAATCTTACCTTGGGATGACGGCATGAGTGAAGGGAGTGATGATATAAAAGCAGATTTGATTTAGTTGTACAGATTTTAATCTGATATAAAAGCAGATTTTAATCTGATAGAAAACTGCATGTTTAGTTGTACAGATTTGATTTTAGATTTTGTATTATTTTTTAAATTGGTAAAGTTAGTCCTTCGAATATTAAAAATGTTTGAATTTAAACTGTGGAAGACAAGAGGATGAAGTGTTTCTATGGTGTTGAACAACTATAAGCTACTGCTAATAGGGCAACTTGGTTTACAAAATTTAAACAAGGAAACTGATGAAATCTAATTGACATTCCAGGTCAGTGTTTGACTATACCAACCCTCCAAGTGGTGAAATCTACTTGAGATAACCTATAACTCCTACCACCAATGCTGTTGATAAAGTTAACTTGAACTTGGATATTTCTAGCAGATTTCCTCCTTCTAAGTGAGAATTGCATGTGTTTAAGTACCAGTCTCGTCTTAAATAGAGACTGCTTCTGTTCTATTAACAAAGTACACGGCTCAGAATAGCAGTATTTGGTAGTGTCATTCTACATGATTGTTTCAAAATAGTAAAATATAACACTACAGGACGAGGAACCCAAAATGGCAATGCAATTGAATGCTATGATAAATAGCTCTAGGAACATACATGTTCCGTATAGGCTTTAAGCTTTCCTTCAATTTGAAAACGATTTTCACCTTATCTGTGTTTCCTACACGCCTAATTAACTGATTAGTTGTGAAAGTGTCAATTTGATATATGGCAATTAAGGTAGATACCAAAACCAAAACATATCAACGAAAGTACCATGTTTGAAGCATAAAATCTAGCCACTTAATGCAATAGAGACACGTCTGAAAATACCATGTTTATTTTTACTATGTTTGGGACTCTATCTGTACTAATTAACACTGTTGAATTTGATCAGATTACAAACTAAAGAAGGAGAACGTATATTGTGCCACTTGCCCTTTATGATTACTTGGCGAAAATGCTGAGATGCAGCATCCAGCAGGAGCAAGAAAAGATGGAAAACTGAATGTGTGCAAGTGAAAAATTCCGACATGATAAAAGGATGAGTGAATGGAGACAAAGTGATGGAAAAATTTTGAGTTAAGAGGAAAAGTGGCCCACAATGTCTATTGGGGAAGGAGCAGGCAAACAAACGTTCACTGGTGTTGGAACTTGCGTTCCCTGATAAACAAGTTTAGCCTAAAACACTTTGGTCTGCTACCAGTCCCCACACCCACATGACTTTGGTTCTCTCTTCCACTGTAATATTCCAGGTCAGTGGCAGTGCAGGGATTTATTGGGTTCAGTCCAGGAATGCTATCTCTAGTGAAACCAGACAATGTTGTTATCACTTCTCTTCCTCTGGTTGCATACATTTTTACTTATGAATACATATGTCAAGTTTCACTAAATCCAAATAAGAAAACAAAGTCCTTGACTGTGACAAGTTACAGTGTCTAGTGTTTAACTTACATGTATATATAATGATATTTTGTAATTGAATTATCCTTACACTAACACAAAAAATTGTGTTTTACATCAAACGATCAAATTGGTACTATATATCTAACAATGGAATTCACACGGTACTCTTCTCTTAGAAATCAATCTCAACATTATAGCACCATAAAGAACATACAATTATTTTCATAACCAAATCACAAAAACACATACATATGAACTTAACTCAAATCAATAACAGAAACTAAAAAAAACTAAAACAGAAACTAAAACAGAAACTAAAACAGATACTAAAAATGAAACAATAGCATTCACGGTTTAAAATGAAACCCAAATATTTTGCAGTTTGATAGGAAAAGAATGTCAGCAGAACCTGACATCATAATTTAAGAGGGCAGAGTGTCCATATCCAAGCAGGAATAGTGGGTTCATTTTTTGAATCCCAAGAAAACAAACTCTCATTATCCTTCCTGTCTCACCCTAGCTAGAAAGGGACACATCAACCCTAATTTTAGGTGCAGGTAATCATCATTTATATTCACCGCTTCAGTGTTTGATGTCTTATTTTTTTCATTTTCTTTTTCTCACTCTTAAATTTATTTCATTTATTGTTATGGACTGTGCTGACAGGGCTGAGTTTTTTCATTATATATAGCTTCCCTTACTCTCACATCTCGTGCCACTCTTCAAAGCTGAGCAGAACTCACAAGAAACACTCTTTCAGCTCAACTTAAACCACCTTTGTCTAGGTTTTCAACATGTCTTGTGTAATGCAGCACAAGCTCTTGAAGCTCTTGGACATGATTCTCCAACTCCTGCAGGCTACGGGAAGTCCACTGGAAAAGATACCAAGGTGTACTATAGAGGCAGACCTCCTCAAGGAATCAGAACTGATTGGGTAATGCATGAGTGTTGCTTCAAGTAGAGGACCCCAGCAACATTCCAAGAAAGAAATAAAATAATCCGAAAGATAATCACATATCATTCCAGCCAAGGTTTCAGTGTGAAATGAAATTTGTTTCATACCATTACTTGAAATTAATTACAGTGTGTTTGACAAAATGACTGAACAAAAGGAAACTGACATGGTTTGTTTGGTTTTTGTGATGAATGAAAACAGTGTCAAAGCATGGGAGCAGTGGAGAAGAAGCTTGAGGAAATGGACATAGAATACGCGCGTGGAACGGTGGAAGAAGGCGGGATCAAAGTGGATCAGTTGTTTTTTCATTACCCAGATGGGTTCATGCTCTATAACGAACCTTCAGATGCTTCAACAGAGACAGACACACCAAATTGTGAAACAGGACTCAGCTTTAATGTTATCTTGAGTATTTCACTAGTTATGCTTATTGAAATTGGCTTTTTAGGTGTACCAGTAGCATTTTACTCTGATCCAGTATTTGTTATCAGTTTTCATAATCAACACACATTAGCAATCAAAATGACTACTTTGAACAATATTTTCTATAACAAATCATATTGCACAATAAACTTCAGAGCATACATTCAACAAACTCAGAACAAATGCTTCTTAGCTTGTAAAGTTCATCAATCGAAATAACAACTGACCTCGACGGTAGCCCCTTCAATAGCCTCTGAAGCAGTACTGGAAGACCTTCTCACGCAGTGTCACTGCCCTGGTTACGCCGCCTCGTCTATGCCGCGTCCTCCAATATCCTCCCTCCACAATGGTAGCCTTCAACTCAGCCACCCACCACCTTCCTCAGCTCAGAACACTGCAAAACGCTAGAACAAAAAAGCTTCCACCATTAACGCGTAATCGAGAACAGAAACAGGAAAACAAAATGAGATGGGAGAATGGGACACTTCACCTATAATGGAGGAGAAGGGAAGAAGCGTATCCCGATTGTGCTTAGGGTGGAAAGCAGTCTGCACAAGCCAGTGAGTGAGTTCGTCGAGGGAGTTAGGGTACACAATCTGAAAATTGGGGAAGAACGAGTTTTCGCGAAATGAGGGGAGGGAAAGCTATCACTTTCTAATTCCATATACATCATTCACTTACCGAGGGTCGTTTGCCTTCGGTAATGACTCCTGTCCATTACAGACGGCCATTGCCCTTCGGTAAAGTCATACTACACAAGCCTTCGGAAAAGCCTTCGGTAAATTACATTTTCCGAAGGCCAGAAGGCCTTCGGTAATAAGCCGCCGGTAATAAATGTTTTTCCTGTAGTGATATATATTAATGAATAAATAATTGAATATAAAATGTTAAAAGTTGTATTCCTCATGTTTGAATACTCATTTAATGCAGAAATAACCCGTATAGAATTGCTTTTATATCAGTCGATATTAGAACCAATTATAACTATTAGAGACCTTAAATGGTTGCATTACATAACAATAACAATACTTTCCTTATTAGTACTTTGAAAACTATATATTTCTACCTATTAAATGTGATATATCCTTTTTTTTAATTGATAAAAAAATTATAATAAAAAAACACTATAAACTCCATTCATTTAATAGAAGTTTCTACATGAGAGTAGAGAGATTAGTTTATACAACTACAAGAACCTAAGCAACTAATCAATACTCCATTTATTTGGAAACAAACAAAACATAAGAAACTTTTTGCAAACACATCTTAAAAAAATGAAATAAAACTTGTTTAAATTATTCATAAACTAACTTAAAACTTTTTCATTCTAATGATGTTGAGGATCTGGTCCAGCAGGTGATAACCTCTCCAATTTTGCTCCCAGCATCGACCTCTTCTGTTGATGCTCTCTAACTTTTGAATTTTTGACTAAGTCACGTAAAAGAAGTTCAGTGTTAATCCTTTTACCCATCATGGGTGTAGACTTAGGCAATAAAAGTCTTGCCTCTGAATTCACAAAAACCAATGGAAGAAAAACTAAGAAGATAACAAACACTTTTGACACCATTAAGGTAGCCATGTTCTTACTCAAACTACGTCAAGAATACAAGTGCTCTAAAATGAGTATGTGAATAATGAAGTAACAAAGAAGGCTATTTATACTCAAATTCCAATTAGGGTTTAATGCAATCCACTTAAGGGAGTTTAAGTTCATGAGTTCCATTGGAGGTTGATATAACACATGTCTTTGTTTCACAAGTTTAGATAATTAATGTTTTAATGTTATGGGATTAAGGTTAGTTGGTCGGTTCTCCATCTGAAACATAAATGAATGTAAAAGCCGACCAAACCGATTCATCTATATTGTCCTCTTCATCCAAAAACTTTATATTATTGATTAAATGGAGATAGATTAGAGAAAGTAGTACTAGCAATTTCCCGATAGACCAACCCAAATCCTTTGCATCCATGCCATCAAAGTGTTTGTGTTTGTGCTCCACAATCTCACATGGGCACAACCATTCCCAAATGAGAGAAAATCACGTGGCCACGTCACACATGGCTTAATCCAACAAACTCTGTCATCACCTTGCTGGAACACATAACTTCATCTTACAATATTTGCTTACGACATAATAATCCATGTTGTCTCAAAAAAAAAAAAAAGAGCGCGCATAAAACAAATTACGTTGTATGTTTCGTTCCTTGCTTTCGTGATTCGTCGTCCCTTTGGTTTTCGAACGGAAATGTGGCGCGGCCAAACGAGAAAAAAACATGCAAATTGACCTTTTTCAAGATGTTCCAAATCAGCTTTCAACAAAGTCAGAATAAACAAATCCCTTCATTTCCTCTGTTTGGATCCTTTTTACTTCCTTACACGATATTCCATTATGTTATTTTTTAACAAACAAAATATTTACTGCATGTTTCAAGTTAGTTTTACTTTTATATATGAGGAAAATTTATTATATTGAAAAATATTTAACATGTTTGTTGACTAAATTACACTATCCTCTCGGGAAAACGTAAGTTTCGTATTATCCCCATTTTAAAGTTTAAGCGTTAAAATGCATTTACATTTTCATTTTTTTTAAATTTAATAATTTCATTTTGTTAAGTAACACTAGTAAAAAAAGAGATATTATCTCGTCCGTTATACGTCGGTTCACCAGAAACCGAAACATAAAACGGTGCGGTGACATTTTTGAAATTTTCTTGACAGTATAGGCCTTGGTTGTATTAGAACCGATGCCATATAGGGTATATGGCCTCGGTTGTCTGCAGAACCGAGCCCAAAATTCCCTGCAAGACACTGACATTCCACATCTGCAATATGTTGTCATAAAGGTTGCAGTCAGACCGTCAGGGATTTGGCATCCGTTCTAAGGAGAACCGAGGTCATGGACCCTGATCTGAACAAAATCTAAATCTTTAAGTAAAATTTAATTTGTAACAGAGAATTTGGTCTCTGTTTAGTGGTGAACCGAGGCGAAAAAGTTGAAAAAAATTTCAAAATTGCCACTTCAGATCAATTTTGAATTTTTTTAATAAAATAGGCCTCGGTTAGGCAAGGAACCGAGGCCATATCCTTTCGTAGGTTTTTTTTTGTTTCGAATTTTTTTCTAAATGGGTTCAGACTAAGAACCCTAATCAAAAAACTCTTCCACATTATCTTCTCTCTTTCAATTAACGTGAGAAACCAACTTTTTCCTCTTTTTCTTCTAGCGGACCACCCAGTCTTGGGGGCGAGAAGTTCTGCGTCTCGAAGAGCGACAATGACCTCACGGCTGTGAGAATGGAGACACTGCGAAGCGTGACTCAGGCGTGTTCTCGCCTTCGATGGCGGTTCGCGGTGGACTTTTAGGGTCCTTCGTTGCGCAGGTAGACCTTCTCCTTTTTCTCTTTCTTTTTCTAGATCGTGATGCAAGAGGAGGTAGCGCCACTCTCTTCTTCCCCTTTTCCCTCTTTTTCTTTCGTTCTGGTTCAAGCATCGCAGGGAGGGTTTTCTTTTCCAACGTCTCAGTGGGCGTTCTCATGGTGGTGGGATCGCGGAAGCTTTCCTCCTTCGAAGCAAACGCGAGTTTGGTTCTGACCGAGCCTAGGTGCCAACGGCGTCGCGGTGGCGAGAGAAGATGACGATGAGTGGTGGTGCTGGAGGCGCTGATGGTGGTGGCCATAGGTGTCAAGGTGGCCGACGTTGACAACTCTGTTTTAGCAGACTTTGAGTGAACCTTTTGGGCCAGTAGTCCAATGATGTATTTTTGGCTTGGGTTGGCAGTTTAAAGTGCACGTGATTTAAAAAAAAAACAAAAGGCTTTGACATTCCACATCTGCAGTCTGTTGTCATAAAGGTTGCCCCCCTCCCCCTGTTATTTTTTCTTTCTTACTACTTCGGGTGCAGGGGAGCCGAAGCAGAAACCTTTGACATATTACCTCGGTTTGAACCGAGGCCAAAAGTCCCCCACCTTTTTACCTCGCCGGTATATGCCTCGGGTCGAAAACCAAAGCATATTGTAAAAAACAACCGTTGTCGTTTCCCTTCGCTGCACTAGTGTAAGTCTAACTTAATCAAATAAAATCAACTAGTAAGGTGAGGTTTACATTCAGTTATAAATTAACCTTAGCTTTAATAGATGTAAGACTTCTAACACAATTTTTGCTCATACTAAGACATATACATCTCGAGTATAAAACTAAATATCAATGAATGGTCTACAACAACCAATAGATGGAACAATAAATCCAATAAATAACAAATTTTGTGTTAGGATAAGTTCTAACTCATTACTCTATTACCATAATATGAAGTAGATTTTAAATTTAGTTTAAATTCACAAAACTGACTTGTAAAATAAAGTTTATATCAACTTATGTGTTTTAAATTGACTTTATTTATATTCGATGTAAGATTATTTATAATATTTTTATCGTATACTATAAACATAATAAGACTCAGGTATTTAAGTATATATATATATATACATGTATATATATATATATACATGTATATATATATATATATATATATATATATATATAGATACATATATATATATATATGTAGATATATATATATATATATATATATATATATGTAGATACATATATATATATATATGTAGATACATATATATATATGTAGATACATATATATATATATGTAGATACATATATATATATATGTAGATACATATATATATATGTAGATACATATATATATATGTAGATACATATATATATATGTAGATACATATATATATATTTGTAGATACATATATATATATATGTAGATATATACATATATATGTATATATATGTATCTACATATATATGTATGTATCTATATATATATATATATATATATATATATTTTATGCTTACTTCAAAGGTTTTGGACTCATTTAATTTTCTTAACTTAACTGTGAGTGGTTGTGAGTGGTTGTGAGTGGCTCATGGTTTTCCATTATTAATTTTCAATCACTTTTCTCCCCGTAGCATTACTACTCTCATTTTTTCACATTTTTGGTAACGTCTTCTCCCACACACAATGCCACCACCTTTTTCATTCTCCTCCACTCACTCATTTCCCATTTTATTATTATATTATAGTTACTTCATCATCTATTCATTGATCAAATCATTCTTCACTCATCAACTACTTTCTGCTATCTCAAACTCTTGTTTCTTATATTTTAAGTTTTGAGACTTGGACTTTTTTTTTACACATAGAAAGTTTGAAGGTTAAATATGTTTATAGTTAATGAATTTTAATGTCGATTAGAAAACATGTTTGATACGTAAAAAAAACAATTCAACATAATTTATTAAAAGCTATAGTAAAAAAAGTATATTTAGTTTCGTTAAAAATGTTTGAGTTTCAAGAAAAATGAAGTCTTTCAAAACACAGTCACTAGTGCAAAAAACGTTTTTTATACCTGTTAAAAAAGCTTTTTATAGAGTAGGTATAGAAGTGAGGGGTATAGATAGTTTTCAATTTTTCACACCGGTTTTGTCTATAACAGATATAAAAATTGTTATTCACACCTGACATTCCGGGAGCAGGTATAAAAAAGTACCAGAAGAACCCACTTTTTATACCTGATGGTTCCACGACAGATATAAAAGAATATCACTTTTATACTTATCGATATTATAACAGGTATAAAAAGAATAAGACCTTTTTATACCTATTGTGCTTTAATAGATATAAAAGTGACGTTTTTTTTAATATTTGATTTGTATGTGCCATTATCCATATATAAACTTGCATAAAATTCAATTCCATAATACACTCTAAATTATCAATAACAAAAAAAATGATCAATATTGTTTCTATTATTAACACATCAACATAGTTCTTCAATGTAATATTTACCTAACAAAGTCCCTAAATATATTCACATAACAAATTACACATAAAATAGTTCCTCAATTCAAAATGTAATATTGAAACATCTAATCATCTAGAAACGGTTATACATAGAAATTGAAAATTACATTGTTTATAATCCAACTTCAAAAATTAACAATTACATTGTCTATAATTCAATAACTTGTCTTTCTAACAATTAATCACTTGGAGAATTTGATAGGCAATTTATTACCTAAACTTAGCTTCTTAAAGCGTGAATCATATTCTTCTAGTAGATCAAGCTCAAATGCTAATCTCTAATGCTACATGTTTTACGTTAACTTTATAAGCTTCCTGCAAGAAAAAGGACCAAATCAAAGTGTTACCCTAACAAGTACTACATTATCTATAGGCCATTTTGGATACTGAATTTACACAACAGATATTCGAGCATCTTCTACCTGCAACAATAAATAAAGATTACACTGTGGCGTCAATCCCAAAACTGAGTGCAAATTTTAAGAAAAAGAAAAAGTAAGACTAAACCAACTGGTCCAAATGAATGAGAGAGAACAATTATATCTGACCAAATTATAACACCGAGGAAATGTTTAAGTTGAACTTGGAACATGTCACCAAACAATAATTTAAAAAATCTAAGTGATATTTCTACCTGGTATGCAAAGTATGTAATTAATGTGCTTCATTTTTATTACTTACAATCATCCACTGTACACCCTCAGACGAGTAATGATCCTCTCTCGACACATGGGACAATTAGTTAACTTGTATCCACAATCCTTGTAAGTTTGTTTTTCCAAAATATTGTATAAATAATAATAATAATAATAAATAAGAATAATGATAACTCACCATGAGACCACACCCGAAGGCTAAGTCTCTTGGATTGGTCAAACAAACAGGACAAACCTGTAGAACGTACATTATTAGCAACCACACCGTCAACAATCAAATTAGCTTTATCATCGTTTGTTTGAAGCGCATCGTATATTTGCTTCACTGTTAGAGGAAGCAAGGACTGAGCATCGCAATTCTACAAAAACAAAATAAATCATAAAATACGACTTCAAACCACATCATTTTCTCAAAAACTTCTAATTAAAAGAAGAGCAAAACCCTAGGAATTTATTAGTGTTGAGGGAAATGAACTGTATCAATTCGAACATAATGGTGATTACCGACACAATCGAACCCAGGGAGAGAGAGGAGGAGAGCATCGAAAGTTCGGAGAGCCAAATTCTGAAGCCCTTGAAAAGGGGAATGGTGTTGTCGACATGGATGATTTTAGTGATGATCGCGGATTCAGCGATGAGAGAAGGAAACTTTCTAGAAGCTTCTTCGCATAAAGAGGCATGCTCTTGTGCTTGTTGTTGCCGCGTTTTGGAAGGCACGGTGGTGGCATTCGACGATAATGGCAAATTATAAGCAAAGGAGAATAAGTGCAGCGTGGAAGTGAAGAAGCACATGATTTGGCGAATTGGAAAGCATCGCGGCTGTTGCAGACGTTGACCGTTTTGAACTCTGTGCTGAAAATAGAGGAGCTTTGTCGAGGAAGAATTAGAAGTGCAGCGTGGAAGATGCGCGCAGAAGTGAAGTGTGAAAACGCGCCAGAATATTCCATACCGATTTTAAGTGTAGTGGGTGTAAAAAATGAAGTTTTATACCTATTTAGAGTCTAACCGGTGTAGAACTATTTATCATTTATTGCGGTTTTGTCATTATACTATTTTTTATGCCTATTTTTAGTATAACCAGTGTAAAAAAGTTTATCTTATTTACAATATTGTCACCCCATCATTTTCTATAGCTGACAAATTTTAACATATATAAACCATAGCTATAAAAAACTTATTTTATACTAGTGAGTAAATTTTTTGAAATTATTTGCACAACTATAGACTTCTGTTATAAAAGAACCAAAATCTATACTAGTACAAATTTCAATCCTTTAAAGAAGTGAAGTCTTTAGTTGTACAAACAATTTAAAAAATGACAGTAATGACATTTTTGTAAATATTTTCACAAGTATAGGCTTTGATTGATTCTTCTACGTAAGTTTAATGTTTTAGAAAAGTTACTTTCCTGCGACAACATTGTTTTATTGTAGTGTCTATTGCTACTACAAAAACCCATACTCTATTTTCTCCATGGTTGGTCTCCTCTCCACTTAAAATCATTTTCCATTGTGTAGCATCTTGTTCTCATCTACTATGCTTGCAAAATATCTTGTTCTCTTCTCCTTTTTATTTTCATTCTTGGTCGTCACAAATCATCTCTTCTTGCTTGGAGGCTCATTTTCCTCTTTTATCGCATTTGTGTTGGTCTATTTTAATGTTTGTTCATGATGAGGTGACACACAATGACACATTTTGATCTTCGTCTCGCAGGTTTATCAAGGTCATGCCTTGGTCCATTGCTCACACCTTCTCCTTCTATGGTTCAAGCATTGCTCATGCATTCCATTGCTCAAAGCACACTTTTGTTTCTGCATTTAAATCATTTAATTTTTTTTATGTAACATATAAGTTTCGGTTGATTATCATTGAAGAATATGTTTCGGTAAAGAACCGAAATCTAAAGTCTTCAGTTTTTATCTCTCCTTTATATGCTTTAGTTGTAGAATTGAAGTAGAATCCTGAATATAAGTGATGTCAAATCCTTTATATAGAATTAAAGACTATATATATTCATTTATAAAATATAAGATCAAAATATAGAAAATTTTCAATTTCGCTATAGAAATGAAAAACATATTTAATCCAAAGTTTTATTATTATTATTATTAGTATTATATTAATTTTGTATTATTATTGTTATTATATTATTATTCTTATTATTATTATTATTTCATATATTTAGAGTTTAATAACTTTTTATCGTTCTTTCCTCGTGATACCAGGCTTTCTGATAATAGTAATAATTATATTTGTTAAAATTATGTAATTTCAAATTTCATAAAAATTTAAATTTTTTCACATTCTCAAAATCATTTAAAATTGTTATGATGAAAATATTATGAGTTTCTTTCTATTTACTAGCATACCCCTCAATACAACTTTATACTAGTTTTTTAAACTTACACGAACTAATAATATTTTCACAGCCAAACTAAATTTTGGGTTAGCCTCAATGTGAGATGACGGCGGCCTCAACCAACAAGAATCATGAAAACAATGATGCTAACGCCGACTTCGGAAAAGATAATAAAAGATTCTCATAAGTATAGATATACACAAACATGTCCTATTCCTTCTTCATTTCTTAATGCTATCATTGCTCATTCCACAGACAAACATGTCCTATTCCCACTTTTTCAATATACAACTACAATCAAGATCACCTTCTTAACCTTACTAAGCCGTCATCCAATTTAACACAGTGGACATATATATTTTAGTTGAACTTTGATGCACATAACGTTCAATCTTTATTATTATCCATGTTCTTTAAGATAACCAACGTTAACCACTGTCATACCACAATTTTTTTATCATAAATAGTGGCGTTCATGTGGTAACAGAAAGTTTTGGGATAACCGTCCCACAACTGTGCACACATCCTGTGACTCATAAAATGATCTTAACTGCATAAACTATTAGCTTGCATTGTCACCCTTCTATTAGGTTAAGCATGTACGATTATCATTTTTTTTTATCTTATCCTTCTGCTCTATTTATCCATCTTTCAATGTTGCATGTCACTGTAACAAGACGGTGCCACTTGAAAAATGAATGTATATGTATAGAATTTATGCAGAGGATAAGAATTAAAATTATATGTAAATAGTTGCATATCTTAATGTCATGATGGCATTGGTATTTATATATATATATATATATATATATATATATATATATATATATAACCTCCAACTGAAAAGAACAAGTAAAAAACACTTTGACTTTCAGAATAATTAATGATGATGACTATTGACTACTATTTGGGCATGTATATAACCCTAAATATATATATCCAAACTGCACTAATGGGAAAATGTAAACATATATAAGTTATTGATTATAGAATGTCAATCCCTTTCTTTATCTCCCAACCCTTTGTTTATGAGACAATCACCTTCTCGTCAGACCCTACGAGGCACTCACTAATCAAGATTATTAGTGAGGGAAATCGCACTTAGAAAAGAATTAATTGTTAATTTTCTTCTCCAAAAACAAATGTATTAGTGGAGTTCGGTCAATGGGAATGTCAAAAAAATTGACTTCCTCTTTTTTTTTTACAGCATGGGTATTAGTTAATATAGGTTATTTTAATATGTTAATTTATATCCAAATAATGTAAAGACACCATTAGAGATTAAATTCCGATAGCAAGTGAATCCGTACATACTAAAAGATAATACCATGGTTATTAAAACTAGATCCCATTTGTGGGTTCAACTAGTTTAGAAAACCATCCAATGACAATGAAATATAATTTAAAGATTAACCAATATTCTTCATTTCAAAATAGTTTATAAATTAGTCTAAATATTTTATTCTTTCTAAATGTATTTTTTTATGAATTTTTTATAACGGATAAGCAATAAGTTAAATTAGTCCTAAACCATAAAATTGATGGAAACCAATAATATTTAAGCAGCTAATAAAAACAATATTTAAAAATGTGAAACGGTGTATTTTTGAGCAATATTCATCTAAGAGAGATTCCAACACATGCCATGCACATAAGAAATGTATAATTCCTATCAAAGTGTTTAAGGTAGATTTATTAAATTGGAATTTCCTTAATTGTATTGACAAAACTAATATTTGTTGATATGCATGAGAGAACAAACGCACATGAAGAGGGTTACATGTGCAGAAGCCTGTTACCTAAAATGTTTTACTTAGAAAACTTAGAAACAGTGAACTCTGTCTTTTTATGAAAATTGCTAAGAGTGGAGCAGCACTAGTTGGGAGCTCATCGGTCTTTAACCGAACAAAAGATGCTTCTCACATGCCATGTCCACGACAATTATACAACCTCAATAATTTCAATTTATTTATTACCAAAGGAATGAACATCTGATATGCAAGTTTCTTCTTATAAGTTAGAATTTTATTTATGTTTCATTAATTGTAGAAATCATACAAAAATTCAAGTAGCTAGAGAGTGAGAGGGATGACTAGAGAAGAACATGAGAAAAATATATATATTACTGGCAACATTTCACTTTTGGTAGAGTCAAAAACTACTAACTCCACACAAACATTGTGTTACTACCAAGTAGGATCGATTGACCGGGCGTGCTTATCCAATATCGAATACGTGGGACCGGCAGTCCAATCTGCCCGATCGGGCCTCTCCAGCCGTCGGCTGGAGACAGTGCTTGAATGTCCATAAATGTGTAGTTAATGAGGTAACGGTCATTGTCGAGCAGCAGTTAAGGTGAGCATTGAACGTGATTAAGAGGTAAATTAATGAATAATATTATCTGAAACCATATAAATAACAATCGATTGAGAAGGTAAACTCTCTGTTTTTTGTCTAATTTTCGATAGACTTGCAAGGACAAATTCTGACTTGAACGTCGGAGTGTTTTCTGCAGGTCACCCCACTTTGAGATTGAGAGAGCAAGAGTCAAGAAGGAGGGAGGAAGTGAGAAGGACCGATCGGTAGAGGAGGAGCGTTCCTGAGCTGTTGCAGCAGGAGTTGCCCTCGGTCCCTTTCTGCAGAAACGCATTGCATAGATTAAAATGAATACATAACATCCATTCTTTTCTCAAAAAGGGAAAACAAATTAAATGAGAAAGTAATATAAATAAAAATATATTTTAACATAAATTTCAAATGAATTATTTAAAATTAAAGAAAGTTATTACTTATAAAGATAAAAATATCATTTTAATATCCCACGTACATAAATGGTTTAAAATAAAATTATGCAAGTGGGATAAGATCAAAATAATATTTCCATTCATGAATAACCCTTTAGATTTAATTAATATATCTTGAAACTATATTAAATCAATATTCTTATTCATAGATAGGTTTTATTGATTACCGAAAGTACACAATCGGAGACCAATGCACTAAACTTCCACTTGCACATGATAACCTGAAAATGAATCTACAAAGAATCTAGGATCACTCAGCTTATGCCCTCGTTTGTTTTCATCCAATCACTCCACAACTTACACAAAATTGCTACATTACACCAATGGTACAGAAAGATGAACTTTGAAAAAGGTGACAGCCCTGCTATAATGATTCTGCATTTTCATATTTTCATGTGAGAGTGTGGAAGGATCAGTGATGGTGAGGATCTGGACCACCAGGACTTAAACGATTGGGCTTATATTCGGTTCCCAACAACTGTTTCCTTCTCATGATCTCCCTCAACACTTCCAGAAATGCATGGTTTTGGTTGCTGCTTTGAACTGATGAAGGAATAGGCCTTGCATCATGGCAGACCAACATGGATGTGAAGAGAAGGACAAGGCATAAATGTTTCAAACTTGCCATTGAAAACGATTTCAGGATATCAAAAACCAGAAAGAGTGGTGCGGAGATTCTAAGCTGTGATACTTGGAATATTTATAGGCTCATAAAATTGTCGTTTTGTTATGAATTTTTATTTGAGACATGTGTAGGAAGTAATATATGGTCAAATAGTATTCATAGTGATGATGGGAAATTGGTTCCTTCGTCAGATATATAGCGTGCGCACTTGTATTGTAAAGTCAATCACTAATGAGTGCTTTGTTTTAATAAACTATAATCAATGTCTATGTAATTCTTCTCTTTTGCATATATTTGTCAAACTTTCTGCTGCCATTTACTAAAAAAGCAAACTCGTTTTATCAAACAACATACTTGGATGTAAAGAAAAGAATTATTCCTAATTAGTTCTTACAAGGGAATGGGTGTTCCAACCTAGTCAAATCTTTTGCATTATGTCAAATCGCTCAACTTTCTTTCAGAATTCCATCTCCCAATAAATGGGTTTATATCTTTTAACGTATACTCGTGTTATTTTCTGTGTATTTAGGATGTGGTTATTCTTTTCGTTTCAAGGTTGTTTTTTTTTTTTCATGAAGAAGAAAACATTATTAAAAAGGGAGTAAGATTTATCTTTGGTGATGGTTTATGTGCCCTTCTTAGGGGTTTTAAAATCGTTCTTATAAGGGGTTTTAAAGCCCTTCTTACGTAAATGTGATTTGTAATCCTTTTACACTTCATTGTATTTATTTATTTATCTTTAAAGACTAATTTCTTAAAACCCAAATAGAGCCTCTCTGTCCTGGAGGTGGGACTGGTTGAGGTTCGATGTTATAGACGTCAATTTTGAAGGCCAACCTGCACTAATATTGCACACTCGTCGCTGGCGTCAGAGAAGAAATAGACGATTTTTCCCTAACCTCTCGTGAGATAGATGGTGAGACTGGTGACAAGGTGAAAGACAATTTGGCTCTGCCGCCGCTGAGAATGGAGATGTTGAAACAGGGCTTCGTGTACAATCTCTTCGTGAACTTGAGGCTTTCTTTTAAGGCAAAATTACGTTTATATCCCTGATAAAGAAATAAAGAAATAAATAAATAAAATCATGTCTAAAGTAATTTCATATGACAATTAATGAATGGAGAGACGCAAAAAGAATTTTTATACTCCTTTTAAAGAAGGAGTGTTGCTCCCTCCACCACCACACCTTTCTCCCTCCACCTCCCCAATTTTTTTTAATTCCAATTATATCCTTAAATTAAAATTTTTTACTTTTACTATTTTAATTTATTTCAAACCTAGTTTTCCTTACATTATTAAATTATATTCAAAATATATTCAAAAATAATAAATCAAAACATTTAAATTAAATTATTAAAATATTTCAAAAATAAAGAATAAACTAATAAAACAAACCCTAAAATTAAAAATGTAACCTTTGACATCCTTCAACGGATGTCAACATCCGTTTAAGGAAAAAACGGATGTCAACATCCGTTTAAGGAAAAAACGGATGTCGACATCCGTTTTTTCCTTAAACGGATGTTGACATCCGTTGAAGGATGTTGACATCCGTTGAAGGATGTTGACATCCGTTGAAGGATTTTGACATCCGTTGAAGGATTTTGACATCCGTTGAAGGATTTTGACATCCGTTGAAGGATTTTGACATCCGTTGAATGATGTCACCTCCGTTTAAAGGTTACGTTTTTTATTTTAGGGTTTTATTTGAAGGTTTATTCGAATACGCACCTTGAGAAAGCAACACACACTGCACCACGAGAGCGACACTGCACCACGAGAGAGACTGCTTGATAATTCTTTTCATCACCACCCTTTACAACTTGTAGTATCTCACAGTGACAAAAGAAAGAGATGAAGAAATATAATGTTAAAATAAAAGAAAAGTATTTTACTCATGTACGGAGAACTAAAATAGGTTATTAGTGTAGGTTATTAGTGAAATAGGTTGTGAATGGATAAAATTAAAAAATAACCCTAAAAATAAAATTTTAGTTAGGGGCAAAATAGTAAAGGGGAGGTGGAGGGAGAAAGGTGTGGTGGTGGAGGGAGCAACACCCTTAAAGAAGGGACACAGAAGTGTATCTTTATACCTGTTGCTTCTCATAGACATGTTTTAAAACCTTCTTATGTATCTTTATTCATTGGTAATTAATTTAAATATTATTTTTCTTTTATTCAAAGTCCATATTCATCACAAATTACAAAAATTTGTCAATTGACGGAATTGACGAATTACTCACCTATTAAAATCGTCCATTCGAAATTATCTACAAATATATTTCTAAATAATTATTGAGATATCTGTTAGTAATTACATGACTAAGATATGAAATATTATCGATCGATATATTTATTGATAAATTTCATCGATAACGACCACCATGACAATTTCTAGTGTATTAGACTCTATTACTTGCTTACCAGACAAACATCTTGGATATAAACATTAAAAAGGAAATATTGATAATTATCGAAAGATGTATCCATTAATAATTACATGACTCAAGTACGGATTTATCCATTAGTAAATTTCGCAGATAAAGACGATGGTAGTTTCCAATGCATTGGACTTTATTACTTACTTATCAAACAAACATCTTAAACACAAACATTAAAAAGACAATATTGATAGTGCAAACCAGAGAATATAATTCAAACAAACATTAATACAATACTAGAAAATCATCACAAATATGTTTATAAGGTAATCCAGACAAACATAAAATTTTTAAAAGTATGTTTATAAGTAACAGAGTATTTATAATCCACATATCCATCAAAATTGTTTTCTTCTTCTTTAGGGTCTTGTTGTTGCTGTAGGGATTGTGGTTGGACTAGGCTAGACTAGACTAGGATGGGCTGGAGTGGGTTAGGCTAGGCTGGACTAGGTTGTTGTTGGGACGATGTTGTGCGAGATTGAGGTTGTTGAAGACAACTCTATGCTTTCGGAGGCAAGAATCTCATGTCCAGATTTTGCATAGCGTCAAACATGCGACTCAAATTATCATAAGCCTGATCACGAGCTTCTAGTCATTGTGTGAGGCGGATAATGACCTCCTTAACATTGTTGGAACAAGATAGTTTGTGCTTGAAGGATGCCTCTTCCAACAATGTAATTTGTAGTGAGTTGTCTTGCCCTAATAGTCGTCCTTTATCTTTTCTACTAACAACATCAACCTAGCATTTATGTCCTAATGATATCATTCCTTTGGATTGATTTATTGGAAAGAGGTCAATGTATGGGAAATCATAGTAAATGTTGTGTGACCTTACGTGAGGGTGGCTCAATCCCGTGCTTCGGGGTCCAAAGGGTCAGCTCTTCATAACCTTGCTAACGGTTTAGTAGTTGTCTAGTAGGCAAGAGGGTGTCACGATTTGATTAGCATTTTAAGTATATTGTGGTTATTTTCTATGTTTATGCTTGATAAATAACAAGGCAGGAAATAAGTGATGTAATGCTTAAGCAATGTTTTTATAAAGTGTTGATTAAAACCCATACTATGGTGGTTGAAATTGAAATTTTTCTTACAATGGCTAAGGGAAGGGGTTATATTGAACGGATTAATGATGTTTATATTGTTAGCATTCTATTTGATATACCAATTTTTGTACTCTTGGTGTTGTGGTTGAGAAAGTCCTACTTTGGTAAGTGGTTCCTATTTTGGTAAATAGGATTGTGGAAGTCTTGCTTTGATAAGTAGGCTCAGTTTTGCTAAACAAGAGAGTCTCACTTTGGTAAGTAGACCCTGTTTTGGTAAACAATATAGTGAAAGTCTTCCTTTGGTAAGTGGGCCATGTTTTGGTAAACAGGCCGTGTTACCAAAGTATGGAAGATAACATAATTGATGGTGGTTATAGCATGGTTCATTTGGATTAAAGTTTGATTGACATTGTTTTATTGTGTGGTGGGTTTGATTTTAGTAGGGGAGTAATGAGCTTATATATTAATTATTAATCATATTAGGCTTAATATATAGCTTATTTTTTCCCATGTTTTGCGGAATTTATTCAATTAGGTCTCTCCTTTTAAAAGTGTGTCAAATTGGTCTTCACTTAGTAAATTTGTGTCAACGTTGTCCCTTCCGTTAAATACGCACAAACCGTGTTAACTTTTTTTCTCTTTCCTCTACTCCTCTATAACACAAAAGACCTTTCTCTTTCTTCTGTCAGTGTTATCTTTTCATACTATTGCTTTCATCTCACTTTCTCCCTCTTTCTTACCACTAGTGCAAAACTAGCGTATAACGTCACGCATTCAACGTCCCACTCAATAGCCAACGTTAAAAATGACCGGTGGTATTTTTGTAAATAAATGAAATTATTAGATGTCGTTTAGAATTGTAATTCGACGTAAAAGGAAATAAAACGTCGAATGTCCTAGCGTTAGACGTCAAAAGGTTAGTGAATTCAATAAAAATTTGAGCAGAAGATTTAAAATTCATTCACTTTATCTTAGCGCGCGAGACCCTCTTCTCTTCTCAAACTTTTCTAGAACGAAGTTTGACGACCATCTGTTAACCCTCGGCAAGTGTATTGAATCGTATCAAGTAATAATAAAATGGTAAGACCAAGTGTAATTTCCCAAAGGACTCACGGCTTAAACAGTTATGTGATTTGTTGATTATCTTAGACTTGTAACCGAAAATATTGTTGTTGCACTATGCAAAAGAAACATGAATGCAAAGTTTTGATCAATGGACTTGAAAGATGAAAAAACGGTTGATGTATAATATGAATGATTATGTTGTTGGGGTTTTCGATTCATCCTATCCACTCTCATGTATTCAAGAGTTCATCTTTCTTCATTAATGTTAATGTCACTTTCTAATTTACCTTAAACCCAATGTCTCGGTGAAGAAAGCCTACTCCTAATCACTAGTTTACAATGTCTTTTCTCCCTAGCAATTATTCATTCATTACATTCGCACAGAAGCTTAAAGGCAACCAATCCTCCTATCCCTATGTCTAGGCAATATTGCTCTTGGGAGAATTTCTTCAGTTCTAGATTTACTTATATGTGTCCATACAAATAACATCAATGATCATGCAATTGAATGAGTTAAACAAAGCATGCATAGAGTATAGAAGAAAAACCCTAACAATTAATGAAAGAAAACATATAGATTAAAGAACCAAGTCAATACATGAGAGTTTCAAAGGATTACATTGGTTCCCCAACAACAATGAAGGTTTAGTTCACTATAATCATGGTGAAACTAGATGAAAAACAAAGAAAGAATGAAAGATAGAACCCTAGAAGGTGAAGAATAAAGCTTGAGCATCCAAAATCCTCCTCCAAGGGGTGAAGAAAGTGTGATTTTGCTTCGTTCTGTCCAAAGATACTAACCCTAATTCGGCTAAAACCTTATATAGATTCCTAAAAATTACAGAAAATTGGCCTAAGGCCCAATAAAATGGCGCTCAGCGGTAATTACCGCTCAATGGTAAGTGCGATTCTTCTATTGTGACGCTCACTCAGTTTTGCCCCTCAACGTTGACTGCGGGACTTCAGAGTGTCGCTTAGCGGTAAAAGTGGCATTGAGCGGTACTTGCGACTCTTCTTTTGTGCACTTTTTCTTTCTTTTTTTATTCTAACTTCTGACGACTTCACTTCTTTCATTCAATTCATCTTAAAACCTGCAAAAACAAGGAAAACCAAGCATAAAACCTATCCAACTCTCTTATTTCAAAAACATAAGCAAAAACATGATTACAAGCTAGTTTCTAAGTCATAAAGGTTGTCTTTAAGGTCAAAATTAAGTATAAATATAATAGTTTTTCAACTGTTATCACCATCACATATAATTTTTCTTTCATTTGATACAAATGCATGTTAATTACTACTTTATGTATGATTTTTGTTTGTTTTGACCAATTATTTTTGTTTTTTTGTCCTTCATAGGCGCATTCTACTTTCTCTCTCACTGGTGACGACACTTTATTCTGATGAACCCACCTTTTGAAGGTTAGATTTCGTTTTCGTTTTGAAGAAGTTATTTGTTGAACTTGTTTGTGTTATATTAATATTATTGATATTGTTTATCTTAAAGATCTATTATAAAATGTATTTTAATTACATTATTTTTCGAGTTCATATTTTGTATTCTTCTATTGAATATTTAACTTATGTTCATGTTGGGATTTGAAAAATATTTTTAATACATTTTTAATTCAATTTTTATATAAAAAAATCCTACAAAATAAACATAAAATTGTCAAATATTTAATATGAAAAAGAATGTTTAATATCATAGCTGAGTAAAAATAAACTTAATTAATAACCAATTTCATTGTAGTAAACTTTAATATCATTAATTTTATTGTGTGCGAGAGAGAGTGTGTGTGTGTGTTAAGTCTAAGGTTTAAATCCAAACCTGTAAAAAGTAGCAGGTGATGCATGTTGAGTTAATTTGCATCACATTGGTTGTTTAACACTTAACACAATTTCTGTATTGCTGGGAATGAGAATAGAGAGATTTTTGAACAATTCAATTGTGTTGTAAGTAAATACTCCAATTTATGGGGAGAGTTTACAAATTGTAATAAAGAGAGAAATAACTTAAAAGTAATGGGGTAGTTTGTGCTACCATCCCCATTCTACTCTCTTAACCTAATCATTCACTAGATCGGTATGTATCTCTTCAAAGCTTGCTTTCCTCCAATTGATGCCACCGCGCCGACCCTTCGATGGCACCGGAAATGGCGATTGATCGAGGTCTAGTGGCGGCCCTATAGAGCGCTCTGGTGCCAAGTCCAGTGACGACGTTTTTGACAAAGTCATCGGTGCCCCTAGCGTGGATCATCCCACTCTCGAGGCCGGCGAAGATGAGACCTAGGACGCCGAGCGAGTTGTCGAGTTTGCGACCCGTGTGGCTGCCCGAGTTGAGCACTTGGTTGAGACGAATTTTGAAGGAGTCATCGAACTCGGCCTCTTAGAGGCACGTGTTGCTCTTATCCTTGGAGTTGCTTGAAGAATCGACCATCGTCGTCTGTAAATGAAAGAAAATACGAGTCAACTCTAATGAACGTAGGGTTTAAGGAAGATGAAGGGTTTTGAAATTAAGCAGGGTGACCCTTTCATTAATAAAGATTATTTTATCTCTCACACTGTTTTTGGTATTGCAAAATGACGAAAATATTGGACTGATGTTAACACTCGGCAAGTGTACTGAATCGTATCAAGTAATAATAAAATGGTAAGACCAAGTATCGTTTCACAAAGGACTCACGGCCTAAACAGTTATGTGATTTGATGATTAAATTAGACTTGTAAACGAAATCTTGTAAGTTTAGATGCAAATACAGAAAAATAAGTATGAATGCAATGTGTTGATAAATTGGATCGAAAGAAGCAAAAGAGATTAATGTAAAATATGGAATGATGATGTTGTTGGGGTTTCCGATTCATCCTATCCACTCTCATGTATTCAAGAGTTCATCTTTCTTCATTAATGTTAATGCCACTTTCTAATTTACCTTAAACCCGATGTCTCGGTGAAGAAAGCCTACTCCTAATCACTAGTTTACAATGTCTTGTCTCCCTAGCAATTATTCATGCATTACATTCGCACAGAAGCTTAAAGGAAACCAATCCTCATTTCCTATGTCTAGGCAATATTGCTCTTGGGAGAATTTCTTCAGTTCTAGATTTACTTATATGTGTCCATACAAATAAAATCAATGATCATGCAATTGAATGAGTTAAACAAAACATGCATAGAGTATAGAAGAAAAACCTTAACAATTAGTGAAAGGAAGCATATAAATTAAAGAATCAATTCAATACATGAGAGTTTCAAAGGATTACATCGGTTCCCCAACAACAATAAAAGTTTAGTTCACCATAGACATGGTGACACTAGATGAAAAAAAAATGAAAGAATGAAAGATAGAACCCTAGAAGTTGAAGAATAGAGCTTGAGCATCCAAAATCCTCCTCCTCCAAGGGGTGAAGAAAGTGTGATTTCGCCTCTTTCTGTCGAAAGATACTAACCCTAATTCGACTAAAACCTTATATAGTTTCCTAAGAATTACAGAAAATAGGCCCAAGCCAAATAAATGGTGCTCAGTGGCACTTTTGCCGCTCAGCGGTAAGTGCGTGTCTTCAGAATTGACGCTTAGCTGCAGTTTTGGCGCTCAACGGTGACTACGAGACTTCAGAATGCCGCTCAGCGGTAAAATTGGCGCTCAGTGGTGACTACGGCTCTTCTTTTAAGCACTTTCACTTCCTTTCTTGAGTCCAGGTCCTTACTACTTCAACTTCTTTCATCTAATTCATCTCAATTCCTGCAAAAACAAGGAAAACCAAGCATAAAACCCATCATACTCTCTTATTTCCAAAACATAGGCAAAAGCATGATTCCAAGCTAGTTTCTAAGTCATAAAGGTTGTCTTTAAGGTCAAAATTAAGTATAAAAATAACAGTTTTTCAACTAATGGACATTCTTTTACTCAATTGACATCCTAAATTGGGGTGTTACATATATAGTTGTCCTTTATTTTTTCCACTGATAGTATCAACCTAGCATTGTGTCCTAATGATATCATCCTCATCATTTTGCTCTTCTGATGCATTAGGACATGATCTTTGCTCAAATATGACTTGTGAGAGTCTACTTGAATTTTCTTCTTATTAAAGAATTAGTTAAATAATAGTATAACGAAGAAATTTAAAGGAAATAATAGTAAAAGTTTAAAGGTTAAAGCAAATAATAGTAAAAGTGTTTTCTTACATGTGTCCTCTAAGAATTTTTTTCATCAACAAATTGGCCAAATCTCTTTCGAAAATGAGTTTGTTGAAATACCTTATCAACATTCACAGCTCGTCCCAAATCTTGTGCCTATACAGAATATGAGGTTATAAATATTCATCAATTTTAAAAGATATAAGTTATATCATAATATGATAACAAAAGGAATCAATGTTTGTACCATAGGAATAACATGCTCATGAGTGGTAATGGAACCATTTGTGTGTAAGGTCCCACCCTTTTCTAAAGTCGTATTCCAATGTGCTAGCAATGAGTTCCTGCTATGTTCTCCAATCCAATAAAGGCATTCTCCTACAACCCTAACATCTATAAACATTTTAACAACCCATGAGATGCTTTGTTGAGGAAATCTTTTTGAATTTGAGTTACATGCTCAAGTCTTCACTACACTTTCATTTGTAACAATAAATAAAGTTCAAATCATCTTGATGCCAAATATGCATGGTATTTAAAGTGTACTAGCAGTGGA
This sequence comes from Vigna umbellata, assembly GCF_029865625.1. Lineage (NCBI taxonomy): Eukaryota > Viridiplantae > Streptophyta > Magnoliopsida > Fabales > Fabaceae > Vigna > Vigna umbellata. The sequence goes on from NC_142170.1 coordinate 2,197,498, forward strand.
CTTTATTTTGAATTTGACTTAACATACATTAATAGGCAACGAGAATAAGTTTGATGACGTTTAACCTTAAATCGTTCCGAGAAAGGATATTTGTCTTCTGGAGGTTTGCTTCCCATGATGGCCAAGTTTTTAGTAATTTTTGTTTAATGGACCTTGTAATGGCATGAGAAGAAACTTTAGAAGGAAGAAACCTAAATATGAGAACAGAAAAGTCATTAAAAGGAAGCCAAGGTAATATAAGTAATCTAATACAAATTAGTTTTTAAGATGATCGAGTATTACCCTCGACCGTAAGGTTCAATCATTGGTCAATCATTGAGTTTTTCGTGGTACATGTGAACTTTAACCACCTCATCTATCAAAATTCTAGTATATTCATACTTGATGAATTGACATCTAATCCCTCCATTAAGTCCATAATATTTATCTTGTCGAGCCGTCTAGACAAACTCTTCAACATCTATGACAAAAGTTTCCTTAAAACCTCTCGTGTCATTGTAACAACGGTCATACATCCAACCACAATTGATGGGAACTTCGACCATGTTTTGTTACAAGCCAAAGGACTAAAATGTTAAGTGAATTAATGGTGATTTGAGGTTGATCAAGAAAAAAAATCCAGCAAGTTATCAAATTTGAACCACTACACAAAATGACTAAAGATCAAATGGGTTCCAAACATTGGATTTTGAAGTTAATGTTTGTGCATCTAATGAAGTTTTAGGATTAGCAACCCGACCTTGGAGTTGTTGAGTTCATCTTGCTCCACTGGCCGAGCTCCTCCAGTAATATTTTCGAGCTAAAAATATTATCAAGCTCATCATGTTGAGTTCCCAAGCTCATCTTACCGAGTCGGCGAGGTCGACCTAGTATGTTGTGGAGCTCGACCGAGGTCGGTCTGTTATGCTACTGAGCTCGGCCTACTAGGCTATTATGCAAAATTTAAGCCTAACAATTCATATGCAGTTTTAAACGTGATATCTACTTTACTTACAACCACTTAGGTTTGAGTAAAACTAATTTTATTAGTGTTTTACTGATCAAGATTCAGTTACACCATGCATAGATGGTAAAACGTAAATAGTTTGATAATGCATGATAGAAAACTGAACTTACACGATGGCGAGGTCGGCCTGAACTCACATCAAGCACTATTATACCTAAGGAATGAAAAATATTTATTACAATTCAACATATATATATTTTCATTCAATTTAATTCTTATTACGCATAAGACCCCTAACCACACAATGACCACTCACCCCAAAACACTAAAAAAATGCTAAAGCTAAGACCACCTCCTCCTCTAGTTAACACTTAGAATCTAGCTTGAAATCATGCTTTTGGGTATATTTTTAGAAATAAGAGAGTTGGACAGGTTTATGCTTGATTTCAGTGTTTTATGCAGGTTTTAAGGTGAATTTGGTGAAAGAAGTGAAGAAGGATAGAGATGGAATCAGAAAAGACATAAAAAAAGTGCAAAAGGAGAAGCCGCAACTGCCGCTCAGCGGCAGTTTACCGCTGAGTGGCACTCAGGCAATCACGGTGGATCCGCTGAGGGGTGAAAAGGCCGTTGAGGGGAGGAAAACAACTCACGCACTTACCGCTGAGCGGCACTATTTTGGGCTTGGGCCTAATTTTCTGTATATTTTAGAATAGTATATAAGCTTTAGGTCGTCCTAGGGTTTGTATCTTTGGCTGAGACGAAGCAAACACTCTCTTTTCCACCCCTTGAAGGAAGATCTTGGATGCTCAAGCTACCTCCTCCTCTTTCTAGGGTTCTATCTTTCTTTCATTCATTATTGTTCATCTAGTTTCACCATGAATATGGTGAACTAAACCTTGTATTGTTGTTGGGGAATCAATGTAGTCTTGTGAAACTCTCATATATGGAATTTGTGTTTTAACATCTTATTTTAAGATATATGCTTTCTTTCATCTTTAGTTAGGGATTTTCCTCCTTGCTTAGTGCTTGCTTTGTTTAACTCATTCATTGCCATGATTATTGATTTTGTCGATATGGGAACGTACGGGGAAGTCTAGATTCGGGAAATTTCTCCCAATAGCATATTGGTTGCCTTTAAGCTCCTGCACTTCAGAACTAATTACTAGGAATGCTAGGAATTGTATGAACTCGTAATTAAGGATAGGCCTTCTTGCAAGGTAATTTAGAGAGTGGCATTAGCAATTGATGATAAGAATGATGAATTCCTAAAAGTATATGAGAGTGGATAAGATGAAATTGATAACCCCAACAACATACTCATTCATTTAATTCATTAAAGTGTTTGTTTTCCTCTTTTCCATTGATCAACATTCATGCATACATGTTTAATTACTGTCTTTTGCATTTAAACCCTACAATCAATTGTTAACAAGTCTTAAATAATCAACAAATCATATAGCTAACTAGGCCGTGAGTCCTTTGGGATATTATTATATATAATTAGATATTATGGCTAGATAATAATAATATATATTATTGATAGACTTATCATAATTAATTAGAATAAAAATATTAAGATAGAATATATTCTATAAGGACTTATCATAATTAACTAAGTTAAAGATAAATTTATTTTATCTTATTTATATCTTTTATTTTAGTTGGTTGTTATTAGTCCTTATGGGCTTTTATTATAAATAGAGTACCCTAGGTATATTCCACACATAGCTGTAACTATATTAGACACCTCCTATAGAAACTTTAGCGATTAAAAAATACGACAAACTTTGAAAGTGAGAGGAAGGAGAAAGAGTGAATGGGAGAGTGCAACTACATTGGAGAAGATCTTTAGGCATAGAGAAAGCCTTATAATTGGCCAAGGTATGAGGAAGCTTACATTTTTTTGTTTGCTTTCTTGTATGATGCATGTGGGAATTCTTGATTTTCTTGAGGGGTATGAGGAAGCTTACCTTTTTTTGTTTTCTTTTTGTTTGTATGATGAATATGGTTTGTTCTTGATTATCTTGAAAGGTAATGTTGTTTTAATGCATATGTATGTATGAGAATATATTTTGGGGATAAATTTTATGACCTATTGTGTTCGATTATCTGTATGAATGTATGTATGGTTTTATTAGGTTATCCCATATTAGGAATTGATGTTAATGGGGAACAAAGTTATGATAATTGGGGGTTTTACCATGCAAATATGTTTTATTAAGCTGATATGATAATCATATGTAGAATATTGGGTTTGTTGTGTTCCAATCTACATAATGATAGGTTTTGGATGAATCAAGTGATGTAATGTGTTAGAAAAGATGTGCTTTGTTTCTCACACCAAGAGGGGGGTGAATTGGTGTTGTATAAAAATGATCGCTTTTGAAATCTTTTTCCCAAAACAATAAGTCTTTAAACTTTTCTTGAATCGCAGGTAAAAATGTATGCAATGTAACAGTATGCATATTCGAATACAAACAGAGTATAATCGATTTAATGCAGAGAGATACGGGGAAGAAAATTCAAACTCTGAATTTTATACTGGTTCGGCCAATCTGCCTACTTCCAATGTCCTTCCACTCAACCCGGGATTGGAAGCCAATGCACTATAAAGATTTGAGTTTTTACAACAAGGGCTTTACAACGACCACATTGTCAAAATGTAAATCACCTCTCTAATTCACTAATCTAATATAGACAAATACAAAAAGACTAGTAGCAAGAACAATCCTCTCCTGCAGTCACCCGTTTGAGACCCTTCTCAAAGTCAAGAAGCACGTTCTTCTTCCTATATACACCACAGGGAAACAACAATACTCAGCATTTTCTAAAGCTCCTAATCAAGCAGTAAGCACCTTTGTTGTGCAAAACGATCATACTTTTCGAATCAATCAATCTTGCTTCTCAAGAAATCTTCAAGACTTGTTGATGGGTATCGCGGCCCATACAAATTTGATGTGCAAATAAAAATGCAGTATAGACTAGGAAGTGACTCATAGGTCGTCTCTCAAGGACCAAACCATGGTTAAGGAATTAGGTCTAACATGTTGTGGGGGGAGGGGGGGTTGAAGGTGATTTTGTGCATGAAAAGAACTAAATTAAAACACGAAGTTAAACATAATTAAACAGTAGTGAAAACATTGAAATAAATGTGGAAAACAACAGGTGATCGAACGGTTCTAACATGGAGACCATAAAGACCGAACGGTCCTAGAGATGAGCGAACAGTTCTAAAGTGGAGACCGAACGGTCTCTAAACGAAGTGTGAAGAAAGGCAATTCAGGGAGGAAAAGATGGAAATCGAACAATAAAATTAAAGTTGAACAACACAAGTAAAAGTAGAACGATATTAACGTAGGAACTGAACAAAAACCGAACGGTATGAAGTAAGTAAAGCTGAATGGAATAAAAGCAAAACCGAATGGAAATGAAAACATGGAAAACTAAACAAATGGATGTAGAACAAGGCGGAACGGTCTCTAACAATGAAGCATGTTAGAGACCGAATAATGTAAATGTAAAACTGAACGTTGTTAGCTTAGACCGAACGGTCATAACAATAAAGTGTTGAGGACCGAACAGTTCAAAGTAAGCTAATAAAAACGAAGCGGGAAAACTAACGCATAAGCCGAACGGTACTACTAACAAAAGAAACAAATGCATACAAAAAACAACTGAACGGTAAGTAAGCAATAAAATGGAAACAAGTTAAAACATCAAGAATAACCGAACGGTAAATAAGCAACCAATTAAAACTGAGCAACAAAGACAGTCGAACACATGCATCAACAATGATTGGAACAAACCGAACTGTCTACAGTAAGGACTGTGATCGAATGGTATAAAAGCATTCAGACATCAAGCTAATGGAATAGAGACCGAGACTAAATTAGAAAATAAAGACTAGCCGAACGGTGTCCAAGGTGCAGACACTCACAGACCGAACGGTTTGAACGAAGCAAAACTAGAAAACACAAATTCATCAGAAATGCAAGCATAGTGCAGTTGAAACGAAACTTCAATTTCGAAATCCAAATATTAAGCAGAAAACTAATCTAAGCGTTTATGAAGTGCACCGAAATGGATTAAAATCGAATTGCAACAGTGAAAGCATCATCCAATGCAAACCGAGAATGAAACAGCATTTGAAATACAACGTGAACAGTAAAATCGTAAACCAGAAATGCAGGAAGGTGACGATGAACAGTGAAAAACGAGTAATGAATGGTGAAAATAACTTAATGAGCAGCTGTGTGCATTCCAATATGAAGAAAATATAAACGTTCGATCAGTTCAAGCAATAAAACAACAAAAAGGAACCTCTTGGAGCTCCCTTCTCCTCCCATGGACGTAACCAACGTTTTCAAAAATGAAGAAGATCCCTTTTACGTGTGGGTGGCGGCTGCACTAAAACATAGGGTGCCAAGTCAGCTGATAACAGTTGAAAAACTGTTATTTTCATGCTTAAAATTGACACAAAAAGCAACCTTTACACTTAGAAACTAGCTTGAAATCATGCTTTTCTTCATATTTTCAGAAATAAGAAAGTTGGACAGGTTTATGCTTGATTTCAGTGTTTTTGTGCAGGTTTTAAGGTGAATTTGGTGAAAGAAGTGAAGAAGGAGAGAGATGGAATCAGAAAAGACATCAAAAAGTGCAAAAGGAGAAGCCGCTGAGGGGCAAAATGGCCGCTGAGGGGCAAAATGGCCGCTGAGGGGAAGAAACGACTCACGCACTTACCGCTGAGCGGTACTTTACCGCTGAGCGGCACTTTTATGGGCTTGGACCTAATTTTCTGTAATTTACGAATAATATATAAGCTTTAGGGTTTCCTAGGGTTAGGTATCTTTGGCTGGAACGAAGCAAACACTCTCTCTTCCACCCCTTTGAAGGAGGATCTTGGATGCTTAGGCTTCCTCTTCACCTTTCTAGGGTTTTATCTTTCATTCTTTCATTGTTATTCATCTAGGTTCACCATGAATATGGTGAACTAAACTCTGTATGTTTGTTGGGGAATCAATGTAATCTTTTGAAGCTCTCATATATGGAATTTGTTTTTACATCTTTTATTTAAGACCTATGCTTTCTTTCATCTTTAGTTAGGGTTTTTCCTCTTTGCTTAATGCTTGCGTTGTTTAACTCATTCGATGCATGATTATTGGTTTTGTCGATACGGACACGTACGGGGAAGTCTAGATCCGGGGAATTTCTCCCAATATTATATTGGTTATCGTTAAGCTCCTGCACTTATGAACTAATTATTAGGAATGCTAGGAATTGTATGAACTCGTAATTAGGGAGAAGCCTTCTTGAAAGGTACTTTAGAGAGTGACATTATCAATGATGATTTGAATGTTGAATTCCTAAAATATATGAGAGTGGATAAGATGAAATTGACCCCCAACAACATATTCATACATATATTTCATTGAAAGTGTTTATCTTTTGCTTTTGCCATTGATCAAAACTTCATGCATACATATTTAATTTTCGTCTTTTGCATATAAAAATCCAAATATTTCGTCTTTAAGTCTTAGCTAATCAATAAACCACACAACTAAACTAGGCCGTGAGTCCTTTGGGAAGAACGATACTTGGTCTTACCAAGTTTATTACTTGAACGATTCGGTCATACTTGCCGATTGAAAAACAAGTTTGTGACATCATATTTTGGTGTTCATAAATTTGTCCATCAAGTTTTTGGCGCCGTTGCCGGGGATTCGTGGCTTAACTGGTTAATTTGTGTGATTATTGATTATCTTTGACTTTAATTTTGAATTTCTATTTTTATTTTCTGTTTTTATTTTTTCGGTTTTTATTTTATTTTATTTTATTTTATTTTCTGTTTTCTGTTTGTATTTTTCTGTTTTTATTTTTATTTTTCTGTTTTTATTTATCTTCTTATCTCTGATCTTATATCTTCTTTTATATCTTTTTGTGCTAACAAATATTTTCTAGAGTTTTGTGCCTAATGTCTGCAGAATGCAATTTGGTCAAGAATTTAACTATATGGGCACTCAATTCTACCAAAGTAATCTCAACCACTGGTGGGAACCTCACTCAAGCATGGATCAAAGCCAATTTTGGCAAGTTGCTGGACAATTTGAGAACCAATCACAACAACAATGGCAGCAACAACCCTTTCTATCAGGAAGTTTGGATAGGTTGGAGGACACCCTTCAACGATTTTTGAAAAATTCCGACTCTACTCAAAAAAGCATTGAAGAATCATGTAAAAGAATGGAGATGCAACTTCGTTACATCAATCAGAGATTGAATGATGATGTTAATACTGAAGTTAACCTTAAGGAGGAAGGGCAAGTCATTATGACTGAAAGTGACAAGATTCTTGATGAGGAAAAATTAGAGGGAGATGAGGAAAGGGTAGAGAGAAAAGAGAAAGAAGAGTTGAGTGAGAAAGATAAAGATGAAGAAAAAGAAAAAGAAGTTATTGAGAGAGAAGAGAGAAAGAAAATTTGTGTGAAAATAAAGAAGTTGAGGAGAAAAAGAGAAGGGAAGAAAAAAATAAAAGAAAAGAAAAAGAGAAAATTTGGGGAGAGAAAGCGTAAGAAAAAGAAGATGAGAGGAAAGAAGAAGGAATCATATGAAAAATCCCATCCTCATCTAAAGAAGAATCATAGGAAGGAAAAGAAATTTAAGTGCTTTATGGAAATCTTCAAGAAATTGGAGATTAAAGTTCCTATGATTGAGACACTACAACAGGTTCCTGGTTTGATTAAATTTCTAAAGAAGTTCAGTAGATAGAAGAAGAAAATGAAGATGGAACTTGAACTTTATTGGGTCAAGCTAATGACGTTAAAAGAGCGCTTGCTGGGAGGCAACCCAGTGGATTTAAAAACTTTTGATTTGGCTTTGTAATTTTTAATTTGTGGACTCTATTTTTTGTAACTATTTTGTTGGAGATAGCATCTACTGAAGGATGCTAGGTGGTTAAGTATCTACTGAAGGATACTATGTTTGTAACACCTACTGATGGGTGTTGGTAAGAAAATTTTGCACCTACTGATGGGTGTTGGTGGATTTTGGGTCAGGCTCGTGACGTTAAACAAGCGCTACCTGGGAGGCAACCCAGTTGATTGAATATTTCAGTTTGTTTATTTTAGTTAGGGTTTGCATAAGCATTTTAAACATTGAATTGCAGGGAACCAGTGAGGGGCATGTATGGGAGGCACGTAGGTTAAGAAAAGAAGGAGAAGAGCACATCACGAAAGTGCCGCTGAGCGGTAATTTACCGCTGAGTGGTACTCTCGCAGATGGGCTTTAGTTCCCCTTAGCGGGACCCGAGCCCATTAGGGTATTTTTAAACCCTAAGCTGCGCAAGTTCTTATACTTTCAGGTTTTTCTCTGCACAAACACTCCCACATACTTTCTCCAAGGTTTTCCACATCTTTTCACTCTTCCCTCTTAAGAAAATTTCTCTTCCACTCACTTTTTCACTAGTGTGCCATCAAAGTTTGGGGTTGGAAGAGAGCATTCTAGCTTGGAAGCATTCTCATTGCATTTAGTATCTCCACCCAAGTAAGTAAAATGCATTTTGTTCATTTTAGGGTTCTTGAATTTGAATGTGATTGTCAAAGCATGAATATTTAGGGGTTTTGATTTCTATGCATGATTTAATGATATATTTGATGTTTGAACCGATTAAACTGCATGATTATGAACTGGAAAACTGAAAATTGCATTTGGGTGGAGTTAGGACAGCTTTAAAACAAGATTTTCAAAAATCTGCAGAGTTACCGCTGAGGGGTAAACTGCCGCTGAGCGGCACTCTGCCAGATTTGGTTTTTCTGAATTTTTGCGTGTTGGAATGTGGCACTGGTGGCGCTGAGGGGAAATTCTGGCCCTCAGCGGTGGTTTAGCTTCGAAAGGAGTTGTGTTCTGTGTTTTACTAATGATTAACATCATGTTCTGTGGTTTTGTATTTGTGTTTGAATGTAGGAATGGAATCCTCTTCAGGAAAAAAGATTGAAAACCATGGCAACCAAGAGAAAGGAAAAGGAACCAGAGCAACCCACTCTAGCAGGTTCCTCTCTAGGAAACATGAGAAGCACTTTAGGGTGGTTTAGGACAGGAGACTTCTGATGGAGAGAAAGGTTGGAATGATACCTAACTTTGCTCCTCAATTTGGAGAGCAAGTGTTAGGGAATGACTGGGGAAAGCTAGCCACCTATCCTGCACCTGCCAACATAGCTGTGGTAAAGGAATTTTACACCAATGCTAAGAAGATTGGTGATTATCCAGCTGAGAATTATTTGGGCTATGTCAGAGGCTATGCTATCAGGTGCTGATTATGAGAATGTGGAGAGAGTACTGTGTATACCTGGAGGACACTTCCAAAGGAATCGATTTGGCTCAGTGGTTAACATTAGGAGGACGTATTTGACTCCTCTTGCAAAGTATTGGATGGCGTTTTCTCATTCCAACATTCAGCCATGTTCACATGTGTCAGATATTACTCTCAGCAGGGCACTATTCATTTATTGTGCTATCAGAAACTTGAATGTTAATATTGGGCAGGTGATAGCTGATGAGATTAGTGTGTCCGCCAATACCTCAAACAACAAAGCACCACTAGGACATCCCTCTTTGATCACGCACCTTTGCAAGATAGCTGGGGTGGACACTTCTGCTCCACCATTTGAGAGGCCAAGAAAAGCTATTGATGAGGCTTATTACAGGCAGTACTGTGGAGGTGAGGAAGCAGCTCAGCCAGTTCCACCACGCCGTGCTCGTAGAGAGAGAGGGCCAGCATAGAGCCAGACATCTGCTGAGACACATGAAGCAGAACCATTCCAGATGAGGGACATGTATATGTCTCTTATAGGTGCTCAGTTGCAGTCCATTCACAGAGGGCAGGTGGCCACTGCTGAGATGATTGTGGGGATGTATGATACACCTCCAGCCCACAGGTGGACTATGGATGAATTCCATAATGTGGTAGCTTGGCCAGAGGAACCAGTGCATGGAGGAGGAGTTGGAGCAGCTGAAGCTTCAGCTAGAGAGATGGAAGAAGATGAAGCTGATGATGATGATGCATTTGAAGATGATGAAGATGATGAGGAAGAGGAAGATACAGAGGACAACTCAGACTGAAGAAGGAGCTGAGATAGCATTTACTGATAAATGCTATCATATGATTATGCTTTTGTGGTTTAAGTTTTCTGAACTTATTTGTTTTTGTTTTTAGATTAGGGTTTGATGTACTCTATTGAACACCTGGTTTGTTATGATGGTTTTCTATTAACTGTGATTGTTTGATAAGTAATGCTTGATGATGCTTATTGATTGATTGATGTTGAGATGATGTGCACATTAAAATGCTTATACAGGTGATTCACAAGCTTTGTGAACAAATGCATGATATTATGATTGTGATTGTGAAATTAAGCAGGATGTGTATGTCAAATGTGAATGAGCTTATATGTGAGGTTTTGAGCTCCAGAGTTGTTATTGTTAAATGCTATTACTTTGAAAGCATGAATGACTTTGCCCAGGTTTTCTATGATTGAATCAATTGCTTGTTTTGCATCATATGATCAAGGCCGTTTGTTGGAACCCTTTTTATTGGCCAAATTCATAAAGTTAGCCCACTAAAAGAGAACACTTATTGTTCTATCCTTTGAACCCTTAGCCTTGAACATACACTGAAACCCTTGATTGAAAATCTTTACCTTGAGTTAAGTAGAAGATCTTGTGTGGTATTGTTAAATGTTCAAGTTTGGGGTTGTTGGGAAAACATGAAAAAGGAAAAGCATTGAGCTAAGAGCCAAAAAGGAAGTATAGGCAAAGAAAAAGAAAAGAAAAGAAAAAGAAGTAAAGCTCAATGCAAATGCAAAGGCAAGTTGGGAAAAATAAGAATAATTGTGTGTTATGATTCTCTTAACTCAAGGATTTTGCGATCCAGAAAAACCAATTTTCTTGTTAGCCCAGCCACAGTATAAGCCATTGAAAAGTCCTTGTGATGATGCATGTTTGTGAATGATTTTGATTATGGTAAAATGAAAGGCAAAGTTGATTCATGTGACATTGTGATAGTAGAGTGAATGAGTGATTACCTTTTATACACTTGTGTGTTGAGTGAAACACTTTACCTAGTGAGGAAATATTCCATCAGCACATGAACATCCATGCTTAATTGATTGGTCATTCATGAAAAAGAGCATTTGTTGGGTATTAACTGACTTTGTGAAACACTAAAGCATGTGCACATCTTGATTGAACTCTTGGTCATAAGTTTGATTGAAGTTTTTACTTATCTAAAAAGAGGATTTTTTAATGAGTGAACCATCATATGAATTAGTTGAAGATTGAGTTATATCTTGTTTGCTTGAGGACAAGCAAAGTTCTAAGTTTGGGGTTGTGATAACAGTTGAAAAACTGTTATTTTCATGCTTAAAATTGACATAAAAAGCAACCTTTACACTTAGAAACTAGCTTGCAATCATGCTTTTCTTCATATTTTCAGAAATAAGAGAGCTGGACAGGTTTATGCTTGATTTCAGTGTTTTTGTGCAGGTTTTAAGGTGAATTTGGTGAAAGAAGTGAAGAAGGAGAGAGATGGAATCAGAAAAGACATCAAAAAGTGGAAAAGGAGAAGCCGAAGTCACCGCTCAGCGGCAGTTTACCGTTGAGCGGCAATCAGGAGCTTACGGGAGGTCCGCTGAGGGGCAAAATGGCCGCTGAGGGGAAGAAACGACTCACGCACTTACCGCTGAGCGGCACTTTTATGGGCTTGGACCTAATTTTCTGTAATTTATGAATAATATATAAGCTTTAGGGTTTCCTAGGGTTAGGTATCTTTGGCTGGAACGAAGCAAACACTCTCTCTTCCAGCCCTTTGAAGGAGGATCTTGGATGCTCAGGCTTCCTCTTCACCTTTCTAGGGTTTTATCTTTCATTCTTTCATTGTTATTCATCTAGGTTCACCATGAATATGGTGAACTAAACTCTGTATGTTTGTTGGGGAATCAATGTAATCTTTTGAAGCTCTCATATATGGAATTTGTTTTTACATCTTTTATTTAAGACCTATGCTTTCTTTCATCATTAGTTAGGGTTTTTCCTCTTTGCTTAATGCTTGCGTTGTTTAACTCATTCGATGCATGATTATTGGTTTTGTCGATACGGACACGTACGGGGAAGTCTAGATCCGGGGAATTTCTCCCAATATTATATTGGTTGTCGTTAAGCTCCTGCACTTATGAACTAATTATTAGGAATGCTAGGAATTGTATGAACTCGTAATTAGGGAGAAGCCTTCTTGAAAGGTACTTTAGAGAGTGGCATTAACAATGATGATTTGAATGTTGAATTCCTAAAATATATGAGAGTGGATAAGATGAAATTGACCCCCAACAACATATTCATACATATATTTCATTGAAAGTGTTTATCTTTTGCTTTTGCCATTGATCAAAACTTCATGCATACATATTTAATTTTCATCTTGTGCATATAAAAATCCAAATATTTCGTCTTTAAGTCTTAGCTAATCAATAAACCACATAACTAAACTAGGCCGTGAGTCCTTTGGGAAGAACGATACTTGGTCTTACCAAGTTTATTACTTGAACGATTCGGTCATACTTGCCGATTGAAAAACAAGTTTGTGACATCATATTTTGGTGTTCATAAATTTGTCCATCATCAGCCACCCCCACTTTTGGGCCTAACCTACTTTGCCAAAATTGGCCGAAAATGCATAAGTTGGTTCAAAAAGTCCTAAACAACTAAATTACAATATAACTAAATCTAAACTGTCCATGTGGAAAGTCTTGAATTAATTGGCATCCTTCTTAATCTCCCAAAATATACTTCCAAAATTTTCCTGTAGTCAATAATGAAAATAATGAGCTCAAATAATTCAAATTAGTTAAAATAAGAATTTCTGGTCAAATTAAGCACAATTAGCGAAAATGGGGAAATACTGGACATTCAAGCACAATTCCATGATTAAATCTAGCACAATAAGCTAAGTGAAGTCAAGAAAGTATTGACTCATCACTTGTACACCACGTCAATTCTTGTTTCTTGGAGCGTTTCTCACTTTTGTAAAACTTCAAAGCTCAATCTGAAACTAAGATGAAAATTGTTAAACTCAATTGTCTTTCTTACAGAATTTCAAATCATGCATCTATATATAGTATAAGTCAAATCAGACGCATTTTAATCGATTATGCTATTAATCTAATCGGTTTCATTTCACAGTTATAACATATTAATAGCAATCAAAGCCATTAATTGAATGCTCAATTAATGTAATCGATTTGCAATAAATGTTTGGTCAACATATTTAAAAATATGACTGTTGAGACAATTATGTCAAGCAATGAAATAGTTTTCAAATCTTTAACAGACTTAATTGAATACATGATCCATGTAATCGATTAAGCTTTAACACTTAGCATATTTTTGAAAACTTTTCTTCTCAAAATCCATCACAACACACTTGAAAAATATTTGTGCAAACATACGAGTTTTAATCGATTTAACCACTAACGTAATCGATTCAAAACTTATTGTTTTGCCACAGTTTAAAATTTAAGTTGTCTGATGAATTTAATTAATTAACACACCATTGTAATCGATTAAGTCATATAGATATGTTTGGTGCATGTGGTTTTTCCATTTCCAAAACTCATATTATGCATACATATATATAATCACATTTCAAACACAATAGTATGCAATAATCAACACAATATGTCCACAATTATGCTTGTACAAATCTCACAGTAAGCATAAGCATAATGTGTTGTCATCATCAAAACCAGATATCATAGAGATTGTGGGTTCAGCTAACACTGTGCTCCCCCTATCAACAATCTCAATAATCTCTCCCTTTTTTATGATGCACAACCATGATTAATAAAACCATGTTGTACAGTCCACAGTTAAACACAGTTCAATTATCTCAGAAAACACAGTTCAATTACATCAGATATTCTCCTCCTTTGGGCATTAACAAAAAAGGACATTTAGTACACAGTAATTGAAACAGAGATAATGAAGCAATTTGAGATGCATCAATCAGTATAACAGAATAAATTTGATGCTCCCCCTATCAAAAATCTTCACATGATTCTATCATTTTCTCCCCCTTTAACATGATGTCTTGGGGAAGTTTTCCTCGTGATTTAGTGTTGTTGCATGTGTGTTTGAAATACTTGAGTTCTATCCAGAATATGTTTCTATTCGGCAATAATTGATTATCATTAGTGATAATCGATTATCTACATATTGATTTTGAATGTAGATTCGGGAATAATTGATTATCCGGGATGATAATCAATTATCCTTTCATAAGTGATGAATTTTGGTGTTTTGATGTGTAGAACCACTGAGATAATCGATTATCACAAAGTAATTTGTGTCAATGTGTATGTTTCGAGAATAATCGATTATCACTTATGATAATCAATTATCCCATAGTATTTTTACTGGAAACAATGCATTTCTGATGAAAAATGAACGTGGACCAAGCTTGAGGGGCTAGGGAATGTGATGATAATTAGAGAATGAAATTAGTGGTTGTGTTTAAGGTCAGATTTGACATGTGGTTGAGATTAGAGCATGAGTGGAAGACGGAATGCACAAGAATGTGTATGGTTAATGAGCATGAGGCATGTGAGATTAGTCTACATGTCGTACCTAGTAAATCCTGGTTCTATTTGTAGATAGGTGCTCGCTTTGGCATTGGTTGTTGAAAAGGGAAGGATATTCCCTTTGACATTGGTTGTTGAAAAGGAGGTGACTCTCTTTGGCATTGGTTGTTGAAAAAAGAGTTTTGTTCTCTTTGGCAAATATTGTACAAAAGAGAATGGTGTTCGATTGTTGGATCTTCTTTGGTGACGGGGATAGATTTTATGCCTTGTGTGATAGGGGAATAAGTCTGAAGCTAGAAGAAGGATGACTCGAGTGTGTATCTGTATGGGGAAGCTACAAATGAGGTTGTAGGAGCGACTACATTCGATTGAGGTAGGGTACAAGAGTGTGATTGAGTCTTGTCATGATAGAGTGCATGGTTTGGGGATGCTCATGGTGTTATTCATGATTGAGATAATCATGATGGTGGTGTAACTATGATGAGGATCATTGTATTGAAGATGCTCTAGGTTATGCTATGTTGATAGTGGTATACTATAATAGTTATAGTAGGTAGTTAGCATAAGTGCTAATGAGTGGATAAACAAGGCTCTATGTGTGAGATGTTAGTGATGACATCAAAGGTTAGTGATCAAGGATCGAGGATCTAGGTTCGAGGATCAGGGATTGAGGCTCATGTAATTCATTATGATTAAATTGTTTATGTTAGAGGATTAGGAGTCCTTTTGTTATTACTACTATATATGGGTTGTTTGATTATTGTTGATATAATCAATATGTTTATATCTTGTTATTATGATTGTTTTATCGATAGCTTACCCCATACGTGTTTGTGTTTGTATATTTGCAAATGATATTATCGACGATGATCGTATAATATGTTATATGTGAGTAGATGATATTGTATATGTTCCAGAGGCATGATAGATTCGTGAGATGACGGGGGAAAGATTTGGGTTTCTTTAAAAAGTTCTTTTGGTATAGACTTTTGAAATAATGTAATTATAGTTGTTTTATTTCCTTAGTAAATTTAAATACTTTTGGAATAATGTAACTAGACAAGGTTTTTGGAACTACTATGTTTTGAATAAATTATGCATGTTTAAAAGTTAAGATTTTTTTGAAAAATACGTTCCCATGTTATAAGAAAGTTTATAAATATTCTATTTTTGTAAACTTGTGGCATCCCAGAATCTGGGGCGTTACACCAGGAGTGGTGAAGTACTAGCCAGAGTAACAGTGGTTACTTGGAGTGACTAGGGATACTAGGAGTTGTGACAATACTCAGTTGTAATCTTGTTGAATATTATAGTGGAACCCTCTAAGGTGTTAGAGGAGACTTGACATAGCTCAGTGGAGCGAACCAATATAAAACAATTATGTGTTTATTGCTTTATTCTTTCTAAACGTTTTTGTTACAAATCATGTAGTTGCACATTACTTTAACCACTACAAAAGCTATTGTGATCAAACATCTTTTATTAAGAGGTAGTTTTATCAAAACATTGTAGCAAATATATTTAAACAATAGAAAAACACATGCTAAAAAGGGCTTACACTTCGAGCTAAATTTTAAAGTCGAGAGTTTAACAACTTACGTAAACTTTTCAATCCTCAAAAAAACTGTTAAATTATCTCCTTTGAAAAACAAGTTTTCTTATAATTCAACCCACTTTTATTGTTTTCCATGTACTCCAAAAGCAACCATGATAGGTTTCCTCAAATATCAGAGTGGCAAAAAAACACAAAGAACACCCTCGATAATAAGTTCCCTCAACACAAGACAAGAAGTTGTCACTGGGGGTCACAATGCAGAGTGGCCATGTCACGTCACCTTCACGGTGACCATAACCTGGGCAACATCACAGATTTTGGCTAGAGCTAGAGTTGTGCACATGAAATTGTGGATGAAGAAAATGAAATTACGAGAAAAAAACATGAAATGTAATTTTGATTTCATCGAGTATGTTATATCGACATATTTTATTAGTCAATAATTTATCATTATGCGTAGGAAAATAAGTCAATAAATTTACATATAATTTTACTGATAAATATACCTGTCGATAAATTAAACAATCACATTCATTTCGTCAATAAATCAACCTAAAATATTTGTTGATAATTAATATTTTTCGACGAATCCTATTTTTCCAGTAAAAATTATTGATAATTTACAATTTTTCTCTAATAATATTACAAAAATTACATATTACATAGATATTACAAAAACAAAATAAAAATAGAAAAAAAAAATATATATATATATATATATTTATATATATAAATAAGTATAAATATAAATATAAATATAAATATAAATTTATTACGTATAAGGTTACTTAAATTTAAATTCATATAATATAATGTTAAGAATATAAGAATAAGTAACCATTGAATATTAGAAATAAATATGGAGAACCACGTCACCAAAAATATGTAATATAGAATTTATTGCTTAAAGAAGTAATTAATTTTTATTTTTTTGAGTTGAAATATGTGGCTGAGGTTGTGGCACTGTTTTCTATTTTGTTTCATATTTTGCATATTTTATAGATTTTTTGACATTTTTTTTATTTATTTCAGCCTTTAAACAAGAATAAATTATTATTATTATCTTTTTTATTTTTTTAAGATATATGATCATAAGATTATAAATGTTTTTTTTTAAGTATAACGATGTTCAATTATTAGATTTAATCATTTTGGAGGTCCATATTTGTGCAGAATCATCTCAAATAGGTCAACATATTTTATTTGATGTTAATTAAGTTCCTTTTTTTTGAAAAATTGACTCAATTTGAACCTTGTCATTAATTGGATTGGACAACGTTAAAATTTTTGTGTCTTCGCTTGTTGACTGTGCAATTATTAATGACATGACAGAGTGTGATCGACTTAGGTGGACAGTTAAAGTAGATATGAAAACAAAATGGGAAATCCCTAAATTGGAACATCAAAGGTTTCCTTAGTCTGTTTAAGAGAAAATTTTTGAACAGGAACATCATGATCAAACTGCCTAGAAACATCATGTTCAAACTATTATTGAAGACTGATATCAACCTCAGGAGCAGAAATTGAATGAGGCGAAGTGAATATAGGAGTCAAGCTTTCATTGTCACGACCAGGAAACCTTATACCCTTCGATTTTTCAGACTCTAGAAAAAAAAACTCCTAAATATAACCAAAAAATTCTCACACCAGTTAATTAATTCACAGGCTCTAGTATCAAACTACTTGAATTCAACTAAAAGTGAAGATAGACACAGAGAGAGAACCTTGGATCATCATCAAGGCCCTGTTCCGCAATGCGTTTAAGGAAAAGGAACAAAACATCGAATCGTGTCGCAGCACGAATTCTGCTAGATAGGATTCGAAATTGGATTAAAATTATGTTTTTGCGCCTTTGGGAATTATGTTTTTGTTTTTGGAATTTTAGTGGTTTTGGAATCTGTTCATGCAATTTTGGGTTTTCTGAGTTTTTTTTTGTGATTAGGGTTGGTTCTTGTTTCTCATAGTGCAATTTGGGATTTAGGGATTTGAATGGGGTTTCTCTTTCGAACGGTTCTTATTTAGGGTAACACTCATAGTATCCACAACTGTCACACTAGATCTGGAGTGATCGGGGTCGCACCCGATACAAATTTGATGTGCAAATAAGAATGCAGTATAGACTAGGAAGTGACTCTTAGGTTGTCTCTCAAGGACCAAATGTGGTTCGAGACTTAGGTCAAACATGCAGTCGGGGGGGGGGGGGTGTTAAAGTGTTTTTGTGACTAGAAATGAACTAAATTAAAGCATGAAATTAAACACAAGAGACTTAATTAAAAACGCTGAAAGATAAGTGGGAAGCATGAAGATCGAACGATCTTAAAGTGAGACCGAACGGTTGTAAAGCGGAGACTGAACGGTCCCTAAAGAAAGGAAACGAAAATGCAGGAAATTTGGAAATCGAACGGTAAAAGCAACTTGAACAGTAAAGGAAAAGGCCGAACGACCCAACAGGAATCCGAACAATACTAACATTGAGACCAAACGGTCTCTATAGAAAGGAAAAGCAAATGGAATTGAGCACAAACATGAAAGTTGAATGGTAAAAGCAACTTGAACTGTAAAGGAAAAGGCCGAACAGTCTCTAACAATGAAGCATGTTAGAGACCAAATGATGTTATTGGAAAACCGAACGGTACTTCAGTAAAGGTAGAAACAGTAAACGTGTAGAATTTAAAACGCAGTGCAGGAGAAACAAAACTTAAACGCAAATTAGAAAATGAAATCAGATGGATTCAAAAGCTGAAAGCGTAAATTAAAAGCATAAACTAAATGGTTCAATATCTGAATGTGAAAACGGAATTGGAAACGAAGTGCAACAGTAGAAGCATCAATAAACGCAAACTGAGATTGAAACAGCAAATGCAGCACAACAACGAAATGCAACAGTAAAAGTGAACAGTAAAACGCGAAACCAGAAATGCAGCACAACATGATGATGAACAGTAAAAATTGGGACCAGTAGAGACGAGAAAGAAAGTGAACAGTAAATGCAGGAACGATTTCAACTCTTAAATTGCAATGTAAAAGGAGTTTAATACATGAAAATGGAATGAAGGCAAAACCAAAAAGTCCCCAAAGGGGGAGGAGGAAGAAGAAGCTCCCCAAGAACAGAGAACGTGAGTGGCGGCTGGGAGACCTCTTTCAAGTGAAAGTGATTTGGGGGTATATAGACCCCAAAAGACCAAACTGACCTTCTAATGGGCTTGTCCTACAAAATGACATAAAATTGGGCCCAAAGTCCTAAAGTTTGACCCAATGACATTCTAAAACAAAATTAAACTCTAACACTAATGTGGCCACCCTCTTGAAGTCCCAGAATGTGCTTCCAACATTGTTGCTGAGTTCCTCTGGTTACTTCATCTGACCGATCGGTCATGAAAGGTTTACACCGTTCGGTCACTATGTTTAACAGTGTTGAACTGGTATCTGACCGTTCGGTGAAGGCTTCCAGCAAGGCTTTCTCAGTTCGTTCGACAGTGACTTTGGCAGATCGTTCGGTTGAATCATGTAGGTCAGGAACTGGTGATCGGTGCAGACTTCAACAGACCATTCGATCAAGCACTGTTAGAGCGTTCGGTCAAGACATTCTCATGCAATGATGTTTTGTCGCTCGGTAGAGGGTTCCATAGACCCTTTCGTGCTCAGCCATCCAGTGCAGGCTTACAACAGGCCGTTCAGTTTACATTCACGGACCATTCGAACAAGCCTTCAAAAGATCGTTCGGTTAAGGCTTCAGCAGACCGTACGGTTGGGCGAATTCTCTACCGTTCTGTACACTACTTCACAGACCATTCGGCCATCTTCGGCAGATCCTTTCTCAACCTTTCAACAGTGATTGTCCTGCACAAAATGATTGCAATAATTAAGCCCAAATAATTCAAATTAATTAAAATAAGAATTATTCTTGAAATTAAGCCCAAATATTTAAAATGAGATAAAAATGGAGAATTAAACACAATTTACTAACATTATATGGTGCAAAAAGCTAAGTTAGTAGTAGAAAATAATGACTCATCACGGAGACACTACTATTGGGGACATAATACTTTCCACAACTCTTCATGCTAAGCCCCTATTGAGAAATATCATGCTCGCCTAGAGCCCTGAAATTCCCAAAGTTACCTATGTTATTCGAAATGCGGTTTAGGGATTTGGTTCTTATTTGGAGTCCAGTTTTGGCAATGTTGGGATGCGAACGATGCCACGGTGGTTGTCTTAGGTATCCAAGTGTGAGTCTAAGTCCCACATTGGATAGAAATAAGAAAGTAGAGTAGTATATAAAGATGAAAGACCCATTAACCCATTGCCTTAAGGTTTTGGGTAAAGAGTGGTGTCGATCCCTTATATAGTTAGCTCAGATGTTATTGGTGTTTGTGTAACCCACTAGGAACCCTCCTCCTCGATAGACCCAACAGTCTACCCAACAGGTTGTGATGGCTGTAGTAACCTGTTTTGCGTGGTGGTTGGCAGCAGAGTGGAAGAATGATGTCATCTCCAGGAAATGAATTTAACTTATTTAAATATTAAAATAAATAAATTCCACCTAATGCAAACTAAGTGTGCCACATGACAAATAATCACACAGTCAGCATGCAACAACAGTGTAAATTTAACTTCGTCCACTGAAATTGACGGTAAGATTCTAATTGACTCTATTTTACAGGAATAGGGACCTAATTGAGATCAAATCAATTACGAGGACATATTTGAGACGATTCTATACAAATAGGGACCTCCAAAATGATTAAACCTAATTATTAAAGCTCACCATTCGGATAAAAACAGAAATTACTTTTGTTTATATTTTTCTTTTATATTTATATTATTTCTAAGAATTTTTTTAAGTGTGAGTTCTTTGTATTTGTAGTTTTCACGAAAGACTAACATTGATGAATTTTTCAAATAAAGATAACAAGAAACGCACAACATTAATAAATAAATAAATTTAATTTACATAAAAAAATTAATTTTATCTTTCAAAATGTAAAACGTTAAGACAGTGAGTTTAAAACTTTAAAATAGTGAGTTTATGATTTTTTTATATAATACTTAACTTTTTTAAAAACTTAGATTCATTTAAATTTTCAATACTCTCCAACATATTTTCGACTTGAATTCTTTCATTCAAAACTTTTTTGTTTACCTTCTTCATCTTTGGAAGCAAACACACTCACTTTTCCTAACTCTAATTTATTTTTAATATTTTAATATAAATTTTAAATCATTTTATACTTTATCATGTAATTTAAATTTAATATTTGGAATTTAAATTTTCATGTATATTGAATTTAATTTAATAAATATTTAAATATGTTTAAAATATATTAAAAAGAATTTAATATATTTTTACGAAAACGAATAAAACTATAATCCACATATTTTTCAGATGCGGACATTTAAATGGATGACTCAACTACATATCCAAATGTACTAATCACTACGAGTGAAAGTTAAGGTTAATTTTTTTTAGGTAGTATTAAAAACTTAGTAAGGAGGGTAAGATAATTTCGAGAAAGAATCTTACTTAAAACACAAGTATTGATTATTTCTGTTAAAAAAAACTAATATTTTGCAAAAAAATGTTTAATTAGACAAAAAAAAACTAATATTTTGCAAAAAAAATATTACACTACATGTTAATAACATTTTTGCTAAGGTAGGATATAGACAGGACATGTGTATCATTTCACCACCAAGACATCTTGAAATGAATGATATTCTATTAATATGATATATATATATATATATATATATATATATATATATATATATATATATATATTTAGTGTGATATATAAAATATATGACAAAGGTAGAGTGTAAGATTTATTTTATTGGAACTTGACTAAATTTTAACTGATAATTAAAGTTTTACCTTTATTTTGTAACATAAAATTTGCAGTGTTGTACTAATATATATGGACAAACTTTTTAAAGCTATGGACAAACTTGCAGTGTTGTACAAATTTTAAATTTTCTTAAATTGCATCCATCCAAACTTTTAAAGCTATGGACAAAATTTTTTCATTGGATACTTAGAAGAGTCCACACTAAGAAAGTAAAGAACACTAACGAACAGAGACATTGGTGATTTCCTAATAAATTTTAATGATAACTGCTAGCTTTTACCCTTTTGTGTGAGATTATGAATAATGATATATTTGTTGAAAACAATTGGTCAAGAGGAACACCAAGTGAGTTTTGTGACCAACATTTTCTGTCCATTGAATGCGTAAGTAAGTGTTGACAGAAGAAAATTTAGACGGGAAAGACAAAATGTAAGGTGTATTTGTGGATTTTATAAAATAGGTTTTGTTTCATTGCCACAACCTGTCTTTGTTGTTTCTTGCTTTTAACTTACTGGAAACAAATTTTAAAGTTCTGAGCATGTTGTTCGGATTGCGTTTATGATATTGTAAATTTGAATTCATTCCATTGGGTTTTGATTGGATATGTATGGACATGAATATATATGTATGTTCATTATTCAATCTTGTAATTTGGATTTTATCACTTTGATGGATGTCTCACTCTACTCAGTGTAGATTATGGGAATATAACAATACTATTAAGATAATATTCAGTATTGTTTATTTATTAGTATTTAAATCAATTTTAACCTGATGTACTAAATGTGATAGAGTTTATATCATATTTTTAACTGATGTAAAAATTATTAATAACGATTATAGCCAAAATCAATATAATATGTATTTCTACAACTCAATTTTGATTTGATTATATTACATTTATATTTTGGAGGACATATATTACATTGATTTTCTTCATAATAGTTATAATATCTTGGTTTTTCTAAATAAACAAATTCCGTGCATTTACCAACCTATAATTGTAAATCCATATTGGATTGCAAAAGAAGTAAAATCCAATAATAAATACTAAAGTTCCCTTAAACATCAACATTTATTTAAATACATTGAAATTTGTGTAGATCAAAATAGTTAAGGTGAAATAATTTGTAAATCAATTTCTAGACCCTAAATTAACTCGATCAAAACACATAATCTAAATACACAATATTCAACACAACAAATACTAAAATCTAATATATGTAAAGATTATTTTGTGTATTTGTAAAAAATTTCTCTAATTGCATATATGTGTCCAATGATTCATCTCATAAGGAAGATGTTGTAATAAGAAATCACAATAGCACGTGTGAAATGAGTTTTCTCAAAATATTTGAAATAGTTTACTACATATTTCCAAGAATAAAATTTATTAATATGGATTATGATTTGAAATAACAGGCATATTACAGGGGAGGTGTAGTTTGATTTTTTATTTTTTTTTTATAATTAGTGCTAGATGTTGTTTGCAGAGGTTAAACAGTTTACAAATAGTGTTTAACACTTAAGAATTTTAGAAAGTGTTTACAAACTATGCAAAAGAAATCAAAGATAAAAAAAAAATTGTTTTTATACGGGTTCACTCCAATTAGCAACCTTTAGTTCTCCTTTAAGCACTCTTAAAAGGTTCCACTATCTTTAAAAAGATACAATGAGTTTCACCACTTCTGGTTTTACAACAAGTATAACCCATCCTGGTATAAACTAATCCAACTAACTATAACGTTTAACTTCTAATTCACTAACACGTAAGCACAAATACATCTATAAAATAACATATTAGCACGGTCTTCTACCAGATCATGAATATCTTAACTCCGTTTGTTTTTATTTAACGGAAGGGATGACATTGACGCAAAATTTACTATAGAAGGACCAATTTAACACTCTTTTAAAAGGAGGGACCTAATGGACACAATCCAACAAAACTGAGGACAAAATAAGTTATTAAGTCTTGTTTAAACATAGATAGCATTTAGTGTGTTATCTTTAACATTCATTTTTATAGACATTACTTCATTAAAAACTTTTTGTGAACTTCGAAATAAATGGTTCCTAGATAATTTTGTTTTAACATGATTCACATTAAATATATGATGCAATAGTTATACTCAACGCTTCATTTTTACCTATTAGATTAATATATGAAATTTTGCTAAGTTATTTTATTAAAAAAATAACAAAGTGACTATAATAGTTTCAATGCAAAGTTAAAAACCTTAGGATAGATCAAATGTATATTATAAAATGAAGTGAACTTATCATTTAAGACATTTTATACATCAATAACATTAAAAAAACTCATTATTAATTTATAATGTTAGATGAACTAAACAACACATATTATATTACAATAAAAACATATCCTCACATATCCTCATATTACAACTTTTAAGTGCACACTTGGTTTTTTTATGTAATGGACAAAATCCCATGATCGTATTTTCTATAAGACAAGTATTCATCAATTGCTAATGAGACTTCTGATAAGAAAAATAATTTATGATGTTGAATTAATTATCTAAAATCTAAAGTAAGTGACTTATATTTATTCTTAGACATTCAACTAATGAACGTAAGTTTGACATCCTACACTTATTCAATCTAAAAATATTATTATTATCAGATCCAAAATGGTTCATTAAGCATGAGATTCAAGTTTGAGATTTATATGAAATATCAACACCCCTAAAGTAAGATAAAGATGATATTATGATAATATAAATAGAATTGAGACTATAATAAATTGAGTCCAGTTATTAAATTTGTTAATATGTTGTTATATCTTGAACTTATCTTATTTGTTATTATTCTCTACATATAAACATGCCCATGAAAGGCTAAATACATGATAACATAGAGAGTACACTAATCTTATACTCATTATTTAGTCTCATACTCATAAAAGTACACCTTACTGACTTTTGAGTGTTGGACTTCTAGGTGAACTTCCCCCTTGTTTTAAATATTAGGAGCTTATATACAAGGCGATCCATGTTTAACACCGCAAATCAACTCAAGAAATTTCTAATAAGAACATATCTCATTTTTTGTATTTTCGAACTTCTATATGAGTTGTGGCTAATGAAGCAATAAAAATCAATTGCTCCATTTTCGAACTTCTATATGAGTTGTGGCTAATGAAGTAATAAAAATCAATTGCTCCATTTCACAAATAATTATTTATATACCCACATTGTTAGTGTAATTGTTAGTGTAAATATTAGTGCAACCCTCAAACAAAAGTTGAATAAATAATATATATTTAAAGTATACTATCTATAGTTGAATGAATGATTACAATGTTCAACATGTAATTACTCTAGATAATTCAAAGATATCCTACATGTTTATGCATAATAATATACTATTGTCAACACCAAAGATTCTTGCATCCCAAGGAATGATACAAAATACCTTAAACAAATAATGTGAAACTCTAACCAAATCCTAAATTGCATTAATATTTTGGTGGAGTTAGTATTAGTGCTTAAGGCTAGAATCATGTGCAATGAGGGCCTTTTGTGTCCTCCTAGGATCATGTAAAACAAGCTCTAAATAAGACAAATATATACATTGTGTATCAATCTAAATAGAAAAAAAAATACTTTGTTAAGTCTGAAGACATACATGAGATTAATTTGACATTCAAATTTTGGATGTTGTTTCATGTATTTTGAAAAGATAGGACAACGTAACAAAATTTTTAATATTAAAATCAACGTATTTTAAAAATAAAGGACATTTAAGTTGATAATCCAAATTCCTAACTATGTTATCTTGTTTAGTTGATACTTAAAATATTTTTAATTTTTCCCCTTAACTATTTTGTTATTACAATAATTTATATAGATTTCATCCAACCTTTTATTAAGATCTAAAATTTATTCAAGCTTATTTTTATAATAATACTTATTTTTATAATAATTTTACTTACTTATTTGAATTATGATAAATTAGTAATCACGAAAGATCCACCATAGCAAATTAATATTTTATTATTTAACCACAGTATTTCAATTAATATTATTCACACTAAATACATTTCATGCCTAGAGCAAACTTATTACTATCGACAGCAATGTTTGGAGAAAAAGCCCAAGAAATTCAATTCATATGAAACTTCTACAAATATAATTAGCATAATTATAATAGATTAAGATTTAAAACACGTTATCCTTTAGTATAATCTTAATTGAACTCAGTATTAGAGGGCATCTATGCAACATATTTCAAACACACATATGTTATTTATAAAATATAGGATTAAATATGTTTTTAGTCCCTAAACTATTGGTCGTTTCTGGTTTTCGTCCCTCTTTCAAAATAAGGTATAATTTGGTTCTCATTCTTTTCAAAATTTTGGTTTTAGTCCTCGAAAACTAACACCGTTAAAAATGTGGTAGTTTTCGAGGACTAAAACCAAAGTTTCGAAGACTAAAACTAGAGTTTCGAAAAGAATGAGGACCAAATTGTACCTTATTTTGAAAGAGGGACGAAAACCAGAAACGACCAATAGTTTAGGACTAAAAACATATTTAACTCAAAAATATAGAGAGAGCTTACTCAGTTTTTAAAAGTATACTTAATTTGGTCTCATTGTTAAAGTTAGCATAGATGAAAAAGTGTTGAATAATTTATTTTTAACGTTAAATATTATGAAATTAATTAGTTAATTCTGTACGATTAGACGGCCTTTCTTTTACAATATGCATTTTTTTTTCTTTTCTCCCACACTCAAATATATATATATATATATATATATATATATATATATATATATATATTTTGAATGGACTTTATAAAATAATGAAAAGGAAAAGAAGTAGGAGTTGTCTATGCAGGCCAAAATTAAGAATATAAAGAAACAATGGACCCTCAAGCATGGTTTACAGAAAAACTTTCACTAGTACAAAATTTACTTTTAAACTCGCACAATAGACCTCTTTTTATACAAAACCGCTGTCTATTCACACACGGTGGCAGTTTGGTAATTAATGAGACATTATAGGCCTCGGTTCAGACGAGACCGGTGCCAAAAAGAGATATTACTTCGGTTGTAAAGACAACCGGTGCCTAAATATTAGTGTCTAACGCAGTTTCTGACGCGGTTAAGAGAAACCCGAGGTGAAAGAACTATACGACACCGGTTTGTGGGAAGGACCGAGGCATAAGCCTCTACTGCTCAGACCCGAGGCATATAAGCCTCTCTTTTTTTCCCCAAAATTTTCCCCAACTTAACCTAATCTCCCTCCGCACTCTCGCCTCCCCTGGCTCTCCCTCCCTCCCTCCCTCCCTCCCTCCCTCCCCTGGCTCTCGCCTCGCCTCCCCTCCCCTCGCTCTCGCCTTCCCTGGCTCTCGCCTCCCTCCCCAGGCTCTCGCCTCCTCTCGCTCTTGGATTCTTCTCTCCCTCCATTCCATTGCCGCTTCTTCCTTACCCCCACGAACCTCCCACAACTAAACCACACCACGCCACTGCCAGCCCCAGATCTGCCACCGTTTCCGTAAAGAGCACCCGATGAAGAGGAAGGAGAGGCATCGCGCAGTCGGCGGCGGCGGAGGAAGAGCAGCGCGCGACAGAGGAGTGGACAATCTCCGATGAGATGCGGCGGCTGGAGGAGAATATCGGAGAAGAATGGCGCGAGGATGAGGGCCTTGTGGCGGAGGCAGATGCGGAGGGCGCGGGGGCGAATGCGGAGGGCGCGGAGGCGAATGCAGAGGATGTGGCGGAGGAGGAGGAGAAGCGACAGAGGCAGCGGTGATGGCGGAGGCGGATGCGGATCCAGATTTCATTTCTTTTTGTCCAGCTTGTGCGGATCCAGAAGCTTTTTTGTCCAGATTTGATTTTGTTTTGATTTGTTTGGTTCCTTTGTTAAATTGAATTTGACTGTTAAATTGATTTGTTGAATTGAATCTAAGAAGCTTGAGGCACCAAAATGATTTTTGTCAAGAAGCTTGAGCAAGTGTCTGTCTGATTCTTCTATCAGTGTTTCATATTTTCACTCACCCTTCATCAATGGCACTCTCAGTTTGCAATGTTGGCCCCTGGAATGAATTTTCCTTTTGCGGCATGCGTGGTGTGGTACGGTGTGAGTGGGAAGGTGAAGATGGGTCCTCTGAGTGTGTCTCCCATGGGGTTTGGAACTTCCGTGAACCTTTTTTCAAATGCCAAAACCAAAAGATTTTGTGTAATGTAAAACAAATCTGCACCATGGGGCACCAAAATGATTTTTGTCAAGAAGCTTGAGTGAGCAAAGACAGAAGCTTGAGTGAGCAAAGAGAGGCACCAAAATGATACGAGTGGCTAAAGAAGAAGAAAAAAAAAATAAAAAATGGACCCTACTGCCTTGGTTCAGGCTCCAACCGAGGCAGTACAGGAAGAGAAACGATTTCGGTTGTCAGAACCGAGGCCTAATCTTATTATTATATGTCCCGTTTCAAAACCGAGGCATAAAGTCCACTGCTTTTTACCTCGCCCGAATATGCCTCGGTTCAGGAACCGGTGCCTATCAGCGAAAATAACCGCTGTCGTTTCCCTTTACTGTACTAGTGTTTATTTGTAGAGACAAAACCTTAGTAATATGTCACCATCTAATACTACTTTCCATAATGTCTTTCAAACTATTATTTATTTTCATAAAAAGAATTTGAGTGAGTGTTTTCTTTTTGTCTTGTTCGAAACTCAGGAGTTCTATGAATTTAAAAACTAAACACATTAAACAAATTTAAAGTATCACATTAATATATATAACGTTATTCTTGTACTTTTTTTTTTTTTGCATATATTCATGAAAACTAAGTTGGTTATGGATCCCCTTGAGATAACTTATTGACACAGTTGACTCAATATATATGTTTAACACAATTTTATATATAACTTCAATCAAAATTTTAAAAGTTTATCATAATAGATTACTGATATGATATAACAAATAAAGTCCAACACTGTAATTTTATTGATAAAATACAAGAGCAACAATATAATAAAGTAATTAATTAATCTATTTTTTTTAGAACAATACACTGTTTATAAACAAGCAGGTAAACAACACAACTTCATCAATATATTCAAGTAACAGTTATTAAAATCATACTATATTAAATAGTTTTAACACCAACTCAATTTAATTGAGTTGGTCCTAGTTTCACAAAATAGTTAAATTATGTGGAATGAATATTAGTTTTTTTTTTTATGTAAATTGAATCCTACATCAACAAGAAAAGGACAAAGAAGCACTGTTGTGTACAGCTAATAAAAATATGGTGTGGGTGTGTATCAGTCCAAATAACAAGTCAGCCATTAACTCACCAAATCTCATTTGTGGTGAAGAGAAGAAGGTAGAAAGTTCATTTTGACTTCATATGAGGAGTGACGTTTTAAATATGAAATGTAGAAAAAAAGTTATCCATAACTAAACCAGTATTATTATTTTTTATCTATTGAGAGAGTTTTGTCTTACAAGTTTAAGTGAATTCGATATCGGGAGTTCATCTTGCAAAATAATTCAAAAGCTTAAAAAAAGGTTAGATAATTTACTAAACATACATGTTCTCCTTTGGAGATTCTAGATATTTAAGAGATCTTAATAATATATTTTACTTACAAAATATAATAAACTTATTATAAATAATAAGATATTATATATTGAATAAACGTAAGATGATTTGTTCCTTGATCAAAAATTTTCTTCAACAAAACCGAAGAACATTTCAGTGATCTTCCAAAGGGCGAAAGAGAGACACATTCGGAGTGTGCGTGAAGATCAAACCATGGACAACGAACTGCTCGAGCTGTAGTGACAAATCGAGTTCGTGCAGCAACCCAAGTCGAGCATACGATTATCAGAGCGAAACGTCGTCGAATTGGTCCAAAAATTGCAGCAACTCCAAATCATAGATTTCGAACTTCTCCACACTGTCTCCGACAAAGAGTACATCACTCTCGTGCGCTTTCTTTGCTTCTTCTTTTGCAGATTAGGTTTCATCGCTCACAATCTTCTTTTGCAGATTCGATGCGTTTAGGTTCGGTGTGTGGATGATGCAGTTAACACCAAAATAATAATCTTGGTCTGCTGAAGAATGCTTCAATCCACATTAGAGATAGCAGTGGTGTAACTATAGCATTTGCCGGTCACACTGACCCTTTTTTTCCTCCACCACCGTATCCCTTTCCACTTGCTTCCTTCAGACCCGGCGATGGAGGGAAGTCTGAATGCCCTAACCCTTAACTTCCTCAAGTTCCTCCTTTAGATCCTTTTCAGATCCCAAATCCTTACGCACTTCTCTTGAAGTTCCAGATCCCAAACAATGCCACAGTGCGAACCCCACCTAAAACCCTCCCTTTATTAATTACAGAAGATGAACAATGTGATCAAATGGATAGTGGAAAATGCATATCTTCCAACAACCCACTTCTTGATTCTAGCAGATATTTTAAGAAATAATCAATTTAAAATAGAGTAAACTGAGGCAAGACATGGGCCATTAGCGTGAATTTGGACGATGATGCGCGAGCCGTTTTGGATGAAGCATCCCTTAGATCGTCCAATTTTATGTTATACGGACCTCCGAATGCGTATAGCTCAGACCGAGCACTAGTACGAGACCGAGCACTACCGAGAATGAGCGCTAGTACAAGACCGAGCACTACCGAGAACGAGCGCTAGTACAAGACCGAGCACTACCGAGAACGAGCGCTGGTACAAGACCGAGCACTACCAAGAACGAGCGCTAGTACAAGATCGAGCACTACCGAGAACGAGCGCTAGTACAAGACCGAGCACTACCGAGAACGAGCGCTAGTACAAGACCGAGCGCTAACACTAGTATTACTGCTAGTATAAGACCGACCGCTTAACAAGAAACCATCCACACACCTAAGGCCGAACGGTCATGAACGAGTAAGACTAAAGAGACCAAACCCAGTTACTGACCGAGTACTTGAACATGGCCAAGCGGTCAATCAGCATATGACCGAGCGGGCCGATCGCTATGACTACCGAATACTAGTGTATGACCAAACGCTATAATCCAATCAAATACTACTAAAACCGAACGCTAATACATAGTACTACTAATAACAAACGCTAAACGTAGTACGACTAAGAACGAACGTGAATACCAACCCAAAGACTACCGAGGTCGAAAATGAATACTTTTAAAACTGAATGTCAATACTAAACCGAACAACACTTAGCCAGAATATCATTATGAAACCTAATACCGCTAAGCCCGATTACCTGACCTGACCGAGCGTTCAATAACGAGCGCTCGAGTTTCTACATAATTATACGGAACTTCTCAACCAGTTCACAAGTCTGGACAATACACAGAAATCAAGCCAACATCAAATTATCCACACATGCACACGTCTAACCAACAACTTCAAACATAAACAAACATAATTAAATTACTAGCTTCCCTTACCTCAAAGAAACCTGGACAAATTCTACCACCTTCAAACTCTTGCTTAAACTACAGGGAATTTCTAGAAACGAGTACAAATTTCCGATTGGTGAAAGGAGACCAACCATAGAACCAAAATTGAAGTTAGAACCAGAAAAGAAAAGAGTTAAACACATGCAAACAAAATTATGCTTGCATGTGTCAGAAACCAAAATTTTCTAAGAACAGAAGAACAAAACTTACCGGTTCAAAACTCAGAACTAATCGATGGAATGGAAAGCTCAAGATACCAGGATCACTTAGATATGGTCTGATTGTTGAACAAATGGAGTGAGATGGAAGAAATCTAGAGAGAAGGGAGAGAGAAATTGGGAAATTGTGGTTCTAGAGAGATAAACAGTTTTAAGATAATGAACTGAATGTTTAGAAATTTCTATTTATACTGTTGATGTATTTCAACATTAAAAGCTCAGTTAAGTTATTTTAATACCTCTATTTACTCTATTATTCTATTTTTTGGGTCTTTACATCGTGGTTCATAATCGAAACTAAAAAGTCATCTGTTTTTATCTCGCTTGATAGCTTCGATTGTTGAATCAAAATACAATGTCCAAAATTATCGATGTCAAAACTCTTTTCCACTAATATTACGTTCACATTACTAATTTTTAACCATACATTAAATTTCTTTTCAAATATTTCCATGAAATGAATTTATACTTGAACCATGAAAGGGTCCAGTTTGAGAAAAAAAAATCTCGATAACCTATTTACATCAATAAAGTTCGAAAGTGGTCTATAACATAAAAAAAATTAAAGTGTTCGTTTTAAACTCTTAAGGTTGGGCTAAGCTCCTAGTGGTCGATTTTTCTCTAGTGATCAACCAGTAATTATGTTAGGCAATTTCTTTAGTTGTATCTATTATGGACCGTTTGGTCCTATCTTTTGGGTAATGTGAAGGTGTTCGGTCTCCAACGTCCACAGGTTCTCTTTGTCTTATGAGTGAAAATATAACTGATGAATGACTGTTTATGTTAATTTATGAGATTTATGCTTTCAAATATGTGGAAGAGAATTGCAAGGTGGAATGTCTCGTGAATGGTTATTGAATTGTAAAGTATGAATATGGATTATGGGAATAACCTTGGGTAGTAGCTTGATTGGTGTCAGCTGTTACACTACCACAAGTGCAAGGACGACTGTAGCTACATATTCATACAATACGGATGGTCAAGACATAGTGTTCGGTCTATATATGAATTATGGTGTTTGGTTTGTATATGATTGTTTGTGTTCGGTGTTGGCATGATGCAACATTCGGTCTCGCATGAAATGTATAGATGTGTTTATAATTAAATTACATTAGCTTACCCTTATTTTCCTCTCTTGTCATGTTTTCCGTTCGGTCGTCTACGTCCTTGCAATGATCACCTTGTGGGTATGAGCAGAGTGCGAAGGGGGTTCTCTGGAGCAGGTGTTGATCGAGGAGTCTTCAACCCCCTTAGGATAAGACCGTTCGGTTGATACATCTCTTGTATGACCGTTCGGTCTCCTCTTATGGTTTGTATCAGTGTAGGATTTTTGTAAGTTTTAAATTTATGGTTATTTTAGGATAACTATAAGTTAACTTTAGTTCCTGTAACTGTTATATTTTATTGGAAATGTAAGTACTCTTAAATATAATTTACAACTATATTTTTGGGATGTTACACATGACATAAACTTCAAAAATAAACTTCAATTTTATTAATAATTCAAGTCTTCTGTTCTTTAAAATAAATAATATTAAGGGTATTAGACTTCGGTTCTTTTAATAACCAAAGCCTACTCCCTTCTCGATTTAAAAGTTGTTTAATTTTAAGGAGATATTAAGATTTGGTAATTATCAAAACCAAAGCTTAATATCCTTAATATTTAATTATTTTTAAAATAAAAAACAATTAGGCTTCAATTAATAAATATATTAGATGTATTAATAAATCTATTAATATAATATAATATATATCACTAAAAAAACAATATAATATAGCATGGGTTTATTTTCGGCCGTTTTTAAAACCTTCCAAAATTTTCGACAGTTTTATTAAAATCTCTGAAAACCCGTAGTTAAATTAAAGTTTGTTTTAGAATAAAAAGAAATTTTTGGCAGTTTATTAAGTAACCGCAGGTAAGGCTTTATTTATTATTTCGTTTTCTCAACATCCCTCATTTTCTCGTGTTATTTTCTTTACTTCTTTTTGCTTCTTCAATCTGTGTTCTTCTTTTTGTTCATTCCTGTTATTTCTTAATTTCTCGAGTTCTAATTTTGCGAAAATGAAACCCTTGTTGTTGTGTCATTGAATGCGGTGGAGTGAATTAGTTTACCTGATAAAAAATAGTGCGACTTAAAAACTTTCCCTTTAAAAAATAACTTCACAACAAAAAATATTACTTCAAGATAATAACAAGTAAATAAAGGATTGTAAGGAAAAAGAAGCTTGCACAAGTGATTTTAAATAGATTCAAAGATCTCACGTCTAGTTTGTTAATTAATCTCTCTAAAAATACTAAATAACCAATAACAAATAAGTAACTAGAACTTACAACTTAAGAGAGTAAACTAAGCTTAGAGTTCACCTTTCTTGAACCCTCAATACATGACTAGCACTTCCTTTTGACACACAAAAAGATGAACAACTTGACCTTGCAACAATAGAGGGCACTTTCTTAGACACACTAATGGAAGAACTTCCATCTACCAACACAAGGGTTTACAAGCTCACACTTAAAGCATAGAGAGTTCTAAGTAAAAGCATTAAAGTTCTCTGAAACATTAATTTTTTGAAATAAATTCACAAGCAAATCATTATATACCCAAATTTGAAAAATAGGTCAGAATCTGAAGGGATTTCTCGTAACTGCCACTAATAATCGATTATTCTAGAGGATTTTTTAAAAATAATTTTGCTTTGGGATAATCGATTATCCCAAGTGATAATCAATTATTCCATAGGTTTTTTATCAATTCTGAACTTGACTTGGATAATCAATTATCCTAAGTGAAATAATGTTTTTTCTTGAGCTCTCTTCAACCCATTGTGCATCTTCTTAAGCTAAATCTAAAATACAACTACAAATAAGTTATTACAAAAGCTTTAGTTGAACAACAACTTGAACAATAGTTCTTATAATCTTCAAACACAAGGTTAGCTTCTTCATCAAAACTTCTTGGACTTCAATTCTTCCTTTGTTTCTAACAATCTTTCACTTTTATATGATGATAAAATTTTTGTTTAAATCTTTTGAAGATAACTTGCACATATATAAATGTTAAAATGTCGGCAAGTGTACCGAATCGTATCAAGTAATAATAAATGGTAAGACCAAGTATCATTTCCCAAGAGACTCACGACACTAAACAATTGTGTAATTACTTAACTAATTAAGACGGAAAAGATATTTTGTTGGTTTTCAAATGCAAATGCAACAAAAGTAAATATGAATGCAAAATTATCAATTGAGGCTAAACACTAGAATGAATGGATGAAGTTGATAATATGAGATGATAATGTTGTTGGGGTTTAGATTTCACCTAATCACTCTCATGCATATAAGAATTCTTCTTCTTTATTAAATGTCAATGTCACTTTCTAAATTACTTAGAACCCGATGTCTCGGCGAAAGAATCCTATCCTCAATTACTAGACCACAATGTCTTGCATCCCTAATAATTAATTCTGCATTATGAACGGAAGCTTAAGACAACCAAACGTTCTATCCCTATGTCTAGGCAATAGTTCCCTTGGGAGAAAATCCCCAGATCATGAATTGTAAGATATATGTCGATACTCAGACAAATCAAATATCATGTCGTGAATGAGTTAAAGATAACAAGCATTGAGCAAAGAAGAATAATCCTAACAATTAATGAAAGAAGCATATATAAATAAGAATCAATTCAAATACATGAGAGTTTAGAGGTTACATCTTCCCGAACAACAAATAAGGTTTAGTTCTCCATTATCATGGAGAAACTAGATGAACAATGGAATGAAAGAGATAGAAAAACCCTATAAATTGAAGAGGAGAGCTCCCTCATCCCCAAATTTGCCTCCAAGGGGCGAAAAGTGTGTTTCTATGCTCAAGCCATCAAGAGATACCAACCCTAGGTCGTGCAAGTCCTTAAATAGATCAAAATTAGATCATGGGCCAACGTCGCTGGCGCTCAACGCCCCAAGTGGGGGCAAGCAGGCGAAACTGCGAGAAAATTGGCACTCAGCACCCTTGTAAGGGCGCCTAGGGGTGTGCGATACATGAAACTCCCGCTCAGGGCCCCTGGCTGGTGCTCAGGGCCCCTAAGTAGGCCCTCAGCTTCAGCTTGACTTTTCTGCACTGCGTCTTTTTCTCTTCTACATTCCAACTCCTCTTTCAAATCATTCCAATAACCTACAAAATCAAGGGAATTTAGTGATAAAATCATCAAGTATACCCTCTACTCACTTATTCAAAAAACTAAACTAAAAACATGATTTCAAGCAAGCTTCTAAGTCAAAAAGGGTTGATTTAATATCAAAGTTGGATCACAGATAGCGGTATTTTCAACCGTTATCAATAACGTAGATAAGAAAACCACTAATAGAGGTACGTTCATTGCTTTAAAGACTTACCTTGTGTCTCCCCTTTTTTTATTATAATCAAAAGTAGGAAATGTTCCCCCTAAAATCATGAACTTAACTAAATAGAAGCTCCCTGTTAATTAGATAATTCATGTAAAATATAGAAAATAAATAAATATTTTAAAAAGCTTCATTAACTTAAAGAATTGTACAATTAAAACTCCTCACTATTTTCATTGTCAATTTTCTCTTCTCAGTGGAGTTCAATGTTAACGTATAATCTAAATTACTAAGCAAGCCACAAACTTCTTCATGTCTAGCTACTTGAAGGGTGAACAATTCTTCCATCTTCCTACTTACGTTGGCAACATTTTCTTCCATTGATGAAGATGAACCTGTAAAAACATTTGAGGATCCAACTACATGAGTTACATCAAGCATTTAATCATATTCTTCCCTTTCCTCATGAGTCACATCTCCTTTGTGAATGAAGGTGTTACCAAGAGGAATGAACCTCATATACTTCAGTGCCTCTTGCCCAATTTCATTAGAAGCCAGAGTATTACTAACTTTCTCACATGCATTGTTGACCCCTTTGTAATCACAAATTATGGAGATCAAGATGGCATAAGGAAGATAATATATAGGAAATATGCTTGCCTTAACCATGGTATCAACTATTAGACTTGGTCCATCAATAGTGACGTGAGCAACCCATAATGATTAGCAAGTCTTATTTAGAGCATTGAGCATGATTTGTTGCTCTAGAAAAAATAATCTAGGCAATCAGATACTTGATGAGACGTTCATCCATCTTGAGTCTTCCCACCAATAGTTTCTTCCTCTCAATGTGTTTTTGAGGATTTTTGAGAAATGAGCGAAAAACCAAAATTTTGTTGAATCCTTCTATTCCATCGTGAATATTAACATCATTTTCACTAAGAGGAAGATGAGCAACATTTGACCATATATCATCATTAAGGATGATATCAACTCCTTTAACTTTAATGGAGGTCACACCATCACGAAGCTAGAAGTTATAGTAGAAGACATAAACCAAATATGGATAATACGAATCTCTTAATTCTACTAGATGTTAGAGCCCTTGATTGACCAAAAGTTGAGCAAATTGAAAACCACTTGAGCTAAACCAGTTGTTGTTGATTTACTTTGGGACCACCAATTTCCTATCTTTCCAGAAGGTGATGAATCCCCTTCTTCTTTTTGGGTTCGAAAACCATCTTTCAAAGTTGACAGGTCTTACAGTTGAGGCTGGGTCAAGATGTTTGGTTCTTCTTCTTATTGGGATTTTTCTGCGTGAGGGTTCAACAGTTTTGGTGTATAAATTGATTTGCAGATAGTGGGAAAACTAGGAGTAATCTATTTCTAAGGAGAATGGAGACAAGAGTGCAAAGGAATAATCGATTTTCGAGGCATATATATATATATATATATATATATATATATATATATATATATATATATATATATATATATATATATATATAAAGGAAAGAGATCCTAACGGTCCATAAATGAAGAATCTAGGCAATTAAAGTTGTTGTAATGGCTACCTTTTGGCTTAAAGTCACTTTGCAGTGTTTGATAATTGATTATCATTAAGA
Source organism: Vigna umbellata (assembly GCF_029865625.1). NCBI lineage: Eukaryota > Viridiplantae > Streptophyta > Magnoliopsida > Fabales > Fabaceae > Vigna > Vigna umbellata. The sequence goes on from NC_142170.1 coordinate 2,235,119, forward strand.
ATAATCTATTATCATTTAGTAAATTTTGAACAGATACTAAAAATAATCAATTATCAGTCTTGAATAATAGATTATTTATACGACTAATATACTTATATTCTCAAATACACTAAGAATAATTGATTATTTGTGAATCGACATTTTTCAAGACCTAATGATAATTGATTATCAATATGAATAATCAATTATTTTCACTTTAATTTCCTAAATACTCTGTTTTGAGTATTTTGGGGCCCCTAAGACATATCTAGAATTCCTAAGTGATGACTTATTATTTTGTCTTATTCACTTAGCTTTCCGCACCAAATTTAATTAGTCAATTGTGCTTAATTGTCCAATATTTCCTCAGTTTTTCTATATGGGCTTGATTTGACCAGTAATTCTTATTTTAATTATTTTGAATTCTCTGAGTCCAATTATTCCCGTTACTATTTTCAGGACAATTTTAAGATTATATTTTTCTAACTTCAAGACGCATTGCCACGTCAATAACCATTTTCCACTTCATCGTTTTATTTTAATTTAGTTGTAATTTTGTTTTTAATTTCGTTTTTGTATTGTTTGGACCAGACTTTGTATTTTTTGACTAGATATCACAATGGCCCCAATTTTGGTCAACTTAGGAGAGCCCAAAAGTGGGGGTTGACTTGATAGCCTAGAGTTTAGTGTCCAACGACCCCTCATTTCCTCACTCTTTCATTCTACTATTCCATTGGGCAAAAACGCAGAACAACTCCTTCTTAGAGGTTTCTTTTATATATTACGTTTTGCAATTTAAATTGAAATTCGTTTTGATTTCAAATTCCTTTCTCTATTCTTGTTTCATTTTCGTTGCAACATTTATGTTTGGTAGCAATTTTCGTTTTCTGTTGTTGACTCTACATTAGTAATTTATTTTCCATATGCAATTTCGTTTCCATTTCGAGTTTCGAATTCCATTCGCAATTTCGTTTCCATTTCCAATTTTGAATTCCAATTAAAATTTGTTTCCAGTTTCAGTGTTCATTTTCCAGTTTCAATGTTGATTTTCCCATTTTGTTTTACAACTTCATTTTGTGGGTTGAATTTTGTTTTCTGTGTTCAATTCGTTTTGTAGGTTCATCTTGTTTTTCCAGTTTGCATTGCCTTTCTTAATGTTTTCAATTTCATTTTACTATTTGCACTTCGTTTTAATGGAAGGGTGAATATGTGTGGTTGGCCACTAGAGATGATGTATTGTTTCCATGAGATTATTATGTTCTATTGTGATTTTGTGCTTCTGACTTTGCATCAATAATCTGTTTGGTTCGTTGCAAATTCGTCACGCTTAGTGGTTAAGGTTGTGTACTTGAAGCTGTAGTTGCTTAATGCGCATTTTATGAAAACCGTTTGAGATTTCGCTTAGTTGTTTAATTCGTATTGGATTAAGGGTAAGAGGAGCATATATTTAGGGGTAATCAGGGATTGGAACAATTGTAATTGAACCAGAGGACAATTTGTCCTTAATTAGTGTTTTAATTCGTGTTGGTCGGTTAATTTGGTTTGCACAATTTGTTCAACCCCCAACTACGTGTTTGATCCTTTGATTGAACCACATTTGGTCCTTGAGAGACGACCTAGGAGTCACTTCCTAGTATACTGCACTTCATTGCACAATTTGATTTGAGTACGACCTTAATCACTAAGTCTCTCCTAAGCTCAAAGAATCGTTCCTTAGCCAATGTTTTGGTAAATATATCAGCTTATTATGGTATCAATGTAATTTATCACACAATCAACTTTTTTCACATGATCTCTTAGAAAGTGATGTCAAATCTTAATATGTTTCGTCCTAGAGTGCATTATGGTATTTTTGGTCAGATTGATAGTAGTTGAATTATCACATTTTAGTGGAATGTGATTCAAGAATATATCAAAATCCTCTAGTTGTTATTTCATCCAAAGAATTCGAGCACAACAAATTCCAATAGCAATATATTCAGCCTCAATGGATGATAGAGCCATATAAATGTTTCTTTCGGTGCCAAGAAACTATTGAACATCCTAGAAAGTAACAAGTTTTAGTAGTACCTTTTTTATGAATTTTGAAACCCCTATAGTCAACATCAAAATAACCTATTAAGCTAGGAAAGAGATATGAAGGATACAATAAACCAAAGGAGGGAATTCCCTTAAGATATTTGAGGATTCTCTAACTGCTTCTAGGTGTGATTTCTTAGGATTAGATTGGCATCTAGTACAAACAAACACATTTTGCATAATATTAGTTATAATAGTAGTTAGATAAAGTAGAGATCCAATCATACCTCAGCACCTGATTCATCTTTGTCCAAATAGCAAGAAGTAACCATAAACATATTTGCTTCTTTAGCAGAATCCATACCAATTTTTTTAAGTATTTCCTTGCAATACTTTCTCTATGGTATGAAGATTCCACCTTTCATTTGCTTAATTTGTAAGCCCAAAAAGAATGTCAATTCTTCCATCATTGAAATTTCAAATTCTCCCTACATAATACTTGTAAATCCTTTAGAGAGAATCATTAGTAGAACCATAAATTATGTCATCAACATATACTTCAATAAGTAGAATATGTTATCCTACTCTCTTTATGAACAGTGTTAAATCAATTTTGCTTCTTGAAAAATCATTTCCTAACAGAAAATTTCTAAGGCTCGCATACCAAGAACTAGGTGCTTGTTTTAATCCATATTATGTTTTCTTCGGTTTATAAATATGATTAGGATATTTATAATCTTCAAAGTCAGGGGGATGTTCGACGAAAACATCTTCTTTAATAAAGCCATTCAAGAACACACTCTTAACATCGATTTGATACAGTTTAAATTTCATAATAGATGCATAACCTCGTAACAGAAGCATAGGGTTCCTCATAACTTATACCTTATTTTTGGCTATGTCCTTTTCCCTTTTTACATGTTGCACAAAGTTTATCTTTTTTTGACTTTAATTTTTGAAAATTAATCACTAAGTGTTTAGCAATGACCTTATTCAAATGTTGAATATGAATATGAGCATCTTTTTTATGCCATACCATGGATTTTCTTCCTTAGCAACCAAACATGTTATGCTACTACTAGATGCATTTTCAAGATCAATCAAATATATATGTTGCTATTTCTTAAGCCTTTTAATGAAATTTTAGAAGAATCCTTATGATGAATGATGCAATGGTCACTTTCAAATGTTACCTTAACTCTTTTGTGACACAGTTGACTAATGCTTAGTAGGTTGTGCTTTAATCCTTCAACATACAACACATCTTAATCATTAAGGTATCTTTCCCTCCATTGTCATGTCTACCAAGAATTTTTTTTTGTATCCAAAGGTGACACAGCTATGTTCCTTTCTTTGGAAATTAATAAATTTCTTCCTGTCTCTAGTAATTTGTCTTGAACATCCAATGTTAAGATACTACATAAACTTTCTAGACTTTGAAGATTCCTACAAAATAAAAGAACAAGCTTTTTAGGTCCCCAATGTTAACACTTCGGCAAGTGTAGCGAATCGTATCAAGTAATAATAATTGGTAAGACCAAGTATCGTTTCCCAAAGGACTCACGACCTAGACAGTTATGTGATTTCTTGATTAAACTAGACTTGTAAACAAAATCATTGTCGTTGAGTTACGAAAAATAAACATGAATGCAAGTTTTGATCAATTGGATTGAAAGATGCAAAAGTGATTGATGTAAAATATGGAATGATGATGTTGTTGGGGTTTCCGACTTATCCTATCCACTCTCATGTATTCATGAATTCATCTTTCTTCATTAATGTTAATGCCACTTTCTAATTTACCTTAAACCCTCGGTGAAGAAAGCCTACTCCTAATCACTAGTTTACAATGTCTTGTCTCCCTAGCAATTATTCATGCATTACATTCGCACATAAGCTTAAAGGCAGCCGATCCTCCTATTCCTATGTCTAGGTAATATTGCTTCCGGGAGAATTTCCCCAGTTCTAGATTTCCCCGTATGTGTCCATATTGAATAAAACAATAATCATGCAATTGAATGAGTTAAACAAAGCATGCATAGAGTAAAGAGGAAAAACCCTAACAATTAATGAAGTAAAGCATATATAATCAAGAATCAATTCAATAAATGAGAGTTTCAAAGGATTACATTGTTTCCCCAACAACAATGGAGGTTTAGTTCACAATAGACATGGTGAAACTAGATGAAAATAATGAAAAGAATGAAAGATAGAACCCTAGAATTTGAAAAAGGGAGCTTCCGCATCCAAAATATGCCTCCAAAGGGTGAAAGGAGTGTAATTTCGCCTCTTTCTGTCCAAAGATATCAACCCTAGGTCGACTAAACCCTGTTTATTAAAAATACAGAAAAATGGCCCAAACCCAATTAAATAGCGCTCAGCGGCAGTTTTGGCGCTTAGCGGTAAGTGCAACACTCAAAATAACCCTCAGCGTTGACGCTTAGGCATGAAACAATGTATTCAACAGCACAGTCTGGTGCTCAGCGGTAAAAATACCGCTCAACAGTAGGTGCGATATATGAATTGGCCCTCAGCGTTAGCGCTTAAGCGTGAGACAGTGTACTCATAAGCCAAATTGGCGCTCAGCGGTACAATTGGCGCTGAGCAGTGGCAACAGTTCTTCTTTTGTGCATTTTTCCTTCCTTTCCTGAGTCCAACTCCTTGCTACTTCAACTTCTTTCCTCGAATTCATCTTAATTCCTGTCAAAACAAGGAAAATTAAGCATTAAACCCATCCAACTCTCTTATTTCCAAAACTTAAGCAAAAACATGATTTCAAGCTAGTTTCTAAGTCATAAAGGTTGTTTTTAAGATAAAAATTAAGTATAAAAATAACGGTTTTTCAACCATTATCCAACCCCAAACTTAGAACTTTGCTTGTCCTCAAGCAAACAAGATGTAACTCAGTCTTCCACCAATCAATACAACGGTTCAACACATTCAGAAATTCTTTCTTTCAACACAAGTAATCACTCAAATAAGCTCATCAATTAAAATTCAGTCAAGATGCACACATGCCTTGATTCACAACTACTCATCATGGTGTTCACATAATCACATAATCTCCAACAGATCTTATTCTCATGAATGATCAATTAACTAAGCATAGATGTAATCAAGTCCTCATGGAAACATTCCTCACCAGATAAAGTGTTTCACTCAATCACACAAGTGTATATAGAGATCACTCATTCATTCTACTATCACAATGTCACATGAATCAACTTTGCCTTTCATTTAACCAAAATCAAACACATTCACAAGCAAGCATCATCACAAGGACTTTCTATGGCTTATAATGTGGTTGGGCTAATGTTAACCCTCGCCAAGTGTAACCGAATCGTATCAAGTAATAATAAATGGTAAGACCAAGTATTGTTTCCCAAAGGACTCACGGTTTAAACAATTATGTGATTTGTTGATTAAATTAAACTTGTGAACGAAGTATTGTAGATTTAAATGCAAATACTAAAAAGTAAATATGAATGCATGTATTGATCAATTGGATCAAAAGAAGGAAAACGTGATTGAAATATATGGAATGATAATGTTGTTGGGGGTTTTCAATTCATCCTATCCACTCTCATGTATTCAAGAATTCATCTTCTTCATTAATGTTAACGTCACCTTCTAATTTACCTTAAACCCAATGTCTTGGTGAAGAAAGCCTACTCCTAATCACTAGTTTACAATGTCTTGTCTCCCTAGCAATTATTCATGCATTACATTCGCACAAAAGCTTAAAGGCAACCAATCCTCATATCCCTATGTCTAGGCAATATTACTATTGGGAGAATTTCTTCATGTCTAGATTTATCTATGTGTGTCCATACAAATAAAATCAATGATCATGCAATTGAATGAGTTAAACAAAACATGCATAGAGTATAGAAGAAAAACCCTAACAATTAATGAAAGAAAGCATATGAATTAAAGAACCAATTCAATACATGAGAGTTTCAAAGGATTACATTGGTTCCCCAACAACAATGAAGGTTTAGTTCACCATAATCATGGTGAAACTAGATGAAAAATAATGAAAGAATGAAAGTTAGAACCCTACAATTTGAAGAGTGGAGCTTGAGCATCCAAAATCCTCCACCAAGGGGTGAAGAAAGTGTGATTTTGCTTCGTTCTGCCAAAAGATACTAACCCTAGGTTGACTAAAACCTTATATAGACTCCTAAAGATTAATGGCCCAAGGCCCATTAATATGGCACTCAGGGGTAAGTGCGGTTCTTCTATTTGACGCTCAGCTGCAGTTTTGCCCCTCAGCGGTGATTGCGGGACTTCAAAGTGTCATTGAGCAGTACTTGCGACTCTTCTTTTATGCACTTTTTCTTCCTTTTCTGACTCCAACTTATGGCTACTTCACTTCTTCCATTCAATTCATCTTAAAACCTGCAAAAACAAGGAAAACCAAGCATAAAACCCATCCAACTCTCTTATCTCCTAAACATAAACAAAAGCATGATTACAAGCTAGTTTCTAAGTCATAAAGGTTGTCTTTAAGGTCAAAATTATGTCTAAAAATAACAGTTTTTCAATTGTTATCAGCTAAGAAGAAAATTGGTTTTTCTGGATCACAAAATCCTTGAGTTAAGAGAATCATCATTTAAACACAACCATTCTTACTTATTCCCAACTTTCCTTTGCATTGAGCTTTTCTTTTTCTTTCTTTTTCTTTCCTTTTTCTTTTGCTTTTCACGTGTGATAACGGTTGAAAAACCATTATTTTTATACTTAATTTTGATATTAAAAACACCCTTTATGACTTAGAAACTAGCTTGAAATCATGCTTTTGTTTAAGTTTTGGAAATAAGAGAGTTGGATGGGTTTTATGCTTGGTTTTCCTTGTTTTGACAGGAATTAAGATGAATTGGATGAAAGAAGTTGAAGTAGCAAGGAGTTGGAACCCAGAAAAGACAAAAATAGTACCAGACCGAACGGTTAAGAACCCAGACCGTACGATTACTGAGACTGACCGAACGGTCAGATAGAGGAGAAGACAGAGATCGAACGGTTCATAACTGAGACCGAACGGTGTGAAGGTGGTGGAACTAGGCGAACGGTGTGAGCAAGAAAGACAATTGTCGAACGGTGTAACTAAGGACCGAACGGCTGCAGAAAAACATAGACAAACCGAACGGTTTGTGAGAGGAGAAGCTGAATGAAGTGGTAGAAGTCATGTCGAACAGTCAACAGTATAAGACTGATCGGTCAAAAGTCACACCGTTTGGCCTAGTTCCACCACCTTCACACCGTTCGGTCTCTGTTATGAACCGTTCGGTCTCTGTCTTCTCCTCTATCTAACCCTTCGATCAGTCTCAGTAACCGTTTGGTATGGGTTCTTAACCGTTCGGTCTGGTGTTGTTTCTATCTTTTCTGGGTTCCAACTCCTTGCTACTTCAACTTCTTTCATCCAATTCATCTTCATTCTTGTCAAAATAAGGAAAACGAAGCATAAAACCCATCCAACTCTCTTATTTCCAAAACTTAAACAAAAGCATGATTTCAAGCTAGTTTCTAAGTCATAAAGGGTGTTTTTAATATCAAAATTAAGTATAAAAATAACGGTTTTTCAAACGTTATCACAACCCCAAACTTGAAACTTTGCTTGTCCTCAAGCCAAATGTAACTTGGCTTCAACAAAATAATCATACTACAATGGTTTAGCACACCAAAAACCATTTTCCTCTAGGACAAGTAAATCACTCATGTTTGCTCATCATAGAAAGATTAGTCAAGATATAATGATGTTTTAGCCAATCAAGCTTCAACTATGGTGCTCACATAATCGAGACATACACAACAGATGCAAACCTCATGAATAATCAACAACCAAGCAAGAATGTTATCATAAAGTGGATGAAACTATTCCTCACCAAAGATAGTGTTTCACTCAAGCACTCAAAAGTGTTTCACTCAACTCAAAGGTGTATAATGAGGTGGCACTCTTACACTCTACAATCACAATGTCAAATGAATCAACTTTGCCTTTCATTTAACCAAATATCAAACAACTCACAAGCAAGTTATCATCACAATGACTTTTCAAGGCTTGTATTGAGGCTGGGCTAAGAAGAAAATTGATTTTTCTAGACAACAAAATTCCTTGAGTTTAGAGAGTGCACAATTCATTTATTCACATTAACAATAATCTATCTTTCTCCTTTTATGTGAGAAACCAAATCTTCAACTTATTCCCAAGTTTCCTTTCATTAAGCTCAACCTTTTCTTTTCTTTCCTTTCTTCTCTTTTCGTTTTCTTTTGCTTTTTGCTTTTGCTCAATGCTCTTTGATAAATTTCACAAAGTTCTTTCCAGTTTCTCACCTCCCCAAACTTGAACCATTCTCCATTACCACAAAACATACTCTACTTAACTCAAGGTAAGGATTTCAAAAAGGGTTTTTCCACTTTTCAAATTTAGGCTCAAGGTGCAAAGGTTAGAGAAAACATTGATCTTTATTGGGGCGCTGAGCGCCACTTTAGAGGTGCAACCACTATTTCACGCTTGAGTGCCACCGTTGAGCGTCAATCTGGTGCTGCAACCACTGTTTCACGCTTAGGCGCCACCGCTGAGCGCCAATTTGGTTCTACACGCAATGTTTCACGCTTGAGCACCGCCGCTAAACGTCATTTGAGTGTCGCACTTACCGTTGGGCGCCCTTTTGGGGCGCTGAGCGCTAACGACGTGGGCTTGGACCTATTTTCTGTTATTTTTATAAACTATTGAAGGTCGTAGACGTCCGAGGGTTCAGATCTTTTGACAGAAAGAGGCGAAAACACACTCCTTTCACCCCTCGAAGGCGGATTTTGGATGCAGAAGCTCAGATCTTCAACTTTTAGGGTTTTATCTTTCACTTTTTTCCATAATTCATCTAGTTTCATCATGTCTATGGTGAACTAAACCTCCATTGTTGTTGGGGAAACGATGTAATCCTTTGAAACTCTCATGATAATTAATTGCTAGGGATACAAAACATTGTGATCTAGTAATTAAGAGTACGCTTTCTTCACCGAGACATCGGGTTTAAGGTAAATTAGAAAGTGGCATTAACATTAATGAAGAAGATGAATTCATGAATACATGAGAGTGGATAGGATAAGTCGGAAACCCCAACAACATCATCATTCCATATTTTACATCAATCATATGTACATTTTTCGAGTCAATAGATCCATACTTGCATTTATATTTATTTTCTGCATTATAAACACTATGATTTTATCTACATGTCTTAATTAATCAAGAAACCACATGAATGTCTAGGCCGTGAGTCTCTTGGGAAACGATACTTGGTCTTACCATTTATTATTACTTGATACGATTCGGTACACTGGCCGAAGTGTTAACAAGTTTTTGGTGTCGTTGCCGGGGACTCGTGGTTTAACTATTCTATTTGTGTTATTATTGATTACTTTTTACTTGATTTTTTATTTTTTTGTTTTGTTTGGTTTTAAAAGTGCTTTTTAGGGTTTTTTTTTTATTGTGTATGCAGGGTATAATTCGAACTAGAAGCAATAAAACATCGAAACCTCTTCTTGAAGGATTGGACGAGAGTAGATGGAGAAGGAGAATTCGAACATCTAGAGAATTATTTCCTCCTCCGGTGACACTTTTACAACCCTCACCACAAAGATCTGACCAAAGTACTGAAGAGATGGCTGGAGAAAATAATGGCAGACGCAGTCCGGGGGATTGCACCACTATTGTTTGCCCTCATCACTCTAACAACATTGCAAGGCCAAGGGTCAATGCTACAAACATGGAGGTGAAACCAGCATTGGTACAATTGATGAAGAGCAACCAATTTAATGGACTGTCTCATGAAAGTCCATATGAGCATCTGACTACATTTAACGAGATTTGCAACACTATGAAGATCAATAATGTGTCGGATGACGCTATAAAGCTTAGTTTGTTTCCTTTCTCATTGGGAGGCAATGCTAAGCTACGGTTGAATTCTTTCCCGGAGGATAGTTTTACTGAATGGGAAGCTGTGGTTTCAAAGTTTTTGAACAAGTACTTCCTGATGCGGGCGTCGCGACCCGTCAAATTTGATGTGCAATTAAAAGAATGCAGTATAGTGCAGGAAGTGACTCCTAGGTCGTCTCTCAAGGACCAAATGTGGTTCAAGAATTAGGTGAAACACGTAGGGGGCTTTGGAAGTGTTCGTTTGGATGCGGATAAACTTAAATTTAAAATTGGAAATTAAACGCAGTTGGAATTAATTAAAATGCAACAATTAGTAAAACACTTAAATACATTAATGTTGTGGAAATGCAACGCGCCAATAGAAATACCATACAGCCGAGATCAAACATTTAGCGCAAAAAGGCTGGAATAAAATAAGAAATGCAACAAGTAAACCAAGCATGCAATTCACAACGGAAATGGCACTAATAAGAAACGTTAACAGTGAAAGGAACAAGTTAGCTGCTTTGCGTTCTAATGTGTAAAATGATAAAACCAATGAAAGTGATAAAGGTTGGAAGCGTGACCACTTTTTTCCATAAAAACAAAATGAAACATGTTGAGAAAGAAAAGAAATAAAGCTTCCGTGCTGCCCCTGGACGTGACAACACACCACTCCCTCCATGCCAAACCATGACACCTACTCCTATCTAATCACCTAACATGCTGCAGATACTCTCTAAATAAAATCAAGACTTCTACTTTCTAAAAGCAAAAATCACATTCTCCACAAATTGAATCAGCTTCTTCTATCCAGAGATGTGACCATGCTACTGCCACATCCAATTGAATGCCCCGTGCCCCACCATTTCTTCATCAATTAAACAAAACTTTTAAAACAACCGAGAGACTCTGCCTCAGCCGTAGCCTCCTGGCTGAGACGCCTCTCCCCTTTTTCCTCCAAGGGTTTTTTTTAAACCCCCGTGTGCCATCTGTCCAGCCCTTACGCGTGTTGCTGGACTTGCTTCTCCAAATGCAGCCCATCCCGTAACCTTCCATCTCTCAATCTCCACTGGACTCTCCTCTCGGTAGCTGCTGGATGCGTGCACTGCCAATTACTGGATGCCACCTCTCTGCTTCACGTGCTGGACTCCACTTCTGTTCCAAGTTGTCGTTCTTCACTTTGCATGATATGCTACTCCCATTTCATTGCTCATGGGTCGTGTTGTGTTTTCATCCAAGCTGCTGGACCAGGTTTTTCTCCGCACTCATGGGCCTCCATGTCAACACTTCTTGCTGGACGTGCAACTCCTTCACGCGTGATGCCTCCTGGACGCTGCTGGATGCACCGCTGCTGTGGATGCGTGAAGCCCAACATGCAAAATTAATTCCCAAGCTGTGTAGTGCTTTGCTGCCTTCCAATTGAATAAAAAAATGAAAGTGCAATTTGATGCAGCACATGACTGTCCAGCTTACAACGCTTCTTCCTTCAAGGATGTGGTTGTTGTGTGCTTTCAATGATGAAACACCTTTTATTCTCCAAGGTATCACCTTTAATTTGCTGGACGTCACCCCCATTTTCAATTGAAGCACCTCTTTCTCAAAGGCCCAAAGAGTAAAATCACCATAGTGTCCTCTTTCCTGTGCACACTTCTTTTATGGAGAGTCTTGAATTAAGTGACAACCTTCCAAATGTCCCAAATTGTATTTCCAAAATTTTTCCTGAAATCAATGATGAAAATAATTAGCTCAAATAATTCAAATTAATTAAAATAAGAATTTTTGGTCAAATTAAGCACAATTAGCAAAAACGGAAAAATATCGGACATTTAAGCACAATTCCCTGATTAATTCTAGCACACTAAACTAAGTGAAGTCAAGAAAATATTGACTCATCACTTCCCACAGTCAAAAATCAACAAGGGTAAGCAAGAAATTTCTTCTTTCAGACAAGGCATGGAGGAGACGTTAGGTCAAGCATGGAATAGATACAAGAGTTTGCTGAGAAAGACACCCACACATGGCTTTGATGAAGCAACAATAGTCATTCTTTTACTTGAGGTCTAGGTTCACAAACCAAATTGATGCTTGATAACGATTGAAAATCGTTATTTTTATACTTAAGTTTGATATTAAAAACAACCTTTATGACTTAGAAACTAGCTTGAAATCATGTTTTTGCTTAAGTTTTGGAAATAAGAGAGTTGGATGGGTTTTATGCTTGGTTTTCCTTGTTTTGGCAAGAATTAAGATGAATTAGATGAAAGAAGTTGAAGTAGTAAGGAGCTGGACTCAGGAAAGGAAGTAAAAGTGCACAAAAGAAGAGTCGTATTCACCGCTCAATGCAACTTTTACCGCTGAGCGGTGTTCTGAAGCACCGCAATCATCGTTGAGGCCCAAAATTGTAGCTGAGCATCATTCTGAAGAACCGCACTTACCGCTGAGCGCCAAAAGTGCCGTTGAGCGCCATTTAATTGGGCTTGGGCTTATTTTCTTTAATTTTTAATAAACTATATAAGGGTTTAGTCGACCTAGGATTGATATCTTTGGACAGAAAGAGGACAAATCACACTTTCTTCACCCCTTGGAGGCGGATTTTGGATGCGAAAGCTCCTTTCTTCAAATTCTAGGGTTCTATCTTTCATTTTTTCATTGTTTTTCATCTAGTTTCACCATGTCTATGATGAACTAAACCTCCATTATTGTTGGGGAACCGATGTAATCCTTTGAAACTCTCATGTATTGAAGTGGTTCTATATTTTCTATGTTTTGTTTCATTAATTGTTAGGGTTTTTCTTCTATACTCTATGCATGCTTTGTTTAACTCATTCAATTGCATGGTCATTGATGTTATTTATATGGACACATATAGATACATCTAGAACTGAGGACATTCTCCTAAGAGCAATATTACCCAAACATAGGGATAGGAGGATTGATTGCCTTTAAGCTTCTATGAGAATGTAATGCATGAATAATTGCTAGGGAGACAAGACATTGTAAACTAGTGATTAGGAGTAGGCTTTCTTCACCGAGACATCGGGTTTAAGGTAAATTAGAAAGTTGCATTAACATTAATGAAGAAAGATCAATTCATGAATACATGAGAGTGGATAGGATGAGTCGGAAACCCCAACAACATCAATCTCTTTTGCATCTTTCAGTCCAATTGATCAAAAACTTGCATTCATGTCTATTTTTCGCAATTCAAACACAATGATTTCGTTTACAAGTTTAATTTAATCAAGAAATCACATAACTGTCTAGGTCGTGAGTCCTTAAGTAAACGGTACTTGGTCTTACCATTTTATTATTACTTGATACGATTCGGTACACTTGTCGAAGTGTTAACAATGCTAGAAGGCTTTTGATGGAGAGAAAAGTGCGGTGGATACCATCCTTGGCCCCACAATTTGGAGAGGAAGTAGAAAGAAGAGAATGGGAGAAAGTAGTTGCTTACCCTAAACCAACAAATATAGCAGTGGTCAAGGAATTTTACACCAATGCAAGGCCATTTGGTAACACTCATACAGAGAGTTACATGAGTTATGTGAGAGGAAAGATTATTTGGTACGATCCTGATACTATTAACATGTTTCTGCGTATGGAATGGGCTAGTTAACAATGTCAGTTTGCACTGACTATGGATGAGGGAGCAAATTTTGATGATGTAGAGAGTACATTATGTGTACCTAGAGGACACTTCCAGAGGAATAGGAATGATGCGCCCATTCATATTAGGAGATCTCATTTGACTCCTCTTGCAAAATACTGGATGGCATTCACTCATGCCAACATTCAACCGTGTTCTCTTGTGTCTGATATCATTGTCAGTAGGGCCATCTTCCTGTATTGTGTGCTCAAAGGGTTGAAATTAATATTGGGCAAGTCCTAGCAAATGAGATTTAGACCTGTGTCAGTTCTGTGAACAACAAAGCACCTCTGGGGCATCCATCTTTGATCACACATCTTTGTGAGTTAGCTGGGGTGAATACTTCCACACCGCCGATGGAGCGACCAATGAAGGAGATTGATGTTGCCTATTATAGCCAATATTGCAAGATGGATGAGGCGGCCTAGTAAGTACCACCACCACATCCTCCTAGAGTTCACAGGAGGGGACCACCATGATAACGGTTGAAAAACCGTTATTTTTATGCTTAAATTTGATACCAAAAGCAACCTTTAAGACTTAGAAACTAGCTTGAACTCATATTTTTGCTTTAGTTTTGAGAATAAGAGAGTTGAAAGTGCATTTAATGGTTTTGTGCAAGATTCCCTTCATTTTGTAGGCTAATTGAATGATTTGAAAGAAGAATTGAAATACCGAATGATTGGAGTGCTGAAAAGTCAACCAGAAACCAGAAAAGTCAACCAGTCAACCAGAAAAGTCAACCAGTCAACCAGAATGCTGAAAAACCAACCAGAACGCAGAAAAAGTCTGACCGAGTGGCGCTGAGCGGAAATTTGGCGCTGAGCGGCAGTTTTCAGGTGCCGAAATCACCGCTGAGGGGCAAAACAGCAGCTGGGGGGCAAAATGGATCAACCGCTAGTACCGCTCAGCGGTAAAATACCGCTGAGCGCCATTCTAAATGGGCTTGGACTGTTTTTTTGGCACTTTTATGGGCTTGGCCTAATTTTTCTGTATTTTTGGAATAGTATATAAGCTATAGGACGTCCTAGGGTTTGTATCTTTGGCTGGAACGAGGCAAACACTCTCTCTACCACCCCTTTGAAGGAGGATCTTGGATGCTAAGGCTTCCGCTTCACCTTTTTAGGGTTTATTCTTTCATTCTTTCATTGTAATTCATCTAGGTTCACCATGAATATGGTGAACTAACCTCTTTATGTTTGTTGGGGAATCAATGTAGTCTTGTGAAACTCTCATATATGGAATCTGTTTTTACATCTTTTATTTAAGATCTATGCTTTCTTTCATCATTAGTTAGGGTTTTTCCTCTTTGTTTAATGCTTGCATGGTTTAACTCATTCGATGCATGATTATTGGTTTTGTCGATACGGGAACGTACGGGGAAGTCTAGATCCGGGAAATTTCTCCCAATTTTATATTGGTTGTCGTTAAGCTCCTGAATTTATGAACTAATCATTAGGAATGCTAGGAATTGTATGAACTCGTGATTAGGGAGAAGCCTTCTGGAAAGGTACATTAGAGAGTGGCATTAACAATGGTGATTTGATCGTTGAATTCCTAAAATATATGAGAGTGGATAAGATGAAATTGACCCCCAACAACATATCCATACATAAATTTCATTGAAAGTGTTTATCTCTTGTTTTGCCATTGATCACAATTCATGCATACATGTTTATTTTCTGTCTTGCATTTTAAACCCCAATTAATTCGTTTGTAAGTCTTAGTTAATTAAGAAATCACATAACTAAACTAGGCCGTGAGTCCTTTGGGAAGAACGATACTTGGTCTTACCAAGTTTTATTACTTGAACGATTCGGTCATACTTGCCGATTGAAAACAAGTTTGTGACATCATAATTTGGTGTTCATAAATTTGTCCATCAAGTTTTTGGCGCCGTTGCCGGGGACTCGTGGTTTAACTGGTTAATTTGTGTGATTATTGATTATCTTTGACTTTAATTTTGAATTTCTGTTTTTATTTTCTGTTTTTATTTTTTTGGTTATTATTTTATTTTTATTTTATTTTATTTTATTTTCTGTTTTTATTTTATTTTATTTTATTTTATTTTATTTTTCTGTTTTTATTTTTCTGTTTTTATTTCCTATCTTCTTATCTTTTCAATTATATCCTTTGATTTTTTTTTCTCTATCTTTTTGTGCTAACAATTGTTTTTAGGGTTTTGTGCCTAATGTCTGCAGAATGCAATTTGGTCAAGAATTTAACTATATGGGCACTCAATTCTACCAAAGTAATCTCAACCACTGGTGGGAACATGACTCAAGCATGGATCAAAGCCAATTTTGGCAAGCTGCCGGACAATTTGAGAACCAACCACAACAACAATGGCAGCAACAAAGCTTTAAAATCAACAAAGGGAAGCACGAGATCTCTTCATTTAGACAAGGCATGGAAGAATCACTGGGGCATGCATGGGACAGATATAAAAGCCTATTAAGAAAGACTCTCACGCATGGATTTGACGAAGTGGAAGTAGTCCTAATCTTCCTTGGAGGTCTTGGTTCACAAACCAAGATGATGCTTGACGCCTCAGCTGGAGGAAATATCAAATGGAAAACTCCAGAGGAAGCTACAGAAATCATTGAAAATATGGCTACAAGTGATAATGAACTAAACAGTGAAAGAGGAGCTCCTATTCAACAAAAAGGAGTTCTACAGTTGCAATCCAATAATGCCTTGATAGCTCAGAACAAATTAATAACTCAACAATTGGAGAATCTCTCAAAGATACTTGAACAATTGCCACAAGAGTTAAAGACTGTTGCACAGGTACAATCCCAGTTATGCGAATTGTGTGGAGGTGACCATATCAATGGTCAATGTGCCTTTCCAGTTGAAGCCGTAGAGGATGTAAACTACATGACCAATCAGTACCGTCAAGGGAGCTACAATCAAGGGTGGAAACCACACCCAAGTATTGGTCAGGAACAAAGTGGGCAAGCTGGACAAACTGGGCAATTTAACAAGCAACAGCAACAAACCTTTCTATCAGGAAGTTTGGATGACACCCTTCAACAATTTTTGAAAAATTCTGACGCTACTCAGAAAAGCATTGAAGAATCATGTAAAAGGATGGAGATGCAGCTTCATTCCATTAGTCAGAGATTGAATGATGAGGTTAATACTGAAGTTAACCCTAAGGAGGAAGGGCAAGCCATTATCACTAAAAGTGACAAGATTCTTGATGAGAAAAAAATAGGGGGCGATGAGGAAAAGATAGAGAGAAAAGAAAAAGAAGAATTGAGTGAGAGAAATAAAGATGAAGAAAAAGAGAAAGAAGTGGTTGAGAGAGAAGAGAGAAAGAAAATTTGTGTGGAAATAAAGAAGTTGAAAAGAAAAAGAAAAGGGAAGAAAAAAATAAAAGAAAAGAAAAAGAGAAAATTTAGGGAGAGAAAAAGGAAGAAAAAAAAGATGAGAGGAAAGAAGAAGAAATCATATGAAAAATCACATCCTCATCTAAAGAAGAATCATAGGAAGGAAAAGAAATTCAAGTGCTTTATGGAAATCTTCAAGAAATTGGAGATTAAAGTTCCTATGGTTGAGACATTGCAACAGGTTCCTGGTTTGATCAAATTTCTGAAGAAGTTCAGTAGAAAGAAGAAAAAGAAGAAGGAACTTGAGGTTGGGTCAAGCTAATGACGTTAAAAGAGCGCTTGCTGGGAGGCAACCCAGTGATTTAAGAACTTTTGCTTTTATTTTGGTTTTGTAATTTTTAATTTGTGGACTTTATTTTTGTAACTATTTTGTTGGAGATAGCATCTACTGAAGGATGCTAGGTGGTTAAGTATCTACTGAAGGGTACTATGTTTGTAACACCTACTGATGGGTGTTGGTAAGAAAATTTTGCACCTACTGATGGGTGTTGGTAAGTTTGTTACACCTACTGATGGGTGTTGGTGGATTTTGGGTCAGGCTCGTGACGTTAAACAAGCGCTACCTGGGAGGCAACCCAGTTGATTGATTTTATCTGTATTGTTTGTTTTGATTCTACTTTAGTTGCATGATAGGGATTGAATGTTTGAGTGATTTGAGAAATTAATTGCAGGGAGCAAGTGAGGGGCATGAGTAGAAGGCACCTAGGGTAAGCTAGGAAGAAGAAAAGCACAACACAAAAGTGCCGCTGAGCGGCAAATTGCCGCTGAGCGGTGGTATCGAAAAAGGGGCTTAGGTTGCCCCTTAGCGGAACCCGAGCCCATTAGGGTATTTTTATACCCTAAGTCACGCTTTGGCCTTTATTTTTAGATTCTTCTCTGCACACACACTCCTAAACATTTTTCCAAAGGTTCTCTACATTTTTCCTTTCATTCCTCTTTAGAAAATCTCCCTTCCACTCACTTTCTCACTAGTTTTCCATCTAAGTTTGGGGTTGGGAGAGAGCATCATTGATGGGGCTGAGTTTTTCAAAGCACTAAAGTAGGATTTGTTTTATCAATCACTTTTGTTTTTAGAATAGGATTTGATGTACTCAATTGGAAACTTTGTCTGTCATGATGGTTTGCTTAGGATTGTTGTTTGATAAGTAATGCCTGATGATGCTTTGATATTGATTGATGTTGAGAATGTGCACATTATATGCTTATACAGGTGGTTCACAAGCATTGTGAACAAATGCAAGATGTTATGATTGTGATTATGATTCTAAGCAGGATGTTATATGTGGAATGTGAATGAGCTTATATGTGAGGTTTTGAGCTCCAGAGTTGTTATTGTTGAATACTATTACTGTGAAAGCATGAATGACTTTGCCCAGGTTTTCTATGATTGAATTACTTGCTTGTTTGCATCATATGATCAAGGCCATTTGTTGATAACCCTTCTATTAGCCAAATTCATAAATTGAGCCCACTAAAAGAGAACACTATGTGTTATATCCTTTGAACCTCTAGCCTTGAACATGATTTGAAAACCCTTGTTGAAAAGCTTTACCTTGAGTTAAGTAGAAAATATCTTGTGGTACTGACAAATGTTCAAGTTTGGGGTTGTTGGAAAATAGAAAGGGAAATTGAAAGCATTGAGCTAAGAGCTAAGAATTAAGTATGTGAAAAGAAACAGAAAAAAGAGAAAGAAAAAAAAAAGAAAAAGAAAAGCTCAATGCAAAAGAAAGTTGGGAATAAATAAGAATGATTGTGTTTCTCTTAACTCAAGGGTTTTGTGATCTAGAAAAACCAATTTTCTTGTTAGCCCAGCCACGTTATAAGCCATAGAAAAGTCCTTGTGATGATGCTTGCTTGTAAGTGTTTTTGATTATGGTTAAATGAAAGGCAAAGTTGATTCATGTGACATTGTGATAGTAGAGTGAATGAGTGAATACCTCTTATACACTTGTGTGTTTGAGTGAAACACTTTATCTAGTGAGGAAAGATTCCATGAAAATATAAGAACATCTTTGCTTAGTTGATTGATCATTCATGAAAGGTAGCATTTGTTGGATAGTATGTGATTGTGTGAACATTAAAGCATGTGCATGTCTTGATTGAAATCTTTGAAATGAGCTGAATTGAGCACTTACTTATCTTGAAAGAAGGATTTTTGAATGTGGTGAACCATTATATGGATTGATGGAAGATTGAGTTACATCTTGTTTGCTTGAGGACAAGCAAAGTTTTAAGTTTGGGGTTGTGATAACGGTTGAAAAACCGTTATTTTTATGCTTAAATTTGATACCAAAAGCAACCTTTAAGACTTAGAAACTAGCTTGAACTCATATTTTTGCTTTAGTTTTGAGAATAAGAGAGTTGAAAGTGCATTTAATGGTTTTGTGCAAGATTCCCTTCATTTTGTAGGCTAATTGAATGATTTGAAAGAAGAATTGAAATACCGAATGATTGGAGTGCTGAAAAGTCAACCAGAAACCAGAAAAGTCAACCAGTCAACCAGAAAAGTCAACCAGTCAACCAGAATGCTGAAAAACCAACCAGAACGCAGAAAAAGTCTGACCGAGTGGCGCTGAGCGGAAATTTGGCGCTGAGCGGCAGTTTTCAGGTGCCGAAATCACCGCTGAGGGGCAAAACAGCAGCTGGGGGGCAAAATGGATCAACCGCTAGTACCGCTCAGCGGTAAAATACCGCTGAGCGCCATTCTAAATGGGCTTGGACTGTTTTTTTGGCACTTTTATGGGCTTGGCCTAATTTTTCTGTATTTTTGGAATAGTATATAAGCTATAGGACGTCCTAGGGTTTGTATCTCTGGCTGGAACGAGGCAAACACTCTCTCTACCACCCCTTTGAAGGAGGATCTTGGATGCTAAGGCTTCCGCTTCACCTTTTTAGGGTTTATTCTTTCATTCTTTCATTGTAATTCATCTAGGTTCACCATGAATATGGTGAACTAACCTCTTTATGTTTGTTGGGGAATCAATGTAGTCTTGTGAAACTCTCATATATGGAATTTGTTTTTACATCTTTTATTTAAGATCTATGCTTTCTTTCATCATTAGTTAGGGTTTTTCCTCTTTGTTTAATGCTTGCATGGTTTAACTCATTCGATGCATGATTATTGGTTTTGTCGATACGGGAACGTACGGGGAAGTCTAGATCCGGGGAATTTCTCCCAATTTTATATTGGTTGTCGTTAAGCTCCTGAATTTATGAACTAATCATTAGGAATGCTAGGAATTGTATGAACTCGTGATTAGGGAGAAGCCTTCTGGAAAGGTACATTAGAGAGTGGCATTAACAATGGTGATTTGATCGTTGAATTCCTAAAATATATGAGAGTGGATAAGATGAAATTGACCCCCAACAACATATCCATACATAAATTTCATTGAAAGTGTTTATCTCTTGTTTTGCCATTGATCACAATTCATGCATACATGTTTATTTTCTGTCTTGCATTTTAAACCCCAATTAATTCGTTTGTAAGTCTTAGTTAATTAAGAAATCACATAACTAAACTAGGCCGTGAGTCCTTTGGGAAGAACGATACTTGGTCTTACCAAGTTTTATTACTTGAACGATTCGGTCATACTTGCCGATTGAAAACAAGTTTGTGACATCATAATTTGGTGTTCATAAATTTGTCCATCACACCACCAGCACATGCACAGCCTCAAGATGCACAACCTTTTCAGATGAGGGATATGTATATGTCCCTGATGGAATCTAGGATGCAGGCATTGCATAGAGGACAGGTGGCCACTACAGAGATGATTATAGGGTTGTATGATACATCCCTTAGCCGGCAGTGGACGATGGATGAGTTTAACACTGTGGTGGGATGGCTAGAGGATCAGGCACAGGTTAGTCGAGCTGGAGCAGCTGAAGCTTCAGCCATGGAAGATGATGATGAAAATGATGATTATGAAGATGATGATAAAGAAGAGGAAGATGAGGAGGAGGAGGAGGAGGACTCAGATTGATATTAGAGGATGATGATAGCATTTACTGATGACTGTTATTTGCAGTAGAACAGGATGTTTCTTATCTTTATCTTGTGAACTTTATTTTGTTGTTGTTTTTAGAATTGGTGTTGATGTACTCAGTTTGAGACCTATATCTGATGTGATGGTTTGATGTTGATTTGTGTGTGATGAGTAGTGCTTGATGATGATATACAGGTGGTTGTTCACAAACTGTGTGAACAGATGCATGATATTATGATTGTGATTATGATGCTAAGCAAGATGTGTATTTGGTGTATGGGGAACATTAAATTAGCTTGTGTGAGGTTTTGAACTCCAGAGTATTTGTTGTGAATGATTGATATTCTTTTGAAAGCATGAATGATTTTGCCCAGGTTTCTATGATTGAACTACTTACTTGCTTGTGTCATATGATCAAGGCCATTTTTTATCACCCCTTTTTCTTAGCCAATGCATGATAACCCAAATGAAAGAGAACACGAAGTGTTCTACCCTTTTTGAACCTCAAGCCTTAAACAGATCCTTTGTGAAAATCTTTACCTTGAGTTAAGTTGAGAATCATGATGTGGTATTGATAAAGGTTCAAGTTTGGGATTGATTGGGAGAATTGAGAAAGAAAGTAATGAAAAGCATTCAGCTAAGTATTGAGCAAGTATGAAAAAGAGAAAAGAAAATGTAAAGAAAGAAAAGCTCAATGCAAAAAGGGGAACGTTGGGAATGAGTGAGATTGGTTTAAAGAGAGATTGTATGTGAATGATAAATTTTTGAATGACTCTCTTAACTCAAGGATTTTGTTATCTTGAAAAACCAATTTTTTTTCTTAGCCCAGCCACGTTACAAGCCATGGAAAGCCCTTGTAATGATATTTGTCTGTGAGTATGTTTGATTGTGGTAAATGAAAGGTAATTTTGTTCTATGTGACATTAGGATAAGTAGAGTGAAGAAGTGACCTTGAGTGAAATACTTTGTCTGGTGAGGATTATAGTTCTATGAATACATGATTACATCTATGCTTAGTTAATTGATCATTCATGAGAATAGCATCTGTTGGATATTATGTTATTATGTGAACATCATGTTGAGTGATTTTTATCAAGGCATGTGTGCATATTGACTAAATTTTGTTTGATGAGCTGATTTGAGTAATTACTTGTCTTGGAAGAAAGAGTTTTTGAATGTGTTGAACCATTGTATTGATTGGTGGAAGACTGAGTTATATATTGTTTGCTTGAGGACAAGCAAAGTTCTAAGTTTGGGGTTGTGATAACGGTTGAAAAACTGTTATTTTTATACTTAATTTTAATATTAAAAACACCCTTTATGACTTAGAAACTAGCTTGAAATCATGCTTTTGCTTAAGTTGTGAGAATAAGAGAGTTAAAGGTGGTATTATTAGTTTTATGCTTAGTTTTCCTTGTTTTGACAGGAATTGATGGGGAAGTGCATACCTAGAGAGAATATACTAAATGACATTTAAGAAATGGAAGAGAAATTAAAAATGGAAGAGATTAGAGAAAAGGAAACTTAGGAAATGAAGATGCGCCACTTGAACAAGCTTCCAAGATAAGCATCAAGAGGAGGACCGCCACTTGCTTGAACAAGATAAGGTCTGCCCAAATTTGGGACTTTAGAGACAGAATTCTATCTCAAAAGAGGATTGCAAAAGTGCAAATCAACTCAAATTCATTGAATCAAGGTAAGGTGTACAAAAAGGAGACCCCTAAGCCTTCTTATATAACCTTTGGAGTGAGCTAAGATGCAAGATCTAGGAGATGTGGGACTTTTGAGGGTGTAGTCCGTCCAGCAGCTGCTAGGGACTTTTGAGTCCCACATTGCTCAATTCTCTCCACTCCAAAGGGTTTATAAGGCAACTAGTTCTCCTATAGTTCAAAATATGAAAACTAGCTATGCTACTAACTCCTACACGCCTAGAATGCTCACTTTCTCTTCTCTTCTTTTTAAGATCAAGCCATGGATAGTCCCACATTGCTTGTTCTTAAAGAGAAAGAAGAGTTTATAAGCCAATATTCACAAGAACTAAGAGAAAGAAATCAAAAGGCAAATACACGCCCAAAGAGAACCTATTCTACTTTTTTTGATACAAACGTGTAAAGAAGACAAGAAGTAAAATGATTCCCTTTAGTCATGCTTCTTGTCATCCTTTTATTCTCTTCATTACTTGGCCCATCCATGATCACATCATCCCCCCCAGGTTGGAGAGGATTCGACCACGAATCTGTGAAATCTGCAAAAGGAGAAAGATCAGCCACATTAAAAGTAGGATGTACAGTATAAGTGTTAGGCAAATCAATCTCATATGCATTATCATTTATTTTGCGGAGGACTTGAAAAGGACCATCGCCTCTAGGATTGAGTTTGGATTTCCGTTGCGAAGGAAATCTATCCTTGCGCAAATGAACCCATACCCAATCACCAGGAGAGAAAGTAACCTTTTTCCTACGCTTATTGACACTAGATGCATGCTTTTGATTGGTGTGTTCAATGCGCGTCTTAACTCGACTATGCAAATCTTTAATGAATTGCGCTTTGGACACACCATCTAAGCACATGGACTCAAGGTCGGGAAGGGGAAGAAGATCCAATGGCGTAAGGGGATTAAACCCATAGACAATGTGAAAAGGAGAATGAGTGGAAGTAGAGTTGACAACCCTATTATAAGCGAACTCAATATGGGGTAGCAACTCTTCCCACTGGCGTGGATTGCCCTCAAGACAACATCTCAACAATTGTCCCAAAGTTCTATTAGTCACCTCAGTCTGACCATCGGTTTGTGGATGACAAGTTGTAGAGAAAAGAAGTTTAGTACCCAACTTGTTCCACAAAGATCGCCAGAAATGACTAAGGAACTTGGAATCTCTATCAGAAACTATTGTCTTAGGCAAACCATGCAGTCGAACAACCTCTCTAAAAAATAAATTAGCAATGTGTACCGCATCATCTACTTTGTGGCAGGGAATAAAGTGTGCCATCTTTGAAAAACGGTCCACTACCACAAAGATAGAATCCATCCCTCGCTGTGTCCTAGGTAATCCCAAAACAAAATCCATAGAAATGTCAACCCAAGGACTACTAGGCACGGGTAAAGGAGTATACAAGCCATGAGGGTGGGTGGTGGATTTAGCATGCTTACATGGAATGCATTGACTACAAAACTTAGCGACATGTTTATGCATATGTGGCCAATAGAAATGCTCATGAAGAATAGCTAAAGTTTTTGCAATCCCAAAGTGCCCCATCAAACCTCCCTCGTGTGCTTCCTTAATTAAAAGAAGTCGCAATGAGCTCTTGGGCACACAAAGGCATTTATTTTTGAAAAGAAAACCATTGCTAATGAAAAAATCCTTGTGTGGTCCATGAGTGCATTGGTTAAACAAAGAAGAGAAATCACTATCATCTTGATACAATTCCTTTATGTGATCAAACCCAAGAAACTTGGTTTCAAGAGTAGTCAAAAGAGTATGTCTTCTTGATAGTGCGTCCGCAACTACATTAGAAGAACCCTTCTTGTGTTTGATGACATAAGGAAATTGTTCTAAGAATTCCACCCACTTAGCATGTCTCTTATTGAGCTTGCCTTGGCTTTTCAAATGTTTTAGAGTTTCATGATCACTATGTATCACAAACTCTTTGGAAAGTAAGTAATGTTGCCAAGTTTGCAAAGCTCGAATAAGAGCATATAATTCCTTATCATAAGTGGAATAATTTAAGTGACTCCCTTTAAGCTTCTCACTAAAGTAAGCAATAGGGTGTCCTTCTTGAAGAAGCACGGCCCCAATGCCAACATTAGAAGCATCACACTCAACTTCAAATGACTTAGAAAAGTCGGGTAAGGCTAAAATGGGAGCATGAGTTAACTTGTCTTTAAGGACTTGAAAACTCTTTTGTTGTTCATCCCCCCACTTAAAACCAACATCCTTCTTTACTATGTCACTTAAAGGAGCGGCGAGAGAAGAGAAATTAGGCACAAAGCGACGGTAAAAACTAGCTAGGCCATGAAAACTCCTCACATCCTTGATGTTTTGAGGAATAGGCCATTCCCTAATAGCATCAATTTTGGAGGAGTCGACTTTAACTCCTTGGGAGCTAATAACAAAGCCTAGAAAAACTACTTGCTCCATGCCAAAGATGCACTTCTCTAAATTAGCAAACAATGATGCCTCCCTTAAAGCTTGAAGAACACTCCTAACATGCATGCAATGATCATCTAGAGACACACTATAAATGAGAATGTCATCAAAAGACCACTACATATTTGCCTATGAAAGGTCTTAAAACATGATGCATGAGACGCATGAATGTGCTAGGAGCATTAGTCAAACCAAAAGGCATGACAAGCCACTCATATAGTCCAAATTTGGTTTTAAAAGCGGTTTTCCATTCATCTCCTTCTTTGATTCGAATTTGATTATATCCGCTCTTAAGATCAATTTTGGAAAATATAGTGGATCCATGAAGCTCATCTAATAAATCATCTAACCTAGGAATGGGATGCCTATACTTAATGGTGATGTTATTAATGGCCCTACAATCTGTGCACATGCGCCATGAACCATCTTTCTTAGGAACAAGTATGACCGGCATAGCACATGGACTCATGCTATCGCGCACCCACCCTTTGGACAACAACCCCTCTACTTGTCTTTGTATTTCTTGTGTTTCCATGGGGTTTGTTCTATAGGCTGGACGGTTTGGAAGAGAAGCTCCTGGTAGAAAATCAATTTGGTGTTCAATTCCTCTAATAGGTGGTAAACCATTTGGAGGATCTTGAAACACATCTTGGAACTCCTCTAGCAAACTATCTAGCTTGGAAGACGTAATAATAGGAGTGGATGTAAGACATTGGGACGGAACAACACAAAAGATAGGTTCCCTCTTTTCAATAACTTTAACTACCTCTTTATGAGAGATGAGGAGATTATTCTTGACCTTCTCCTTTTCTTCACCTCTCTTGGACTTCATGATGAGGTGGTCCTCATGTATTTCCTTTGGAGTGAGAGGTTTTAATATGACCTTGCGCCCTTGGTAAGTGAATGTCATCCTATTAGTAAGACCATCATGTTGAACATTTCTATCAAATTGCCATGGTCTTCCTAATAGAATGTGAGTAGCTTCCATGGGTACAACATCACAAAGAACCTCATCTTGATACTTGCCAATAGAAAAGGAAATATGGACTTGCTTATTGACCAAGATTTCACCCTCCTCACTTAACCATTGAAGTTTGTATGGCTTGGCATGCGCAATAGTGGGTAGCTTGAGCTTTTCCACTACACGTGTGCTAGCTACATTAGTGCAACTTCCCCCGTCTATGATCATGGAGCAAACCTTGCTAGCTATAAGACATCTAGTGTGAAAAATATTTTCTCTTTGAGTGGTGTCAAAGTCCGTGTGGACTTGACCCAAGAGACGTCTTATAACTAGTAGGTCGCCATCAAATGGAACCTTGTACTCATCTTCACTAGAGGAAGAAGAAGAGTGAGAAGTGTGTGAAGGTGAAGAAGGAGGAGAGTCATCGGTGACAACCTCTTCTCCCCTAATGCACATTGCCCTCTTGTTTGGGCATGCAGATGCAATGTGACCATGACCTAAGCACTTAAAACATTTGACTTGACTAGGTCGCGTTGGTGACTTAGGTTTAGAAGAAGAAGGCGCGGGGTTAGTAGAAGATGGCCGAGATTTATGAGGAATCTCTCTAGAAACATCCTTTTCTTTGTCCCTTGATGATGAGGTTTTGTAAAAATTATCTTTTGAAGAAGTGGAAAATTTGTTGCGGTAGGACTCTTTTCTTAAAATTTGTCTCTCTACTTTCATAGCCCGATGTACCACAACATCTAAATCCTCATCATCATGGAGTTCTACAACATCTTGGATGTTTCTATTGAGACCGCTAATAAATCTAGCTATTTTCGCGTGGTCAGTCTCATTAGTGTTAGTATGGTATAAGAGCACTTCGAGCTCACGCGCATATTCCTCCACACTTCGTCTACCCTGAGTAAGCCGTTGGAGCTTAATCAGGAGGTCCCTATGGTAGTATGGAGGTACGAATCGCTGGTACAACAAGCACCGAAAATGTTCCCAAGAGCTCGCGGGTGAGCCCCTGGTAATGTTCATCCTAGTTAGCCATTGCATGGCGTATCCCTCTAAAGCTAAAGTAGCTAACTTTACACGCAAATGTCCATCTACATCATACAAACTAAAAACTTGTTCTACTTTAGCTATCCACTCTAAAAATACACTAGGATCGGTATCTCCCTTGAAACTTGGCAAAGACAACTTTGGCATTGCAAGGTTTGGATCCAAAGCTTTGTCTTCTTGCTTTTTCTTGGATGAACCATGCTCATGACCATGAGATTGCTTCCCTTTAGCCTTTGTGTCCGCGTCTAACCGCTTGCTCATAGCATCAAGTTGATGTTGCATTTGTTGGAAAGCCTTCATCACATCAAACTTGCTAGAAGGACTTCCATGGGGGCTATCGCCATGAAATGAAGCACGGCTGGAACCTGCAGACATGGTAAGGCAACAACCACAAAAAACTAACACCAAAAACAGGTTAGAACCAATGAAAAATCACGGCAATACAGCAGCCACAATTCTGGTCACGGTTTCACTCAAATAAAGCAATGAAATGGTTCAAAACTCACGGCAAGTGTCTCAAAGAAAAAAAGGAAAGGGCAGCACCCTTCTTTTAAGATAGTAAAATGTCTCACAAGTCCACTTTGAGAGCACCAACTCAAGTCCAAAGCAAATGGAAAGATGTACAATCCACCCTCAATGCAAAGAAGCCAAATCAAGACAGCATATGGTAGAAGCCAAAAAAAATGAATGAAAACTACAAGACAAATGATGAAAATAGAACCTAAAAATCAAGAAACTTGGCACAAAAACAAGGAGGCAGTATCTAATGAATGTGAAGAGACAAAACAACAAGAAATTGGAGTCAAAACAGTGGCACAAAATGAACAAGACAACAAAGAAAATTAACACAACTAAGGAGCAAAATCACATCAACATGCTACGCATACATGAAGAGCAAGACCGAATTAATGCTGGAAATAATTTTGGCAAACCTCAAACCAAAATATTCTGTATTGGGAAATGAAAAAGAGGCTCTAAATGAAGCAATCAAACACACAAATCAATGAAAAAACTCTCGGCCAAGCACACCAAACAGCAACCAATTTTTTTTGTTGATTTTATTTTGATACAGCAAACAGCACTTGGTAAAATGTCTCGGCCAAGCCACTTTAATGAAGAAAATGTGTTTGATTGGAAGCACAATTGTAATGGTTTATAGCCTCTATTTATACAGAACAAATAAGCAAGGTTCACACGCTTAAATCCAATGATGATCAAGCTCAATTCATCATACAAGCAAGGAGATGTAAAAATACTCTTAGCTATGCAATTTCAGAAAATTACTCTAGAAAACTCCTAAAGAGGAACAAACATATGACTCAATTCAAAGCTAATAAGCAAGAAAAGACACATACAATCCAGCCAAGACAAGAAATTACAGCTGGAACAAACAAACAAAAGGAAATAGGACACCTACTTGTTGAAGACCTCCAATAGCATTGTTGCTGTTTGATGAAAAGTCTACTTGCACAAGGCTCTGGACAGCCACGGTTTAGTCCCTCAAAGCATTGATTTGAAGTTTTGATTCCTTGCTTAAGAGTATTGAGAGGGTGTAGCAACGTCCAGGGAGCAATTCCAGCCACCAAAATGTCCAAACAGCCAACAACAAGCAAAACAGTGGAGTATTAATTCAACAGCAGAAAACTGGATGAACACAGTGGAGAAAAACATTTACTGGGAACAGTACAGAACGAATTTGAGAAAAGTAAAATATGTTCATGAAACTAGACATCCAGACGAAACTAGGAAAAAAAATTTCATGGAAAACGGACAAGAAATGAAGCTAAACTAAATCATACAAGTTCACTGTATTTTCATGCAGAGGCTGGGCGAGACAGAAAATGGCTCAGCGAAAATGAACATACCTAAGCTATTCTACTCTAGCATGCAATTCCTAAGAGATCAAAAACCTAAGGCTCTGATACCACATGATGGGGAAGTGCATACCTAGAGAGAATATACTAAATGACATTTAAGAAATGGAAGAGAAATTAAAAATGGAAGAGATTAGAGAAAAGGAAACTTAGGAAATGAAGATGCGCCACTTGAACAAGCTTCCAAGATAAGCATCAAGAGGAGGACCGCCACTTGCTTGAACAAGATAAGGTCTGCCCAAATTTGGGACTTTAGAGACAGAATTCTATCTCAAAAGAGGATTGCAAAAGTGCAAATCAACTCAAATTCATTGAATCAAGGTAAGGTGTACAAAAAGGAGACCCCTAAGCCTTCTTATATAACCTTTGGAGTGAGCTAAGATGCAAGATCTAGGAGATGTGGGACTTTTGAGGGTGTAGTCCGTCCAGCAGCTGCTAGGGACTTTTGAGTCCCACATTGCTCAATTCTCTCCACTCCAAAGGGTTTATAAGGCAACTAGTTCTCCTATAGTTCAAAATATGAAAACTAGCTATGCTACTAACTCCTACACGCCTAGAATGCTCACTTTCTCTTCTCTTCTTTTTAAGATCAAGCCATGGATAGTCCCACATTGCTTTTTCTTAAAGAGAAAGAAGAGTTTATAAGCCAATATTCACAAGAACTAAGAGAAAGAAATCAAAAGGCAAATACACGCCCAAAGAGAACCTATTCTACTTTTTTTGATACAAACGTGTAAAGAAGACAAGAAGTAAAATGATTCCCTTTAGTCATGCTTCTTGTCATCCTTTTATTCTCTTCATTACTTGGCCCATCCATGATCACATCAGGAATTAAGATGAATTGGATAGCACCACCGTTGGGCAACGGTCTGGTGCTGCAACCACTGTTTCACGCCTGGGCGCCATCGTTGAGCGCCAATTTGGTTCTGCAACCACAGTTTCACGCTTGAACGCCACCGCTGAGCGTCATTTGAGTGTCGCACTTAAAGTTGGGAGCCCTTTTGGGGCGCTGAGTGTTGAGGACGTGGGGTTGGACTTGTTTCTTCTTATTTTTATAAACTATGTAAGGTTTTAGACGTACGAGGGTTCAAATCTTTTGACAGAAAGAGGCGAAAATACACTCCTTTCACCCGTCGGAGGCAGATTTTGGATGCGGAAGCTCCAATCTTCAACTTTTAGGGTTTTATCTTTCATTCTTCTCCATATTTTCATCTAGTTTCATCATGTCTACGGTGAACTAAACCTCCATTGTTGTTGGGGAAACGATGTAATCCTTTGAAACTCTCATGTATTGAATTGATTTATGATGGTATCGGAGGGGGTATTTTTCGAAGAGTGGAAAGCGTATTCGATCACAATTAAACTTAATTTGGTCCTTTTAGTAAAAATAATTTTCTTTCAGAAAATTAATCAAACAGTTGATATACGTAAAATAAAATGAGTGTAAGGAATAAGAAGATCAACACAGAATTTTTATCCTGGTTCGAATCAAAAGATTATACGTCCAGTCGTTAATCACTATAAATAGTGATTAACATTTTTCACTAAAAAATTGTTTAACAGATTACAAGATAATGAACAAGAATAAAATGAATAGAACCACTCTACCAACTTGAAGAGAACCGCTTCAGCAATCGACCAACGATTCACAAGCTTCTCCTTTCACAAGACCAGGCAGAGCACCTTGCTAACTTGAAGAGAGTCTGCTCCGACTATCGACACACGATACGCGAGCCTCTCCTTTCACAAGACCAAGCAAGGGAACAATGAACAAAAAGCTTTCTGAGAACGTTCCTCTGACACACAGTGTTCTAAGCTTTCTCAGTTCAAAAAACGTTGCTTTCTAATTTCTCCAAAACAAAATATATAGCCAAGTACACTGAGTGCCAAAGGTCAGCTCCCAACTGCCATGAATAATCGATTATTGTAAGTGATAATCGATTATTCAAGTCCGTTATAGGTTTTCAAAAATGTGATAATCGATTATATGAAGTGATAATCGATTATTCAAGTATGACTTGTGATAATCGATTATTGCTTAATCATAATCGATTATTGTAGTTAAAAATGCAAGTTTACAAGGTTTACAAGAATTTCCTACTACATTTAATTTCTACAAATTGCTTTTAACTAATTCTAATATCTTCTGCAACTAAAACTTCTTGTAGCATCATCAAAACAAATTTCTTCAAGATTTACCAATACTCCTTATTGGTAACAATCTCCCCCTTTTTGATGATGATCAAAAATTCAATTTTAAAAGCAAGTTTGGCTTACCTGCAAAACATACAAGCTAACAAACAACAACAAGGTTAGCAATACCTGTAATAATTTATACTTCTCCCCTTGTATTATTCTTCTCCCCCTTTTTGATCAGAAGCAAAAAGATCGGATGTTAAAGGCTCCCCTAAATATGATCTCCCCCTCAATTAATCAAAGGATGCATATAATCAAGAGATCATTTTATTTATGAAAATAAAGATTACATTATAAGAAGACACATAACAGACAGAATTATAACATAGATGAAATGGCAAGTAAACAACAAAACAGTCTAACATAGAACCTATATCTAAAACTCAGGACTAGGAGATCTCTCGGGAGGTTGAATGTTGAGATGATTCTCGATGTTAGATAGACGAACATCAAGATCAAGAAATTGATCAACCATGTACTCATCAACAGATCGTTGCCACTCATAAATCTCCTCAAAGTGAGTCTTTTGTGCAAGACTCATATCCTCCAATTGTTTAGATAACCTTGCAAAATGTTCTTCCATAGAAGTTGAGGAAGAGGAGGGTATGTTGGATGGTCCAGCATCAGACGGAGCAGCAGCACTTACTGGGTCAGCCATATGAGTGTCCATGTCATCATCTTCATCTACATCAGGATGATCATCATCTTTGTGAATAAGGACTCTTCCTCTAGTAATGAATCCCATTTGACGAAAGGTTGTATCTCCAATTTCTGATCCCACAGCTTCAATATTTTGAACTAGTTCTCCTTCAACAGGTACACCTTTGAATTCTAAAATCCTAGAGATAAGAAGAGCATAGGGAAGTTGATATGAATGGGATTTCTTGGCTTTTACCATTGTGTCAGCAATGAGAGCAGGCCAGTCGATGTGTATGTGATTTAGAATCCCGTACAATAGAAGTAAATCCTGCTCAGAGCATTGAGCATGGTTGGTTGCTCTAGGACATAAAATCCAGACAATCAAGTAGTGGATCATCCTTTCTTCAACTTTAAAACCTCCAACCAGTAATTGCCTTCTATTTGTTTGTCGTTCAGGATGACGTAGGAAGGATTGAAAAGTCATCATCCTGTTGAAATCTTCAAGTCCTAAGTGGACTTTGACAGCATCATCCCAGATGGGAAGTTGAGCAACATTGGTCCATATGTCATCATCTAAAATGATGCGTACTCCCTTGACCTTAGTAGATATTATCCATCTCGATAGCGCAAGTTGAAGTAGAAGACTCTTATCAGATCAGGATAAATGCAGCCTTTTTGTTCTAACAGATGCGTTAACCCCTGCTCAGCAAAAGTGTTTGGAAATTGAAAGCCATAGAAGCGGAAAAAGTCAAGACGAATAAACTTTACCGCCATGATCTTCCTTTCTTGCCAAGAATTAACAAAGTCTGCGTGTTTCCCTTGATCTGAAATCCATCCATCTATGTTTGCAAGACGTGGTTGAGAAGAAGAGGAGGCTCCAGCTGTTCTGCGACGGTGCCTTCTTGAGTCAGCCATGGAGGAAGAATGGGAAAATGAGATTTTGAGAAGGTGAAGGGAAATGAAGAAGATTTGAGCTCTAGATTTGATTTCAGCAGTATTTGGGTGCAAAGGAGTGTCTAATAATCGATTATGGGGGGCTATTTATAAGAAAAATGGACAAACTAGCCGTTTATGGTCGTTTATAGCCGTTATGGGATGCTCCAACGGCTCTATTTTTGAAACTGTCAGCGTGATAATCGATTATGGCTCGTGATAATCGATTATCAGTTCAATAATTACTGCCCAGAATTGCATGATAATCGATTATGCATAATGATAATCGATTATCTGCTCAAGATTTTCCAGAATTGAATTTGATGCATGAATAATCGATTATAACTTAGTGATAATCGATTATGAAGCGTTAAGTTTACGAAAAATGCAAAAATTTGCATAGATTTTGATTCTAAGATATGTCTAACACTCCTAACTCTCTTCTAAGCTCAAAAAATCTATCTTTAGGTAGAGCCTTGGTAAAATATCAGCTAATTGATGTAAAGTATCAACATATTCAATTTGACAATCCCCTTTTTGAATATGATCTCTTAAGAAATGATGCCTAATTTATATGCTTAGTTCTTGAATGCATTATGGGGTTCTTGGTCAAATTTATCGCACTAGTATTGTCACATTTTAGAGGAATTTTGTCAAGGAAGATATCAAAGTCTTCCAATTGTTGTTTCATCCACAAAATTTGGGCACAACAGTTTCCAGCTGCAATATATTCAGCTTCGGTGGTAGACAAAGCTACACATGCTTGTTTCTTTGAGTGCCATGACACTAAAGAACATCCCAAGAAATGACAGGTTCCACTAGTACTTTTTCTATCAATTTTACAGCCACCATAATCTGCATCAGAGTATCCTATTAAACTAGGTGAGGCATCAGAGGGATACCAAAGTCCAAATGAAGTAGTTCCCTTAAGATATTTTAGAATTCTCTTAACTAAGTCAAATGAGATTCTTTAGGATTGGCTTGGTATCTAGCACATACACAAACACTCTGCATAATATCTGGTCTACTAGCAGTTAAGTATAGCAAGGATCCTATCATGCCTCTAAACATGGTTTCATTCACTCCTTTTCCAATTTCATCCTTATCTAAATAACATGAAGTACCCATGGGTGTACTAGCTTCTTTGCAGTATCCATACCAAATTTCTTAAGAATTTCTCTACAGTATTTAGTTTGGGAGATGAATGTTCCACCATTCATTTGTTTTATCTGTAGTCCTAAGAAAAAGTTTAACTCACCCATCATAGACATCTCAAATTCACCTTGCATTATTTTTGCAAACTCTTCACACAAAGAATCATCAGTTGACCCAAAAATGATATCATCTACATAAACTTGCACGATTAAAATGTGTTTTCCTACTTTCTTAATGAATAAGGTTGAATCAACCTTTCCTCTAGAAAATTCATTTTCAATTAAAAAGGTACTAAGTCTTTCATACCAAGACCTAGGTGCTTGTTTAAGACCATAAAGGGCCTTTTTCAATTTGTAAACATGATCATGGAATTTAAAATCTTCAAAGCCAGGAGGTTGACTAACATATACCTCTTCTTTTATGAACCCATTTAAAAACGTACTTTTCACATCCATTTGGTACAGTTTAAATTTCATCAAAGATGTATATGCAAGCAACAATCTAATTGCTTCTAACCTGGCCACAGGTGCATATGATTCATCATAGTCTATACCTTCCTCTTGACAGTAGCCCTTTGCAACTAGCCTTGCTTTGTTCTTTGTGATATTTCCATCCTCATCAAGCTTATTCCTGAATATCCATTTGATTTCTATGACTTGATAATTATCTTGCTTTGGAATAAGTTCCCAGACTTCATTCCTTTCAAATTGGTTTAGCTCTTCTTGCATAGCAACGCACCACTTATCATCTTGAAGAGCTTCCTTTATGTTCTTGGGTTCTATCAGGATACCATAGAGTCTTCTTTTCCTTTTGAAAAATTAACCTGCAAAGCAAAACAATAGAGTTTTGGTCCCCATAATCTCATTTGGGTCCTTTGAGGTTAGAGACAATTTACTTTATAACAGGAATCCAAGCATATTTTTCATTTGGAACATCAAAATGTTTAATTCTACATTTGTTAGAAGTGTGCCCCTTTTTCATACAATAAATGCATGTGACAACATTTGGGTTTCTATAAGACACAGTTCCTTTTTCAACCCATACCCTACGGGTTCTTTTAATTTTGTTCTTACTTTTAAAAACACTTTTGTTTTTATAAACCTTTCTAACAGTTATAGGCATTTCAACATTATTGTTTCCAGTTGCAACTTCAAGAAGATTTTCAAGAATATCAATATTAAGCATATGACTCTTACATGAAAGACATTCAACAGGATGTTCAACATTTGAAGACTCTTTCATTTCCAACTTGCAAATTTTATTTCTCAAACTTACTTCCTCATCTAATGCTTTCTCATATTTAATTTGCAATTGTTTAAATTCTTTTTTCAAAATTGTATGAGCAGCATTCAATTTCTCAGATTCATCAAGCAATTCAAGAAAAGCCTTTTGTACATCAAATTCACTAGATTCATAGCTAGAATTACTTACTTGGCTTCCAGCATCATCAAAATTAGCTGTCAAACATAAGTTTACTTCTTCAACAGAATCACTTGAACTAGAGGTGGTTGATGCATTATCCTCCCAAGCAATGTGAACCTTCTTCTTCTTGTGAATTTTCTTTTCTTTTCTTTCTTTACTTCTTTTGTTGCTTGAACAATAAGCTTTCACATGGCCTCTTTCACCACATCCATAACATTTGAAGCTTGAAGAGGAACCTTGATAGTCCTTCTTTTCCTTCAAGATTTTGCTTTCAGATGATTTATCGTTGGCCATCAAGCATAGATTTTCTTGCTCATTAGAATCGCTTGAGCTTGAGGAGTTTGATGTAGACCATGAGTTCGAACAAGTCAACTTAGCCACATTCAATACTTCATCATGAGTGACTCTTAAAAATTTCCACATTTCCTGAGCACTTTTATAAACAGATACTTTGAAAAAATCATCAATGGTTAGTGCAGATAAAATTATATTCCGAGCCTTAATATCAAATTGGGCTCGTCTATTTTCCTCAACAGTCCAGTTAAAATAAGGTTTTTCAGTCTCTACACCATCAACAGTATTCATAAGAATATAAGGGCCATTTTGTACAGCTTCACAGATACCTCTATCAACAGACCCCATAAAAATCTCCATTCTAACTTTCCAAAAAGCATAGTTATCACCAGTAAACAATGGAGGTCTGTTAATGGAAGCACCCTCAGCATATACATGGTTTTGATTGTGACCAGCCATTTTCGCAAATTTTGAAAAACTATCAAAGCAAGCTCTAATACCAATTGATGGTATCGGAGGGGGTATTTTTCGAAGAGTATAGCGCAGCGGAATTAACACACAAAGAGTGGAAAGCGTATTCGATCACAATTAAACTTAATTTGGTCCTTTTAGTAAAAATAATTTTCTTTCAGAAAATTAATCAAACAGTTGATATACGTAAAATAAAATGAGTGTAGGGAATAAGAAGATCAACACAGAATTTTTATCCTGGTTCGAATCAAAAGATTCTACGTCCAGTCGTTAATCACTATAAATAGTGATTAACCTTTTTCACTAAAAAATTGTTTAACAGATTACAAGATAATGAACAAGAATAAAATGAAAAGAACCACTCTACCAACTTGAAGAGAACCGCTTCAGCAATCGACCAACGATTCACAAGCTTCTCCTTTCACAAGACCAGGCAGAGCACCTTGCTAACTTGAAGAGAGTCTGCTCCGACTATCGACACACGATACGCCAGCCTCTCCTTTCACAAGACCAAGCAAGGGAACAATGAACAAAAAGCTTTCTGAGAACGTTCCTCTGACACACAGTGTTCTAAGCTTTCTCAGTTCAAAAAACGTTGCTTTCTAATTTCTCCAAAACAAAATATATAGCCAAGTACACTGAGTGCCAAAGGTCAGCTCCCAACTGCCATGAATAATCGATTATTGTAAGTGATAATCGATTATTCAAGTCCGTTATAGGTTTTCAAAAATGTGATAATCGATTATATGAAGTGATAATCGATTATTCAAGTATGACTTGTGATAATCGATTATTGCTTAATCATAATCGATTATTGTAGTTAAAAATGCAAGTTTACAAGGTTTACAAGAATTTCCTACTACATTTAATTTCTACAAATTGCTTTTAACTAATTCTAATATCTTCTGCAACTAAAACTTCTTGTAGCATCATCAAAACAAATTTCTTCAAGATTTACCAATACTCCTTATTGGTAACAATGGGGTTGGACTTGTTTCTTGTTATTTTTATAAACTATGTAAGGTTTTAGACGTACGAGGGTTCAAATCTTTTGACAGAAAGAGGCGAAAATATACTCCTTTCACCCGTCGGAGGCAGATTTTGGATGCGGAAGCTCCAATCTTCAACTTTTAGGGTTTTATCTTTCATTCTTCTCCATATTTTCATCTAGTTTCATCATGTCTACGGTGAACTAAACCTCCATTGTTGTTGGGGAAACGATGTAATCCTTTGAAACTCTCATGTATTGAATTGATTTATATTATAAATGATTTACTTCATTTATTGTTAGGGTTTTCCTCTACACTTAATGAAAGCTTTGTTTAACTCGTTCAATTGCATGATTATTGATTTTTTCAATATGGACACATATGGGAAAATCTAGAACTGGGGAAATTCTCCCAAAAGCAATATTACCTAGACATAGGGATAGGAGGATTGGTTGCCTTTAAGCTTCTGTGCGAATGTAATGAATGAATAATTGCTAGGGAGACAAGACATTGTAAACTAGTGATTAGGAGTAGGCTTTCTTCACCGAGACATCGGGTTTAAGGTAAATTAGAAAGTGACATTAACATTAATGAAGAAAGATCAATTCATGAATACATGAGAGTGGATAGGATGAGTCGGAAACCCCAACAACATAATCATTCCATATTTTATATCAATCACCTGTGCATTCTTCAAGTCAATTGATCAACACTTGCATTCATATTTTTTTTCTGCATTATAAACACCATGATTTTGTTTACAAGTCTTAATTAATCAAGAAACCACATGAATGTCTAGGCTGTGAGGCTCTAGGGAAACGATACTTGGTCTTAGCATTTATTTTTTACTTGATACGATTCGGTACACTTGCCGAAGTGTTAACAACTCTAAGATTTGATGTGTTTATGTTTTAGCTTGGATTTTTAAAGTATGTTTGTGAATTTGGAGTGTATGAGTAATGATGTACCAAAAGATATATGTTATTGGGGTCTTAAAGAGATTGAATATGCTTAATTTTAAATTAATAACTTGTCCGATTGCGGTTGATTTAATGCTAGAGAAAGACAAAACTGATAAGTAGGATGATGAAACTAAGTATAAGAAAATTATTGGTTCTTTACAATATCTTTGAATTCACAATTGTATAAAATTTTTCATAGGAGTTATATTATGACATATTAAAGCCACCATGACAAATGGTACTATGTTTCTATAGAGCAACACTTCAACTCAAAAAATAAAAATTGAGTTATTGGGCCACAAATGCAAAATGGGAAGGTGATAAGGATGATTGCAAGAGCACTACAAGTTTTATGTTCTTTGTAGAAGGAGCCTCTGACTCATGGAGCTCAAAGAAGAAACAACTTGACATTTGTACACATCAAGTTGCATGGCTAGACGAATTGTTGATTGAGTTAAAGATAAAGCATGATATAGGAATGAAGTTGTTCATTGACAATAACTCTGCAATAAAGTTTTTAAATAACATTTTCATGATAAAAAAAATAAACATATTGATACAAAATTTCAGTATTTGAGAGATCTAGCAAATGAAGAAAAACTAGAATTGATATATTATAATAATACTCAATCAAAGTTAGAAATGTTTTCACCAAACAAGAAGAAGTAAAAGATTTAAAAGTATTGAGTTGTAATAATTTTTTTTTTATAAATGTACGAGAAGTTTTGAGTTGTAATAAATTTGTTTTGTATTTTTGATAATTACTCTGCTTCTCTTCTTCTATGTATATCCAAACAAATCATATTTCATTG
Source organism: Vigna umbellata (assembly GCF_029865625.1). Taxonomy (NCBI): domain Eukaryota; kingdom Viridiplantae; phylum Streptophyta; class Magnoliopsida; order Fabales; family Fabaceae; genus Vigna; species Vigna umbellata. The sequence goes on from NC_142170.1 coordinate 2,273,974, forward strand.
TTATATTTAATATTAGAATCTTTCCCAAAATGGACTTTGTTGTTGCAATAGAACCCCTTTCATTTACCTAATAAAGTCTTATTAAACAAATGCAATTCCTTCACTTCTAATACACTTTTTTTTTGTAGGATTGTAGGTTTTCTATCACTATTCCCTCGACGTCTTCCTCCTCTCTTCTCTTGACAACCTTCTCCTACATAGCTACATTGTAACTTATTTAACTCTCTCACCATTATTTTAAGAACCTTAAAAGAAGATAGATAAAATAATGATATAGTTCATAGGACAACAAAAGACGCGCAACCTCCCAGATAAAAGCTCAATTTTCTCTTCTTTTCTCTCATTTTGTTTAATATAGATTTCCATAGGTTTAATACATCATTTGGTCCCTTGTTTTGGGCTTTTTGTTTAAAGTTGTTCTACCTTTTAAAAAACTTCAGTAAGACCCCATATTTCGTTAAAAATGGTTAAAAATGGTTCTTTTGGCTTACGACGTTAACAACATAACGGTGCAATTGCCTCCGTGGACAAAACTGAATGATGTGTATAGTTTTTGCAATACATGGCACGTGTGATATATTTGAAGGTGTAAATTAAAAGAAAAATAGAATGACGTGAGCAAGGTTTAACTGAGGGTTAAATCAAATTACCCATATCTAAGAATCTTATTGCGATTCTAGGTTGAACAATTTGGTGAAAGTGGTCTTCAATTGAAAGTGGCTTAGTAATTCCTTGAAAAGGCAACATAGGTCAGGTCAGTGTTGTTTAAATATCCAACTTGAAGACACAGCATAGGGTTTCTCCTCCCTTTTCGTTCCGATTCGAGAGCGTTTTGGGGTTTCATTTTCTTGTGTTTCAGATCTTAAAAATTTTAAGAATTTCATATTAGGGTTTTGAATCAAGGTTGATTTTTATGTTTTAGGGTTCTTTTCTTTGTTTGTGAATTAGGTCTCCTTTTCTTTGGTTGATTTCGCATTTTAGGTTTTGGTGTTCACTATCTTGCAATTTGGGATTTCTCCTTACCTTACTCCCTGTTTTTAATTGCTTTGTGTTTGGTGGTGGTGGAATGGTGACTCCCCTTTAATTTTTGTATTCTCTATGTGTGAATGGACAGAGGAGAAAGGGAAAGAGAATGGACATTTTGGATGATGACTGTGTGGGTTTCGAGAGTGTTATTGTGTATGTGTTGAACTTGAAAAATGATGGTGCTAGAATGGTGTGTTGATTGTGGGTTCGGGACGAAGAAAGGGGTAATGAGTTGTTGTTTTTCTATTTGTACAGGTCAGATGTGCTAATGTCTGTGTTAAAAGAATGAAGGTTTATGGTGATGATGAAGGTGAAGAAAATGTAGATGATGGACACACATCATTAAGTCATGGCACACGACAATAACACGATTTCATTTAAGCCTATATTAAACTTTTTCCGTGTCATTAATTTTTATTTTTTAAATTTACATCTTAATTGACCTCAACATGCCACGTATTACAAAACTGGACACTTCATTCAAGTTTGGCCAGATGGTCAACTACACCGTTATGTTTTGAATGTTGTAAGCCAAAATGATCATTTTGAACCGTTTTTAATGAAATATGAGGTCTTACTGAACTTTTATAAACGGTACGACGACTTTGAACAAAAAACCCAAAACTATGGACCAAATAATATATTAAATCATTCTCATATTACCACTCTTCTTTCCTTAATAAATGAATGCAACAACTCATACATTAACATATCGGTTGCATTCATCACTGAAATATTAAAATAATTTAACTAAAAAATATAATATATGTTTTCAAATTAAAAAATTTATTAAAAAATTAATTTTAATTTCAAATATAATAATTTAATATACAAACTGTAATACATATATTTTTTAATAGTTTTTATTATAAATTTTTTATATTTTAAAATATAATTATTATTTTATAAAATAGACTAATATACAAGTTTACAATTTTACCCAACCTAAAACAATTTAAATATTTAAATAAATAAGTTAATTTAAAGATATCCCATTCCATTCAGGTTATAATTTTGCATAACTCATTTTACAAATTTCTTGGATTAAACTTATATTAACAGAAAAATAAAAAACATTTTACATTATGTACTGTATAATGTTGTCCAATAAATTTCAGAATGAACAATTTGGAGAGATGGTAAACAAAATTAAAATACACATTTTTAGAATTATGTAAAATAAGAATTGTATAATGTTTTGAAAAAAGCATTTTAAAACACATTAGTTCAAAATGTATATATAATTAAAAAAAATGTTTTAAAATAGAACACAATTCAATTGATGTATTTAGAGTTAAAAGTGAAATATCTTCGGCAATTAGCACACTTCACTATTCTAGACGTGTTAAGCAAAAAAAATTAAAATTTTAAAGAATTGGAGGTGAAGGCTGAAAGTCGTGGAGTACAGTAAGATAAACCCTCCACACTGATTCGGCCTTATTGGGCCTAAATGTCAAATGGATCTATTTCTTCCTGTACGTCCATAATTTTTTTCTGGATCTCCATAGACTTCGAACTTCCAATTTTATCCTTTTTTTTTTCATTTTGAGTTCCGGAATACGTAAAAAATAATAATATAAATGTTGTTTTCTTGTGGACGTTAGATACGAAACAGTAAGTGAAAAAAATAACATGTTCTAAAAAAATCGGTTAAGTTTCACGTTATCAAATTTTATTTTGAATATTTAATAAATTTTTTTTATGTTGTGGACATAATAAGTTCAATATTTTTATAGAAACCTTCAAATAAATAAGGCTTTCTGAAATTACCAATAATAATCAATTAATTTAAGTGATAATCGATTATTCTGGAGGCTTTTTCAAAATTCATTTCGCTCTAGAATAATCGATTATCCCAAGTGATAATCGATTGTTTTAGAGGATTTTTGCCAATTCTGAACATGACTGGGATAATCGATTATTCCAAGTGATAATCGATTATTTTAGAGCATTTCTAAAATAATGCTTTTTCTTGAGCTCTCTTCAACCTATTGTTTATCTTCCAAAGCTAAATCTAAAATACAACTACAAATAACTTATTACAAAAGGTTTAATTAAACAATAAATTGAAAAATAGTTTCTTCTAATCTTCAAACACAAGGTTAGCTTTATCGCCAAAACTTCTTGGACCTCAATTCTTTCTTTTGTTCCTAACATGTTAACTAGACGTAAAGTTCGCCTTCCTAAATGGTCCTAAAAGGAAGAAGTATATGTGTCATAACCTCCTAGATTTGAGACTAAAAGACAAGAAGCGAGTACCTTCCAATTAAGGAAAACACTTTATGATCTCAAACAAACACCAAGAGCCTAGACTCTAAGATTTGATGTGTTTATGTTGTAGCTTGGATTTTTAAAGTATGTTTGTGAATTTGGAGTGTATGAGTAATGATGCACCAAAAGATATATGTGATTGCGGTGTTAAAGAGATTGAATATGCTTAATTTTAATTTAATAACTTGTCCAATTGAGGTTGAGTTAATGCTAGAGAAAGACAAAACTGATGAGCAGGATGATGAAACTAAGTATAAGAAAATTATTGGTTCTTTACAATATCTTTGAATTCACAATCATATAAAATTCTTGGTAGGAGTTATATTGAGACATATTAAAGCCACCATGACAAATGGTACTATGTTTCTATAGAACAACACTTCAACTCAAAAAATAAAAAATTGAGTTATTGGGCCACAAATGCAAAAAGGGAAGGTGATAAGGAGGATTGCAAGAACACTACAAGTTTTATGTTCTTTGTAGAAGGAGGCTCTGATTGATGGAGCTAAAAAAAGAAACAACTTGACATTTGTACACGTCAAGTTGCATGGCCAGACAAATTGTTGAAAAGATAAAGCATGATTTAGGAATGGAGTTGTTCATTGACAATAATTCTGCAATAAAATTATCAAATAACATTGTAATTCATGATAAAAAAATATAAACATATTGATACAAAATTTCAGTATTTGAGAGATCTAGCAAATGAAGGAAAACTAGAATTGATATATTATAATAACACTCAATCAAAGTTACAAATATTTTCACCAAACAAGGAGAAGTGAAAGATTTAAAAGTATTGAGTTGTAGTAATTGTTTTTCTATAAATGTACCAAAAGTGTTGAGTTGTATTAAATTTGTTGTGTATTTTTTATAATTACTTTGCCTCTCTTCTTCTATGTATGTCCAAACAACTGATATTTCATTGTTCATATTTAATATGAGAATCTTTCCCAAAATGGACTTTGTTGTTGCAATAGACCACTTTCATTTACCTAATAAAGTCTTATTAAACAAATGCAATTCCTTCATTTCTAATCCACTTTTTTTTTTAGGATTGTAGGTTTTTATTACTTTTCCTCGAGGTCTTCTTCCTCTTTTGACAACATTCTCCTACATAGCTACATTGTAACTTATTTAACTTTCTCACCATTATTTTAAGAACCTTAAAAGAAGAAAGATAAAATAATCATATAGTTCACAAGACACCAAGAGGCGCACAACCTCCCAGTTAAAACACTCAATTTTCTCTTCTTTTTTTTCTCATTTTGTTTAATATATATTTCCATATTACTTCTCTTCTTTCCTTAATAAATGAATGCAAAAATCAATAACTCATACATTAACATATCGACCACATTCATTATACTGAAAAATTAAAATAATTTAACTAAAACCTAAAATATGTTTTTAAATTAAAAATTTTATTAAAAAATTAATTTTAATTTCAAATATAATAATTTAATATACAAAATGTAGTACATATATTTTTTAATTGTTTTTATTATAAAGTTTTTATATTTTAAAATATAATTGTTATTTTATAAAATTGACTAATATACAAGTTTACAATTTTTCCCAACCTAAAACTATTTAAATCTTTAAATAAAGGTTTAATCATTCACTAAGTCCCTATTTTCGCATGAAATCTCAATTTCGTCCCTTTCTTTCTGAAAATATCAATTGAGTCCCAATTTTATGAAAATTGCAACAAATGGATCCTTTCCGTTAAATAGTGTCAAACGGCGTTACGATGTGTCTGACGTGGCACGCTGTTGTGGACGTGTTATCTGAGGTGGTTGATTCAAGCAGGAGCAGTATTTTCCCGTTCTTCTCCGCGCCAGACCAAAGAGAGACCCAGGGTCTCTTTCTTCTCCCAGCAGCTCGCCGGCGTCCCAACCGGAAATGGCCACCGCACTCCAGCCAGCGTCGTCGCCACTTCCGATGCCCATGGACGAGACCACCGCCGACCGCCGCTCCAAGCTCCCTTTCTCTTCTTCTCGCGCGGGAGGTTTGCACCGGATTGATACTGGCTGCCGCCGCCTCCGAGACTGTCACGGGCCGCACCGTCAGATCTAGCCACTGCTGCCACTGCCGAGCCCCGATCCAGCCGCCACGACGAAACGACCTCCATAGGGGATCCTCTATCCGGTCCACGACTCCGCCGACAACGCCACCCGGGCCGCCACGGTCTCGGATCCCCCTGGTACAAACGACAACCCTGGTCTTTGGGATTCTTAGTGGTTAATGGATGGATATAGGTTGTGGGCGTTGACAGAATGGAGGAATCAGCTGAAGCATATTTGGTTTTCTGTTTGTTGGGGTGAATTGGTTTTGGAGGGTATGGTTTTGTTGAGTGAATGGGTTTTTCTTGTGACAGTTGAAGATGATTGAATTTGAATTTGAAGTTGGATGATGAAAATGGAGGAAGAAGGTGAGGTGGTTGGGTCACGGTGGGTATTGGAGATGAATGAGGTATGTGGTTATATGTAATGGTTGGTGGATGTTGGCTGTGTATGAACGATGATGGTCGTGAGGTAAGGGGAGGATGATGGTGTTTGGAAATGGTCGTGAGCCATCCCCCCTAGCCATCCCCCTAGCCGTGGAAGGAAAAAGTTGGAACTCTATGAAGTGCTCCACTGCTCTGCTTGAATCAACCACGTCAGATAACACGTTCACAACAGCGTGCTACGTCACACACACCGTAACTCCGTTTGACACTATTTAACAGAAAGGATCTATTTGTTGCAATTTTCATAAAATTGGGACCTAATTGATATTTTCATAAAGAAAGGGACGAAATTGAGATTTCATGCGAAAATAGGGACTTAGTGAATGATTAAACCTTAAATAAATAAGTTAATTTGAAAATATCCCATTCAATTTAGGTTTCAATTTTGCATAACTCATTTTACAAATTTCTTGAATTAAACTTATATTGACAGAAAAATAAAATACAGTTTACATTACGTACTGTATAATGCTGTCCAATAAATTTCAGAATGAACAATTTGGAGAGATGGTAAACAAAATTAAAATACACATTTTTAGAATTATGTAAAATAAGAATTGTATAATATTTTGAATAAAGCATTTTAAAAAACATTAGTTCAAAATGTGTATATTTAAAAAATATTTTAAAATAGAACATAATTCAATTGATGTATTTGGAGTTAAAGTCAATGTATTAGCACACTTCACTGTTCTAGACGTGTTAAGCAAAAAAAAAAAACATTAAAATTTTAAAGAATTCGAAGGTGAAGGCTGAAAGTCGTGGAGTACAGTAAGATAAACCCTCCATAATTAGGGCTTATTGGCTGTAACCTTATTGGGGCTAAATGTCAAATAACATGTTTTAAAAAAATCGGTTAAGTTTCACGTTATTAATTTTATTCAATTCAGTTGTAATTTTTTTCGAATAAATTTAATTTTTATTAAAATTCACATATTTATTAAATAGTTTTTTATTAATTTTAAATTAGCTCTAACTATATTAGTATAATATAATTATTAGATTTTGATTTTTTCTACATGTAAAATATGGTTATAGTTAGTTTAAAAATAATGAATAATTTTTCTCTAATTTTAAAAAAAATTAGAATTTACCTTCTAATATTTTAGAAATAAATTACAAATTTCCTACTAATTTTAAAAATAATGAAGAATGTCCCTTATAATTTTAAAAATAATAAAAAGTTTCCTACTAATTGTAAAAATGAAGAAGAATATTCTTTCTAATTTTAAAAATAATAAAATTTTTCTTCAGATTTTAAAAATAATAAAGAATTTTTTCTTCTAATTTTAAAAGTAATGAAAAATTATCTTCTAATTTTAGAAATAAAACAAAATCGTTTTAATTTTAAATATAATGAAGAATTTTTCCCTTAATTTTAAAAATAATAAAGATTTTTCTTTCTAAAATCTAAAATTGGAATTGAATTAAAAAAAATTAACAAAATTTGAAACTAAAGTGAAAAAATAATAAAAATTGAAACTAAATTGAATACAAAACACTAACATTTGTTACTCACTGACTTGACACGTGATATTGACATTGACTTGAGATGTGTTACCGACAATAACTTTACATGTGACATTGAGATTGACTTGACATGTAAATGTCACAATATTGACCTAACACATGGATAACTCTTTAAAATTAAGAAAAAAATCTAAAAAGTTAATAAAAATTAAAAAAAAAAACAAAAAAACCACAAATTAACACACAAGAATCCATTTACTCTTAATAATTTAGACGACATCATAAAAAAATATCAAATTGAATCTAAATTAAAAAAACCAGAACTACATTTAACACTAAAACTATGAATTCCACGTCAAACAAAAAAATAAAAATCAAAATGGTATTAAATCTATTTTTTAATATTTGTTGTCATAATAATTTATATATATTTTTGTCCCTTATATTATAAATAATAAAATAAAATAAATAATTGGTAAACGCTAAAAATTATTTGAGACATGAAACCACTTAAATAGAACTATAATTGATAAAGAAAGTAATTAAACTAAAACAGTAAACTTATTAGGTATTTAATTTAAAAAAAAAGTATGATAAGGTAAAAGAAATTATTTAAGAAAAAATCATGTGATCAGGTATTCGGTATATTTGGGAAAAAAAATAATTTCTTCAATCAGAATGCAAATTAGTAATGAAGGAAAACAAAAATAATGGTTTAAATATCCAAAGTTAACATCACCTATGACTTATTGGTTATTCTTATATAAGTTTGGAATTTTGTAAAAAGCAAGAGAATCGAACAATGGTTTCCAAACACATATTAAGAAGTTGATTTTTGGCATCTGAGACATATTTTGAAAAGGAAAATTGGTTCGAAAAGTAAAGGGGAATGAAAATGCAATAATGCATTTGTCAAGAAAATTGTTGTTTGATTTGTCGTTGTGTCCATACTCAGACAATGACTTTAAGAACGAAAGAAAAAGCGATGTATGCACTAATTGTTTTTATTACACGTAAATTTCAACGTCAAAAGAGAAAGTGAAAACGGAATACACACACAGCCACATATTTTTGTTTCTTTTCCTAGTGTGAGGGAAAGGCAATATTTGAGTAAAGCATGATTTGGGAAACGCATGATTTTCCATTTTCCATTTTCCTTTATTTGAAAGCTAGCTGCAGGATTTTGACTTATTTGTCACTTTATAAAGAATAAAAAATGGTAATTATCCACTCAGGTATCCATGCCTTATCAAGATTGACCCTTCAAGTCACTCATTGAGAGACATGACATTTCATGTTTTAGTTTAAGACACGTGTATTTGGATATATTTTGTTTTTCTCCTCTCATAGAACGTCGAAGGCAGCGGGACAGGGACGTGAAGGGAATTGAAGTATGATAGAAGAATTAATGGGGAGCTTTGAACTTCAAATTATTGACCTGAAGGGTTAGTCCACATACATCACAACCTACATTCACAATTCACAGATCGTTTACTAAATTCAAATATTCATTTAATTTCAATCTAAAACCCAAAGAAATACAGAAATCATAGGTGGCTTAATAGCATGATTAAAAAATAAAAAACAAAAAACATAGAAAAGTAGGGTCTAAAATAATTACCAAGAAGATTCCATTCAATCTTCATCATCAGAATCTTCAGTATGATCTTGATCAAGAGTAGGTGGACTTCCAACAGTTTGCTCATCAATGAAGAACCATCCATTCACAGTCTTTTTCAGCCCAATAGATGACAGACTTCTATACCAATTTCTTCTGACCTTTTGCACACAATTCTTTCTTCTTCAGATACATCTACTCCTTGGAGTTCCAGCACCTTGCTGATAAATACTCCATATGGCAATTTGTGTGCATAATCATCTCCTGTAATGATCATGTGGTGTTTTAGTACCGCAACCCAATTGGTTGGGATTGTAGTCTTGATAACATTCAACAAAAATACATCTTCTATTGACATTCTGTCCTCGTTCAATTTTCCAGGCAGCAATAGCCAATTCAGGACATAAGCAATCATTTTCTCCTCCTTATTTAAGCCATCATGTAGGTACTGCTTATCAACCTTGTACCTTCCTGGATATCTTAAGCAGTTTATATATATGTGCATGGCTTCTGCAGGCATCATATCTCCTAGTGCTCCACCACTGGCAGCATCAATCATACTCCTTTCCATGTTGTTGAGGCCTTCATAGAAATACTGGAGAAGCAGTTGCTCAGATATCTGATGGTAAGGGCAGCTTGCACAAAGCTTCTTGAATCTCTCTGAGTACTCATACAAGTTCTCCCCCCCAAGCTGCCTAATCCTAGATATATCTTTCCTGATTGCAGTGGTTCGGGATGCTGGGAAAAATTTCTCCAAGAACAACCTCTTCAGATCAGCGCAATTGGTGATGGATCTAGGCGCCAAACAATATAACCAATCCTTTACTACACTTTCTAGTGAATGAGGAAATGCCTTTAAGAAGATATTATCTTGAAGAACATCATGAGGCTTCATCGTGGAACAGACAATATGGAATTCCTTCCGATGCTTATGCGGACACTCACCTGCAAGGCCATGAAACTTGGGAAACAAATGGATTAGTCCAGTCTTGAGAACATATGACACGTCCTCATCGGGATATTGGATGCACAAGCTTTCATAGGTGAAATCAGGTGCAACCATCTCCCTAAGAGTCCTCTCGCGAGGTGGAGATTGTGCCATATTGTTCTCAGTGTGAAAAATAACAGAATCAGAATCAGAATCAGAATCAGAGTCAGGTGCAATGCAACAGAGGCAGTATGCACAAAGTATGGAACAATAAATGCAGAATCAGAAGTAGGATGTAAAGTCTCTAATGGAACTAACTCAAAAAGAGACTCTAAAGATAAATTCCTAGAATGCCTAGCTAACCTATGAAACGTCCTACCAATCTTAGGATCAAAGGGTGGTATTGGCCTAGGATTGCCCTTAGTCATACATTAAGTCACAACACCCTACCTCGCACAAAATTGGCAAACACACAAAACAACCTAAACAAACAAAACACAACACACACTAACAAAACAAAAGACCTAAGACCGAACCGTTGGTCCCCGACAACGGCGCCAAAATTTGATGCGGCTGTTGCGGCCCATACAAATTTGATGTGCATTAAAAATGCAGTATAGTGCTAGGAAGTGACTCCTAGGTCGTCTCTCAAGGACCAAATGTGGTTCAGGAATTAGGTCTAACATGTAGTGGGGGGGGGGGGTTTGAAAAGTTGTTATGATAAGAAATGAACTAAATTAAATTGAAAATAAACAGAGGAGAAGAAACACAAAGACAGTCCAAAAAAAATCTCAAGAAAACAATGTAATATCGCTAATGACCAACCCAACTAAGTTAAGCTAACATTACAACTAATATATCACAACCAAACTGAATAGACAATAATAAAGTGGATGAAAATAGTAACCCAAACTGCTCGATCAATTAGACTATAGGCCGATCGGTGTAGACCAGCCAGCTAATTAAATCTAGGCTTGGAAAATAGGCGAGTTAATAATAAAACAAAATAATTAGAAAACCAAGTGGAATTGAAGTGTGCACGAGTCCCCGCTAAGACAAATGAAGCAACGAAACATCTGGTGAGTAAAGACACCATCCAAACGTGATAAAAGAGTTAACCTATGCAGACCGTACGGTCTATATAAAACAATTTCATAAACTGCAGATTGAAATCAGCGTTGGAAGCAAGCATGTGCAGCAAGAACGAATTTCACGTCCCATTAGCTTAAATAAATTAAAATGCAATACATAGAAATAAGAGAATGCATAATCCACAAGCCCTTAAATGCAATAGACGCATCATATAGCAATGCACGCGTCAGGCACCGTGCAGCTGAATTAAAGAAGCAATGGAGATAAGCAATAAAAGGCACCAGTTGAATTAAAGAAGCATTGAAGATAAGCAACAAAAGGCACCGTGCAACTCAATAAAAGAAACATCGTTCAGCTCCTGGAATCAAATTGCTTTTTCTTGAAAAAAAAGTAAAAACACTGTGTGCTCTCTTTCCTGGCTGTGACACCACTGCCCTCAATAATCAATCACTGTTTGCTTCACTTCTTCCAGCTTAACGCATTCCAGCATCGTGCAACAGCCATGCTCACTACAACTCAATCACCATGTGTGCCTCATTTTAAATGAAAGAAAAGAAAAGAAAAGGCTATCCACTGCACCGCTTCTGCCTCCAACTCAACATCAAACTTCAATAGAAATCAGCCCTCTCTTCCAAAATGGAATCAGCGCCTCTCAAGCAAAGAAATTTAATTCTAGCACCGCATGAGCTAGACCAGTTCACCGTGTGCACTTCTTTTACTGGACGTGGCATTGATAGACCGAAAGTGTACTCCAAAAATTTCATGAACTAAATGAAAATAAAATGGGTAATGAGTAATTAGGAACTTGAAATTAACGTGGAGTTTTCATTGTTTGTTTTCCAAAACAGTGTTGCACACTTCTTTTTCATTTTCAAAGAAACGTTCTCAGAAAGCCAAGTGGGGGTTGGGGGCTCCTCCAAGCTCTCAAGGTCGTGTGTCCTATTTTATGAGGGTGGGGTCCACACAAAAACCCTAGGGTGCCAAAAATTGGCTCAATCTACAAAAGTTAATCCAAAAACATTTTACACTACTAAATTACAATTTAATTAATTCTAAAATGTCTATGTGGAGAGTCTTGAATTTATTTGGCATTCTTCCTGATGTCCCAAAATGTATCTCCAAAATTTTTCATGCAATCAATGATGAAAATAATTAGCTCAGACAATTCAAATTAATTAAAATAAGAATTTCTGGTCAAATTAAGCACAGTTAGCAAAAACGAAAAAATACCGGACATTTAAGCACAATTCTCTGATTAATTCTAGCACAACAAACTAAGTGAAGTCAAGAAAATATTGACTCATCACCTAACACAATTCCTTCTGTTACCATAAAATGACATTTCTCCCAATTAAGCACAAGATTCGTTTGAAGACATCTTTTGAGGACATTAACAAGATTAGCCAAACACTTTTGGAAAGAATCTCCAAACACCGAAAAATCATCCATGAAAACTTCAATACACTTTTCTATGAGGTCAGCAAAAATTGCTTGCATACACCTTTGAAACGTGGCTGGAGCATTACATAACCCGAATGACATCTTTCTCTAAGCAAAGACACCAAAAGGACATGTAAATGTCGTCTTCTCTTGGTCTTTTGGATCTACCACAATTTGATTGTATCCAGAGTATCCATCCAGAAAGTAATAAAAAGCTTGTCCTGCTAGTCTTTCCAACATCTGATCCATAAAAGGAAGAGGAAAATGATCCTTCCTAGTAGCCTTATTCAACTTCCTGTAATCAAAGACATTCGCCATCCAGTAACAATCCTAGTAGGAATAAGCTCATTCTTCTCATTGTAGATTACTGTCATCCCACCTTTCTTTGGCACTACCTGTACTAGACTCACCTGTTCATTGTCAGAAATTGGATATATGATGCCTGATAACAGTTGAAAAACTGTTATTTGTATACTTAAATTTGACCTTAAAGACAACCTTTATGACTTATAAACTAGCTTGAAATCATGTTTTTGTTGAAGTTTTGGAAATAAGAGAGTTGGACAGGTTTTATGATTGATTTCTTTGTTTTTGCAGATTTTAAGATGAATTGAGTGAAAGAAGTGAAGGAGCTAGGAGTTGGATTCAGAAAAGGAAGAAAAAGTGCATAAAAGGAAGAAGCCGCAAGTACCGCTCAGTGCCATTTACCGCTGAGCGGCACTTTGAAGACCCGCAGTCACCGTTGAGGGGCAGAATAGAAGTCACGCACTTACCGTTGAGCGACATTCTTATGGGCTTGGGGTTACTTTTCTGTAATATTTAGAAGTCTATATAAGGTTTTATTCTTCCTAAGGTTAGTATCTTTGGTTGGAACGAAGTAGAAACACACTCTTTCACCCCTTGGAGGAGGATTTTGGATGTTAAGCTCCTTTCTCACCTTTCTAGGGGTTTATCTTTCACTCTTTCATTGCATTTCATCTAGTTTCACCATGAATATGGTGAACTAAACTTCTTTTGTTGTTGGGGAATCAATGTAATCCTTTTGAAACTCTCATGTATTGAATTTGTTCTTTAATATATATGTTTTCTTTCATTAATTGTTAGGGTTTTTCTCCTTTGCTTAATGCTTGCATTGTTTAACTCATTCATAGCATGATAATTGGTTTTGTCAATATGGACACATACGGGGAAATCTAGATCTGGAGAATCTCTCCCAATAGTAGTATAAACCTAGACATAGGAATATGATGGTTGGTTGCCTATAAGCTTCTGTGCTTTATAATGCATGAATAATTGCTAGGGAGATAAAACATTGTAAAATAGTGATTATGATTAGGGTTTCTTCGCCGAGACATCGGGTTTAAGGTAATTTAGAGAGTGTCATTAACATTAATGAAGAAAGATGAATTCTTGAATACATGAGAGTGGATAGGATGAAATTGATAAACCCCAACAACATACTCATCATATATTTCAATTCACGTGTTTTGCTTCTTCTTTTCCATTGATCAATTCATGCATTCATATTTACTTTTTAGTATTTTGCATTTAAACCTACAAGAATTTGGTCACAAGTCTTAGATAATCAACAAATCACATAATTTTCTAGGCCGTGAGTCCTTTGGGAAAACGATACTTGGTCTTACCATGTTTATTACTTGATACAATTCGGTTACACTTGTCGAGGGATAAACAATGCCAGCTTCCAGAAGCTTCAATACTTCTTTTCTAACCACCTCCTTCATCACTGGATTTAATCTTCTTTGTGGTTGAGCATTTGGTCTATAGTCATCCTTCATAAAGATTTTGTGCATGCAATAAGTTGGGCTTATACCTTTGAGATTTGATATTGACCATCCAATAGCTTCTTTGTTGGCTTTGAATATTTCTACCAACTTTTCTTCTTCTTTAGGAAGCAAGGAATTACTAATGATAACTGGTTTCATTCCATCTTCTTCTAAGAAAACATACTTCAAATGTGATGGTAGCATCTTTATCTCCATCTTCTTTTCTTTTACTTCATCTTTGGTATCAATCATCTCAAACTTAGCCTCCTTCACTGGGATCTCCTTCAATGTCTCCAAATCCGTCATACATTCATCAATCAATTTTTATTCCTCTTCATTCAAGTCTTCACAAGCATCAATAAGAGTTCTCTCTAATGGAGAAGAATAACGTACCATCCTTTCTTGCACCATACAAACTTCATCGAGTATATCAAATTAGGAACATGCCTTATCATCTTTAGGGTGTGTCATGGCTTTGAAGACATCAAAATTCACTTCTTCATCTTGCACTCTTACTTTAAGCTTGTCATTCTCCACATCAATTAAAACTCTAACAGTCTTCATAAATGGTCTCCCTAGGATAAGAGGCACATCTCCATTCTCCTCCATCTCCATTATAACAAAATCCACTATGTCGCAACCGGAACCGCGACGGGACGACGATCCAAAAAAAACACGGGTTTTGAAAAAGAGATTTGGAGTCGCCACTATAGTTTATTCTGGAAAACTACGGAAAAACCATAAAATGATAAGACACGGTCCGCGAAAACCAGATTCAGGGTTCGGGAGTCAGTTACGTGTAGGGAAGGTATTAACACCCTACAATGCCTGCCCTAAGGCAGTACCTTTAATTAAATGCGCAAAAATGATGTGGTTTACAAAATGTTTAACTATCCCCTAAAATAAAACTCTGAAGAAACAAAATATACTTTTTAGATTTTGGGCCCGACAAGGATTGACCTTGCTCCTACGTATTCTCATTCATAATGAGAAATCAGGGTTACGTAGTTCTTTTGGAACTGTTTGAGAAGTTTGTTTGGAAATTGTTTGAAAATTTTGTTTGGAAATGATTTTGGATTTTTGGGAAGTGAACCTGACAAGGACTAGCCTTGCTCCTACGTATCTCCACTCTTTATGGAGAATCAAGGATCACGTAGTTCTGGATTAAAAGATTGTTTGTTGTTTGTAAAAAATAGCAGATGTTTTTAAATTTTTATGTTTTTTAATATTTTTGAGAAAAATAAGGTAATGAGCAATAGGCCGACGCAGACGGTCACACGAGTACTCATACCATTATTTAAAACTTTTGATATTGAGGATATTGAGTATTAGGCTGATGCGGACGATCACACGAGCACCCATATCCTCATTTAATATTATGTAAATAAGAGAGAAAGGTATTGAACACTAGGACGATGCGGACGATCACACGAGTGTTCAACCTTTAAATGAATTTTTGTAATTTTTATATAAGAAAGGAGAAGATGTTTTTAGCACAACGACGACGCGAGCGGTCACACGTTTTCTTAACCTTTAAAATATATTTTTGTTGCTATTTTTTTATTAAATTAAAAGGAAAGAGAAAAAAGGTTTTTAACACAAGAACGACGCGAGCGGTCACACGTGTGCTTAACCTTTAAAATATATTTTTGTTGTTATTTTTTTATTAAATTAAAAGGAAAGAGAGAGAAAAAAAGGTTTTTAACACAAGGACGACGCGAGCGGTCGCACGTGTGCTTAACCTTTAAAATATATATTTTTAATTTTATATAAGAAAGAAGAAGATGTTTTTAGTACAAGGACGACGCGAGCGGTCACACATGTGCTTAACCTTTAAAATATATTTTTGTAATTTTATATACATATATAAATATTGTATTATTAAATATATATTTTAAAATAAGTAGATATTTAGAATAAATAGATCAAATAAAATAAAAAAATAAAAATAAGAAATAAAAAATAAAAAAACAAATGAATTAAGATAAATAATGGAACAAAATAAAACAAATAATGGGGGGGCCTAAATGAGAAAATGGGGTGTCTAAACTACTTTTTCTTTTATAAACAGATTGGGCCTAAACCCAAACTAAAAGGGGGTGAGGAAGTGAGAGTGGGGGTACAGGCAAGAAAAGGAATTTTATTTCTTTTGTTATTATTTTTTAAGAACAAAATGGGCCTGAGCCCAGGCCAAGAGAACGTATGGGGTGCGCGGGTGAACAATGGAGGCTGCGCGAAGGAGAAAGCTATTTTTTTACTTGGGCTTGGCCCAGCACTGGCCCGAGGATGTATGAGGGTGTGCGGATGAGCAGCGGGGGCTGCGCGAAAGAAAAAAGCTATTTTTTTACTTGGGCTGGGCCCAACACTAGATCCGGGGGTGGTTTGCCTAACCTAGAATTTCCTAGGGGTTCAGGAGGCTCAATCTCATTCCCCACTCCCTCAGCTCACGCACTCTCCAAAGACCCAAGGTCTCTTGCTCTGACCCATAAGCTCACCGCCGCCTCTACCAGAACCGGCCACCGTCGCCTCCACCAGAACCACTACCAGCCACGACGCCACCGTCTTCGCTCTTCTCCCTTCGAAAACGGCGATCCCAAGGTAGGGTTTTCCTCCTCTTTCATCTCCGATTCCTTCGCGTCATCAACACCCATCATCATCAACTTCACCATTGCTAAAACCTCCACGACGACCACGACCACTGCCACGATAAGGCCCCCGTGCATATGCTCGTCTACCTCCTCGGCCACCTTAGTGCGCGAGAGCGCCTTCTATCTCGCATCCTCGCCTCCGCTGCCGCGTGAGAGCGTCTCCCATCTTGCGTCCTCACCACCGCTGCCGCCACCGACCATGGTTATAACAGTTGAAAAACTGTTATTTTCATGCTTAAAATTGATACTAAAAGCAACCTTTAACACTTAGAAACTAGCTTGAAATCATGCTTTTAGGTATATTTTTAGAAATAAGAGAGCTGGACATGTTTATGCTTGATTTCAGTGTTTTATGCAAAAGTGCAAAAGGAGATGGAATCAGAAAAGACATAAAAAAGTGCAAAAGGAGAAGCCGTAATTACCGCTCAGCGGCAGTTTACCGCTGAGCAGCACTCAGAAACCCACGTTGGCTCCGCTGAGGGGTGAAAAGGCCGCTGAGGGAAGGAAAACAACTCACGCACTTACCGCTGAGCGGTACTATTTTGGGCTTGGGCCTAATTTTGTGTAATTTTAAGAATAGTATATAAGCTTTAGGACGTCCTAGGGTTCGTATCTTTGGCTGAGACGAAGCAAACACTCTCTTTTCCACCCCTTGAAGGAAGATCTTGGATGCTCAGGCTACCTCCTCATCTTTCTAGGGTTCTATCTTTCATTCTTTCATTATTGTTCATCTAGTTTCACCATGAATATGGTGAACTAAACCTTGTATTGTTGTTGGGGAATCAATGTAGTCTTGTGAAACTCTAATATATGGAATTTGTTTTAACATCTTATTTTAAGACTTATGCTTTCTTTCATCATTAGCTAGGGTTTTTCCTCTTTGCTTAATGCTTGCTTTGTTTAACTCATTCATTGCCATGATTATTGATTTTGTCGATATGGGAACGTACGGGGAAATCTAGATCCGGGGAATTTCTCCCAATAGCATATTGGTTGCCTTTAAGCTCCTGCACTTCAGAACTAATTACTAGGAATGCTAGGAATTGTATGAACTCGTAATTAAGGATAGACCTTCTTGCAAGGTGATTTAGAGAGTGACATTAGCAATTGATGAAAAGAATGATGAATTCCTAAAAGTATATGAGAGTGGATAAGATGAAATTGATAACCCCAACAACATACTCATCCATCTAATTCATCAAAGTGTTTGTTTTCCTCTTTTCCATTGATCAAATTCATGCATACATGTTTAATTACTGTCTTTTACATTTAAACCCTACAATCAATCGTTAACAAGTCTTAAATAATCAACAAATCATATAGCTAACTAGGCCGTGAGTCCTTTGGGAAAACGATACTTGGTCTTACCTAGTTTTATTACTTGATACGACTCGGTCACACTTGCCGATTGTTAAACAAGTTTGTGGCGCCGTTTTTCGGTGTTCATAAATTTGTCATCAAGTTTTTGGCGCCGTTGCTGGGGACTCGTGGTTTAACTAGTTTATTTGTGTGATTATTGATTATCTTTGACTTCAATTTTGAATTTTGAAATTTGAATTTCTGTTTTTTATTTTTTTGTTTTTATTTTATTTTTATTTTATTTTATTTTATTTTCTATTTTTATTTTTTTTCCGTTATTAATTTATTTTATTTTCTGTTTTTTTATTTTTATTTTTATTTATTTTTTTTCCTGTTTTTATTTTTTTTCTGTTTTTATTTTATTTTTTTATCTCTGATCTTATATCTTCTTTTATATCTTTTTGTGCTAACAATTGTTTTTAGGGTTTTTTGCCTAATGTTTGTAGGATGCAATTTGGTCAAGAATTTAACTATATGGGCACTTAATTCTACTAAGGGAATTTCAACCATTGGTGGGAACCTCACTCAAGCATAAATAAAAGTCAATTTTGGCAAACTGTCGAACAATTTAAGAATCGACCACCACAACAATGGCAGCAAAAACCCTCTCTATCGGGAAGAAGGATAACGTTGGAGGACGCACTTCAACAGTACATACATATATCTAATTGTCATCACAAAAGCACTCAAGCTCGCGAAGAATTTGATAGGCCGCCACCACAACAATGGCAGCAACAACCCTCTCTATCAGAAAGTTTGGATGACACCCTTCAACGATTTTTGAAAAATTCCACCTCTACTCAGAAAAGCATTGAAGCATCATGTAAAAGGATGGAGATGCACCTTCGTTACATTAGTCAGAGATTGAACGTTAAGGTTAATACTGAAGTTAACCCTAAGGAGGAAGGTCAAGCCATTGTCACTGAAAGTGAAAAAAATTTTTATGAGAAAAAAATAGGGAGAGATAAGGAAAAGATAGAGAGAAAAGAAAAAGAAGAGTTGAGTGAGAAAGATAAAGATGAAGAAAAAGAAAGAGAAGTGGTTGAGAGAGAAGAGAGAAAGAAAATTTGTGTGAAAATAAAGAAGTTGAGAAGAAAAAGAGAAGGGAAGAAAAAAATAAGAGAAAAGAAAAAGAGAAAATTTAGGGAGAGGAAAAGTAAGAAAAAGAAGATGAGAGGAAAGAAGAAGGAATCATATGAAAAACCCCATCCTCATCTATAGAAGAATCATAGGAATGAAAAGAAATTTAAGTGCTTTATGGAAATCTTCAAGAAATTGGAGATTAAAGTTCCTATGATTGAGACACTGCAACAGGTTCCTGGTTTTATTAAATTTCTAAAGAAGTTCAGTAGAAAGAAGAAAAAGAAGATGGAACATGAGCTTTATTGGGTCAAGCTAGTGACGTTAAAAGAGCGCTTGCTGGGAGGCAACCCAGTGATTTAAGAACTTTTATTTTTGGTTTGGTGATGTAATTTTGAACTTTTGGGTATATTTGTTTTTGTTATAAGTCTGTTACAGGGTTTACATCTACTGATGGATGTTAGGCGGAAGAGTATATACTGAAGGATACTATGTTTGTATACACCTATTGATGGGTATTGGTAAGAAAGATTTGCATCTACTGAAGGGTGATGGAGGATTTTGGGTCAGGCTCGTGACGTTAAACAAGCACTACCTGGGAGGCAACCCAGTTGATTGATTTTATCTGTATTGTTTGTTTTGATTCTGCTTTAGTTGCATGATAGGGATTGAATGTTTGAGTGTTCTGAGAACTTAATTGCAGGGAGCAAGTGAGGGGCATGAGTAGAAGGCACCTAGGGTAAGCTAGAAAGAAGAAAAGCACAACATGAAGGTGCCGCTGAGCGGCAAATTACCGCTGAGCGGCAAATTACCGCTGAGCGGTGATATCGTAAAATGGGCTTAGGTTGCCCCTTAGCGAAACCAGAGCCCATTAGGGTATTTTTATACCCTAAGTCACGCTTTGGCCTCTATTTTCAAATTATTCTCTGCACACACACTCCTAAACACTTTTCCAAAGGTTCTCTACATTTTTCCTTTCATTCCTCTTTAGAAAATCTCCCTTCCACTCACTTTCTCACTAGTTTTCCATCTAAGTTTGGGGTTGGGAGAGAGCATCATTGATGGGGCTGAGTTTTTCAAAACACTAGAGTAGGATTTGTTTTATCAATCATTTTTGTTTTTAGAATAGGGTTTGATGTACTCAATTGGAAACTTGGTCTGTTATGACGGTTTGCTTATGATTGTGATTGTTTGATAAGTAATGCTTGATGATGCTTTGATATTGATTGATGTTGAGATGTGCACATTACATGCTTATACAGGTGGTTCACAAGCTTTGTGAACAAATGCATGATGTTGTGATTGTGATTATGATACTAAGCAGGATGTGTACATGTGGAATGTGAATGAGCTTATATGCGAGGTTTTGAGCTCCAGAGTTTTTGTGATTGAATGTTATTACTTTGAAAGCATGAATGATTTTGCCCAGGTTTTCTATGATTGAATCAATTGCTTGTTTTGCATCATATGATCAAGGCCATTTGTTGGTAACCCTTATATTAGCCAATTTCATGATTAGCCACTAAAAGAGAACACTATGTGTTTTATCCTTTGAACCCTTAGCCTTGAACATGATTTGAAAACCCTTGTTGAAAAGCTTTACCTTGAGTTAAGATGAGAATATTTTGTGGTATGTATAAATGTTCAAGTTTGGGGTTGTTGGAAAATAGAAAGGGAGATTGAAAGCATTGAGCTAAGAGCTAAGAATTAAGTATGTGAAAAGAAAAAGAAAAAGAGAAAGAAAAGAAAAGAAAAAGCAAAGCTCAATGCAAAAGAAAGTTGGGGAAAAGTAAGAATGATTGTGTTTATATGATTCTCTTAACTCAAGGCTTTTGTGATCTAGAAAAACCAATTTTCTTGTTAGCCCAGCCACATTATAAGCCATTGAAAAGTCCTTGTGATGATGCTTGCTTGTAAGTGTTTTTGATTGTGGTTAAATGAAAGGCAAAGTTGATTCACGTGACATTGTGATAGTAGAGTGAATGAGTGAATACCTCTTATACACTTGTGTGTTTGAGTGAAATACTTTATCTAGTGAGGAAAGATTACATGAACACATAAGAACATCCATGCTTAGTTGATTGATCATTCATGAAAAGTAGCATTTGTGGGATAATATGTGATTGTGTGAACACTAAAGCATGTGTCTGTCTTGATTGAAATCTTTGCAATAAGCTTGATTGAGTACTTACTTATCTTGAAAAGGAGGTTTTGAATGTGGTGAACCATTATATGGATTGGTAGAAGATTGAGTTACATCTTGTTTGCTTGAGGACAAGCAAAGTTCTAAGTTTGGGGTTGTGATAATAGTTGAAAAACTGTTATTTTCATGCTTAAAATTGATACTAAAAGCAACCTTTAACCGTGCATATCCTCGTCTACCTCCTCAGCCACCTTCGCGTGCGAGAGCGCCTTCCATCTCGCATCCTCGCCGCCGCTGTCGCATGAGAGCGTCTCCCATCTTGCGTCCTCACCACCGCTTCCGCCACCGACCATGGCCGTCGTGAGGTGCGGGGCAAAGCGCCAAGCTCTCCCATCCCTTTCATTTCGAAAATGCCAACCCAGGGAAGGGTTTGCCTCCGTCGCATAGGCACCACTACTCCTTCGAACCAACCACCGCGCCACCGCCCTCTACTAGTCTCGACGTCGTCAGCGACACTACACCCCACCGGAGCTACCGCCGCTCGCGGCGTCCCCACCCTCTCTTTCTCTTCTCGTGAACGAAAAAAACACACTCCCTGGGATGAGTTCTTCCTGATCCCACCAAGACCAGCCGCTGCCGGTGAGGTTAATGGGGTCCTTGCAACTTTCGAATGAGGAGGAAAGTGGCTTATGGCTTACGGAAGAAATTTGATGGAACTGCCCTCTCTTGTATTCTTCTAAGACTCAAGAAATTGAAGAAACACTAAGGTATTGAATATAGTTTTGGTTATTAGTTTCATTTGAAGTAAGTGAAGGTTGAATAGAACACAGGTATCTGTTGGTTTCATTTTGCGGTGCTCTCTGTGTGAGTTTGGAGTGAACATAGGTGCTGAAGGCTGTGGAAAATGGGAGAGGTCGTGATGCTCGGTGGTTATGAAACGGATTGACACCAAAGGGATTTTCAGAGCTCCAATGTGCAGGGGTGCTTGGGGAAAGGTGATGAAGGTTTTCGGTAAGAATGTAGAATGGAGAAAGGGGAAGACTCCTACCACAATACATACTCAAGCAAAGCGACTTCAAGCATAAAATGAAATATAATGCAGCAAGCTTACATAACTATGTCTACACGACTATGTCTACACGAGTGAGCAAGGTGTGCTTACCTCTTGGAGCTCTACTTGCCTTTGTCAGCTTCGTCTCCGGTGATCTCTCCCCCTCTTGGCTGGCGTCTTTTTTTTTTCTTCGTGAATCGTGGAAGCTCTCACGGAGACTGGATGATGATCCAAGATGAAGGTCCGAGAAGCAGTGCCAAATCCTCTTTTTACTCTCCCCCTCCTCCTCCTTCTTCTTTGCTTTTTGTGTTGATGTACTGACCAAATCCGTATATCCAAATCGTCTCTACCAATCCGTATGCCCAAATCGTCTTTGCCAATCTGTATGCCAAAACCGCTTCTGCCACCTTTGCTCTTTGTAGAAAATCGTTTCTGTCCCCTCTCGCTCCGCGCAGCTTTTTTTTCTTTTTTCTATAGTTATATTAATTATATTAAAATAAAATAAAATATAAAGAGGTAAAACAAAACAAAAATAAAAAGGAAATAATAAATAAAGGGGAGAATAAAATAAAATAAGATAATTTATATAAATAAAGATAGAATAAAAACAAAATAGTAATAATAAATAACAAAAATAAATAAAAAAAAAAGATAAAAAACGAAAATAAAAATAAAAATAAAATAAAATAAAAAATAAAAATAAAAAAATAATAAAACATAGGAGAACAGATTATAGTAAAAGCCAAAAATCAATCCGGACGAAATTCGGTATTGACACACTGGAAATACAAATTTGTCAACCTTTACCAGCACATCTTCAACTACCCCATATGGATATTTAAGAGACATGTCTGCCAATTGAAGCGCCATTCTAGTAGGTTTGAGTTCCAAACCCTCAATTTTTTTGAACATAGAAAGCGGCATTAAATTAATATTGGCTCCCAAATCAATCAACGCCCTTCCAACTTCAAACTCTCTTATGGTGCATGGAATAATGAAGCTTCCTAGATCTTTAAGCTTAGGAGGTAATTTTTGTATGATTGCACTGCAGTTACCTTGCACTTCAATGGTCTCCTTCTCAATGTATTTTCTTTTCTTTGTAAGGAGTTCCTTCAAAAATTTTGCATATGATGGCATCTGTTGCAATGCTTAAGAGAAAGGTATGGTAATCTCCAGTTTTTTAAACATCTCCATGAACCGCTCCAGTTGTTTCTCTTTTTCGTTCCTTGAATAAATCTTTGGATAAGGAAGTGGTTTTTTCAAAATCTCTTTCCTTTTTTCTCTCATCTACCTCTTCTTTCTCTCTTTCTTTTTTTCTCTCATCTACCTCTTCTCTCTTTTTTTCTTTCTGAACCCTCTCTTACTCAAGTGTTTCTTTCCCACTCTCATTTTCTCTCTCTTTTCTCTCTATTTTTCTTTCCTCTAACACTTTACCACTTCTTGTAACAATGGTTTTACACTCTTCTCACAACCCTCCATCTTGTTGACCAATTGTCCAATGTGCATCTTCATACTGTTAAATGTCGCCTCTACATTCTTGCAATAAGAAACGCTCATGTTCATGAATTTTTGGAAAGTCTCCTCAAGCTTTATGGTTTTATCAATTAGAGTAGGTTGTTACTGCCACTGTTTCTGCTGCCTTTGAACCATTGAAATATTATATATCTCTTGTGGTAATAAAAAAAGCATCTTTGTCACTTCTTCCAGCGGTTGAGTAATGATTTTATTTTGAGCAAGCAAGACATCTTGAGATTGCAATTGTAAGACTCCTTTACGTTGAATTGGAGTCCCTCTTTCACTATGCATCTCGTTGTCATTAGTAGCCATGTTGTCTATCAATTCAAAAGCTTCCTCTGGAGTCTTGCATTTAATATTACCTCTAGCTGAGGCATCTAGCATCAATTTAGTTTGTGAACCAAGACCTCCAAGGAAAAGAATGACTATTGTTACTTCGTCAAAATCATGAGTGGGCGTCTTTCTCAACAAGCTCTTGTATCTATCCCATGCTTGACCTAGCGTCTCCTCCATGCCTTGTCTAAAAGAAGAAATTTCTTGCTTCCCTTTGTTGATTTTGGACTGTGGGAAGTACTTGTTTAGAAACTTTAAAACCACGACTTCCCATTCAGTAAAGCTATCCTCCGGGAAAGAATTCAACCATAACTTAGCATTGCCTCCCAATGAGAAAGGAAACAAACTAAGCTTTATAGCGTCATCTGGCGCACCATTGATCTTCACAGTGTTGCAAATCTCGTTGAATGTGGTTAGATGCTCATATGGACTTTCATGTGATAGCCCATTAAATTGGTTGCTCTTCACCAATTGTATCAATTCCAGTTTCACCTCCATGTTTGCAGCATTGACCCTTGGCCTTGCAATGCTATTAAAGTGATGAGGGCCAACAACATTGGTGTAATCCGCCAGAGCGTCTACCATTGTTCTCTCTGGTCATCTCTTCAATACTCTGGTTAGATCTTTATGGTGAGGGTTGTATAATTCTCTAGAAGTTCGGATCCTCCTTCTCCTTCTACTTTCATCAAATCCTTTAAGAAGAGGTTCTGAAATTTTCTTGCTCCTAGTTCGAATTGTATCCTGCATACACAAGAACACAAAACCCTAGAAATAATATTTAGCACAAAAAGATAGAAAAGATAAACTAAGAAAATAACAAGATAAAAAGATAAAAACAAAAAGATATAAAGATAAAAAGATAAAAAGATAAACAAAAAGATAAAAAATCAAGTCAAAGCTAATCAATAATCACACAAATAGAATAGTTAAACCACGAGTCCCCGACATAAGCGTCAAAAACTTGTTAACACTCGGCAAGTGTACCGAATCGTATCAAGTAATATAAAATGGTAAGACCAAGTATCGTTTCCCAAAGGACTCACACCCTAAATAGTTATGTGATTTCTTAATTAAATTATACTTGTAAACAAAATCTTTTAGGTTTAGATGCAAATATTGAAAAATAAATATGAATGCATGTGTTGATCAATTGGATTGAAAGATGCAAAAGTGATTGATGTAAAATAGGAATGATTATGTTGTTGGAGTTTCCGACTCATCCTATCCACTCTCATATAGTCAAGAATTCCTCTTTCTTCATTAATGTTAATGTCACTTTCTAATTTACCTTAAACTCGATGTCTCGGTGAAGAAAGTCTACTCCTAATCACTAGTTTACAATGTCTTGTCTCCCTAGCAATTATTCATGCATCACATTCACACAGAAGCTTAAAGGCAACCGATCCTCCTATTCCTATGTGTAGGTAATATTGCTTCCGGGAAAATTTCCCCAGTTCTAGATTTACCTATATGTGTCCATATAGATAACATCAATGATCATGCAATTGAATGAGTTAAACAAAGCATGCATAGAGTAAAGAGGAAAAACAATAACAATTAATGAAGTAAAACATATATAATCAAGAATCAATTCAATACATGAGAGTTTCAAAGGATCACATCGGTTCCCCAACAACAATGGAGGTTTAGTTCACCATAGAAATGATGAAACTAGATGAAAAACAATGAAAGAATGAAAGATAGAACCCTGGAATGAAGAAAGTGTGATTTCGCCTGTTTCTGTCCAAAGATACTAACCTTAGGTCGACTAAACCCTTACATAGTTTATTAAGAATTACAAAAAATAGGCCCAAGCCTAATTAAATGACGCTCGGCGGCACTTTTTCCGCTCAGCGGTAAGTGCGGCTCTTCAAGATGACGCTCAGCTGCAGTTTTAGCCCTCAGCGATGACTGTGGTGTTTCAGAATGCTGCTCAGCGGTAAAAGTTGCGTTGAGCGGTGAATGCGACTCTTCTTTTGTGCACTTTTACTTCCTTTCATGAGTCCAACTCCTTAGTACTTCAACTTCTTTCATCTAATTCATCTTAATTCCTGCCAAAACAAGGAAAACCAAACATAAAACCCATCCAACTCTCTTATTTCCAAAACTTAAGCAAAAGCATGATTTCAAGCTAGTTTCTAAGTCATAAAGGTTGTTTTTAATATCAAAATTAAGTATAAAAATAAAGATTTTTCAACAGTTATCACAACCCTCAACCCATACCGTCAACTCTTACCAATCCTCTTAAACAACCATATTCAAGCCTCAACCAATAACCACTATCCCATCAAACTGTGACCAACCTACTGACCCAGCTTCTACTGACCTGTTGTAACATAAACATGAACTCATGGCACAACACTCTACAAACATTGTTGCAGAACTTGTTGTTTTCAAGGTTTAACATAATGAAAAACTCATGAAAGTGGTCAACACCCTAAACGCCCTAAGCTATAGACTTTTTCATCCATCTGGCCTAACCACATAACCACTACCACAACCACCTTCAACCCAACCTCCTCCACCTCCTTCATCTTTCTGAGCACTAAACAATATCATCTAGGTGGAGTCATGTTATGTAGAGGGAGATTAAAGCATTAGGAGCTCAAGGATTTAGACATTATGGAATATTTTTTGCTCTAATACATGAATTTTAAATGCTCTGATACATTAATTCTGTTTTTAATTACTTTGATACCTTATTTTCTAGTTGCTCTAATACATTATCTTTATATGAGGCTATGATCCATTCATTACCTTGTCATATATGCTCTGATACTTAGATTTATGCTTGTTTTGTTATGCTTAATTGTCAACTATGATAATATGATGCATTGCATATGTCTAAATGATTATGACTTATGGCAATTATATATCATTCATAGCATACTTGGTTAATAATTATCCAACCAACATTTTTGCTTTGATCCCCATGGTATATCAATGTTAATTGGCTTTGATAATCATATTGTCATATGCTATGTCCCTCTCAAAAAACTTTTTGATCTTTACAAATGAGGAGGAGAATTTTAATATGAGAAACGCTATAAAAAAACTGTATGTTAAGGGGGAGAATATGATAAGGGGAGAAAACTGTTAAAGGAGAGAATATATTAAGAAGGAGAAATATGTTAAACACTGAAGAAAGATAAAATCTCAAAAGGGGAAGTATACCATTTCTCTTTTTATTTATTGATTCTATCACTCTAAGGCTATAAATCTTAATGTTTGTGAAACAAATCTTAATACTTTAATGCCATAAACCCTTGATGTTTTTCAAACAAATTTTATGATTTACACTTTTATATCTTTGATATCTCTTTGATATTCAACATTATGGAATATATCGCCAAGACTATAACATGAT
The DNA here is from genome assembly GCF_029865625.1 of Vigna umbellata. Lineage (NCBI taxonomy): Eukaryota > Viridiplantae > Streptophyta > Magnoliopsida > Fabales > Fabaceae > Vigna > Vigna umbellata. The sequence continues at coordinate 2,301,614 of NC_142170.1, forward strand.
TAAAAAGTCTGAAATATAGGTTTACATAAAATCTTCATAGATATATTTCGTTTAACATGTGTATTTGTTAAACATAAAAAAATGGGAGATTGTTAAGATAACATCGTCTAGAGAGACTAGACTGTCTAGACACTCATGTTTTGAAGTTTAACAAATAAAACTCAACAAAATATAGTTTATAGAATGTAGCATCTAACAATTTTTTGTCCTAAAGAATAATACTGAATGAAATAATTTTTTATCAAATATAATTGTTTCTCCAAAGTATTGAACAAGATAAACATTTATAATGAATGTAGTGTTTTAAGTAAATTTTGTCCAACAACAAACAATGTTTGACGTAATGAAAACATCCAAGTGAACGCTGAGCAAAACATTGATGCTTAAGAATAAATATCCACTAAGCATATGATAGAATGAATCATTTGTGAAATGTTAAATGCTATCAAATGATATATGATTATCTGATATCACAAACACGTCTAATGCATTGACACAAAAAAATGCTAAACGCTATAGAATTAGTAACAAAGTGTCTAAACATTATAGCGTCTGAACAAATGATAATGGGTCTAAACGTTAGCTTAGTTAAACGATGTAAAGTAGCTAAGATAACTGTATGAAACAAGCGTTTAAATATTATATCATATAAATTTAATACATTAAACGATTTGCTTCAAGCGATGCTTTTATTAAACGATGCTGACATGTGCTAATGTGTTTTGAACACATAATCTGCTTTATGATCATCAATGTATAAAACACTTAATGATGTACGAAAAAGTGCTTATTTGCTTGTATGCTTTTCTCTCCTTGTTTATGTAGGTAATGACAATGCTAAGCTTTATTTAGAAGCTCTACATAGAACAAAAAGATAGAAAGACATTCCTGGAATGTTTCTTCAAAGATTTTACTTTGAAAGACCGTACAAACTACTTATGAAAGAAAGCGCTAATAAAGCACTGTACTCTATAACATAGACTTGAGTCTGCCTAACTATCCAAAAAGGCTATGAAGTCTATTTGGAAGTCAACTCGATGCTCAAGGGTCATCTCTCGAAGAAAACTATATAAAGAGGACTCACAAAAGCGAAGAAACAAGAATATACAATAAGAATAAGAGAGTTATCATTGAATAATTACTTTTCTACTCCAAGGTTACATCGTCTAAAACTTTTCATTCTAAGAGAAAGAACTTTACAAGTTCTTAGATTTCATTGTATTGAATCTACTCGCTCTTCTAGAGTTATTTGATTATGTACTTGTACTCAAAACACTTGCTGTGTTTGTATATTCAAAAGTGAATTAAAGCACGTGTATTGTTTAACTCAGTTAAGTTAAACATTCTAAACGGTTTGTCAAGGTGGATACCAAAAGTGGTTAAACTCGGCCTAGTCAAGTTGACTTGGGTTAAAACTTTGAGTGATTGATAATACCTGGGAATCAGAAGTGGTTGATAATATTAGGTGTATATCAGGAGTGGTTTGTACTCATTGTAATCTTTTAGAAGATTAGTGAAACTCCTTAAGAGGTCTTAAGGGAAATTAGACGTAGCTCAGGTTGAATGAACCCGTATAAAAATACTTGTGTTATTGCTTCAATGGTTTTAAATGTTTTCCTAAAAGCTTTATTGAAAATACACATGTCTAACAACTTTTGCAAACCTTCTAACCCCTGCAATAGTCATTAAACATTGAATTGCGAAAAAGTTGAAAACACTATTCAAATCCCCTCATTTCTAGTGTTTACCTACATTTAACCAACAACCTTACTATGTGTAAAGAATATACTTTAATAAATTTATATGAAAGATTAAATGTTAGTACTTGTAAAAATTATTGATAAAGATTTGACCGTTCAGTTAGCTATATACTGGACGATCAACTTTTAGGCAGACGCATGAACAAACTACCACCAAATTTATTACTAACGGCCTAAGGACCGTCGGTAAATTTTGTTTACCGAAGGATTTTCCGACGGCCTCTAGAGTAGTACTTTACCGAAGGATTTTGGCTGTCGGTACTAGACACGAGTCATTACCGAAGGAACGTGACTGTCGGTAAGTGGTTGGTGTATATGAAATTAGAAAGTGGGATTTTCCCCTCCCCGTCATTTCGCGAAAGTTCTTCTTCCCCAATATTCAGATTCTCCCAACTCCTTCCCCTAACTCCTTCTCCCAACTTCCTCTGCCGCTTGTGCACAGTGTTCCCCACCCTAACCACAATTGAGATTCTATTCTTCCCAAAACTTAGGTTTCCTACCCAAAACTTAGACTCATCTTCTCGAAGGGCCTTGGGCAATGGCTGCCAGAGTTCGCCTGCGTTGGCTGCCAAAGTTCTCACATTTTCATTAGGGTGAAAATCAGGTATTCCCTCTAACATTTCCATTTCGCATCGAAACACATATTCCCTCCCTTCTTTGATTTCCTCAATCTGAGAATCCTCGTAGTGATCTTGTCCAAGGGTCGTGGGCGTGGGTTGCTGGAGTTCGCCTCCCTCCATTGTGCTTCAACCGCGATGTGAGCTTGTGAACCGCCATTGCATCTCAATCGTCCCTCTGCAAAAGCTCCATTGGCCTTAACTTCACTTGCGGTTTGAGGACTCCTATTGTCAACACTTCACTCGTGAGGTAACATCCCTTTGTTCCCCACCTGAAACTAGTGCCGTCAAAATGGGTTGAAACCTGTGAGCCAACCCGGCTCACCACGGGTTTGAGCCGGGTTGGGTTGGAAAAAAATGCAAAATTTTTGATACGAGTCAATTTTGACCCGGCTAACTAAGAACCCGGCTCACACGGGTTGAACCCGTGGTGGGTCGGGTTGGCTCACCAACCCACATATTTTTTTTTAATTAAATTAAATTAATTATTCAAATCCTATTTTTTTATCGAAATCAAATTAATTAAATTAATTATTCAAAATGCACAACCTTTTCTTAGAAATAAAGCCTTTCGCATTGCTGTCTTTCCAAAAGTTTTCCTCTGCAAATAAAACCCTAAGATTATAGATTGGATAATATTATAGATGGAGATAAAGAAGAAGATGCTTCAAGCGAGCATAATACTGTGGATTTATTCATTCAAGACTCAAATTTAATAGATAGATAATATTATAAATTGGATAATTCAGGAATATATCATTTGTTTTATCTTGTTTTTAGACCTATCTAAGCGCATGACAATTTTATCTTATGTTATATATTTTTGTTAACAGATATATGTAGTTTCTTGGTCAAACGGTTGTGTATGTCTCATTAAACTAAATTGGCAAAATTTTATGCTTGATAACTTAGAATATATATAACAATATATTTTTTTGTTTCATTTTATTTTATATGAATTGGTCCAATTATTACGGTTTCAATTTGATCGATCAAAGTAACATGTTATAAGAATATGAGAGTTGCTCCCTCCACCACCCCAAATCCTCCCTACACCTCCCACTATTTTTTTTATTCCAAAAATACCTTACCTTAATTTAAATTTTACCTAAAATCCTAAATCTCCTCCCTACACCCTCCTCTTTTTCTTCTCTTACTACACACAAATGGCTGCACATATTTTATTTTCCCAGTAAAACTTGCCCCAGGAATGAAGTCCTCATTCTTTACCGGAGGCATCTCACTTTTTCTTGCAGGAACGCTTGGCTTTAGCTCTATCAGGGTTGACATCAGACTTAGAAGATGAATCTTCACTTATTCAAATTTCATTTGAAGAAATTTCACCATAATCTTCATCTGCAACAGGTAGACCTGGTTCCTCTACTGCTACAAATGTTCGGGTACTGTGCGTGCTTTATCTCTCTATCTCTTCTTCACCCAACTTGTCTGATTTATAAACCACACTTGCTTAAAAAATCAGAATGAAATTGAGAAAACAAAAAATAGAAACATATAGAAAAAGCTTCTCGGAAAAATTGGCTAAAGAGAAGAAAATAGATTCACTTTGGTTCATTCTCATTCTCCTGTTCACTTTCTTTCTCTTTCACGTTTCTTCTTCTTCATTCTTTTATCTCTTCTGATTTCTTTACATTTTATTTTTATTTATTTATATGTGAAAACCATTTTTTCTTGATGATAAAGTTGCAATTTCACTGGTGTCGTTTTGCCCAAGATGATGACATTTTCGAGAATATAGTAATTTGGATCTGGGAATCTCGATTGAAGTTCTTTCTTCAGCATTGATTACTTTTGAACTCTGTCAATTTGATAATTGGTTGGTCTCCTTCACACTTTTTGAGGAACTCATTTTTTTAGGTGCACCTCGATTCTTAAACTGATGTCGAGTTTCGTTCGTTTGTCCTTCAACAAATGTTGATGTCCGTTTAAAAATTCAACGCATATTCACATCCGTTTAAATATTATTGAAGGGCAAAAGAGGAATTAAGAGGTACAAGAAGTCATGTGTAGTAGTGGAGGGAGTAACTCTCTAAGAATCTGAGAAGAAAAGGGTGAAAAAAAAAGTTAATTAAGTGAGCCAATGAGCCAACCCGTTGAACCCATCCATCCATAGTGGGTCGGGTCGGGTTCAAATTTTTTCAGCTCGCTAATAAATGAGTTGGGTTGGGTTGGCTCACTAAGTGACCAACCCGTGGTGGGTCGAGTCAGGTTGGGCCGGGTTAGCCGTTTTGACAACTCTACCTGAAACCCCACAGATATGATATACATGTGTTGGAAATGTGGTGATATGTGATTATGTATTGTTTTGATGATTAAATTGAACAATTTGTAAATGTATAATGAGAAACATGAGAGTTCTGAAGTGGTAAGCCATATCCAATAGGGCATTTTTCCAGCCACCAAACATAGTGTACCTAGGTTCAATCTCGAGGTTTTATCTCTTCAAATCCCGATTGTAAACTAAACAAGGCCATTTGCTGGCTTAAGTAAGCTCTACGATCTTGGTTTCTCAAACTCTTATTCTTCTTAGTTTCTCTGCTACCAGAAGTGATCCTTCTCTTTTTACCAAGTTCACATCCTCATCTATTTTATTTGTTCTCGTATAGGTTGATGATATAGTTGTTACTGGTAGCTCAACTTTTGAAATTACTTCACTTATACATACTTTACATTAACAGATTTTGAGACATGTTGAACTTCAAGTTACAGGACCCTAAAGTGGGCCTGGATTGATAAAGATGTTTTCTTAAGACATGTTGAGCTTCAAGTTGTAAAATAAATTCAGTTTCAATTTTGGACTTTGTTGTAATTCATAGAATTCTGCTTCTTTACTTGTAATTGATTTTTATACAAATTTTAGTATAATAACAATGCTTCTTAGCAGTTGTAGGTTCTGTACATTCATGTTGATACACAATAGGAGTAGGCATTTCTAGCTAGGTTCCTTATGTTAGAATTTGTTTCATTTTTCCTCTTCCATTTGATTTTCCTGATCTTTTTTCTGGTTTCTAGTTCTAAATAGGAATCTAGGTTAGTTATTGTAGCATTTGCCCAAGTGAATGGGAATTGGCACATTTTGTTTTTTGAAATAGAGATCATAAGACTCCAACGTGGGCTTGACATTATCCAAAGGACTTTTTAAATTGTAATTGGGATTCACTTAAGTAAATGTTTAGAGTGTCCAACCTTGGATTATTTTTTGTGTTCTTCGGTAATTACCGAAGGGCAAAGGCCGTCGATAAATGTTAGCGACAAGGGATTTATCGACGGTTATATGGTCGTCGATAAGCCGTCGGTAATAGGTCATTACCGACGACTTTTGGCTGTTTTCGAGGGATTATGGCCTTCGGTAATGCCCTTCTTTTTTTTGTAGTAGACAGTCACAGAGTCTTATTGATAGGTCAACTCTGAGGACAATTAACTTTAATGGTAAACAACTTAAGGTAAAGTGTGGTTACCACTAATTGGGCCGTAATTAGGTAGTTGGAAATCAAACGTCCATTCTGAAATCTATAAATATAGGTTTGAAATAAGGAGTTAGATGATTATGTTTACTACACCGTTAATATTTGAACTGTCAAACCTTAAACTGACTTTGATATCGAAGTATCTTCTATAGGTGTCCGCCAAACGGTTTGGACAATCGACTACAAGAAACTTAAGCATAAAACAACTTTTGAACCCAACTACTTTCTGGATATTAGAGATTTACCTCAACGTATACTCCGAAATAATATTCATAAGAAAACTATAGCAATGTGTAAATTGTAAAGTTAAGTTGATGAAGTGATTGGTGTAAGAACATTGAATATAGCATAAATGCATGTGGGATATGGAGTCCACCAGCACATGAGAACTAAGGATCAAGCAGCTTTAGTTTAGCCCTATACGGCCTTTATGAGAAAGTCCTTGAAGCATGTCCAATAAAAGTTGTGTTTGCAAGGCTCAGGAATCATGAGCACCACACAAACCCCACTACATACCTAAAATTGGATTCTAATTTCTAATACAACTGGGACATCAACCTGATGTGTTGATCTCACATGTCTATCAGTTCAATATCAGACACAACTAACGAAATTTAAACTACGCACAACATGCTAATGTAACTGTATTTATAAATTTGTGACGAATTAATTTTGTGGCGTAGGGGCAAAAGCGATTGCATTGAATGCTCCATCCAAATTGTGTTTTATGTTTAACGCGTCATTGTTGTCGTTTGGCCAGTGTGCAACTGCAAGCTGGCCTACCATTGCCAGAAAACTCAGACAGAAAAAGGAACAGATTCCTTGTCTTTCGAAAAGTTTTTCATGAAAAATAAAAAAAAGGTAAATCAGTTTTTGGATCATTACTATTGTGTTTCATGTCATCCGATAAAAAAATATTTATATTACATAAAAGGCCATGTAAACTTCTCTTTATAAATTAATTTTTTGGATTGAATTAAATTTAAAATTCTTTATTAATATATATTCCATAAAAAAAAGTTGTCATCTTTGTTACTATGTTGATTGATTCTATTACCTTTGTCTTAAAAATATGTTTGATTTGGTGTTAGATTAATTTAAAATAATTTAAAATAATTTTAAATGATTTTATTCATTATGTTCCAATTGTAGTACTAGTCAAAACATAGATGATGGTATTTGTTACATTTGTTTCCATTATTTTTCTCTTATTTTATAATTTATTTTAGGAATGTTTCAATTTCAACATTTTGTAAATGAATTTCATTCCGAATTTTTACATTTTTTTCATGGAATTAGCTTTATACCTTTTTATACTAATGTCTTTTTATATTAATTTGAAATTTAAATTTGCAATTGGATAATTTGAATATCTTGGATTCTAATTAATAATAACCACATAGTTTGGGTGTATATGAATAGAGTGAAAAGAAGAGAATAATATGAATTTTATTGTAATTTTTTTACTTTTATTGCATGTTGATAATTGTGTAAAGGAGTTAGATTCATAATTCACAATAAAGAGTTTATTGTCAAAGAAATAAAGCCTAAACTTCATTTTATCAGTGGATAAATTATAGATTAAAATATTTTATTTGTTTTTATATTTGTTCAAAAAATTTAAATAGGTTTCCGCTTTTTATTAGTTTAAATTGAGTTTTTATTTTTAAAAATGTGATGTTAACTCACATATTACTTATCATTAGTGATTTTTTAAATTTTTAATTTTTTTATTTTAATGTTAATTTTTTTTCAAAGGAATTAAGAAGGATTAAATATGATTTTAGTCTTTCAACTATCAAACATTGTTGGGTTTAGTTTATTTTTCAAACTTTACTTCACTTTAATCATTTTTCTTAATAAAACTGTAATATTTAGTCCTCAAAAAACAATGGCGTTAAATTTTATCTAAGATGGCTAAAGAATGATCACATTACTTTTTCTTTTTTTTGAAACGTGTGAACCCTTTTTTCCCTGTAATCTTCACATGAAACGTTTTCTCCTCATGGATCCCCATCTCAAACGAATTTTTCACTCCCATTGAACTCTCTCATGAAACTATGACTCTTCAGAAATAGCTTCATCGGCCCCATGCCCAATCCTTAACCCAACTTGACCTCCTCAAAGAATTCCACCTCAAGTACAACTCTTTCATGGGCATAATCCCTAACTTCAGAGCTAAAATCATTGGTCGATGGTTTTCGATAACTGGAGCATACATGCTATTAAGAGAAAGACCACTCGAATTGGATGGATGACGTACATGTGTCATGTGCCTTGCATATTAAAGAGCGTTTTCAGGAGGGTATAATCAGTTGATTATTTGAGTGTTTAAATTTTGGCACTGTTTAGGGTTTTGGCTAACATGGTGATTTTGGATCAAGTACCAAGGCTGCACCCAGGAAGAAAGGAATGAATACTACTCCCTAAGCTTTTGAAAGTATAATTTTTGGGTTTGTACTTGATTGAGGATTGCTTCATACTCTTTTTGAGTTTTTGGGTTTGTTTCTTTAATTGTCTATGGTTCTATATCGGTCAAGAAACTTCACTGGGTGGTGTTTGTTTCCAGCTCTGTTTTCTCTGTTGCTTCTTTCTTTTCTTTTGTGCTTAATTGGTTACTGAGCGTTAGATGAATGGGAAAGTTGTCGAGATCAAATCTTGGGTGAGGTTCGAGTTTTTGATTTTGTTGGTTTCTCAAGTCTAAAACGCGGAAGGGAGATTATTAAATTTTCGTGATTTTAGATATTGTTTTTTTAATTTTCATGATTCAGGGAATCGTAGGATCTATTGGGGCAACTATTGCAACGTCATTTTTAGTTTGTGAGTTTTTGAATTAGTTTGAAGCATGGAGGTGGTTTTGAACTTTGAAAAAATGTTTTGAATGTCAGATCGGGAAAGTTTTTGGTTTGGTTAAAGTGAAGGTTTTGCTTTGTTGAATTGATGATTTTGAGTTTTACAGGTTATGTTCTAGGATGAGGTTAAGCGAGCTAGCGAGCGAGCGAGTGACAATTTTTAAGGGATGGGCTCAAGCAACGCAACACAAAAATCTATGTCTTGAGCTATGGTCCCCTTCATTATGTTATGTATGTTTATCTGAAATAGTCATTCAATGGGGCTTGTTAAAAAGTTTGAGAGGAACTTTTGGTTGCATACTTAGATCTCATTTTCTTAGCATATTCAGCCCCCTCTTCGCCTTCTCCAATAAACTATAATCTAACCAAAGGACATCACAAAGTAAACAAACAGATTAGCCATGCAAATTTTAAAAGAACCCACCAACAGACATAACAAGTGTAATATCCAAAAGGGTGAATAAAATGAAGTGCACATAAAAATGCAGAAAAATAAACCAAGAATAACAATTGTATATTTCATGAATAATTGAAAAGGGGCTCTCATCCTCTGAGTAAAATAATACAAAGCCGTATTTTTTACCAAATATAATTAGAGGGTACTTAAATTAATTTTCTATTTAGCAAAAAAATTGTTTTCTCACTCAAAAAAAATTTCTATGGTAAAGAGGACATGTTTGTGATTCCAATGAGAGCATTGCTCCAAAATCTTGTGACTGTGAGTGGTGAGTGCACTTCGTCACCAAACGGTGAGGGTTGAATGGCGTGGCTAAGGTTCACGATGGAAAGAAGCAAAGGATTGTTCGGTAACAAGAGGAAAGAAACTAAAAAACTATTAAATAGTAATGGTTTTAAATATGTCAATAAAAAAATAAATTGAAGAAGAAACTAAAGATATATTAAATAGTAATGGTAGCTGATAAGGGTTGAAAATACACTTATTTGTGATGTAATTTTAATACTAAATCAACACTTTTTGGACTTAGAAGCTTGCTTGAACTCATGTTTTTAGTATAGTTTTGTGAATTAGTGAGTAGATGGTATACTTGATGATTTTATCACTAATTTCCCTTGATTTTGTAGGTTATTAGTATGATTTGGAAGAAGAGCAAAAGTATCAAGGAGTTGGAATTCAAGAGGGACAATTAAAGCATCAAAAAGAAGCACAAGAGGTCACGCAAGGCTCTTGGGTGCCCATTAACGGCGCTAGGCACTAGTTTTTTTTCTGTTGGGCGCCCCAATAAAGGGCACTGAGTGCCAGCTTTCTCCCACACAACCCCTAGGCGCCCTCTGAGGGGCGCTGAGCACCAGTTTTCTCACAATTTCGCCCGGTTGTCCCCACTTAGAGCGCTGAGCGCTGGCGATGTTGGCCCATGATCCAATTCAGCCCTATTTAAGGACTTGCACGACCTAAGGTTGGTATCTCTTGATGTCTTGAGCACAAAAAAAAACTTTTCGTCCCTTTGAGGCAAATTTGGGGATGTGGGAGCTCTCCTCTTCAGTTTTTAGGGTTTTTCTATCTCTTCCATTCCATTGTTCATGTATTTTCTCCATGGTAATGGAGTACTAAACCTTATTTGTTGTTGGGGGAGATGTAACCTCTGAACTCTCATGTATTTGAATTGAATCTTATTTATTTATGATTCTTTCATTTATTGTTAGGGTTATTCTTCTTTGCTCTATGCTTGTTATGTTTAACTCATTCATGACATGATTATTGGTTTTCGTGATATAGAGACATGTGGGGAAACCTAGATCTGGAGAATTGCTCCCAAAAGCAATATGGCCCAGGGATGGTCTTAAGCTTATAATCCTTATACATAATTAATTATTAGGGATGCAAGGGATTGTGGTATAGTAATTAAGGATAGGCTTTCTTCGCCGAGGGATCGAGTTTTAAGTACTTTAGCAAGTGACGTTAACAATTGAATGAAGATGAATTCTTATATGCATGAGAGTAAACTAGGTGAAATCTAAACCCCGACAAAATTATCATCTCATATTATCCACATCATCCATTCATTCTTGTGTTTTAGCCTCAATTGATCAATTTGCATTCATATTTCTTTTGTTGCATTTGCATTTAAAAACCAACAAAATATCTTTTCAGTCGTAATTAGTTAAGTAATTACACAATTGTCTAGTGTCATGAGTCTTCTGGGATACAATACTTGGTCTTACCATTTTATATTACTTGATACGATTCGGTACACTTGTCGATGTCTTAACAAGTTTTTGGCGTCGTTGCCGAGGACTCGTGGTTTAAACTATACTTTTATGTGATTCTTAACCTATTAGACTTTATCTTTAATTGTATCTTTTTATCTTGTTATCTTTTTATCTTTTATTTTTATCTTTTTTATCTTTAATTTTTCTTTTATCTTTAATTTTATCTTTTTTATCTGTTAGTGCTAAAAAGGTGCTCTAGTGTTTTGTTCTCTAGTGTATGCAGGGTACAATTCGGACTAGAAGCACAAAAGTTTCTGAACCTGTTCTTGCAGGTCTAGACAACAATAGAAGAAAAGGAGGAACAAGACGTCCAAAGAACTTTCCCTTCTCGTGAGATTCTTTTACAGCCTTCACCTCAAAGATCTGACCAGGAAACAGAAAATATGGCTGAAGAGCAGAATGGTAGACGTACCCTGATAGATTATGCAACAATTATTGGCCCTCATCATTTTAATAGCATTGCAAGGCCGAGGGTTAATGCTGCAAATATGGATATGAAGCCTGCTTTGATTCAACTAGTGAAGACCAACCAATTCAATGGATTATCACATGAAAATCCATATGAGCATCTGACCACATTCAGTGAGATATGCAATACTGTGAAGATCAATGGTGTGCCAGATGAAGCTATTATATTGAACTTGTTTCCTTTCTCTTTGGGAGGCAATGCTAAGATGTGGTTGAACTCTTTTCCAGAAAACAGCTTTACTGAGTGCGAAGTCGTGGTTGCAATGTTTATGAACAAATACTTCCCACAATCAAAGGTGAACAAAGGTAAGCACGAAATTTCTTCTTTCAAGCAGGGCATGGATGAAACATTAGGTCAAGCATGGGACCGATTTAAAGGCTTGTTGAGAAAGATGCCCACTCATGGTTTTGATGAACCTACAGTAGTCATTCTATTCCTTGGGATTCTAAGTTCACAAACTAAATTGATGTTAGATACCTCAGCTGGAGGTAATATCAAGTGCAAGACTCTAGAGGAAGCCTATGATTTGATTGAAAATATGGCTACAAATGATAATGAGATGCATAGTGAAAGAACTCAACTTCAACAAAATGGAGTTCTACAATTACAATCTCAAGATGCTTTGTTGGCACAAAACAAAATTATGACTCAACAACTGGAAACTTTAATGAAAAAAATCTCTCAATTGCCAAGGGAGTTGCAAAACGTTTCTCAAGTTCAACAACAACTTTGTGAGTTGTGTGGTGGAGATCATATTAATGGTCAATGTGTTATGCTTGAAGTTACCCAAGAGGAAGTCAATTTTTTGGGTCAAGGTAATCAATTTCGTCCAGGTAATTACAACCAAGAATGAAAACCTCACCTAAGTATGGGTCAAGGGAGGGCTGGGCAATTCAATAGACCACAACAACAACAATGGCAACAAAAACCCTCCTTATCCAACAGAATGGCAAAACTAGATGACACATTTCAACAGTTTATGCAAGTACCTAACTCCAATCACAAAAGCATTGAAGCTGCAATTGGAAGGCTGGAGACCTAACTTGGTCAAATAGTTAAGAAGATTGAAGATTTTGGGGCTAATACTGAAGTTACCCCGAGGGAGGAGTGTAGAGCTATTATTACTAGAAGTGGCAAGGTGTTAGATGAGAGAAAAATAGAGAGAAAAGAAAAAGAGAGGTTGAGTGAAAAAGAAGAAAGTGAAAAAATAGAAAAGGAGAAAGATGAGGGGAGAGAAAAAGAAGAGGAAGAATAGAAAAAGAAAAAAATAATTTAGAAGCCTCTTCCTTATCAAAAACGCTTTTCAAAGACTGAAAAAGAGAAACAATTTGGGCATTTCATGTAGATCTTCAAGCAATTGGAGGTTACTATGCCCTTGACTGGAGCACTCTAGCAAATTCCTGCCTATGCTAAGTACATGAAGCAATTCCTCAACAAGAAGAAGAAATATTTAGATGAGGAAACAATTGAAGTGTAGGGCAATTGCAGTGCCATTATGTAGAAGACTCTCCCTTAAAAATTCAAAGATCCGAGAAGTTTCAATATCCCTTGTACCATTGGGAAATATTAAATAGGGAAGGCTCTAATTTACTTAGGGGCCAACATCAACAAGATGCCCCTATCATTGCTAAAAAAGATTGGTGGTTAGGAGGTCAAACCCTCAAGAATGGTGTTGCAAATGGCGGATAGGTCCATCAAGCATCCTTATGGCGTAGTGGAAGATGTTGTGGTTCAGATAGATAAACTCCAATTCCTAGTTGATTTTGTAGTGATGGAGATGGGGAAAATGTAGAGATACCACGCACTAACACAACAAAAGACCTAAAACCGAACCGTTGGTCCTAGGCAACGGCACCAAAAATTTTATGGAGGTCGCACCCCATACAAATTTGATGTGCATTTAAGAATGCAGTATACACTAAGTGACTCCTAGGTCGTCTCTAAAGGACCAAATGTTGCTCAGGTAATAGGTCGAACACGTAGTGAGGGGGGTTGGTAAACAGTTTGTGAATGCAAATGAACTTAATTAAGACACGAATGCAAACAAAAATGTAAAAAAAAAAAACCGGTTGCAAATACAGAATTAAAACGGTTGGTCATTAACTCAATTACTATGCTTCCAATGACATATTAACAACAAGTACACACTACTCTAATTCAAATCCAACATGAATCACCCAACTAAGAGAAGGCTAATTCGATCTTCAAAATTGTAAACTAAGCGAATACAATGCACAAATCCAATCAGTCCTGCACTATACAGTCTAATCAACTAAGTGAAGATTAAACACCAATTAGGCAACTAAGCATATATCTAATCGCAAGCATAAAACAGATTTAATATTGAGCCAAATCAGAGCAGCGACATGACAGTTAAAGTGCAAGTGTCTCATGAATAAACTACTCTAACCCCTAATCCAACATGAATGACTCAACTAAGCAAAGATCAATCATGCTATCATAATTGGGGACTAAGCGAATGCAATACATCCATTCCATCCAATGTGTTCTACACAGATTGATCAACTAAGCGAAGATGCAATCACCAATTGGGCAACTAAGCGTATACCCATTGCAAGAACACAATTAGATTTCATAAAATGTCAGGCAAAGCAGAATAAACACAAGAATAGTCCAAGAAATCTCAAAGAAACAATGTAATATCGCTAATGACCAACCCAACTAACTTAACCTAACAGTATAACTAAAATATCACAACCGAACCGAATAGATAGCATTAAAGTGAAAAGTGCGTGAACCACTTGAAAATGCACTAGATAAATAATAGAACACATCTAATATATTGAAATGCAATGATTTAGCTAAAAAGTGAAGTAATGAAATGCAAATCCATCACGGAAATGGTACTAAAAACAATACATGAACAGTAGCTGGGTGAATTAAACTTTAGAGCTCTCTTGCTGGATGTAACAACACGTGCTTTCTAAAAGACTAATGATGCAAACCGAGAATGAAAGTGAGAAATTGCAAAGCGCTTCTGCAATCCAAAATAAATCATCGTCTCCTCTTTTCTCCAAGAAAGAAAGAAAGTAAAAGTCAATCACCCTATTTTCTAAAAGAAAAAAAAAGCTCCATCAACGCATCCTATTCTCTAAATAAAATGAAAACAGAGAGTTGCGTGGTGCCCTTTCCTTCCAGTTGTGACAACACTTAATCACCGTTTAATGTGCTATCGCACTTCTTTCTTACTTTTATTCCATCCCCTACAACGTGTGCCGTTACGCTGGATGTTCATTCCCTTAAGTTGGATGTTCATTCCTTCGTCAACTCCCCTCTGGACGTAATAGGTGCTCAATCACCGTGCTCACAATTCCTGAAATTAGCGCCTCTTCTTCCAAGAATTGAATACACCACTTATGCATAAAAGAAGAAAATTGTATCACTTTTTCTCTCAAAGAAAACGAAGGTGCTTCTCTCCATACCGTGACAGCACACTCCCAGAAAAATCAATGCTTCTACCGCGAGTTCCTTTATTCTTCCGTGACCGAGCTGCTCTCCGTATTCTCCTCACGTTGCAGCGTTCCTTTCTCTACTCTCGGTGGTGGCTCTTCCTTTCCCATCCAGCCAAAATATATGTGCCCTCTTGTGCTTACTGGACGCTCTCCATGGGTCGTGACCGTGTGCCCTTTTTCAAAGTGAAGCAAGCAGCTACAAGATGTCCCCAAACTCCATGTGCATCCAAGCCCGCTGCTGCTGGACCAAGGCCGTGACACCTTCTATTGGACTTGCTTGTTGGACGTAGCACCACTTCAAATTATCATTGGCTCCCTGCACATGTGTTGTTGCCTTTTTTCAATTGAAAATAGCGTCACCTCCCCAAGCTTACTGGACGCTCCAAGTGTGGACCGTAACATATTGCTTTTTGAAGCTCCTTATTGAATGCCAAATGCTTTTATGGACGTTGCCAATTACCTTCAATAAAGAAGCCAAAAAATCCTTCATTTGTGGGTCGTGGCACCATACATCTCTCCCTATATGTGTGTTGCTGCTCTCCACTTTTTAATAATAAAGCACCATCCACTCTAAGCCCAAAATGAATGCACCGCACCTCCTATTATTAATTACCCATGGGCTTCCTGGACGTCACTCCCCTTTCCAATAATGAAGCACCCCTTTCTCATAAGCCCAAAGATTAAAATCATTGTATTGCCCTCCTTCTTGTGTACCCTTCTTTTGTGAAGAGTCTTGAATTATGTGATAGCCCTCCAAATGTCCCAAATTGTATTTCCAAAATTTTCCCTACAATCAATAATGAAAATAATAGGCTCAGATAATTCAAATTAATTAAAATAAGAATTTCTAGTCAAATTAAGCACAATTAGCAAAAATGGGAAAATATTGGACATTCAAGCACAATTCCCTGATTAAATCTAGCACAATAAACTAAGTGAAGTCAAGAAAATATTGACTCATCAAAATAGACCACACTTAATCTTTGGGCCCGGCGTGACCTCTTATGCTCCTTTTCTGATGCTTTAACTATTCCTCTTGAATTCCAACTTCTTGATACTTTTGCTCTTCTTCCAAATCATACTAATAACCTACAAAATCAAGGGAAATTAGTGATAAAATCGACAAGTATACCCTCTACTCACTTATTCACAAAATTATACTAAAAACATGAGTTCAAGCAAGCTTTTAAGTCCAAAAAGGGTTGATTTAGTATCAAAATTGCATCACAAATAACGATATTTTCAACCGTTATCACAACCGTTATCAAAATAATCATACTACAATGGTCAAGCACATCAAAAGGCATTTTCCTCTAGGACAAGTAAATCACTCATGTCTGCTCATCATAGAAAGATTAGTCAAGATATAATGATGCTTTAGTCAATAAAGCTTCAACTATGGTGCTCACATAATCAAGACATAAACAACAGATGCAAACCTCATGAATAATCAACAACCAAGCAAGAATGTTATCATACAGTGCATGGTACAATTCCTCACCAAAGACAATGTTTCACTCAAGCAATCAAAAGTGTTTCACTCAAGTACTCAAAAGTGTTTCACTCAAACTCAAAGGTGTATAATGAGGTGACACTCTTACACTCTACCATCACAATGTCACATGAATCAACTTTATCTTTCATTTAACCACATATCAAACACATTCACAAGCAAGTTATCATCGCAAGGACTTTTCAAGGCTTGTAACATGGTCGGGCTAAGAAGAAAATTGGTTTTTCTAGACAACAAAACCCTTGAGTTAAGAGAGTGCATAATTCATTTATTCACATTAACAATGATATGTCTTTCTTCTTTTATGTGAGAAACCAATATTCAACTCATTCCCAACTTTCCTTTCATTGAGCTTAAACCTTTTCTTTTCTTTCTTTTCTTTTCTTTTTCTTTTTGCTTTGGCTTAATGCTCTTTAATGAATTTCACAAAGTTATTTTCGGTTTCTCACAACCCCAAACTTGAATCATTCTCCATTACCATATAAACATACTCTACTCAACTCAAGGTAAGGATTTCAAAAAGGGTTTCATTCAAAATTCAAATTTAGGCTCAAAAGGTTCAAAGGGCAAAGAGAAACATTGTTCTTTGTTAGGTTCACCTATTGACATTGGCTTTAAGGGAGAAGAAAACATGGCCTTGATCATTTGTAACAAGCAGACAAGTGGTTCAATCATAGAAAATTTGGAAAAATCAAGCATGATTCCAAAGCAATAGCAATCAATCAATCAACAACTCTAAAGCCCAAACTCTCACAGGCTAAATCAAGTTCCACAATTTGATAAACATCTTGCCCAACATCTGTTTTTTAACAAAACTATGAGCAACCACCATCTATGCTTAAAAGCCTCACCAATCATTAACTCAACATGCATCATAGAACAATAGAGCAAACACAACAATATTACTCATAAAAAAAATAGTTTATCACATCATACCAAACCATTGCAGCAGAATTCATTAAACCAAGTACATAAGCAAGCTAAAATAAAAATAAAATAAACAAAATTCAAATAAGCATAAAATAAAGCGAAAATATAAAAATCATGACCAGTAGATGCTTTTATCTAAATCTTCCAACATCCATCAATAGATGTGAATCCTTCTCATCAGCATCCATCAGTAGATGTTGATCTTTCTCATCTTCATCGGCATCCATCAGTAGATGTCGTCAATAACATCCATCAGTAGACGCTTAATCACATGTCATCCATCAGTAGATGCTCTCATCTGAATCTTCATCATCATAGCATCCATCAGTAGATGCTTTAATCTAGTAGTATCCATTAGTAGATGATCCTCTTCATAGTAGCACCCATTAGTAGATGCTCTCATCTAAATCATCCTAGCATCCATCAGTAGATGCTATCATCTGAGTCCTCCTAGCATTCCTCAGTAGATGTTGTCCAGCATCCATCAGTAGATGTTTTCATTACTGCAAAGCAAAATCAAATCCAAATCACACAATTAATCAATTAAAAAGAAAAAGTCAGAAATTGGATTACCTCCCAATAAGCGCTTGTTTAACGTCACGAGCCTGGCACATTAAGCACAATCCGATTTGTTGATGTTGGTGCTCTTCTCTTTTTCATCACACCAACAGAACTTCAACAGCTTCCTAGTCACCATCTTTATTCTCTTAGAATAAGGAGCCTCAATCTAAAAAACTCTCTTTACTTTAATATCCTTGATAACCCATAACCTGTTCTTGAATTTCACTGGTTGGCCAGGTTTGGGTTCATTACTTTCCAGCACAGAGTCTTGGTGAACTAGTCCTTCTTTATCTCTATCCTCTTCCTTCAGTTTTGGAGAGAAACAATTATGATTCCTCTTGACCAACTTTACAGCTTGATCAGGTAGACTAGTTACTGAGCAAACTTCATCTGGTGCTTTAGGTCTAGCCTGTTTTGCTTGAATTGGTGATGAGTCAATATTTTCTTGACTTCACTTAGTTTATTGTGCTAGATTTAATCAGGGAATTGTGCTTGAATGTCCAGTATTTTCCCATTTTTGCTAATTGTGCTTAATTTGACCAGAAATTCTTATTTTAATTAATTTGAATTATCTGAGCCTATTATTTTCACTATTGATTGTAGGGAAAATTTTGGAAATACAATTTGGGACATTTGGAAGGCTGTCACATAATTCAAGACTCTTCACAAAAGAAGGGTACACAAGAAGGAGGGCACTACGGTGATTTTAATCTTTGGGCTTATGAGAAAGGAGTGCTTCATTATTGGAAAGGGGAGTGACGTCCAAGAAAACCATGAGTAACTAATAATAGGAGGTGCGAATGCATTCATTTTGGGCTTAGAGAGGATGGTGCTTTATTATTAAAAAGTGGAGCAACAACACATAGATAGGGAGAGATGTATGGTGCCACGACCCACAAATGAAAGGATTTTTTGGCTTCTTTATTGAATGTAATTGGCAACGTCCAGAAAAGCATTTGGCATTCAATAAGGAGCTTCAAAAAGCAATATGTTACGACCCACACTTTGAGCGTCCAGCAAGCTTGGGGAGGTGACGCTATTTTCAATTGAAAAAGCAGCAGCACATGTGGAGGGAGCCAATGATAATTTGAAGAGGTGCTACGTCCAACAAGCAAGTCCAGCAGAAGGTGTCATGGCCTTGGTCCAGCAGAAGCGGGCTACGTGATGGACAAATTTATGATCACCAAAATATGATGTGACAAACTTGTTTAACAATCAGCAAGTATGACCGAATCGTTTCAAGTAATAAACTCGGTAAGACTAAGTATCGTTCTCCCAAAGGACTCACGGCCTAGTTTAGTTATGTGATTTGTTGATTAGCTAAGACTTAAGAACGAAATAATTGGATTTTACTATGCAAAAGACGAAAATAAACATGTATGCATGAGGTTGATCAATGGCTAAAACAAAAGACAGACACTTTCAATGAAATATATTGATGAATATGTTGTTGGGGATCAATTTCATCTTATCCACTCTCATATATTTTAGGAATTCAACATTCAAGTCATCATTGTTAATGCCACTCTCTAAATTACCTTTCAAGAAGGCTTCTCCCTAATTACGAGTTCATACGATTCCTAGCATTCCTAATAATTAGTTTTTTTAGCACAGGAGCTTAAGGCAACCAATATACTATTGGGAGAAATTCCCCGGATCTAGACTTCCCCGTACGTTCCCGTATCGACAAAACCAATAATCATGCATTGAATGAGTTAAACAAAGCAAGCATTGAGCAAAGAGGAAAAACCCTAACTAATGATGAAAGAAAGCATAAGTCTTAGATTAAGATGCAAGCACAAATTCCATATATGAGAGCTTCAAAAGATTACATTGATTCCCCAACAAACATACAAGGTTTAGTTCACCATATTCATGGTGAACCTAGATGAACAATAATGAAAGAATGAAAGAGATAGAAAAACCCGAGAAAGAGAAGAGGAGAGTTGTCACCATCTCCCAATCTACCCCCAAGGGGTGAAAAAGAGAGTGTTTGCTTCGTCTCTGCCAAAAATACAAACCCTAGGACGTGCAAGTCCTTAAATAGGGCATAAAAATAACATTAGACAAGTTCAAGCCCATAAAAACAAAAGAAAACCGGTCCAAGCCCACTTAGAATGGCGCTCAGCGGTATTTTACCGCTGAGCGGTACTAACGCATGATCCATTTTGCCCCCAGCTGCTGTTTTGCCCCTCAGCGGTGATTTCGGCACCCGAAAAGTGCCACTCAGCGGTACTTTACTGCTCAGAGCCACTCGGTCACACGTTTTCTGCGTTCTGGTTGGTTTTTCAGCATTCTGGTTGACTGGTTGACTTTTCTGGTTTCTGGATGACTTTTCAGCACTCCAATCATTCGGTATTTCAATTCTTCTTTCAAATCATTCAATTAGCCTACAAAATGAAGGGAATCTTGCACAAAACCATTAAATTCACTTTCAACTCTCTTATTCTCAAAACTAAAGCAAAAATATGAGTTCAAGCTAGTTTCTAAGTCTTAAAGGTTGCTTTTGGTATCAAATTTAAGCATAAAAATAACGGTTTTTCAACCGTTATCACAACCCCAAACTTAAAACTTTGCTTGTCCTCAAGCAAACAAGATGTAACTCAATCTTCCATCAATCTATATAATGGTTCA
The DNA here is from genome assembly GCF_029865625.1 of Vigna umbellata. Classification (NCBI taxonomy): domain Eukaryota; kingdom Viridiplantae; phylum Streptophyta; class Magnoliopsida; order Fabales; family Fabaceae; genus Vigna; species Vigna umbellata. Next base: position 2,322,137 of record NC_142170.1, read on the forward strand.
CCACATTCAAAAATCCTTCTTTCAAGATAAGTAAGTGCTCAATTCAGCTCATCATCAAGACTTCAATCAAGATGTGCACATGCTTTTAGTGATCACTCAAACACATACTATCCAACAAATGCTATTTTCATGAATGATCAATTAACTAAGCAAAGATGTTCTTATGTGTTCATGGAATCTATCCTCACTAGATAAAGTGTTTCACTCAAACACACAAGTGTATAGGAGATATTCACTCATTCACTCTACTATTACAATATCACATGAATCAACTTTGCCTTTCATTTAACCACAATCAAAAACACTTATCAGCAAGCATCATCACAAGGACTTTTCTATGGCTTATAACGTGGCTGGGCTAACAAGAAAATTGGTTTTTCTAGATCACAAAACCCTTGAGTTAAGAGAAACATATAAACACAATCATTCTTATTTATTCCCAACTTTCTTTTGCATTGAGCTTTCCTTTTTCTTTTCTTTTCTTTCTCTTTTTCTTTTTCTTTTCACATACTTAATTCTTAGCTCTTAGCTCAATGCTTTCAATTTCCCTTTCTATTTTCCAACAACCCCAAACTTGAACATTTTTCAATACCACAAAATATTTTCTACTTAACTCAAGGTAAAGCTTTTCAACAAGGGTTTTCAAATCATGTTCAAGGCTAGAGGTTCAAAGGATATAACACATAGTGTTCTCTTTTAGTGGGCTCAATTTATGAATTTGGCTAATAGAAGGGTTATCAACAAATGGCCTTGATCATATGATGCAAACAAGCAAGTAATTCAATCATAGAAAACCTGGGCAAAGTCATTCATGCTTTCACAGTAATAGTATTCAACAATAACAACTCTGGAGCTCAAAACCTCACATATAAGCTCATTCACATTCCACATATAACATCCTGCTTAGAATCATAATCACAATCATAACATCTTGCATTTGTTCACAATGCTTGTGAACCACCTGTATAAGCATATAATGTGCACATTCTCAACATCAATCAATATCAAAGCATCATCAGGCATTACTTATCAAACAACAATCATAATCAAACCATCATAACAGACAAAGTTTCCAATTGAGTACATCAAATCCTATTCTAAAAACAAAAGTGATGATAAAACAAATCCTACTTTAGTGCTTTGAAAAACTCAGCCCCATCAATGATGCTCTCTCCCAACCCCAAACTTAGATGGAAAACTAGTGAGAAAGTGAGTGGAAGGGAGATTTTCTAAAGAGGAATGAAAGGAAAAATGTAGAGAACCTTTGGAAAAATGTTTAGGAGTGTGTGTGCAGAGAAGAATCTAAAAATAAAGGCCAAAGCGTGACTTAGGGTATAAAAATACCCGAATGGGCTCGGGTTCCGCTAAGGGGCAACCTAAGCCCCTTTTACGATACCACCGCTCAGCGGCACTTTCCTGTTGTGCTTTTCTTCTTCCTAGCTCACCCTAGGTGCCTTCTACTCATGCCCCTCACTTGCTCCCTGCAATTAATTTCTCAAATCACTCAAACATTCAATCCCTATCATGCAACTAAAGCAGAATCAAAACAAATAATACAGATAAAATCAATCAACTGGGTTGCCTCCCAGGTAGCGCTTGTTTAACGTCACGAGCCTGACCCAAAATCCTCTAGCACCCTTCAGTAGATGCAAATCTTTCTTACCAACACCCATCAGTAGGTGTATACAAACATAGTATCCTTCAGTAGATACTCTTCCGCCTAACATCCATCAGTAGATGTAAACCTTGTAACAAACTTATAACAAAAACAAAAATACCCAAAAGTTCAAAATTACATCACCAAACCAAAAATTAAAAGTTCTTAAATCCCTGGGTTGCCTCCCAGCAAGCGCTCTTTTAACGTCACTAGCTTGACCCAATAAAGCTCATGTTCCTTCTTCTTTTTCTTCTTCTTTCTACTGAACTTCTTCAGAAATTTGATCAAACCAGGAACCTGTTGCAGTGTCTCAATCATAGGAACTTTAATCTCCAATTTCTTGAAGATTTCCATGAAGCACTTAAATTTCTTTTCCTTCCTATGATACTTCTTTGGATGAGGAAGAGGTTTTTCATATGATTCTTTCTTTTTTTCTCTCGTCCTCTTTTTCTTTTCTCTCACTTTCTTTTTTTCTTTTCTTTTTCTACTCACTTTCTCAATCTTCACACAAATTTTCTCTTCTTCTTTCTCTTCTCTCTCTTTTCTCTCTTCTTTTTCCAACTCAACTTTTTCAACATTTACACTCACTAGCACTTCACACTCTTCCCTGGGGTTAACCTCAGTATTAGCCCCAAAATTTTTGTCAGGCCTTTCTTCCAATTGCTTGGTAATCTGACCCATTTGAATCTCCAAGTTCTTAATAGCGGCTTCAGTGCTCTTTTGAGAAGATTCAGTTTTCTGTATGAATTGCTGAAGAGTTTCTTCCAACCTTGTTGATCTTTCATTAAGTGTAGACATTTGTTGCCATAAGGTTGGTTGTTGCTGTTGTTGCTTGTGAAATGGCCCTGATTGTCCAGCTTGCCCACTTTGTCCTTGACCAATATTTGGGTGTGGTTTCCACCCTTGATTGAAGTTTCCCTGACAGTATGGAAATTGATTGGCCATGAAATTAACATCCTCTAAAGCTTCCACTGGAAAGACGCATTGACCATTTATATGGTCACCACCACATAATTCACACATCTGTGGTTGAACCTGTGCAACAGTCTTTAACTCTTTTGGCAGTTGTGCAAGTATCTTTGTGAGATTCTCCAATTGTTGAGTTAGTATCTTGTTCTGTGCAAGCAAGGCATCATTGGTTTGTAACTGTAGAACTCCTTTTTGTTGAATAGGAGCTCCTCTTTCATTGTTTAGTTCATTATCACTTGTAGCCATATTTTCAATGATTTCTGTAGCTTCCTCTGGAGTTTTCCATTTGATATTTCCTCCAGCTGAGGTGTCAAGCATCATCTTGGTTTGTGAACCAAGACCTCCAAGGAAGATTAGGACTACTTCCACTTCGTCAAATCCATGCGTGAGAGTCTTTCTTAATAGGCTTTTATATCTGTCCCATGCATGACCTAGTGATTCCTCCATGCCTTGCCTGAAAGATGAGATCTCTTGCTTTCTTTGTTGACCTTGGAAGAATTGAGTGCCCATATAGTTAAATTCTTGTCTGAATTGCATCCTGCAAGCATTAGGCACAAAACTCTAGAAAATATTTGTTAGCACAAAAAGATAGAGAAGATACAAAGAGTAAATGATAAGAAGATAAAAGATAGCAAGATAGAAGATAAAAACATAAAATAGAAAAATGAAAACAGAAAACAAAAAAAAATTAAAAACAGAAAACGAAAAAAATAAAAACAGAAAACGAAAAAATAAAAACAAAAAACAAAACAAAAAAAAATAAAAATAAAAACAAAAAACAGAAAATTAAAAAAACAGAAAAAAAAAAAATAATAACCGAAAAATAAAAACAAAAAATAAAATCAAATAAAATCAAATAAAATAAAATCAAAATACAATAAAATCAAATCAAATAAAAATAAAACAAAATAAAAACAGAAAAAAAAAATAAAAACAGAAATTCAAAAACAGAAGTTCAAAATTAAAGTCAAAGGTAATCAATAATCACACAAATTAACCAGTTAAACCACGAGTCCCCGGCAACGGGGCCAAAAACTTGATGGACAAATTTATGATCACCAAAATATGATGTCACAAACTTGTTTAACAATCGGCAAGTATGATCGAATCGTTTCAAGTAATAAACTCGGTAAGACTAAGTATCGTTCTCCCAAAGGACTCACGGCCTAGTTTAGTTATGTGATTTGTTGATTAGCTAAGACTTAAGAACGAAATAATTGGATTTTACTATGCAAAAGACGAAAATAAACATGTATGCATGAGGTTGATCAATGGCTAAAACAAAAGACAGACACTTTCAATGAAATATATTGATGAATATGTTGTTGGGGATCAATTTCATCTTATCCACTCTCATATATTTTAGGAATTCAACATTCAAGTCATCATTGTTAATGCCACTCTCTAAATTACCTTTCAAGAAGGCTTCTCCCTAATTACGAGTTCATACGATTCCTAGCATTCCTAATAATTAGTTTTTTTAGCACAGGAGCTTAAGGCAACCAATATACTATTGGGAGAAATTCCCCGGATCTAGACTTCCCCGTACGTTCCCGTATCGACAAAACCAATAATCATGCATTGAATGAGTTAAACAAAGCAAGCATTGAGCAAAGAGGAAAAACCCTAACTAATGATGAAAGAAAGCATAAGTCTTAGATTAAGATGCAAGCACAAATTCCATATATGAGAGCTTCAAAAGATTACATTGATTCCCCAACAAACATACAAGGTTTAGTTCACCATATTCATGGTGAACCTAGATGAACAATAATGAAAGAATGAAAGAGAAAGAAAAACCCGAGAAAGAGAAGAGGAGAGCTGTCACCATCTCCCAATCTACCCCCAAGGGGTGAAAAAGAGAGTGTTTGCTTCGTCTCTGCCAAAAATACAAACCCTAGGACGTGCAAGTCCTTAAATAGGGCATAAAAATAACATAAAACAAGTCCAAGCCCATAAAAACAAAAGAAAACCGGTCCAAGCCCACTTAGAATGGCGCTCAGCGGTATTTTACCGCTGAGCGGTACTAGCGCATGATCCATTTTGCCCCCAGCTGCTGTTTTGCCCCTCAGCGGTGATTTCGGCACCCGAAAAGTGCCGCTCAGCGGTATTTTACCGCTCAGCGCCACTCGGTCACACGTTTTCTGCGTTCTGGTTGGTTTTTCAGCATTCTGGTTGACTGGTTTACTTTTCTGGTTGACTGGTTGACTTTTTTGGTTTCTGGTTGACTTTTCAGCACTCCAATCATTCAGTATTTCAATTCTTCTTTCAAATCATTCAATTAGCCTACAAAATGAAGGGAATCTTGCACAAAACCATTAAATTCACTTTCAACTCTCTTATTCTCAAAACTAAAGCAAAAATATGAGTTCAAGCTAGTTTCTAAGTCTTAAAGGTTGCTTTTGGTATCAAATTTAAGCATAAAAATAACGGTTTTTCAACCGTTATCACTAGGATGCACACGGAGATGGGGAACACGCTGCAACTGCTTGCTTCACTTTGAAAAGGGGCACACGGTCACGGCCCATGGAGAGCGTCCAACAAGCACATGAGGGCACATATATTTTGGCTGGATGAGAAAGGGAGAGCCACCGCCGAGAGTAGGGAAAGGAACGCTACAATGTAAGGAGAATACGGAGAGCAGCTCGATCACGGAAGAATAAAGGAGCTGGCGGTAGAAGCATTGATTTTTCTGGGAGTGTGTTGTCACGACATGGAGAGAAGCACCTTCATTTTCTTTGAGAGAAAAAGCGATACAATTTTATTCTTTTATGCATAAGCGGTGTATTCAATTCTTGGAAGAAGAGGCACTGATTCCAGGAGCTGTGAGCACGGTGATTGAGCAGCTGTTACGTCCAAAGGGGAGTTGACGGGGGAATGAACATCCAGCGTAAGGGCACACGTTGTAGGGTCTGGAATAAAAGTAAGAAAGAAGTGTGATAGCACATTAAACGGTGATTAAGTGTTGTCATGGCTGGAAGGAAAGGGCACCATGCAGCTCTCAATTTTCATTTGATTTAGAGAATAGGATGCGGTGATGGAGCTTTTCTTTCTTTTAGAAACCAGGGTGATTGACTTTTAATTTCTTTCTTTCTTGGAGAAAAGAGGAGACGGTGATTTATTTTGGATTGCACAAGCGCTTTGAAATTGCTCACTTTCATTCTCGGTTTGCATCATTGGCCTTTTAGAAAGCACATGTTGCTACATCCAGCAAGAGAGCTCCAAAGTTTAATTCACCCAGCTACTGTTCACGTATTGTTTTTTGAACCATTTTCGTGATGGATGTGAATTTCATTACTTCACTTTTTAGGTAAATCATTGCATTTCAATATATTATATGCGTTCTCTTATTTATCTAGTGCATTTTCAAGTGGTTCACGCACTTTTTCCTTTAATGCTATCTATTCGGTTCGGTTGTGATATTTTAGTTATAATGTTAGCTTAAGTTAGTTGGGTTGGTCATTAGCGATATTACATTGTTTTTTGAGATTTCCTGGGCTGTTCTTGTGTTTATTCTGCTTTGCCTGACATTTTATGAAATCTAATTGTGTTCTTGTAATGGGTATACGCTTAGTTGCCCAATTGGTGATTGCATCTTCGCTTAGTTGATCAATCTGTATAGAACACATTGGATGGAATGGATGTATTGTGTTCGGTTAGTCTGCGATTATGATAGCATGATTGGTCTTCGCTTAGCTGATTCATTCATGTTGGATTAGGGGTTAAGAGTATTTTATTCATGTGACTCTTGCACTTTAACTGTCATGTCGCTACTCTAATTTGGCTCAATATTCAATCTGTTTTATGCTTGCGATTGGGTATACGCTTAGTTGCCTAATTGGTGTTTAATCTTCGCTTAGTTGATTAGATTGTATAGTGCAGGACTGATTGGATTTGTGCATTGTATTCGCTTAGTTTGCAATTTTGAAGACCGAATTAGCCTTCGCTTAGTTAGGTGATTCGTGTTGGATTTGAATTAGAGTAGTGTGTACTTGTTGTTAATATGTGATTGGAAGCATAGTAATTAAGTTAATGACCAACCGTTTTTTTCATTTGCATTCACAAACTCTTCACCAACCGCCTCACTACGTGTTCGACCTATTACCTGAACAACATTTGGTCCTTGAGATACGACCTAGGAGTCACTTCCTAGCCTATACTGCATTCTTAAATGCAAATCAAATTTGTATGGGGTGCGACCTCCATCAAATTTTGGGCACCGTTGCTTGGGACCAACGGTTCGGTTTTTGGTCTTTTGTTGTGTTAGTGTGTGTTGTGTTTTGTTTTTTGTTGTGAGTGTGATGTTCTATTTTTTTTGTGCATTATTGTGTGTGCGTGTTTGATGAGTGCATATTTATGCCCACATTTATGCTTTAAAATTCAAATTTTTGATGGGATAATTGTGCTTGAATGGTTGATTTTAAGTGAATTTGTGATGATTGGAATTGTTGGGTTTGGGAAATAAAGAGACGTAAAAAGTGAGTTTTAGCGCATAAATTATTCTTGGATGTTCTAATGTTTATTTGTGCAGCTGAGAATATAAGTTTTATTGGTCCAAATGGCAATTCAAGGCCCAAAATAAGATTTTATTTGGAAAATTCAGAAGGGGCTAAAGTGCAGATAGAAGAAATTTCAGGGCATTTGTGTAATTTTGAAAATTCAGAAAAGCTAAAAGATAAAATTTAGTTGTTGAATTAATGTAATTTGGGAATATCAACAGAAAATATCTTCCAAATAATGTTATAATCTTTTAGTTATTTGGAAGATATAAGATAAAAGATTTTGTCAACTAAATATTGAGAGTCTAAGCCCAATCAAGCCCTATATAAAGAGACCCAGGGGGGACTTCATTCATTCATTCTGTCATACTCCTCTCACTTTTCTTTCATCTTGTATTCAACTTCATTCATGGAGAGCTAAACATCTAGGGCTATTCTGCTGTAATTCCATTATGGATTTTGAGGTTAGATTGAGTTAATGCAATTGTTTATTTTGATTATTGATTTAAGTTGTTCTCTCTCTATGTCTTTCATCTCTCTATCAAATTAAAAGCAAAGATTTTTGCATCATAGTGTGTTTGAATCTACATGCATATTGATTATATGAGTTCTAGGGTTTCTAGGTTTAATTGAGAATCTACTTTGATTTAATTTAGGAACTTTCATATGATTAAATGGTTTTTACTATCAATTGAGAATGTACTTTGATTTATTAGTAATAATTTCAACTATAATCAATTTAGAATTTACTTTGATTGATTAGCTTTTAATTTGGTTAGGAGATTTAAGAATAGACATGATTAAACACAATAGAATTTGATTGAGAATGTACTTTGGTTGAATTTATTGTGAATAATCTAGAAAGGCTTTGCATTTGGTTGAGAATTTACTTTGGTTAAATGCACGATCATCCTCAAATTAATTAAGAATGTACTTTAATTAATTTGAAACTTAAACAATAATTAATTGAACAATTATTCGTGAATAACCGATGATGAATCTATCTTGGAAAAGCAGTGGAATTAGCCTATTTCATCATAACTGTTTTTAAATTTCTTATTTATTCTTTAAACATTCTTAAACCATTACTTTTATTCATAAGCATTGCATAACATTCATAAGAGTCAGATATTCGAAAGCAATTTCGTGTTCGTTGGGAGACGACTCAGGGTTACTTTAACCCTATCTACTTTCTTGAATACTACTTGGCAATACTAAAGTTGCCTTGAAAAGTAGTATTAATTTTTGATAGCTTCAACGACAGCCTATCAGTGTTGCATGTTTAGTTGTGTTGAGTTTTGTTTGTTTCGTAATTTTTAACATTTCCTTTCTACCTTTCCCCTTCTTTCACCAAGTCTACGTATTTTTATTTTGTGAATACTACTCCTTCTGCCTGTGCCTATGATTATAATTCTCCTTCTGCATCTCACTCTAAGTATGGTTCTCATGTATATTCTGCTGAATTCTATGTTGAGAACAATATGGCTCATCCTCCAACTCCTGATAGTGCTCTTTGGGAGCCAGTTTCACTTAATGAGGATGATGTTTATTGTGTTCTCACCTCTTGAATGTTACATTTGCTGCCTAAGTTTCATGGTTTTGTAGGTGAATGCCCACATAGACATTTGGAGGAGTTCCACATCATTTGCAATTCAATGATTGGCTGTATTGTCTTCCTCTAGGATCCATCACCTCTTAGGAAGATCTTAAGCGACTGTTCTTGGATGAATTCTTCCCTACTTAGTATTGTTACAGCAACAATCCTGGATGGAATGACCTTAACTTGGGATGGCAAGGTACCCCACATCAACATCATTATACAGAACCACCATTCTAGAGTACTTGTATGCATCCACCAGTCCACCAACAATAGCAACTGCAGCTTCATGAGCCTGCCCAAGCAGCTCCTCATCCTTCCACTACTTCTGAGCCTACATTAGAGGAGCTTGTGAAGCAGATGACGATGCAGAACATTCAGTTTCAGCAAGAGACCAGAGCATCCATCCAAAACTTGACTAATCAGATGGAACATATGGCCACTCAACTCACTGAGGAACAGTCTCAAGATTCAGAGTTACCATTTCAGACTGTTCAGATTCTAGACGATGTTAGTGCCATTAACCTAGGAGATGGGGAGCAAAGTCATGAGCTTACTACTGTGCCACCTACTTTCCCACCCTCCTATGTCCCTACTCTTGCACCCGAGGAGACTGATGAAGCTTTTAAGGACCAGGCAGGTATAAGCAGCAATTTTGAGCCTGGTAGACCATTTTCATCTTCCACCACTTTACCAATCTTTAGGGAAGTGGAGGTAAACATACCTCAAATTGATTATTATGTTGATGATTGTGCTATTCATGATTATGTTGTTGATACGTATGTTGATGATTATATTGTTGATGAGCATGTCTTTAATTCTCCCTCTCTGCATGATGAGAACCACTTATTGCTATCACATCTGAATGTTTATTCTCCATGCACTGGACATGAATCTGAGCCTGTGCTTGATATTGCTTCTAAATTTGAAATTGATTCATGTTCTGAGAGTATATTTCAGGTTCAGTCTGATACAATGGGATTGGGTGTTGTACCACTGCTTATAGATTCTTTGGAGCCACCATGCACTAACCTTATTGTAGGAGGTACACATGAATTTGACCAGCAAACACCAAGGATGGAAGATAAAGGAGCGAGCCTACAAAACAACTTGAAGATCAATAGGCACCAGCTGAACCAGCTCATCAACAATCCGTCCTTCTTAGATCCATCTATGGAAGACATTTCCCTGCTTGATCAAATCTGGAGGATGAAGCAATTCTTCCTTAAAACTTCCTTGCTGGACCTAGTGGTGGAAAACATCTCCCTGATTAAGGGCACTAGGCGCTAGTTTTTGTGTTGTTGGGCGCTGAGCGCCAACTTTCTTCCGCACACCGCTTGGGGGCCCTTTGAGGGGCGTTGAACGCCAATTTTCTCGCAGTTTCGCACAGTTGCCCCCACTTAGGGTGCTGAGCGCCAGCGACATTGGCCCATGATCCAATTCAGCCCTATTTAAGGACTTGCACGACCTAGGGTTGGTATCTCTTGATGGCTTGAGCACAAAAACACATTTTTCGCCCCTTGGAGGCAAATTTGGGGATGTGAGAGATCTCCTCTTCAGTTTCTAGGGTTTTTCTATCTCTTTCATTCCATTGTTCATCTAGTTTTTCCATGATAATGGAGAACTAAACCCTATTTGTTGTTGGGAAAGATGTAACCTCTAAACTCTCATGTATTTGAATTGATTCTTATTTATTTATGCTTCTTTCATTAATTGTTAGGTTTATTCTTTTTTCTCTATGCTTGTTATGTTTAACTCATTCATGACATGATTATTGGTTTTCATGACATAGACACATACGGGGAAACCTAGATCTAGAGAATTGCTCCCAAAAGCAATATTGCCCAGGGATGGGGATAGGAGGTTTGATAGTCTTTAGCTTCTAATCGTAATGCATAATTAATTATTAGGGATGCAAGGCATTGTGGTCTAGTAATTAAGGATAAGCTTTCTTCACCGAGGGATCGGGTTTTAAGTACTTTAGCAAGTGACGTTAACAATTGAATGAAGAAGATGAATTCTTATATGCATGAGAGTAAACTAGGTGTAATCTAAACCCCAACAACATTATCATCTCATATTATCAACATCATCCATTCATTCTTGTGTTTTAGCCTCAATTGATCAATTTGCGTTTATATTTACTTTTGTTGCATTTGCATTTAAAAACCAACAAAATATCTTTTCAGTCTTAATTAGTTAAGTAATTACAGAATTGTCTAGTGTCGTGAGTCTTCTAGGATACGATACTTGGTCTTACCATTTTATATTACTTGATACGATTCAATACACTTGTCGATGTCTTAACAGTATCAGGTAGTAAAGTTGACATGTTTAAGAAAAAAAAGTGATGTGGCACTTTGTTAGCTACCTCAGACAAAATTTAACACTAACACCATTACTTTTGGAGGACTAAATATTATAGTTTCATTAAAAAAAGATCAAAATGAAACAAAGTTTGAAAAAAAAAACTAAACACAAAAGCGCTTGATAGTTAAGGGTCTAAAAACATATTCAACCCGATTAAGAATCACAGGAAAAACCTTTGAAAGGATTCCAAGCTCATTTTTATGTCTAGATATTTTAAGCTTAATTAAAATATAAAACAAAAACTAATAGTTTATTTTCGTTTAGTTATCAAAAACTTAATTGATTGGCTGAGTTATTTATTATTAAAGTATAATCCTCGTGATTGTATATTTTATCATACCTTCTCTGTTTTTCTCTTTTCATTCATAACTTTTATCTTTTTTCACATAAGGTAATATTTTATGAATTTAGCTTTGTATTACATAAAATAATAACATGCAAGAGAACAATATTTTTTAGATATTTTTTATTTTATAATATTGTTTATTATGAGCATTACTTTCTTCTTATATAGTTTTTTTTAAGATAATGATAATAATAAATACTAAAAGTTTCATCATTTTTTGTTAACATAAGCAAACTATGACATTTAATTAAGTGAATGTTTTTTTCCATTTTTTTAAAATTTATTTGAAAATATTTTAAGATATAATAGAATATCAATAATAAAATAGACTATATAAAATTATATGTAATTAAAATATTTTTTATTTATAAAATAAAAATTACACGAATTTTTAATTAATTAAAATTAATATAGAAAATATATTTATAAATACCTCCACATTTTAAAATCAATAAAGTAAAATTTAAAATTTTTAAATATTACATAAATATATCTATTTTTCCGCTCTATGTTTATTATATACGAGCACACGTAATTTTACCAAGACTTCTAATTAAAAGTTAACTTAAAATTTTCATCTTAAGCATCTATCCTTTTTGTTTTGAACTACTATTTTAGTTACTTTCCAATTATAGCCTAATAGTTTTTCATTTACTTTGAACTAAATCCTCGAACTATTTTCCAGACGTAAACTTTGGACAAAGTTGCAGGTATATGAAAAGAAAAATGAAGAAATAAATAAGATTAAAATGGATAAATAATAATAGAAATTGAAATATGATCATAGATGATAAAATTTAATTCGCAAATAAGGGAACGAAAACAAAAAATACCCAGAAAGTAAATAAAATAAATTTTAAATATTATTTTTACCTTACACATTTTTTAAGAAAAATCATTTTTTCCTAAAATGAAATATAATCGAAAAAAAAAATAATTCTTACCTTTTAATGGACAATTTTTTTCAATAAATAACCATAAATAATATATATATAACAAAAATTAATTGCATCACCAACTAACATAAGTAAAAAAAACAAAAAAAGATCTAGACATTACATAGGTCTGTTTTGTGGGACATATAGTAGAAATATTGGTGACTGAGAAAGCATCTTCTTTCAAGCCAAAAATGGTGGAGATGGAGGATACAATGTGGTGGTCCTTCCATCCATCAATGGACGTTACTGGTGCTATAATATAAACATATATTAAAGGAGTAATTTTATTTATTAACTTTCTTAATGAGTAATTTTGGGTGGTATAATTTTATTAAATGTGATTCTTGTTTCTAATTATATATTCTTTTTTTACATCTAAATCTTGAATCAAATATTAAAAAAAAAATATGAATTTAGCTACATCGCAACCATGTTGGCAATATAGTTTATCTATATAATTTAATTTGCAAAAATATACTATTATTTTCACATAAATCATTATGATAAAATATGCGCCTTAAAATAAGTTTATTCATTACATTGTGGGTCACTTACTATTTTAAATAAAATAAATAAATAGTTTTATAATGAATTTATGAAAGTACCACTTCCATTTTCTTTAAATATAATCTTTTGCACATTAAAAGTAATTTTTCAATTACATAAATATGTTGAAATTTAATTTTAATGTTTTTTTAGTATGAAAAGTTTTGGTTGGAATAGTTTTATTAATAATGACAGAGAAAGAATAAAAAAAAGTAAATGATGCACATAAAGATACACCTACAACCATTACGGTTTTTTTTTATCTATAATAATAAGAAGAAGAATAATAAATAATATATAAAATTATTACCATCAATAAAATTATATCATTTTTTAATCTTTTTCGTTCAATCAAAACAAAACTTTTCATTATTTTTTATTGTTTTTTCAGTCCCTTCCCTTCTCGTAGTTGGATAGATAAATATTTTTTAATAAATTAATATTTAAACTTTAATTAAAACATCATTCAATTATTGAAAAAAAAACAAACATATTATCGGTAATATTAATAGAGGATTTAATAATAAAGTTCAGTATATCATATTACTTATTACTATGCTGAAACTATTGTTAACAATTAGAGTGAATTACTATAACATATTTTAAAAGTTAAAAAAAGAAAGACTTGTGAACACTTTTTTTTTAAATCCTTTTTGTTCGAGGATTTTTTTTTTCTGAGATGATGGAATCAGAATTAATGTTTAAAAATTAAATAGAAATTAATACACATCCACTACACCTGCATCTGTGGTACATTTTTAAGAGTATAAAAGTACAATTTTTGTTTGCAGGCAAGAGTACGATGCTGATGCAGAAAAAAGCAACTAAAAGCCGACATTAATTGCTAATAAATTCTAATGCAAAGAAGTAATAAATATGTTGAGGACATTGATTCATGATGTTGTCAATAATCTCTAGATGTATAATTATTGATTATTTTGTTGCTATTATTACAAGTTTGAGAACTATTTTCAATAAAATAGAATATAATATTCTTAGTTCATAATCAATGCCAACGTTATGTGAATTTATTATCACGACCTTAATTTTGTTTTTTAGACAAGGGAAAGACCACCTTAAGGTTTTTTTATTTTTTTTTTGTCTAGGAAACTAGAATATTCTTCTTCCTATTCTTCTTTCAACTTAGAAAAATATTTGTTTATGGTTATTTCTATCCAAATGAACTAATAAGTTCAAATCCCACAAAAGAACGACGCCAAATTTCGAACATTACATTATAAACAAGTTGGTTTGTGATCCATAGAAATCTGATATAATTCCAAAATTGTACGACATTGAATTAAAAACCAAAAGTTTTAGATTTCGTTTTGTTTATTAAATATCGTACATTGCATTATGGTGTTTTGACTCGAATAGAAATATGATATTGTTCCAAAACTGTTTTGTATATCAAATACTTCTTAAATCATGTAATATTCTTTTAGATACAAAATTAATAGTTTTAATGTTAATAAAAAATAAAGAATAAGAGCAAGAATATACAAAAACTATAAAGCAGTTTAGTTATTTTCGAATCTACAATTCAATTGATATGAGATGCATTTTACACTATTATAGAAATTTAACTTCGTCATATACATTATATTGTAAAGAATATATATTTCACATAAAAGTTTGAACTTTCTTAAAAACTTAATAAAAAAAATTAAGTACAAAAACCTACTACACCTAACACATCAAATATAGACGTGATAAGCAATAAAAGAAATTATCACATAGATTATAATCAAATCACCTTGAATGTGACCTATTTCTAATTCATGAAAGAATAATTTCTCGTACTGAGTTTTTATTTTATTTTTGTTCCAAAAACTGTCTTTGAGCGATTAGAAATTGAACAGTTTTAAATAGAAAAGAGAGTCTTGTATTACTCTTTGTTTTCACAAATACAATTTATAACATGTTGATTGTTTTCACAAATAAAAAAATAAAAAGATAAAAAGATAAAAAGATAAAAAGATAAAAAAGATAAAAAGATAAAAAGATAAAGTCTAATCGGTTAAAAATCGAACAAAAATATAGTTTAAACCACGAGTCCCCGCAACGGTGCCAAAAACTTATTAAGATATCGGCAAGTGTACCAAATCATATCAAGTAATAATAAATGGTAAAACCAAATATCGTTTCACAAGAGACTCAATACACTAAACAATCATGTGATTACTTAAGTAATTAAGACTTTTTGAAAAAAAATTGAGGATTTTGAATGCAAAAACAAGAAAATAAATATGAATGCAAATTGATCAATTGAGGCTAAACACTAGAATGAATGGATGAAATGGAAAATATGAGATGAGTATGTTGTTGGGGTTTAGATTTCACCATCTTTACTCTCATGCATATATGAATTCTTCTTCTTCATTCAATTGTTAACATCACTTTCTAAAATACTTAAAACATGATTCCTCGGCGAAGAAAGCCTATCCTTAATTACTAGACCATAATCCCTTGCATCCCTGATAACAGTTGTAAAACTGTTATTTTCATTCTTAAAATTGATACTAAAAGCAACCTTTAACCCTTAGAAACTAGCTTGGAATCATGTTTTTGTTCATATTTTTGGAAATAAGAGAGTTGTACAGGTTTATGCTTGATTTCAGTGTTTTATGCAGATTTTAAGGTGAATTTGGTGAAAGAAGTGAAGAAGGATAGAGATGGAATCAGAAAAGAACTCAAAAAGTGCAAAAGGAGAAGTCGCAAGTACCGCTCAGCGCCAGTTTACCGCTGAGCGGCACTCAGGAAATCACGTTGGCTCCGTTGAGGGGTGAAAATGCTGCTGAGGGGAAGAATCAACTCACGCACTTACCGCTGAGCGGCACTATTTTGGGCTTGGGCCTAATTTTTTGTATTTTTTAGAATAGTATATAAGCTTTAGGACGTCCTAGGGTTTGTATCTTTGGCTGGAGACGAAGCAAACACTCTCTTTTCCACCCCTTGGAGGAAGATCTTGGATGCTTAGGCTACCTACTTCTCTTTCTAGGGTTCTATCTTTCATTCTTTCATTATTGTTCATCTAGTTTCACCATGAATATGGTGAACTAAACCTTGTATTGTTGTTGGGGAATCAATGTAATCTTGTGAAACTCTCATATATGGAATTTGTGTTTAAACATCTTATTTTAAGATACATGCTTTCTTTCATCATTAGTTAGGGTTTTTCCTCTTTGCTTAAAGCATGCATTGTTTAACTCATTCAATGCCATGATTATTGATTTTGTCGATATGGAAACGTATGGGGAAATCTAGATCCGGGGAAAATCTCCCAATAGCATATTGCCTAGACATAGGAATATGAGGGTTGGTTGTCGTTAAGCTTCTGCGCTTCAGAATTAATTATTAGGAATGTTAGGAATTGTATGAACTCGTAATTAAGGATAGACCTTCTTGCAAGGTGATTTAGAGAGTGACATTAACATTGATGAAAAGAATGATGAATTCCCAAAAGTATATGAGAGTGGATAAGATGAAATTGATAACCCCAACAACATACTCATCCATCTAATTCATTAGAGTGTTTGTATTCCTCTTTTCCATTGATCAAATTCATGCATACATGTTTAATTATTGTCTTTTTCATTTAAAACCTACAATCAATTGTTCACAAGTCTTAAATAATCAACAAATCATATAACTAACTAGGTCGTGAGTCCTTTGGGAGAACGATACTTGTCTTACCGAGTTTTATTACTTGATACGATTCGGTCACACTTGCCGAGGGTTAAACAAGTTTTTGGCGCCGTTTTTCGGTGTTCATAAATTTGTCATCAATCCCTAATAATTAATTTTGCATTACAATTAGAAGCTTGCATATACGGTAAACTTGCCGGTGATTGTTGATGAATCGGCAAGTGTACCGAATCGCACAAGTAATATAAAATGGTAAGACCAACTATCGTATCTCAAAGGACTCTCGACACTAGACAAATAACACGATTAATTAAGACTTAAAGAAAACGAGATCATTGGTTTCAGATGCAAAGACAGAAAATTAAATATGAATGCAGTTTGATCAATAGCAAAATAACACAATGATGAATGGATGTTTGTTTAATATGAGATGAGTATGTTGTTAGGGTTAGATTTCACCAAGTTCCCTCTCATGTATGTAAGAATTCTTCTTTATGCATTAATGTTAACGTCACTCATTAAATCACTTAAACCTGGTCCCTCGACGAAATAAGTCTGTCCTCAATCACCAATTCATGATATTCCTAGCATTCCTAGTAATTAAATGTGAAGATCAAGAGCTTTAAGACGACCAAGACTCATACCCTCATCCTTGAGAAATATTACTCTTGGGATTAATTCAACAAGAACCTAAATTGTAAGGAACCTCCCAACACTCATGCAATTCATACATCATGCTATAAATGAGTTAAACAAAGCATGTAATAATCACAGATGAATTACTCTAACAATTAATGAAAAAACATATGTTACTAAGAATAAATTCAAATCCATGAGAGTTCACAACGTTACATCATCCCCAACAACAAATAGAGTTTAGTTCACCATATACATGGTGAAAGTAGATGAAAAATGGAGAAGAATGAGATAAAAATACCCTAAAAGTAGAAGATGGAAGCTCCCGCATCCAAATCCGCCTTTAGAGAGTTAAAGAGTGTGCTGTTGCGCTCCTCAAGCCAAAGATACAAAACCTAGGACATCTGGGTCCTTTAAATAGAGCGAAGATAGAACAGAAAAAAAGCCCAGGCTTGTGTCACTGGCGCAAAAGCGCCCCACTTAGGGCGCCCGGGCGGTGAGCGATGGTTCCCTATGCTCAAGCCTCAGAAAGGACACCCAAGCTTCGTGCTTCTGGTGCTCAAGCGCCTCAAAAAGGGGGCCCGGGCAATGAGCGATGGTTCTCTACGCTCAAGCCTCAGAAAGGACGCCCAAGCTTCGTGCTTCTGGCGCTCAAGCACCCCAAAATGGGCGCCCGAGCAGTGAGTGGTGGTTCCCTGCGCTCAAGCCTCCAAAAAGGGCGCCCAAGCTTCGAGCACTCCTCCCTTCTGATGCTTTTCCAAGCCTTTCTGAGCTCCATCTCCATGGCACTTCATCTCTGCTTTCCATATTATCTCATTTCCTGCCAAAACATGGGAAATTAGTCATAAAACCATCAAATTCAACCTCAACTCTCTTATTCACACAACTTAACATAAAAACATGATTCCAAGCAAGTTTCTAAGCAGAAAAGGGTGTATTTAGTATCAAAATTACATCACAGATAACGATATTTTCAACCGTTATCACAACCCCAAACTTAGAACTTTTCTTGTCCTTAAGCAAAACAGAATGTAACTCAGCTTTTAAAAAACAATCACTACAATGACTCAACATTTTTCAAAAACTTTCTCCTTCAGGACAAGATATCACTTTTATCAACTCAGCATACATATGTCAACAAGATGTACAAATGCCTTAATTCAATCAAAATCAATGTGATGCTCATATACTTCAACAAATGCTATCTTTAAGAATGATCAATCAATCAAGCAAATATGTAATTAGAAATTCAAAGAACTACTCCTCACCAAGGAAAGTGTTTCACTCAAGCACTCAAAAGTGTATTACTCAACTCAAAGGTGTATAGTGAGGTGTTGGTGACTTTTTCACTCTGCTATCACAATGTCACACAAATTAACTTTGCCTTTCCTTTAACCACAATCAAACATACTCACAAACAAGTTCTCATCACAAGGGCTTCTCATGGCTTGTAACTTGGCTGGGCTAAGAAGGAAATTGATTTTTCTGGTCAGAAAAATCCTTGAGTTAAGAGAAACATTTATGATTTCATCATTCAAGCATAAATCTCTTTTCTTTTTCCCAGATTTCCCTTGCATTGAGCTTTTCTTTTCTTTTCTTTTAATCATTTGAAACTCTCATGTATTGAATTGGTTCTATATTCTATATGATTTCTTTCATTAATTGTTAGGGTTTTTCTTTTATACTCTATGCATGGTTTGTTTAACTCATCCAATTGCATGATCATTGATCTTATTTGTATGGACACATATAAGTACATTTAGAACTGCGAAAATTCTCCCAAGAGCAATATTACCTACACATAGGTGTTAACCCCTCGGCAAGTGTAACCGAATCGTATCAAGTAATAAAATTGGTAAGACCAAGTATCGTTTCCCAAAGGACTCACGGCCTAAACAATTATGTAATTTGTTGATTATCTTAGAGTTGTAACCGAAAATATTGTTGTTGAACTATGCAAAAATAAACATGAATGCAAGGTTTTGATCAATGGACTTGAACAATGCAAAAATGGTTGATGAATAATATAAATGATTATGTTGTTGGGGTTTACCAATTCATCCTATCCACTCTCATATATTCAAGAATTCATCTTTCTTCATTAATGTTAATGTCACTTTATAAATTACCTTAAACCCAATGTCTTGGTGAAGAAAACCTACTCCTAATCACTAGTTTACAATGTCTTGTCTCCCTACCAATTATTCATGCATTACATTTGCATAGAAGCTTAAAGGTAACCAACCATCATATTCTGATGTCTAGGTTTATACTACTATTGGGAGAATTTCCCCAGTTCTAGATTTCCCCGTATGTGTCCATATCAACAAAATCAACGATCACGCAATTGAATGAGTTAAACAAAGCATGCATAGAGTATAGAAGAAAAACCCTAACAATTAATAAAAGAAAGCATATATTATAAAGAATCAATTCAATACATGAGAGCTTCAAAGGATTATAATGGTTCCCCAACAACAATGAAGGTTTCGTTCACCATAATCGTGGTGAAACTAGATGAAAAACAATGAAAGAATGAAAGATAGAACCCTAGAATTTGAAGAGTGGGGCTTGAACATCCAAAATCCTCCTCCAAGGGGTGAAGAAAGTGTATTATGCTTCGTTCCAGCCAAAGATGACTGACCTAGGTCAACTAAAACCTTATATAGTATTCTAAAAATTACAAAAAAGTGGCCCAAGGCCCATAAAAATGGTGCTCAGCGGTAAATACCGCTCAGCGGTAAGTGCGTGTTCTTCTATTTGACGCTCAGCTGCATTTCTGCCCCTCACCGGTGACTACGGGACCTTAAGAACACCGCTCAGCGGAAATTCCCGCTGAGCGGTACTCGTGTCTTCTCTTTTTGTCCACTTTTCACTTCCTTTTCTGATTCCAACTTCTTCCTACTTCACTTCTTTCATCCAAATCATCTTAAAACCTGCTTTCTTTAAAACAAGGAAAACCAAGCATAAAACCCATCCAACTCTCTTATTTCAAAAACATAAACAAAAGCATGACTCCAAGCTAGTTTCTAAGTCATAAAGATTGTCTTTAAGGTAAATTTTAAGTATAAAAATAACAGTTTTTCAACTGTTATCACAACCCCAAACTTAGAACTTTGCTTGTCCTCAAGCAAACAAGATGTAACTCAATCTTCCACCAATCCACACAATGGTTCACCACATTCAAAACTCCTTCTTTTAAGACAAGTAAGTACTTAAATTAGCTCATCACAAAGACTTCAATCAAGATGTGCATATGCTTTGGTGTTCATGTAATCACATAATATCCAAGAAATGCTATTTTCATGAATGATCAATCAACTAAGCATAAATGTTCTTATGTGTTCATGGAATCTTTCCTTACTAGATAAAGGGTTTCACTCAAACACACAAGTGTATAAGAGGTCACTCATCCACTCTACTATCACAATGTTACATGAATTAACTTTGCCTTTTATTTAACCACAATAAAAACATTCACAAGTAAGTATCATCACAAGGACTTTCTATGGCTTATAATGTGGCTGGGCTAACAAGAAAATGGGTTTTTCTAAATCACAAAATCCTTGAGTTAAGTGAATCATCTAAACCATTCTTCCTTCTTCCCAACTTTCTTTTGCATTGAGCCTTTCTCTTTTTCTTTCTTTTCTTTTCTTTTTCTTTTGATTTTTAGGTGCTTAGCTCTTGGCTCAATGCTTGTTATTTTCCTTTCTAGACTTCCCAACAACCCCAAACTTGAACATTTATCAATACCACAAAATATTCTCAACTCAACTCAAGGTAAAGCTTTTCAAAAAGGGTTTTCAAATCATGTTCAAAGCTAAAGGTTCAAAGGATAGAACACATAGTGTTCTCTTTTAGTGGGCTAAAATCATGCATCTTGGGTAAAAAGGGTTACCAACAAATGCCTTGATCATATGACACATACAAGCAAATGATTCAATCATAGAAAACCTAGGCAAAGTAATTCATGCTTTCAAAGTAATAGCATTCAATCAAAAACTCTGGATCTCAAAAACCTCACATATAGGCTCATTTAACCATTCCACATACACATCCTGCTTAGCATCATAATCACAATCACTACATCATGCATTTGTTCACAAAGCTTGTGAACCATCACCTGTATCTCAGCATATAGTGCACAATCTCAATATCAATCAATATCAAAGCATCATCAAATAATACTCATCATGCATAAGTCACAAGCAAACCATCATAACAGACACAGTTTCAAATTGAGTACATCAAACCCTATTCTACTAACAGAAGCAAATAAGTTCAATAGTACAAAACAAAAGATAGAAAAAATCTTGCTCTAGAGGTGATAACATCCATCAGTAGATGCTATCTTAGCTCCTCATCAACCCCTGTTATCATCCGAATCTTCCTCCTCTCCTTCTTCTTGGATCCTATAGTCTTGATTCTTTTGCTCGATGAGGAGGCCATCCTTGCATCAAACACAAATCACAAAACCATAAGACACATTGTTAAGCATTAGTAAACCACAAACAACTCCCTAAAACACTCCTTATCTTAGAATGCTCTAGGAATATGAAGAAATCAGCCCCTAAAAGCAATGGTCTCACCAAACCCAAAATTGGATGGAAACTTGATGCAAAAATGGTTGAAAGAGAAGTTTTGTGAAGTGGGAAGAAGGGAAAAGTGAAGCGAACTCTTTGGAGAGTGCTTGAGAGTGTGTGGAAATAGGGAGATCTGAAAGTGGTGGCCAAGACACGTCCTAGGGTATAAAAGAGACCTAATGGGCCACGTCCCGCTAAGCCCAAATAAAACAAACCAGTCAGCCCAATTTGCAGCAGTCGCGCTCGGCGATATTTATCGCTAAGCGACATTTGCGGCACCAACTCTTCTTCTTCCTAGCTTGCCCTAGGTGTCCTTTACCAATGCCTCTCACAACCCCAATTCATTTAACTTCTCACAACACTCAAACGTTCAATCCCTATAATGCATCTAAAGCAGAATCAAAACAAACAAACAAAGATCAAGTTAATCAACTGGGTTGCCTCCCAGGTAGCGCTTGTTTAACGTCACAAGCCTGTCCCAAAATCCTCCAGCACCCTTCAGTAGATGCAAATATTTCTGACCAACACCCATCAGTAGGTGTATACCGTTTTCATCAACACTCATCAGTAAGTGTATGATAGCATAGTATCCTTCAGTAGATACTTATCCACCTAGCATCCGTCAGTAGATGCTATAGCCAAAAGTCTAAAAAAATAATTAAAAAATGTCCAAAGTTTATAAAATTACATCACCCATAAATAAAAATTAAAGAAATTAATGTTCTCAAATCGCTCGGATGCCTCCCAGCAGGCGCTCTTTTAACATCACTAGCTTGACCCAATAAAGCTCAAGTTCCATCTTCAATGTTGGTGCTCATCTTATTGTCATCACACCAACTCATCAGCTGCTTCCGGTCCACCTTCTTGACTCTCCTTAAATATGGAGATTCAATCTCTATCACTCCATTCTCTTTATAGTCTTTTCACAATCCACAACTTGTTCTTGAATCTTACAGGTTTACCAAGTTTGAGTTGTGCTTGAATCAAGTCATCATGAACCGTCCTTTCTTTGCCATCTTTTTCTTCTTCCCTAACCTGTGACAAGAAATTTTTTTTACCTTTGAAGCCCGGCTTTGCAGCTTTAAAGCTAGTCATGGGTACATCTTGACATGTAGCTTTACGACTAGCCTCTTCCTTTTGCATCTGCTGCTCCTCTTTGAAGACATTAAAGACCACCCTTTCTTCTTGGTCTTGAAGCACTGTCATCCCTTCATCTAGATTGATGATGACCTTGGCCGTTTTCATAAACGGTCTTCTAAGAATAATTGGAGTCAAATTCTCCTCCATCTCCATCACCACAAAGTCCAACAATAATTTTAGTTTGCCCACACAAACCATAACGTCTTCCACTACACCATAAGGCTTCTTTGAAGATCCATCCTCCATTAGCAAAGTCACCCTTGTTGGCTTGACTTCAAGATCACCAATTCACTCAAATAGAGATAAAGGCATCAAATTAACACTTGACCCTAAATCAAGTAGGGCTTTCCTTGTCTTCTCCTTCCCTATGATGCAAGGAATGGTAAAACTTCCTGGATCTTTCACTTTTGGAGGAAGTGGCTTCTTCTTAACAGCTTTGCACTCATCAATCTCCTCATCTAAAAATCTTTTCTTTGTGGAGACTGGCTTCATATGCTTGACAAAAGCTGGAATTTGTTGCAATGCTTCATTCAAAAGTAGATCAACCTCCAATTGATTGAAGATATCTTTAAAATGCCCAAATTGTCTCTCTTTCTCTATTCTCTCACAACCTTTTGGATAAGGAAGAATTTTTTCAAATATTTTAAAAATTTTCTCTCCTCTCTTTTCTTCTTTTTCTTTTCTCTCATCCTTTCCTTGTCTTTCTTCTTTTCTCTCTACTCTCTCTTCTTTTTCTTCTTTGCTCTCTAACTGAACTCTTTCAACATTCACACTCACTAAAACTTTACACTCTTCCTTAGGGTTAACCTCAGTATTAGCCCAAAAACTCTTATCAGGCATATCTTCCAACTTCGTAGCTATTTGGCCAACTTACATCTCCAAGTTTCTAATGGCCGCTTCAGTGCTCTTGTGGTTTGGAATAGTGATGACAAATTTATGAACACCGAAAAACGGCGCCAAAAACTTGTTTAACCTTTGGCAAGTGTGACCGAATCGTATCAAGTAATAAACTTAGTAAAGCCAAGTATCGTTCTCCCAAAGGACTCACAGCCTAGTTAGTTATATGATTTGTTGATTATTTAAGACTTGTTAACGATTGATTGTTGGGTTTAAATGCAAAAGACAGTAATTAAACATGTATGCATGAATGTTGATCAACGGAAAAGAGGAAAACAAACACTTTAATGAATTAAATGGATGAGTATGTTGTTGGGGTAATCAATTTCATCTTATCCACTCTCATATACTTTAGGAATTCATCATTCTTTTCATCAATGTTAATGCCACTCTCTAAATCACCTTGCAAGAAAGCCTATCCTTAATTACGAGTTCATACAATTCCTAGCATCCCTAATAATTAATTCTGAAGCACAGAAGCTTAAAGGCAACCAACCCTCATATCCCTATGTCTAGGCCATATGCTATTGGGAGAATTTCCCCAAATCTAGATTTCCCCGTATGTTCCCATATCGACAAAATCAATAATCATGACATCGAATGAGTTAAACAATGCATGCTTTGAGCAAAGAGGAAAAACCCTAACTAATGATGAAAGAAAGCATGTATCATAAATATGATGTTTAAACACAAAATTCAATATATGAGAGCTTTAAAAGATTACATTGATTCCCCAACAACAATACAAAGTTTAGTTCGCTATATTCATGGTGACATTAGATGAACAATAATGAAAGAATGGAAGACATAGAAAAACCCTAGAAAGAGAAGAGGAGAGCCGTCACCACCTCCCAATCTACCCCTAAGGGGTGAAAAGTGTGTTTCTGCTTCCTCCCAGCCAAAGATACAAACCCTAGGATGTCCTAAAGCTTATATACTATTCTAAAAAATATAGAAAATTAGGCCCAAGCCCATAAAATTAACAGAAAACCGGTCCAAGCCCATTTAGAATGGCGCTCAACGCTATTTTACCGCTGAGTGGTACTAGCGCATGATCCATTTTGCCCCCCATCTGTTGTTTTGCCCCTCAGCGGTGATTTCGACACCTGAAAACTGCCGCTCAGCGCCAAATTACCACTCAGCGCCACTCGGTCACACTTTTTCTCCATTCTAGTTGATTTCTCAGCATTCTGGTTGACTAGTTGACTTTTCTGGTTGATAGGTTGACTTTTCTAGTTTCTGGTTGACTTTTCAGCACTCCAATCATTCGGTACTTCAATTCGTCTTTCAAATCGTTCAATTAGCCTACAAAATCAAGGGAATCTTGCACAAAACCATTAAATTCACTTTCAACTCTCTTATTCACAAAACTAAAGAAAAAAATATGAGTTCAAGCTAGTTTCTAAGTCTTAAAGGTTGCTTTTGGTATCAATTTTAAGCATAAAAATAACGGTTTTTCAACTGTTATCACAACCCCAAACTTAAAACTTTGCTTGTCCTCAAGCAAACAAGATGTAACTCAATCTTCCATCAATCCATATAATGGTTCACCACATTCAAAACTCCCTTTTCAAGATAAGTAAGTACTCAATTAAGTTCATTGCAAAGATTTCAATCAAGGCATGCACATGCATTAATCCATGTTTTCTATCTTTTTGTGCTAACAATTGTTTATAGGAACTTGTTTTCCTGTGTATTGAGGATATAGTTCGAACTAGGAGCAAAATCACTTCGGAACCTCTTCTTGAAGGATTGGACGAAAGTAGAAGTAGGAGGAGAGTTCAAACATCTAGAGAATTATTCCCTCCTCTGGAAACACTTCTACAACCCTCACCACAAAGATCTAACCAAAGCACTGAAGATATGGCCGAAGAGAACAATGTTAGACGTACTCTGGTGGATTATACCACAGTTGTTGGCCCTCATCACTTTAATAGCAATGCTAGGCCAAGGGTCAATTCTGCAAACATGGAGGTGAAACCAACGTTGATACAATTGGTAAAGAGCAACCAATTTAATGGACTGTCACATGAAAGTTCATATGAGCATCTAACCATATTCAACGAGATTTGTAACACTGTGAAGATCAATTGTGTGCCGGATGACGCAATAAAGCTTAGCTTGTTTCCTTTCTCATTGGGAGGCAATCAAAGTTATGGTTGAATTCTTTTGCGGAGGATTACTGAATAGGAAGTTGTGGTTTCAAAGTTTCTTAACAAGTACTTCCCACAGTCCAAAGTCAACAAAGGGAAGCAAGAGACTTATTCTTTTAGAGAAGGCATGGAGGAGACACTAGGTCAAGCATGGGATAGGTATAAGAGCTTCTTGAGAAAGACGCCAACTCATGGCTTTGACGAAGCAACAATAGTCCTTCTTTTCCTTGGAGTTCTTGGTTCACAAACCAAGTTGATGCTAGATGCCTCAGTTGGAGGTAATACTAAATGCAAGACTCTAGAAGAAGCCACTGAATTGATTGACAACATGGCTACTAATGATAATGAGATGCATAATGAGAGAGGAGCTCCAATTCAACATAAGGGAGTTCTACAATTGCAATCAATTGATGCCTTGCTTACGCAGAACAAAATCATAACTCAATAGTTGGAGAATTTGATAAAAACACTTGCTCAGTTGCGAAAGGAGATAAAGAACGCTGCACATGTTCAACAACTTTGTGAACTATGTGGTGGTGACCATATCAATGGTCAATGCACTTTTCCAATGGAGGCCTTAGAAGATTTCAATTTTATGGCCAGTCAATTTCAATACCACCAAGGGAACTACAACCAAGGGTGGAAACCTCACCCAAGCATGGGTCAAGGTCAGAATGGACAAGTTGGACAAGCAGGACAATTCAATAGACCATAGTAGCAACCATCAATATGACAACAAGTATCTGCATTGAATGAGAAATCATCAAAGCTTGAAGAAACTCTTCAATAATTTATTCAGGTGACTATTTCCAACCATAAAAGCACTGAAGCTACAATTAGAAATTTAGAGATACAAAAAAGGTGATCTTTAATGTCTTCAAATTGGAGCAACAGATTCAAGAGAAGGAGGCTAGTCATAAAGTTGCATGTAAGGATGCACCCTTGACTAGTTCTAAAGCTGCAAAATCGATCATCAAAGGTAAAAATTGTTTCTTGTCACATGTTAGGAAAGAAGAAAACGATGGCAAAGGAAGAAAGGTTCATGATGACTTGATGGAGGCACAATTCAAACTTGGCGCACCTGTAAGATTCAAGAACAAGTTATGGGTTGTGAAAGATTTCAAAAAGAATGGAGTGATTGAGATTGAGGCTCCATATTCAAGAAGAGTCAAAAAGGTGGAATGGAAGCAATTGATGAGTTGGTGTGATGAAAGAAAGATGAACACCAACATTGAAGATGGAACTTGAGCTTTATTAGGTCAAGCTAATGACGTTAAAAGAGCGCTTATTGGGAGAAATCCCAGTGATTTGAGAACATTAATTTCTTTGATTTTGTTAGTTTGGTTATGTAATTTTATAAACTTTGGGACATTGATTTATGTTGTTTTAAGACTTTATGGTATATCATCTACTGATGGATGCAAGGTGATTGAGTATCTACTGACGGATACTATGGTATCAGACACTTACTGATGAGTGTTGATGAAAAGGGTATACACCTACTGATGGGTGTTGGTAAGAAAGATTTGCATCTACTGAAGGGTGCTGGAGGATTTTGGGTCAGGCTCGTGACGTTAAACAAACGCTACATGGGAGGCAACCCAATTGATTGACTTTATCTTTGTTTGTTTGTTTTGATTCTGTTTTAGTTGCTTTATAGGGATTGAATGTTTGAGTGATGTGAGAAACAAAATTCATTGGGGTAGAGAGAGGCATTGGTAAAGGACACATAGGGCGAGCTAGGAAGAAGAAGAGTTGGTGCCGCAAATGTTGCTCAGTGGTAACTAATGCCGAGAGCGACCGCTGCAGATTGGGTGGACTGTTTTGTTTTAATTGGGCTTAGCGGGATTTGGCCCATTAGGCCTCTTTTATACCCTAGGGTGCGTTTTGGCCACCACTTTCAGATTTCACTCTTCCCACACACTCTCAAACACTTTCCCAAGTGTTCTCTTCATTTTTCCCTTCTTCCCCCTTCACAAAAACTCTTTCACTCACTTTTGCATAAAATTTTCCATCCAAGTTTGGGGTTTGGTGAGAGCATTGCTGTTAGGGGCTGATTTTTGCACATTCCTAGAGAATTCTTCATTCATCTAGCATCTCCACCCAAGTAAGTATAAGCGTTTTACATTCTAGGGTTTTTGAAAGCATGAATTGGTATGAACATTGTTGTCTAAGCATGATTCTGGAGGGATTTTGATTTTTATGCATGATTAGATCAATTAATTACTGTTTGGACCAATTAATTTGCTTGATTTGGGTCTGGAACTAGGAAGATTGCATTTGGGTGGAGATTAGAACATTTTTAGGGCATTTTGCAAAATCTGCAGAATCGTCGCTCAGCAGAAATTTCCCCTAAGCGCGATTCTGGCAGAATGGCTTTTGTGCTTATTTTGCTTACTGGTTTTGATGCATAGGTTGCGCTGAGGGGTTTTGATTTGCCTTAGCGGTGATGGGAATGGTTTTAGCGAGTGGTTTGTGGTTTACTAATGCTTAATGATGTTTCTTGTGGTTTTGTGAATTCTGTTTGATGTAGGGATGACGTCCTCATCGGGCAGGAGGATTAAGACTTTGGGATCAAAGAGGAAGGATAAGGAACCAGACCGCTCCTATTCCAACAAGTTCCTTTCCCGGAAGCATGAGCGCCACTTCAATTTTGTCCACGATAGGAGGCTATTAATGGAAAGAAGGCTGGACTGATACCTGATTTTGCTCCACAGTTTGGAGAGCAATTGGAGAACACGAACTTGGGAAGGCTAGCCACTTATCCTGCACCAGTTGACATAGCAGTGGCAAAATAATTCTACACCAATGCAAGGAGGTTGGGTGATTATCCTACTGAGGATTATTTGAGCTATGTTAGAGGACACGCCATTCGGTATGACCCTAGTTCTATCAATAGATTTTTAGATACTGAATGGGTTTTTGAGCAGTGTCAGTTTGCTCTAAATATGGAAGAAGGAGCAGACTTTGGTGATGTGGAGAGTGTGCTATGTGTGCCTGGAGGGCACTTTCAGAGAAACAGAAATGGTGCAGTTGTGAACATCAGGAGAGCTTATCTAACTCCTCTAGCAAAGTATTGATGGCATTTTCTCGTGCCAACATCCAGCCATGCTCACATGTTTCAGATATTACTGTTAGCAGGGGACTTCTTTTGTAGTGTGTACTCAGAGGGATGGGCATTAACATTGGCCAGGTCATAGCCAATGAGATACAGGTGTGTGCCAACACTATGAACAACAAGGCACCTTTGGGACATCCCTCTTTGATTACACACTTATGTGAGCTAGCCGGGGTGAATATCTCTACACCGGCATTTGAGAGGCCTAGGAAAGCTATTGATGAGGCCTATTACAGACAGTATTGTGGTGGTGATAAGGCAGCTCAGCCAGTACCACCACGCCATCCTCGCAGATGAGAAACTTTATCTGCTATGATGGTTTGCTTGTGATTTATGCATGATGAGTATTGCTTGATGATGCTTACATATTGATTGATGTTGAGATTGTGCATTATATGTTGATATACAGCTGGTTGTTCACAAGTTATGTGAACAGATGCATAATGTTGTGATTGTGATTATGATGCTAACAAGGATGTGTATGTAGAATGATTGGATGAGCTTATATGTGAGGTTTTGAACTCCAGAGTTTTTGTGATTGAGTTCTATTACATTGAAAGCATGAATGACTTTGCCCAGGTTTCTATGCTTGAATCACTTGCTTGTATGTGTCATATGATCAAGGCCATTTGTTGGTAACCCTTTATTAGCCAAATGCATGTTTTTAGCCCAATAAAAAAGAGCATAATGTGTTCTATCCGTTGAACCCTTTAGCCTTGAACATGATAGAAAACCCTTTTTGAAAAGCTTTACCTTGAGTTGAGTTGAAAAATATCTTGTGGTATGGATAAATGTTCAAGTTTGGGGTTGTTGGGAGGTCTAAAAAGGGAATATGAAAAGCATTGAGCTAAGCATGTGAAAAGCAAAATAAAAAGGAAAGAAAAGAAAGAAAAAGAAAGGCTCAATGCAAAAGAAAGTTGGAAAGAAGGAAGAATGGTTGTGTTTAGATGATTCACTTAACTCAAGGATTTTGTGATCCAGAAAAACCAATATTCTTGTTAGCCCAGCCACATTATAAGCCATAGAAAAGCCCTTGTGATGATACTTGCTTGTGAATGTGTTTGATTGTGGTTAAATGAAAGACAAAGTTGATTTATGTGACATTGTGATAATAGAATGAATGAGTGACCTCTTATACACTTGTGTGTTTGAGTGAAACACTTTATCTGGTGAGGAAAGATTCCATGAGCACATGATTACATCTATGCTTAGTTAATTGATCATTCATGAGAATAAATTTTTTGGATACTATGTGATTATGTGAACACCAAAGCATGTGTGCATCTTGACTAAATTCTCTGTGATGAGCTGATTTGAGTAATTACTTGTCTTGAAAGAAAGAGTTTTTAATGTGGTAAACCATTGTATGGATTGGTGGAAGACTGAGTTACATCTTGTTTGCTTGAGGACAAGCAAAGTTCTAAGTTTGGGGTTGTGATAACAGTTGAAACGCTATTATTTTTATACTTAATTTTGACATCAAAAACAACCTTTATGACTTGGAAACTAGCTTGGAATCATGCTTTTGCTTATGTTTTGGAAATAAGAGAGTTGGATGGGTTTTATGATTAGTTTTCCTTGCTTTTGCAGGAATTGAGATGAAGTAGATGAAAGAAGTTGAAGTAGTAAGGAGATGGACTCAAGAAAGGAAGTGAAAGTGCTTAAAAGAAGAGCCACAGTCACCGTTGAGCGCAATTCTACCGCTGAGCGGGATTCTGAAGTCCCGTAGTCACCGTTAAGGGCCAAAACTGCAACTGAGCGTCAATTCTGAAGACTCACACTTACTGCTGAGTGGAAAAAGTGTCTCTGAGCGCTATTAATTTAGGCTTGGGCCTATTTTCTATAATCTTTAGGAAACTATATAAGGTTTTAGCCGAATTAGGGTTAGTATCTTTGGACAGAAAGAGGCAAAATCAACCTTTCTTCACCCCTTGGAGGAGGATTTTGGATGCTCAAGCTCTATTCATCAACTTCTAGGGTTCTATATTTCATTCTTTCATTGTTTTTCATCTAGTTTCACCATGTCTATGGTGAACTAAACCTTCATTGTTGTTGGGGAACCAATGTAATCCTTTGAAACTCTCATGTATTGAATTGGTTTTATATTCACTAGTACAGTCAGGGGATACGGCACCGGTTATTTTCGTCATTCGACAACGGTTCCTGGACCGAGGCATATACAGGCGAGACAAAAAGTCCAGAGTTTTATGCCTCGGTTCGAGACCGAGGCCCAAAGTTGAATGATTTCGCCTCGGGTCAAGCCAACCGATCCAGTATGTCACCTCTACTGTTTCGGTTGCGATCATAACCGAGACAGGTCTTTTTTTTTTAATATTAATAATAATATTATTATTATATTTAAATAAAAATACAGTGTTCGGTTGAATTTGAGAAAATCGATGTTCATCTTTGGAAAGGAGATCTGGCATGAGGAGCATGACTCAAAGGAGAAGAACAAGCTTCATGGTTCACCTGTTGCTCGTTTGGAAGATCCAGATTCGGAGGAACATTATTATTATACACCGAAATTGACGAAGAAGCTTCGCCAGGACCGCCTCCCATCCCCGGCAGAGACCCGCCGACACCACCCTGCTCGTGATCAAAACTGGACCAGCCGCCATCAGTGAGCCCACCACCCCGCCGCCAACGATCTGTCCCTGGCCTCCCGCGAGATAGATGGTGAGACCGGTGGCACCAGGAGGGGATGGTCTGGGGAGAAACGAACCGGTGAGGGAGAGGACGCCGCGCAAACGAGCCAGGAGCCGGTGAGGGAGAGGACGCCGCGCAAACGCCTCCGCGCGAACTGGACCACACAGTCGGTGATGTCCGCGCCGCTGGCAATCTCCATGGCGTGGATTCGCATCGCGTTGGGGCTGTCTCGGGTGACAAATCCCAGATCCGCACTCTCGTTCATGGAAAATCCCAGATCTGGTTTCCTCATCGGAGAGAGGCGAGTAAACAGGAAGAGTGATATCCCAGATTTGGTTGACTCAACAAAGAGAAAAAAAAATTTAGGGAGAAGAAGCTGTGTTGGGCGTGCAGATTAAGTCAAGGTGAATGAAGCTACTACCTCGGTTACCAAAGCCCGAGGTAATATCACAATATTGCACCGGTTAAAAGCAATGGCCGAAGTATAAAGTCCCCCTTAAACACCTCGGTTCTTGAAGAACCGATGTCGTAGCTGACCTGTCAGTGGTTCAGGCAAAAAAGCAGGCGAAAAAAGCAGGCGAAGAGCAGGCATTCACAGGTGCATAGGTCTCGGGTGCCCAAAAAACCGAGGCAGTAAGGCTGTTTGAAAAGTTGTGAGACAGGACGGCCTGATTTGCAATGATATATGTTTCGAGTTTTCTATCAACCGAGACAGTACAACCATTCTGCTTCGGGTGAACTGATGACCGAGGTATATAGGGTTTTATGCTTCAGTTTTTCGTAACCGAAGCATATACGGCGCCTTCAAAAGTCCTTTTTTTACTAGTGATTCTATATGCTTTCTTTCATTAATTGTTAGGGTTTTTCTTCTATACTTTATGAATGGTTTGTTTAACTCATTCAATTGCATGATCATTGATGTTATTTGTATGGACACATATAAGTACATCTAGAACTAAGGAAATTCTCCCAAGAGCAATATTACCTAGACATAGGGATAGGA
Source organism: Vigna umbellata (assembly GCF_029865625.1). NCBI lineage: Eukaryota > Viridiplantae > Streptophyta > Magnoliopsida > Fabales > Fabaceae > Vigna > Vigna umbellata. Next base: position 2,354,886 of record NC_142170.1, read on the forward strand.
GGATTGGTTCTGTTTAATCTTCTGTGCGAATGTAATGCATGAATAATTGCTAGGGAGACAAGACATTGTAAACTAGAGATTATAAGTAGACTTTCTTCGCCGAGACATTGGGTTTAAGGTAAATTAGAAAGCGACATTAACATTAATGAAGAAAGATGAATTGTTGAATATATGAGAGTGGATAGGATGAATTGGAAACCCCAACAACATAATCATTCATATCCTACATCAACCGTTTTTGCATCTTTCAATTCCATTGATCAAAACCTTGCATTCATGTTTATTTTTCGTAATTCAACAACAATATTTTCGTTTACAAGTCTAATTTAATCAACAAATCACATAACTGTCTAGGTTGTGACTCCTTTGAGAAATGATACTTAGTCTTACCATTTTATTATTACTTGATACGATTCAGTACACTTGCCGAGTGTTAACACTTAGCTCAATGCTTTTTCTTTTCCTTTCTCAATCTTTCCAGCATCCCCAAACTTGAACCTTTATCAATACTTCACAAATGTTCTCAATTTAACTCAAGGCAAAGATTTTCACAAAGGGTTTTCAACATATGCGTAAGGCTCAAGGTTCAAAGGTTAAAACAAATTGTTTTCTTTTCAGTGGACAAAAATCATGTGAAGGCTAAAAGAATAAGGGATAACAAAAGATGACCTTGATCATATGAAAACTGCAAGCAAGTAGTTCAATGACAAAAAATTTGGGGAAAATCATTCATGCTTCCAAGGTAATAACAATTATTCACAAAAACTCTCATAAGTCCAAAGAGCATCGTCTAACTTCTGAGACGAATCCTTTCTTGATGAAGCAATTGTCTTTTCTAGAATCCTCGTTATCTCCCAATTAGAAACCTCAGCTTGCCCATTTGTTTGTGGATGATAAGGTGTAGCTACCTTGTGTCTCACACCATAGTGCTTGAGTACCTTTACAAGCTAAAAATTGCAAAAATGAGATCCTCCATCACTAATGAGTACTTTGGGCGTTCCAAACCGGGAGAAAATTTGCCTTTTCAGAAATTTAATAACAGTGCTAGAATCATTCTTGGGACAGGCTAGAGCTTCCACCCATTTACTCACATAATTCACTGCCACCAGAATGTATTCATTATTGAAAGATGGTGGGAAAGGTCCAACAAAATCTATGCCCCAACAATCAAAAACTTCAACCTCTAATATGCCTTGTAGTGGCATTTCATGATGTTTGGAAATAGTACCCGTCCTTTAACACTTATCACCGTTCCTGGCATGATTATGAGAATCTTTAAACAGAGTAGGCCAATAAAAAATTCCTTCCTCTTCTTCCTTAGTCACACAGCGCCTCAGAAGGTTATCTACTCCAATTTTGAATAAGTAAGGATCATCCTAAATGAACTGTTTGACATCATGCAAAAAAAATTTTCTTTGTTGCCAATTAAGATCTTCTAGGATTACTCCTGCAGCTTTGAAATTAGCCATATCAGCAAACCACAGCCTTTGTTGGATATACATGAGTGTTTAATCTGAGAAAGATTCCCAGATTTCTGCTTCCTTGCTTTTGACTTCACTGTTAACCAACCGAGATAAGTGATCAACAATTACATTTTCACTTCCCTTCTTGTCATGGATTTCCACATCAAATTTTTGTAACAAAATTACCCATTTAATCAATCGCTGCTTGGAATCCGACTTGGTTATCCAGTACTTTATAGTTGCATGGTCAGTGTAGATAATCACTTTAGACCCAATGAGATAAGGTCTAAATTTCTCCAAGGCATACACAATAGCAAGAAATTCTTTCTCTATAGTGGCGTAATTCAACTAGGCTTCATTCAAAACCTTGCTTGCGTAATAAATAGTGTGAAATACCTTCTCTCTTTTCTGGCCAAGAACAACACCTTTGGCATAAATATTGGCATCACACATCAGCTCGAAATCTTGATTTCAATCAGGAGCTACAAGTACTGGAGCAGAAATCAATTTTTTCTTCAAAACATCAAATTCCTTAAGGCACCCATCATCCATCACAAATGGTGCGTCCTTAACAAGGAGGTTGCTTAGGGGTTTGGCAATCTTTGAAAAGTCTTTGATGAATCTTCTATAAAAACCAGAATGACCCAAACAGCTTCTGAATCCCTTCACATTGGTTGGTGGTGGGAGTTTTTCAATGACTTCCACTTTTGCTTTATCAACCTCAATTCCCATGGAAGAAATTTTATGACCCAAAACAATCCCTTTCGTTACCATAAAGTGACATTTTTCCCAATTGAGAACAAGATTGGATTGGGTGCATCTTTTAAGTACAACATCCAGGTTAGACAAACACTCATGAAAGGAACTGCCAAACACTGAAAAATCATCCATAATGACTTCAATTCTGTGAAAGATTGGCTGCATACACCTGTGAAAAGTAGCTGAAGCATTACATAACCCAAACGATATTTTTCTGTAAGCAAAAACTCCAAATAGACAAGTGAAGGTTGTCTTCTCTTGGTCCTTTGGATCAACCACAATATTATTATATCCAGAATATCCATCCAGAAAGTAATAGAAAGCCTGACCTACCAATCTCTTCAGCATCTGATCCATGAAAGGAAGGGGAAAATGATCCTTCCTAGTAGCATTTTTCAACTTCCTATAGTCAATACATATCCTCCATCCAGTAACATTCCTTGTAGGTATGAGCTCATTTTTATCATTATAAATAACTATCATCCCACCTTTCTTTGGTACCACTTGTACTAGGCTTACCCATGCACTGTCGGAAATAGGATAAATATTACCAACCTCAAGTAACTTTAGCACTTTTTTTCTCACCTCCTCCTTAATCACTGGATTTAACCTTCTCCGTGGTTGAGCAACTAGTTTGTAATCATCTTCCATAAATATTTTGTGCATGCAATAAGTCGGACTTATGCCTTTGTGATCTGAGATTGATCATCCAATAGCTCCTATGTTGGGTTTTAGTATCTCAACCAACCTTTCTTCTTCTTCGGGAGAGAGAGAATTACTGATGATAACTGGTTTATTCTCCCCTTCTTCTAAGAACGCATACTTTAAGTGTGGTGGTAACATCTTCAACTCCAATTTGCTTTCCTTGACTTTTTCTTCTGTGTTGATCTCTTCCATCTTATGTAAAGGGACTTCTTTCAAATCATCCAAGCACTCATCAATCAATTCTTCTTCTTTCTCATACAATTCTTCACAAGTGTCAACTAGCGTCTCCTCTAAAAGAAAAATATCACTTGCTTTCTTCTCTTGTATCATGCAGATTTTGTCAAGAGTGTCAAGATGGAAACACTCCTTGTCATCCCTTGGCTGAGCCATAGCTTCAAAAACATCAAAATTTACTTCTTCATCTTGCACTCTCACCTTCAGTTTGCCATTTTTCACATCAATCAAAACTCTTGCAGTCTTCATAAAAGGTCTCCCAAGAATAAGAGGCACATTTACATCCTCCTCCATCTCCATGATAACAAAGTCCATAGGAAACAAAAATTTTTCTACCTTCACAATCACATCTTCAGCTACCCCAAAAGGATATTTCAGAGATCTATCTGCTAGTTGAAGAGTCATCCAAGTAGGCTTGAGTTCAAAACCTTAAATATTTTCAAACATGAAGGGCGACATGAGATTGATACTGGCTCCAGAATCAATTAGTGCCTTTCCAACCTGTTATCTGTGATGTAATTTTGATACTAAATGCACTCTTTTTGACTTAGAAACTTGCTTTAACTCATGTTTTTTCTTTAGTTTTGTGAATAAGAGCGTTAAGGTTATACTTAATGATTTTATCACTAAATTCCCTTTAACTCATGTAATTTTGAAGGAAAAGTTAAAGTACTAAATAGTTGGAATGCAGAAAAGTCAACCAGAGTGCAGAAAAGTCAACCAGAATGCAGTCTGCGAGGCTTGTGCGTCCAGTTTTGAGGCTTAAGCGCCAGAAATCGACTTCCACTGCCTGGGCACCCTAAATGGGGTGCCCGAGCATCGTGCGTCGTGGATTAGGCCCAATTTTTGCTCTGTTTTAACTCTTTTGGACTGGACCCTGTTTCTACTCTTTTCCGACTTTATTTAAAGGACCCAGGCACTCTAGGTTTTGTATCTCTGGCTGGAGCAACACAACAGCACACTCTTCTACTCTCTAAAGGCGGATCTGGAGGCGGGAGCTTCCTCTTCTACTTTTAGGGTTTCACTATCTCATGTTTTTCCATTATTCATCTAGTCTCTCCATGTCTATGGGGAACTAAACTCTATTTGTTGTTGGGGGATGATGTAACCTTGTGAACTCTCATGTATTTGAATTGATTCTTAATTTATATGCTTTTTCAATAATTGTTAGGGAATTCATCTATTTCAATGCTTGCTCTATTTAACTCATTTAGTAGCATGATTTATGAATTGCATGAGTGTCGGGAGGTTCCTTACAATTCAGTACACTTGTCAATTCAGTACACTTGTCGATTCATCAACAAGTTTTTGGCGCCGTTATCGGGGACTCACGGTTTAAACTACTATATTTGTGTGATTCTTAATTAAATTCGACTTTATCTTATTTTATTTTATTTTATTTTATTTCGTGTTTTTGTTTTGTTTACTTTTGTTTTTGTGCTAACAACCCTTGGAGGAGGATTTTGGATGCAAAAGCTCCTTTCTTCAAATTCTAGGGTTCTATCTTTCATTCTTTCATTGTTTTTCATCTAGTTTCACCATGTCTATGGTGAACTGAACCTCCATTATTGTTGGGGAACCGATGTAATCCTTTGAAACTCTCATGTATTGAATTGGTTCTATATTTCATATGCTTTGCTTCATTAATTGTTAGGGATTTTCTTCTATACTCTATGCATGCTTTGTTTAACTCATTCAATTGCATGGTCATTAATGTTATTTATATGGACACATATAGATACATCTAGAACTGAGGAAATTCTCCCAAGGCAATATTACCTGGACATAGGGATAGGAGGATTGGTTTCCTTTAAGCTTCTGTCCGAATGTAATGCATGAATAATTTCTAGGGAGACAAGACATTGTAAACTAGTGATTAGGAGTAGGCTTTCTTCACCGAGACATTGGGTTTAAGGTAAATTAGAAAGTGGGAAGTATTTGCTCAAGAACTTTGCAACCACATCTTCCCATTCGGTAAAGCTATCTTCCGGGAAAGAATTCAACCATAACTTAGCATTGCCTCCCAATGAGAAAGGAAATAAACTAAGCTTTATAGCATCATCCGACACTCCATTGATCTTTACAGTGTTGCAAATCTCATTGAAAGTTGTTAGATGCTCATATGGATTTTCATGAGACAATCCATTAAATTGATTTCTCTTCACCAATTATATCAATGCAGGCTTTACTTCCATGTTTGCAGCATTGACCCTCGGCCTTGCAATGCTATTAAAATGATGAGGGCCAACTATTGTTGTGTAATCTGCCAGAGTGCGTCTGGCATTATTTTCACCAGCCATCTCTTCAGTTCTCTGGTCAGATCTTTGCGGTGAAGGTTATAAAAGCGTCTCTGGAGAAGGGAATAATTCTCTAGATGTTTGAATTCTCCTCCTCCTTCTACTCTCGTCCAATCCTTCAAGAAGAGGTTCCAAGGTTTTCTTGCTTCTAGTTCTAATTCTATCTTGCATACTGATACGTTGTCATTGAGGCTATCAAGCTAATACTACTTTTCAAGGCAACTTCAGTATTGCCAAGTAATATTTAAGAAAGTAGATAGGGTTAACGTAACCCTGAGTCGTCTCCCAACGAACACGGAATTGCTTTCAAATATTTGACTCTTATGAATGTTATGCAATGCTTATGAATAAAAGTAATGGTTGAAGAATGTTTAAAGAATAAATAAGAAACTTAAAAACAATTATGATGAAATAGACTAATTCCACTGCTTTTCCAAGATAGATTCATCATCGGTTATTCACAGATAATTGTTCAATTGATTATTATTTAAGTTTCAAATTAATTAAAGTACATTCTTAATTAATTTGATGGTGATCATGCACTCAATCAAAGTAAATTCTCAATTCATTATAGTTGAAATTATTACTAATCAATCAAAGTACATTCTCAATTGATAGTAAAAACCATTTAATCATATGAAAGTTCCTAAATTAAATCAAAGTAGATTCTCAATTAAACCTAGAAACCCTAGAACTCATATAATCAATATGCATGTAGATTCAAACACATTATGATGCAAAAATCTTTGCTTTTAATTTGATAGAGAGATGAAAGACATAGAGAGAGAACAACTTAAATCAATAATCAAAATAAATAATTACATTAACTCAATCTAACCTCAGAATCCATAATGGAATTACAGCAGAATAGCCCTAGATGCTTAGCTCTCCATGAATGGAGTTGAATACAAGATGAAAGAAAAGTGAGAGGAGTATGAGAGAATGAATGAATGAAGTGAAGTCCCCCGTGGGTCTCTTTATATAGGGCTTGATTGGGCTTGGACTCTGAATATTCAGTTGACAAAATATTTTATCTTATATCTTCCAAATAACTAAAAGATTTAGATAATTATAACAGTATTTGGAAGATATTTTCTGTTGATATTCCCAAATTACATTAATTCAACAACAAAATTTTATCTTTTAGCTTTTTTGACTTTCCAAAATTGCACAAATGTCCTGAAATTTCTTCTATCTGCACTTTAGCCCCTTCTGAATTTTCCAAATAAAATATGATTTTGGGCCTTGAATTGCCATTTGGACCAATAAAATTTATATTCTCAGCTGCACAAATAAACATTAGAACATCCAAGAATAATTTATGCGCTAAAACTCACTTTTACGTCTCTTTATTTCCTAAACCCAACAATTCCAATCATCACAAATTCACTTAAAATCAACCATTTAAGCACAATTATCCCATCAAAAATTTGAATTTTAAAGCATAAATGTGGGCATAAATATGCACTCATCACACCCCCACACTTACCCTTTTGCACTCTTGGGCAAAATTGATTAATTCCAAGACTTTGTTCTGAGTCATTTTATTACATATTTGCATTTGGATCAAAAGAATGAGTAGCACTAGACATAGATCAATCATCTAGACATTACTTTGTCATGGACATGCAAATGAAATCACTCTATTCTTCACATATAAGTTGACCTTTTTGAATTCCCAAGAAAGTAAATATGAAAGATAACACTCAAGTCAATATGTATTTATTCCTCTCAAACTCTCTCAAGTGTTTTTGGCTTGTGTTTACACTCAAAATACCCATGTAAGTAGACACCCTTGATATTAACAAGACTCTATCATTCACATACTTCAGAAAACATGCAATTATTGACCATGAGGGCTTTTTAAAGGTTATATTGAGGCCAAGGCAAAAGGTAAGAAATTTTCTTGGAATTTCTGAGCTTTTGAAATTGATATAGAAAGAGTCATGACACTTGATTTCAAAAAAACTCTATTTCTTGCTCTTTTAAGGAAGATTTTTTTTTTCTTTTTTTTCTTTTTCTTTTTTTTAAAAAACTTCAACTTTTCATCTTCCTTTTTAAAACAAGGAAAACCAAGCGTAAAACCAATAATTCTAACTTCAACTCTATTATTCTCATAACTAAAGCAAAAGGATGATTTCAAGCTAGTTTCTAAGTCATAAAGGGTGTTTTTAGTATCCAAATTAACTATCAAATAATGATATTTTCAACTGTTATGACAACCCCAAACTTAAAACTTTGCTTATCCTCAAGCAAACAAGATGTAACTCAGCTTTCAAACAATCAATATAATGGTTGACACATTCCAAAATTCTTTCTTTCAAGTCAAGAACGCAACACGCTCTTCTTCCTGTAATCACAACAGGAACCTCAATCCAATCTTCACGAGATTGTAGCCTGTGATCTCTCAGTTACACCCAATGTGCAGATATGATCAGCGTTTATACAGTTAACTTGCTCTTCAAGAAGCCACAAGTAGATGATCACCATGGTCACTTCTTGTTTCTTGGAGCTCTTTTTCTCTTTCTGTAAGAATGCGCTTTCTGCAAAAGATATCACAAACTGTTAGATTCAAAAAATTTCTTACAGAAATCAAATTTGCGTCAATTTATAGATAAACACAACTCTAACGCATTTTAATCGACTAAGCTACTAATGCAGTCGAATACTACAATTTTGTTATTGCAGTTAGCAGCAATCGATGCAGTTAATTGAATGTACAATTAATGTAGTCGAATCTCATTTAATGATTGGTCAGCATATTTAAAAATATAGCCGTTGTACCATTTATTACAAGCATTAACAGAGTTTCAAAACTGTAACAGACTTATTCGAATGCACGTTGCATGTAATCGACTATGTAACACAGTTAAACAAAGTTTTGAAAAACTTTCACTTTGAAAATCTCACAGCACACTTTGAAAATGGTTTGTGCAAAGCCTCGAGTTTTAATCGATTCACCCCATAATGAAGTCGACTTAAAATTGTTGTTTTGCCACACAATTAAAAGTTGAACATAAGTGCTTGTGGTTTTCCTTTTATAAAACATCATACATGCATTCACCAATAAAATCAATTATATAGCACAGTGAAATGCAATGTATCAACACAATCATGTTCTCAATGCTTTAAACAAATTTATACAATGATTAAAACATATAGCATGAAGCAATAGAACATGTAACACATATAACAGCACATGTGTTATTAATTATGTTGTCATCATAAAAAACCAGAAACTTTAAGATTGTAGGTTCAGCTAAACCAGTGCTCTCCTATCAACAATCTGATGGACAAATTTGTAAGCACCAAAATATGATGTCACAAACTTGTTTCACAATCGGCAAGTATGACCGAATCGTTTCAAGTAATAAACTTGGTAAGACCAAGTATCGTTCTCCCAAAGGACTCACGGCCTAGTTTAGTTATGTGATTTGTTGATTAGCTAAGACTTAAGAACACAATAATTGAAGTTTAATATGCAAAGACGAAAATTAAATATGTATGCATGAATTGATCAATGACAAAGACAAAAGATAAACACTTTCAAGGAAATATATGAATGAATATGTTGTTGGGGGTCAATTTCATCTCATCCACTCTCATATATTTTAGGAATTCAACATTCAAATCATCATTGTTAATGCCACTCTCTAATGTACCATTCTAGATGGCTTCTCCCTAATCAAATAGTTCATACAATTCCTAGCATTCCTAATGATTAGTTCATGAGTGCAGGAGCTTAAAGGCAACCAATATAATATTGTCAGTATAATATTGGGAGAAATTCCCCGGATCTAGATTTCCCCGTACGTGTCCGTATCAACAAAACCAATAATCATGCATTAGAATGAGTTAAACAATGCAAGCATTGAGCAAAGAGGAAAAACCCTAACTAATGATGAAAGAAAGCATATGTCTTAATTCAAAGATGTACTCAACAAATCCATATATGAGAGCTTCAAGAGATTACTTTGACTCCCCAACAAACATACAAGGTTTAGTTCACCATATTCATGGTGAACCTAGATGAATTACAATGAAAGTATGAAAGAATAAACCCAATAAAGGTGAAGAGGTAGCCTGAGCATCCAAGATCCTCCTTCAAAGGGGTGAAAGAGAGAGTGTTTGCCTCGTTTCTGCCAAAGATGCTAACTATAGGACGTGCAAGCCCTTATATACTAATCTAGAGTTACAAAAGATTACAAAAGTCCAAGCCCAAAAAGTGCCGCTCAGCGGTATTTACCGCTCAGCGGTGATTGCGCGTCTTCTTTCTTCCCCTCAGCGGCCATTTTGCCCCTCAGCGGTTCCAACGTCACCTCTTGAGTGCCGCTCAGCGGTAAAATACCGCTGAGCGGTGCCTTCGTCTTCTCTTTTTGCACTCTTTCTTATCTTTTCTAATGTCATCTCTCTCATTCTTCACTTCTTTCACCAAATTCACCTCAAAACCTGCACAAAAACACTTAAATCAAGCATAAACCTGTCCAGCTCTCTTATTTCTGAAAATATAAATAAAATGCATGATTTCAAGCTAGTTTCTAAGTCTAAAGGTTGCTTTTAGTATCAATTTTAAGCATGAAAATAACAGTTTTTCAACAGTTATCACAACCCCAAACTTAGAACTTTGCTTGTCCTCAAGCAAATAAAATGTAACTCCATCTTCAACCAATTCATATGATGGTTCACTCATTCAAAATCCTCTTTTCAAGATAAGTAATAACTTCACTCAAACTTAAGACCAAGAGTTCAATCAAGATGTGCACATGCTTTAGTGTTCACAAAGTCATTTAAATTCCAACAAATGCTATTTTTCATGAATGATCAATCAATTAAGCATGGATGTTCATGTGCTTATGGAATATTTCCTCACTAGGTAAAGTGTTTCACTCAACACACAAGTGTATAAGAGGTAAAGTGTTTCACTCATTCACTCCACTATCACAATCACATGAATCAACTTTGCCTTTCATTTAACCACAATCAAATACATTCACAAGCATGCATCATCACAAGGACTTTTCAATGGCTTATAATGTGGCTGGGCTAACAAGAAAATTGGTTTTTCTGGATCACAAAATCCTTGAGTTAAGAGAATCATAACAACACAATCTTCTTATTCATTCCCAACTTTCTTTTGCCTTTGCTTTTGCATTTGCATTGAGCTTTGCTTCTTTTTCTTTTCTTTTCTTTGCATATTCTTACTTTTTAGCTGTTAGCTCAACGCTTTTTCCTTTTTCATGTTTCCCCAATAACCCCAAACTTGAACATTTAACAATACCACACAAGATCTTCTACTTAACTCAAGGTAAAGATTTTCAATCAAGGGTGTTCAGTGTATATTTAAGGCTAAGGGTTCAAAGGATAGAACACAACGTGTTCTCTTTTAGAAGGCTAACTTTATGAATTTGGCCAATAAAAAGGGTTTCAAAAACACGGCCTTTGATCATATGATGCAAAACAAGCAATTGATTCAATCATAGAAAACCTGGGCAAAGTCATTCATGCTTTCAAAGTAACAGCATTCAACAATAACAACTCTGGAGCTCAAAACCTCACATATAAGCTCATTCACATTTGACATGCACATCCTGCTTAATTTCACAATCACAATCATGATATTATGCATTTGTTCACAAAGCTTGTGAATCACCTGTATAAGCATTTTAATGTGCACATCATCTCAACATCAATCAATCAATAAGCATCATCAAGCATTACTTATCACACAATCACAGTTAATAGCAAACCATCATAACAAACCAGGTGTTCAATAGAGTACATCAAACCCTAATCTAAAAACAAAAACAAATAAGTTCAGAAAACTTAAACCACAAAAGCATAATCATATGATAGCATTTATCAGTAAATGCTATCTCAGCTCCTCATCAGTCCGAGCTCTCTGTATCTTCCTCTTCCTCTTCATCATCATCTTCATCAAATGCATCCTCCTCCTCAGCTGGATAATCACCAATCTTCTTTGCATTGGTGTAGAATTCTTTCACCACAGCTATGTTGGCAGGTGATGGATAAGTGGCTAGCTTCCCCCAATCATTCCCTAACACTTGCTCTCCAAATTGAGGAGCAAAGTTAGGTATCATTCCAACCTTTCTCTCCATTAGAAGTCTCCTGTCCTGAACCACCCTAAAGTGCTTCTCATGTTTCCTAGAGAGGAACCTGCCATTATGGGGCTGCTCTGGTTCCTTTTCCTTTCTCTTGGTTGCCATGGTTTTCAATCTCTTTCCTGAAGAGGATGCCATTCCTGCATTCAAACATAAATCCAAAACCACAGAACATGATGTTAATCATTAGTAAACACAAAACAAAACTCCTTTTGAAGCTAAACCACCGCTGAGGGCCAGAATTTCCCCTCAGCGCCACCAATGCCACATTCAAACACGCAACAAACCAGAAAAAGCAAATCTGGCAGAGTGCCGCTCAGCGGTAAATGCCGCTCAGCGGTGATCTGCAGATTTTTGCAAATCTCGTTTTTAAACTGTCCTAACTCCACCCAAATGCAATTTTCAGTTTTCGGTTCATAATCAAGCAGTTTAATCGGTTCAAACATCAAATATATCATCAAATCATGCATAGAAATCAAAACCCCTAAATATTCATGCTTTGACAATCACAGTCAATTTCAAGAACCCTAGAATGAACAAAATGCATTTTACTTACTTGGGTGGAGATGCTAGATGATATGAGAATGCTTCCAAACTAGAATGCTCTCTTCCAACCCCAAACTTTGATAGCACACTAGTGTAAAAGTGAGTGGAAGAGAAATTTTCTAAAGAGGGAAGAGTAAAAAGATGTGGGAAACCTAAGAGGAGATATGTGGGAGTCTTAATGCAGAGAAGAGCTTGAAAGAATATAAAAACGCGCAGCTTAGGGTTTAAAAATACCCCAATGGGCTCGGGTGATAACAGTTGAAAAACTGTTATTTTCATGCTTAAAATTGATACTAAAAGCAACCTTTAGACTTAGAAACTAGCTTGAAATCATGCCTTTTGTTTATATTTTCAGAAATAAGAGAGCTGGACAGGTTTATGCTTGATTTAAGTGTTTTTGTGCAGGTTTTGAGGTGAATTTGGTGAAAGAAGTGAAGAATAAGAGAGAGGACATTAGAAAAGACAAGAAAGAGTGCAAAAAGGAGAAGTCGAAGGCACCGCTCAGCGGCAAACTACCGCTGAGCGGCACTCAAGAGGTGGCGTTGGAACCGCTGAGGGGCAAATGGCCGCTGAGGGGAAGAAAGAAGACGCGTAACCACCGCTGAGCGGTAAATGGCGCTGAGCGGCACTTTTTGGGCTTGGGCTTTTGTAATCTTTTGTAACTCTAGATTAGTATTTAAGGGCTTGCACGTCCTTTAGTTAGTATCTTTGGCAGAAACGAGGCAAACACTCTCTCTTTCACCCCTTTGAAGGAGGATCTTGGATGCTCAGGCTACCTCTTCCACTTTATTGGGTTTATTCTTTCATACTTTCATTGTTATTCATCTAGGTTCACCATGAATATGGTGAACTAAACCTTGTATGTTTGTTGGGGAATCAATGTAATCTCTTGAAGCTCTCATATATGGATTTGTTGAATACATCTTTGAATTAAGACATATGCTTTCTTTTCATCATTAGTTAGGGTTTTTCCTCTTTGCTCAATGCTTGCATTGTTTAACTCATTCTAATGCATGATTATTGGTTTTGTTGATACGGACACGTACGGGGAAATCTAGATCCGGGGAATTTCTCCCAATATTTTACTGACAATATTATATTGGTTGCCTTAAGCTCCTGCGGTAATGAACTAATCATTAGGAATGCTAGGAATTGTATGAACTATTTGATTAGGGAGAAGCCATCTAGAATGGTACATTAGTGAGTGGCATTAACAATGATGATTTGAATGTTGAATTCCTAAAATATATGAGAGTGGATGAGATGAAATTGACCCCCAACAACATATTCATTCATATATTCCATTGAAAGTGTTTATCTTTTGTCTTTGCCATTGATCAAAATTCATGCATACATGTTTATTTTCTGTCTTGCATTTTAAACTCAAATATTTCGTTTGTAAGTCTTAGTTAATCAAGAAACCACATAACTAAACTAGGCCGTGAGTCCTTTGGGAAGAACGATACTTGGTCTTACCAAGTTTTATTACTTGAACGATTCGGTCATACTTGCCGATTGTGAAACAAGTTTGTGACATCATATTTTGGTGCTTACAAATTTTTCCATCAAGTTTTTGGCGCCGTTGCCGGGGACTCGTGGTTTAACTGGTTAATTTGTGTGATTATTGATTATCTTTGACTTATTTTTTTATTTTTAATTTAAATTTCGAATTTTTTTAATTTTATTTTATTTTTCTGTTTATATTTTTCAGTTTGTATTTTATTTGATTTTATTTTATTTTTCTGTTTTCTGTTTTTCTGTTTTCTATTTTTATTTTCTGTTTTTTATTTTTCGGTTTTTATTTGATTTGATTTTATTTTAGGTTAGATTAGATTAGATTTTTTTTTTAGTTAGATTTTATTTTTATTTTATTAGATTTTATCTTTTTATCTTTTTAGGTTAGATTTTATTTTATTCTTATTCTATCTTTTAGGTTAGGTTAGATTTTATTTTATTTTATCTTTTAGATTAGATTTTATTTTTTAGATTAGGTTTTATTTTATTTTATTTGATTCTATCTTCTAAATCTCTTATCTTCTTATATCTTTTCAATCTTTATTTTCTTTTCTCTATCTTTTTGTGCTAACAATTGTTTTTAGGGTTTTGTGCCTAATGTCTGCAGAATGCAATTTGGTCAAGAGTTTAACTATAGGGGCACTCAATTCTACCAAAGTAATCTCAACCAATGGTGGGAACCTCACTCAAGCATGGATCAAAGCCAATTTTGGCAAGCTGCTGGACAATTTGAGAACCAACCACAACAACAATGGCAGCAACAACCCTTTGTATCAAGAAGTTTGGATAGGTTGGAGGACACCCTTCAACGATTTTTGAAAAATTCCGACTCTACTCAGAAAAGCATTGAAGAATCATGTAAAAGAATGGAGATGCAACTTCGTCACATTAGTCAGATATTAAATGATGATGTTAATACTGATGTTAACCTTAAGGAGGAAGGGCAAGTCATTATCACTGAAAGTGACAAGATTCTTGATGAGGAAAAATTAGAGGGAGATGAGGAAAGGGTAGAGAGAAAAGAGAAAGAAGAGTTGAGTGAGAAAGATAAAGATGAAGAAAAAGAAAAAGAATTGGTTGAGAGAAAAGAGAGAAAGAAAATTTGTGTGAAGATAAAGAAGTTGAGGAGAAAAAGAGAAAGGAAGAAAAAAATAAAAGAAGAGAAAAAGAGAAAATTTAGGGAGAGAAAAAGGAAGAAAAAGAAGATGAGAGGAAAGAAGAAGAAATCACATGAAAAATCACATCCTCATCTAAAGAAGAATCATAGGAAGGAAAAGAAATTTAAGTGCTTTATGGAAATCTTCAAGAAATTGGAGATTAAAGTTCCTATGATTGAGACATTGCAACAGGTTCCTGGTTTGATCAAATTTCTGAAGAAGTTCAGTAGAAAGAAGAAAAAGAAGAAGGAACATGAACTTTACTGGGTCAAGCTAGTGACGTTAAAGAAGCGCTTGCTGGGAGGCAACCCAGTGGATTTACAAACTTTTGATTTGTTTTATTTTGGTTGTGTAACTTGTAATTTATGAACATTATTGTGGACATTATTTTGTTGGATTTAGCATCTACTGAAGGATGCTATGTGGACAAGTATCTACTGAAGGATACTAAGTTTGTAACACCTACTGATGGGTGTTGGTGAGAAGATTTTGCACCTACTGATGGGTGCTGGTAAGTTTGAAACACCTACTGATGGGTGTTGGTGGATTTTGGGTCAGGCTCGTGACGTTAAACAAGCGCTACCTGGGAGGCAACCCAGTTGATTTATTGTTTCTGTTTGTCTATTTTAGTTAGGGTTTGCATAAGCATTTTTAACATTGAATTGCAGGGAACCTATGAGGGGTATGTTAGGAAGGCACGTAGGTCAAGAAAAGAAGGAGAAGGGGAGCACTTCACGAAAGTGCCGCTGAGCGGCAATTACCGCTGAGCGGTACTATCGCAGAGGGGCTTAAGTTCCCCTTAGCGGGACCCGAGCCCATTAGGGTATTTTTATACCCCAAGCTGCGTTTTAGGGTTTATTTCCAGACTTCTCTCTGCACAAACACTTCCACACACCTTCTCCTAGGTTTTCCACATCTTTTCACTCTTCCCTCTTAAGAAAATCTCTCTTCTATTCATTTTTTCACTAGTGTACCATCAAAGTTTGGGGTTGGAAGAGAGCATTCTAGTTTGAAGGCATTCTCATTGCATCTAGTATCTCCACCCAAGTAAGTAAAATGCATTTTGTTCATTCTAGGGTTCTTGAATTTGAATGTGATTGTCAAAGCATGAATACTTAGGGGTTTTAGTTTCTATGCATGATTTGATGATATATTTGATGTTTGAACCGATTAAACTGCTTGATTATGAACTGGAAAACTGAAAATTGCATTTGGGTGGAGTTAGGACTGTTTTAAAAAGAGATTTGCAAAAATCTGCAGATCACCGCTGAGCGGCATTTACCGCTGAGCGGCACTCTGTCAGATTTGTTTTTTCTGGTTTGTTGCATGTTTGGATGTGGCACTGGTGGCGCTGAGGGGAAATTCTGGCCCTCAGCGGTGGTTTAGCTTCGAAAGGAGTTGTGTTCTGTGTTTACTAATGATTAACATCATGTTCTGTGGTTTTGGATTTATGTTTGAATGCAGGAATGGCATCCTCTTCAGGAAAGAGATTGAAAACCATGGCAACCAAGAGAAAGGAAAAGGAACCAGAGCAGCCCCATAATGGCAGGTTCCTCTCTAGGAAACATGAGAAGCACTTTAGGGTGGTTCAGGACAGGAGACTTCTAATGGAGAGAAAGGTTGGAATGATACCTAACTTTGCTCCTCAATTTGGAGAGCAAGTGTTAGGGAATGATTGGGGAAAGCTAGCCACCTATCCAGCACCTGCCAACATAGCTGTGGTCAAGGAATTCTACACCAATGCAAAGAAGATTGGTGATTATCCAGCTGAGAATTATTTGGGATATGTTAGAGGCCATGCTATCAGGTATGATTCTGAATCCATCAATAACTTTCTGGATACTGTGTGGGCTGGTGAGCAATGTCAGTTTGCTCTTAGCATGGAGGAAGGTGCTGATTATGAGGATGTGGAGAGAGTATTGTGTATACCTGGAGGACACTTCCAAAGGAATAGATCTGGCTCAGTGGTTAACATTAGGAGGACAGATTTGACTCCTCTTGCAAAGTATTGGATGGCGTTTTCTCATGCCAACATTCAGCCATGTTCACATGTGTCAAGATATTACTCTCAGCAGGGCACTATTCATCTACTGTGTTATCAGAAACTTGAATGTTAATATTGGGCAGGTGATAGCTGATGAGATTAGTGTGTGTGCTAACACCTCAAACAACAAAGCACCACTGGGACATCCTTCTTTGATCACTCACCTTTGCAAGCTAGCTGGGGTGGACACTTCTGTTCCACCATTTGAGAGGCCAAGAAAAGCTATAGATGAGGCCTATTACAGACAGTACTGTGGAGGTGATGAGGCAGCCCAGCCAGTGCCACCACGCCAGGCTCGTAGAGAGAGAAGGCCAGCACAGAGCAGGACTTCTGCTGATACTCATGAGGCAGAACCATTCCAGATGAGGGACATGTATATGTCTCTTATAGGTGCTCAGTTGCAGTCCATCCACAGAGGGCAGGTGGCCACGGCTGAGATGATAGTGGGGATGTATGATACCCCTCCAGCACACAGGTGGACTATGGATGAATTCCATAATGTGGTAGCTTGGCCAGAAGAACCAGTATATGGAGGAGCTGGAGCAGCTGAAGCTTCAGCCAGAGATATGGAGGAAGATGAAGCAGAGGAGGAGGATGCATTTGATGAAGATGATGATGAAGAGGAAGAGGAAGATACAGAGAGCTCGGACTGATGAGGAGCTGAGATAGCATTTACTGATGAATGCTATCATATGATTATGCTTTTATGGTTTAAGTTTTCTGAACTTATTTGTTTTTGTTTTTAGATTAGGGTTTGATGTACTCTATTGAACACCTGGTTCCTTATGATGGTTTGCTATTAACTGTGATTGTGTGATAAGTAATGCTGAATGATGCTTATGATTGATTGATGTTGAGATGATGTGCATATTAAATGCTTATACAGGTGATTCACAAGCTTTGTGAACAAATGCATAATATGATGATTGTGATTGTGAAATTAAGCAGGATGTGCATGTCAAATATGAATGAGCGTATATGTGAGGTTTTGAGCTCCAGAGTTGTTATTGTTGAATGCTATTACTTTGAAAGCATGAATGACTTTGCCCAGGTTTTCTATGATTGAATCAATTGCTTGTTTTGCATCATATGATCAAAGGCCGTGTTTTTGAAACCCTTTTTATTGGCCAAATTCATAAAGTTAGCCTTCTAAAAGAGAACACGTTGTGTTCTATCCTTTGAACCCTTAGCCTTAAATATACACTGAACACCCTTGATTGAAAATCTCTACCTTGAGTTAAGTAGAAGATCTTGTGTGATATTGTTAAATGTTCAAGTTTGGGGTTATTGGGGAAACATGAAAAAGGAAAAAGCATTGAGCTAAGAGCTAAAAAGTAAGAATATGCAAAGAAAAGAAAAGAAAAAGAAGCAAAGCTCAATGCAAATGCAAAAGCAAAGGCAAAAGAAAGTTGGGAATGAATAAGATAATTGTGTTGTTATGACTCTCTTAACTCAAGGATTTTGTGATCCAGAAAAACCAATTTTCTTGTTAGCCCAGCCACATTATAAGCCATTGAAAAGTCCTTGTGATGATGCATGCTTGTGAATGTATTTGATTGTGGTTAAATGAAAGGCAAAGTTGATTCATGTGACATTGTGATAGTGGAGTGAATGAGTGAAACACTTTACCTCTTATACACTTGTGTGTTGAGTGAAACACTTTACCTAGTGAGGAAATATTCCATAAGCACATGAACATCCATGCTTAATTGATTGATCATTCATGAAAAAATAACAATTGTTGGAATTTAAATGACTTTGTGAACACTAAAGCATGTGCACATCTTGATTGAACTCTTGGTCTTAAGTTTGAGTGAAGTTATTACTTATCTTGAAAAGAGGATTTTGAATGAGTAAACCATCATATGAATTGGTTGGAGATGGAGTTACATTTTATTTGCTTGAGGACAAGCAAAGTTCTAAGTTTGGGGTTGTGATAACAGTTGAAAAACTGTTATTTTCATGCTTAAAATTGATACTAAAAGCAACCTTTAGACTTAGAAACTAGCTTGAAATCATGCCTTTTGTTTATATTTTCAGAAATAAGAGAGCTGGACAGGTTTATGCTTGATTTAAGTGTTTTTGTGCAGGTTTTGAGGTGAATTTGGTGAAAGAAGTGAAGAATAAGAGAGAGGACATTAGAAAAGACAAGAAAGAGTGCAAAAAGGAGAAGTCGAAGGCACCGCTCAGCGGCAAACTACCGCTGAGCGGCACTCAAGAGGTGGCGTTGGAACCGCTGAGGGGCAAATGGCCGCTGAGGGGAAGAAAGAAGACGCGTAACCACCGCTGAGCGGTAAATGGCGCTGAGCGGCACTTTTTGGGCTTGGGCTTTTGTAATCTTTTGTAACTCTAGATTAGTATTTAAGGGCTTGCACGTCCTTTAGTTAGTATCTTTGGCAGAAACGAGGCAAACACTCTCTCTTTCACCCCTTTGAAGGAGGATCTTGGATGCTCAGGCTACCTCTTCCACTTTATTGGGTTTATTCTTTCATACTTTCATTGTTATTCATCTAGGTTCACCATGAATATGGTGAACTAAACCTTGTATGTTTGTTGGGGAATCAATGTAATCTCTTGAAGCTCTCATATATGGATTTGTTGAATACATCTTTGAATTAAGACATATGCTTTCTTTTCATCATTAGTTAGGGTTTTTCCTCTTTGCTCAATGCTTGCATTGTTTAACTCATTCTAATGCATGATTATTGGTTTTGTTGATACGGACACGTACGGGGAAATCTAGATCCGGGGAATTTCTCCCAATATTTTACTGACAATATTATATTGGTTGCCTTAAGCTCCTGCGGTAATGAACTAATCATTAGGAATGCTAGGAATTGTATGAACTATTTGATTAGGGAGAAGCCATCTAGAATGGTACATTAGTGAGTGGCATTAACAATGATGATTTGAATGTTGAATTCCTAAAATATATGAGAGTGGATGAGATGAAATTGACCCCCAACAACATATTCATTCATATATTCCATTGAAAGTGTTTATCTTTTGTCTTTGCCATTGATCAAAATTCATGCATACATGTTTATTTTCTGTCTTGCATTTTAAACTCAAATATTTCGTTTGTAAGTCTTAGTTAATCAAGAAACCACATAACTAAACTAGGCCGTGAGTCCTTTGGGAAGAACGATACTTGGTCTTACCAAGTTTTATTACTTGAACGATTCGGTCATACTTGCCGATTGTGAAACAAGTTTGTGACATCATATTTTGCCGATTGTGAAAGAATATAAAAACGCGCAGCTTAGGGTTTAAAAATACCCCAATGGGCTCGGGTTCCGCTAAGGGGAACTTAAGCCCATCTGCGATAGTACCGCTCAGCGGCACTTTCTTGATGTGCCCTTCTCCTTCTTTTCTTGACCTACGTGCCTTCCTAGCATACCCCTCATAGGTTCCCTGCAATTCAATGTTAAAAATGCTTATGCAAATCCTAAAAATAAACAAACAGAAAACAATCAATCAACTGGGTTGCCTCCCAGGTAGCGCTTGTTTAACGTCACGAGCCTGACCCAAAATCCACCAACACCCATCAGTAGGTGTTTCAAACTTACCAGCACCCATCAGTAGGTGCAAAATCTTCTCACCAACACCCATCAGTAGGTGTTACAAACTTAGTATCCTTCAGTAGATACTTAACCACCTAGCATCCTTCAGTAGATGCTAAATCCAACAAAATAATGTCCAGAATAATGTTCACAAATTACAAATTATACAACCAAAATAAAACAAATCAAAAGTTTGTAAATCCACTGGGTTGCCTCCCAGCAAGCGCTTCTTTAACGTCACTAGCTTGACCCAGTAAAGCTCATGTTCCTTCTTCTTTTTCTTCTTTCTACTGAACTTCTTCAGAAATTTGATCAAACCAGGAACCTGTTGCAGTGTCTCAATCATAGGAACTTTAATCTCCAATTTCTTGAAGATTTCCATAAAGCACTTAAATTTCTTTTCCTTCCTATGATTCTTCTTTAGATGAGGATGTGATTTTTCATATGATTTCTTCTTCTTTCCTCTCATCTTCTTTTTCTTCCTTTTTCTCTCCCTAAATTTTCTCTTTTTCTCTTCTTTTATTTTTTTCTTCCTTTCTCTTTTTCTCCTCAACTTCTTTATCTTCACACAAATTTTCTTTCTCTCTTTTCTCTCAACCAATTCTTTTTCTTTTTCTTCATCTTTATCTTTCTCACTCAACTCTTCTTTCTCTTTTCTCTCTACCCTTTCCTCATCTCCCTCTAATTTTTCCTCATCAAGAATCTTGTCACTTTCAGTGATAATGACTTGCCCTTCCTCCTTAAGGTTAACATCAGTATTAACATCATCATTTAATATCTGACTAATGTGACGAAGTTGCATCTCCATTCTTTTACATGATTCTTCAATGCTTTTCTGAGTAGAGTCGGAATTTTTCAAAAATCGTTGAAGGGTGTCCTCCAACCTATCCAAACTTCCTGATAGAAAGGGTTGTTGCTGCCATTGTTGTTGTGGTTGGTTCTCAAATTGTCCAGCAGCTTGCCAAAATTGGCTTTGATCCATGCTTGAGTGAGGTTCCCACCATTGGTTGAGATTACTTTGGTAGAATTGAGTGCCCCTATAATTAAACTCTTGACCAAATTGCATTCTGCAGACATTAGGCACAAAACCCTAAAACAATTGTTAGCACAAAAAGATATAGAAGAAAATAAAGATTGAAAAGATATAAGAAGATAAAAGATTTAGAAGATAGAATCAAATAAAATAGAATAAAACCTAATCTAAAAAATAAAATCTAATCTAAAAGATAAAATAAAATAAAATCTAACCTAACCTAAAAGATAGAATAAGAATAAAATAAAATCTAACCTAAAAAGATAAAAAAATAAAATCTAATAAAATAAAATAAAATCTAATCTAAAAAGATAAAATAAAATCAAATAAAAACCGAAAAATAAAAAACAGAAAACAGAAAAACAGAAAACAGAAAAATAAAATAAAAATTCGAAATTAAAATAAAATCTAATCTAAAAAGATAAAAATAAAATCTAACCTAAAAGATAAAAATCAAATCTAAAAAGATAAAAAAAATAAAAACAGAAAAAATAAAAACAGAAATTCAAAATTAAAGTCAAAGGTAATCAATAATCACACAAATTAACCAGTTAAACCATGAATCCCCGGCAACGGCGCCAAAAACTTGATGGACAAATTTGTAAGCACCAAAATATGATGTCACAAACTTGTTTCACAATCGGCAAGTATGACCGAATCGTTTCAAGTAATAAACTTGGTAAGACCAAGTATCGTTCTCCCAAAGGACTCACGGCCTAGTTTAGTTATGTGATTTGTTGATTAGCTAAGACTTAAGAACACAATAATTGAAGTTTAATATGCAAAGACGAAAATTAAATATGTATGCATGAATTGATCAATGACAAAGACAAAAGATAAACACTTTCAAGGAAATATATGAATGAATATGTTGTTGGGGGTCAATTTCATCTCATCCACTCTCATATATTTTAGGAATTCAACATTCAAATCATCATTGTTAATGCCACTCTCTAATGTACCATTCTAGATGGCTTCTCCCTAATCAAATAGTTCATACAATTCCTAGCATTCCTAATGATTAGTTCATGAGTGCAGGAGCTTAAAGGCAACCAATATAATATTGTCAGTATAATATTGGGAGAAATTCCCCGGATCTAGATTTCCCCGTACGTGTCCGTATCAACAAAACCAATAATCATGCATTAGAATGAGTTAAACAATGCAAGCATTGAGCAAAGAGGAAAAACCCTAACTAATGATGAAAGAAAGCATATGTCTTAATTCAAAGATGTACTCAACAAATCCATATATGAGAGCTTCAAGAGATTACTTTGACTCCCCAACAAACATACAAGGTTTAGTTCACCATATTCATGGTGAACCTAGATGAATTACAATGAAAGTATGAAAGAATAAACCCAATAAAGGTGAAGAGGTAGCCTGAGCATCCAAGATCCTCCTTCAAAGGGGTGAAAGAGAGAGTGTTTGCCTCGTTTCTGCCAAAGATGCTAACTATAGGACGTGCAAGCCCTTATATACTAATCTAGAGTTACAAAAGATTACAAAAGTCCAAGCCCAAAAAGTGCCGCTCAGCGGTATTTACCGCTCAGCGGTGATTGCGCGTCTTCTTTCTTCCCCTCAGCGGCCATTTTGCCCCTCAGCGGTTCCAACGTCACCTCTTGAGTGCCGCTCAGCGGTAAAATACCGCTGAGCGGTGCCTTCGTCTTCTCTTTTTGCACTCTTTCTTATCTTTTCTAATGTCATCTCTCTCATTCTTCACTTCTTTCACCAAATTCACCTCAAAACCTGCACAAAAACACTTAAATCAAGCATAAACCTGTCCAGCTCTCTTATTTCTGAAAATATAAATAAAATGCATGATTTCAAGCTAGTTTCTAAGTCTAAAGGTTGCTTTTAGTATCAATTTTAAGCATGAAAATAACAGTTTTTCAACAGTTATCACAACCCCAAACTTAGAACTTTGCTTGTCCTCAAGCAAATAAAATGTAACTCCATCTTCAACCAATTCATATGATGGTTCACTCATTCAAAATCCTCTTTTCAAGATAAGTAATAACTTCACTCAAACTTAAGACCAAGAGTTCAATCAAGATGTGCACATGCTTTAGTGTTCACAAAGTCATTTAAATTCCAACAAATGCTATTTTTCATGAATGATCAATCAATTAAGCATGGATGTTCATGTGCTTATGGAATATTTCCTCACTAGGTAAAGTGTTTCACTCAACACACAAGTGTATAAGAGGTAAAGTGTTTCACTCATTCACTCCACTATCACAATCACATGAATCAACTTTGCCTTTCATTTAACCACAATCAAATACATTCACAAGCATGCATCATCACAAGGACTTTTCAATGGCTTATAATGTGGCTGGGCTAACAAGAAAATTGGTTTTTCTGGATCACAAAATCCTTGAGTTAAGAGAATCATAACAACACAATCTTCTTATTCATTCCCAACTTTCTTTTGCCTTTGCTTTTGCATTTGCATTGAGCTTTGCTTCTTTTTCTTTTCTTTTCTTTGCATATTCTTACTTTTTAGCTGTTAGCTCAACGCTTTTTCCTTTTTCATGTTTCCCCAATAACCCCAAACTTGAACATTTAACAATACCACACAAGATCTTCTACTTAACTCAAGGTAAAGATTTTCAATCAAGGGTGTTCAGTGTATATTTAAGGCTAAGGGTTCAAAGGATAGAACACAACGTGTTCTCTTTTAGAAGGCTAACTTTATGAATTTGGCCAATAAAAAGGGTTTCAAAAACACGGCCTTTGATCATATGATGCAAAACAAGCAATTGATTCAATCATAGAAAACCTGGGCAAAGTCATTCATGCTTTCAAAGTAACAGCATTCAACAATAACAACTCTGGAGCTCAAAACCTCACATATAAGCTCATTCACATTTGACATGCACATCCTGCTTAATTTCACAATCACAATCATGATATTATGCATTTGTTCACAAAGCTTGTGAATCACCTGTATAAGCATTTTAATGTGCACATCATCTCAACATCAATCAATCAATAAGCATCATCAAGCATTACTTATCACACAATCACAGTTAATAGCAAACCATCATAACAAACCAGGTGTTCAATAGAGTACATCAAACCCTAATCTAAAAACAAAAACAAATAAGTTCAGAAAACTTAAACCACAAAAGCATAATCATATGATAGCATTTATCAGTAAATGCTATCTCAGCTCCTCATCAGTCCGAGCTCTCTGTATCTTCCTCTTCCTCTTCATCATCATCTTCATCAAATGCATCCTCCTCCTCAGCTGGATAATCACCAATCTTCTTTGCATTGGTGTAGAATTCTTTCACCACAGCTATGTTGGCAGGTGATGGATAAGTGGCTAGCTTCCCCCAATCATTCCCTAACACTTGCTCTCCAAATTGAGGAGCAAAGTTAGGTATCATTCCAACCTTTCTCTCCATTAGAAGTCTCCTGTCCTGAACCACCCTAAAGTGCTTCTCATGTTTCCTAGAGAGGAACCTGCCATTATGGGGCTGCTCTGGTTCCTTTTCCTTTCTCTTGGTTGCCATGGTTTTCAATCTCTTTCCTGAAGAGGATGCCATTCCTGCATTCAAACATAAATCCAAAACCACAGAACATGATGTTAATCATTAGTAAACACAAAACAAAACTCCTTTTGAAGCTAAACCACCGCTGAGGGCCAGAATTTCCCCTCAGCGCCACCAATGCCACATTCAAACACGCAACAAACCAGAAAAAGCAAATCTGGCAGAGTGCCGCTCAGCGGTAAATGCCGCTCAGCGGTGATCTGCAGATTTTTGCAAATCTCGTTTTTAAACTGTCCTAACTCCACCCAAATGCAATTTTCAGTTTTCGGTTCATAATCAAGCAGTTTAATCGGTTCAAACATCAAATATATCATCAAATCATGCATAGAAATCAAAACCCCTAAATATTCATGCTTTGACAATCACAGTCAATTTCAAGAACCCTAGAATGAACAAAATGCATTTTACTTACTTGGGTGGAGATGCTAGATGATATGAGAATGCTTCCAAACTAGAATGCTCTCTTCCAACCCCAAACTTTGATAGCACACTAGTGTAAAAGTGAGTGGAAGAGAAATTTTCTAAAGAGGGAAGAGTAAAAAGATGTGGGAAACCTAAGAGGAGATATGTGGGAGTCTTAATGCAGAGAAGAGCTTGAAAGAATATAAAAACGCGCAGCTTAGGGTTTAAAAATACCCCAATGGGCTCGGGTGATAACAGTTGAAAAACTGTTATTTTCATGCTTAAAATTGATACTAAAAGCAACCTTTAGACTTAGAAACTAGCTTGAAATCATGCCTTTTGTTTATATTTTCAGAAATAAGAGAGCTGGACAGGTTTATGCTTGATTTAAGTGTTTTTGTGCAGGTTTTGAGGTGAATTTGGTGAAAGAAGTGAAGAATAAGAGAGAGGACATTAGAAAAGACAAGAAAGAGTGCAAAAAGGAGAAGTCGAAGGCACCGCTCAGCGGCAAACTACCGCTGAGCGGCACTCAAGAGGTGGCGTTGGAACCGCTGAGGGGCAAATGGCCGCTGAGGGGAAGAAAGAAGACGCGTAACCACCGCTGAGCGGTAAATGGCGCTGAGCGGCACTTTTTGGGCTTGGGCTTTTGTAATCTTTTGTAACTCTAGATTAGTATTTAAGGGCTTGCACGTCCTTTAGTTAGTATCTTTGGCAGAAACGAGGCAAACACTCTCTCTTTCACCCCTTTGAAGGAGGATCTTGGATGCTCAGGCTACCTCTTCCACTTTATTGGGTTTATTCTTTCATACTTTCATTGTTATTCATCTAGGTTCACCATGAATATGGTGAACTAAACCTTGTATGTTTGTTGGGGAATCAATGTAATCTCTTGAAGCTCTCATATATGGATTTGTTGAATACATCTTTGAATTAAGACATATGCTTTCTTTTCATCATTAGTTAGGGTTTTTCCTCTTTGCTCAATGCTTGCATTGTTTAACTCATTCTAATGCATGATTATTGGTTTTGTTGATACGGACACGTACGGGGAAATCTAGATCCGGGGAATTTCTCCCAATATTTTACTGACAATATTATATTGGTTGCCTTAAGCTCCTGCGGTAATGAACTAATCATTAGGAATGCTAGGAATTGTATGAACTATTTGATTAGGGAGAAGCCATCTAGAATGGTACATTAGTGAGTGGCATTAACAATGATGATTTGAATGTTGAATTCCTAAAATATATGAGAGTGGATGAGATGAAATTGACCCCCAACAACATATTCATTCATATATTCCATTGAAAGTGTTTATCTTTTGTCTTTGCCATTGATCAAAATTCATGCATACATGTTTATTTTCTGTCTTGCATTTTAAACTCAAATATTTCGTTTGTAAGTCTTAGTTAATCAAGAAACCACATAACTAAACTAGGCCGTGAGTCCTTTGGGAAGAACGATACTTGGTCTTACCAAGTTTTATTACTTGAACGATTCGGTCATACTTGCCGATTGTGAAACAAGTTTGTGACATCATATTTTGGTGCTTACAAATTTTTCCATCAAGTTTTTGGCGCCGTTGCCGGGGACTCGTGGTTTAACTGGTTAATTTGTGTGATTATTGATTATCTTTGACTTATTTTTTTATTTTTAATTTAAATTTCGAATTTTTTTAATTTTATTTTATTTTTCTGTTTATATTTTTCAGTTTGTATTTTATTTGATTTTATTTTATTTTTCTGTTTTCTGTTTTTCTGTTTTCTATTTTTATTTTCTGTTTTTTATTTTTCGGTTTTTATTTGATTTGATTTTATTTTAGGTTAGATTAGATTAGATTTTTTTTTTAGTTAGATTTTATTTTTATTTTATTAGATTTTATCTTTTTATCTTTTTAGGTTAGATTTTATTTTATTCTTATTCTATCTTTTAGGTTAGGTTAGATTTTATTTTATTTTATCTTTTAGATTAGATTTTATTTTTTAGATTAGGTTTTATTTTATTTTATTTGATTCTATCTTCTAAATCTCTTATCTTCTTATATCTTTTCAATCTTTATTTTCTTTTCTCTATCTTTTTGTGCTAACAATTGTTTTTAGGGTTTTGTGCCTAATGTCTGCAGAATGCAATTTGGTCAAGAGTTTAACTATAGGGGCACTCAATTCTACCAAAGTAATCTCAACCAATGGTGGGAACCTCACTCAAGCATGGATCAAAGCCAATTTTGGCAAGCTGCTGGACAATTTGAGAACCAACCACAACAACAATGGCAGCAACAACCCTTTGTATCAAGAAGTTTGGATAGGTTGGAGGACACCCTTCAACGATTTTTGAAAAATTCCGACTCTACTCAGAAAAGCATTGAAGAATCATGTAAAAGAATGGAGATGCAACTTCGTCACATTAGTCAGATATTAAATGATGATGTTAATACTGATGTTAACCTTAAGGAGGAAGGGCAAGTCATTATCACTGAAAGTGACAAGATTCTTGATGAGGAAAAATTAGAGGGAGATGAGGAAAGGGTAGAGAGAAAAGAGAAAGAAGAGTTGAGTGAGAAAGATAAAGATGAAGAAAAAGAAAAAGAATTGGTTGAGAGAAAAGAGAGAAAGAAAATTTGTGTGAAGATAAAGAAGTTGAGGAGAAAAAGAGAAAGGAAGAAAAAAATAAAAGAAGAGAAAAAGAGAAAATTTAGGGAGAGAAAAAGGAAGAAAAAGAAGATGAGAGGAAAGAAGAAGAAATCACATGAAAAATCACATCCTCATCTAAAGAAGAATCATAGGAAGGAAAAGAAATTTAAGTGCTTTATGGAAATCTTCAAGAAATTGGAGATTAAAGTTCCTATGATTGAGACATTGCAACAGGTTCCTGGTTTGATCAAATTTCTGAAGAAGTTCAGTAGAAAGAAGAAAAAGAAGAAGGAACATGAACTTTACTGGGTCAAGCTAGTGACGTTAAAGAAGCGCTTGCTGGGAGGCAACCCAGTGGATTTACAAACTTTTGATTTGTTTTATTTTGGTTGTGTAACTTGTAATTTATGAACATTATTGTGGACATTATTTTGTTGGATTTAGCATCTACTGAAGGATGCTATGTGGACAAGTATCTACTGAAGGATACTAAGTTTGTAACACCTACTGATGGGTGTTGGTGAGAAGATTTTGCACCTACTGATGGGTGCTGGTAAGTTTGAAACACCTACTGATGGGTGTTGGTGGATTTTGGGTCAGGCTCGTGACGTTAAACAAGCGCTACCTGGGAGGCAACCCAGTTGATTTATTGTTTCTGTTTGTCTATTTTAGTTAGGGTTTGCATAAGCATTTTTAACATTGAATTGCAGGGAACCTATGAGGGGTATGTTAGGAAGGCACGTAGGTCAAGAAAAGAAGGAGAAGGGGAGCACTTCACGAAAGTGCCGCTGAGCGGCAATTACCGCTGAGCGGTACTATCGCAGAGGGGCTTAAGTTCCCCTTAGCGGGACCCGAGCCCATTAGGGTATTTTTATACCCCAAGCTGCGTTTTAGGGTTTATTTCCAGACTTCTCTCTGCACAAACACTTCCACACACCTTCTCCTAGGTTTTCCACATCTTTTCACTCTTCCCTCTTAAGAAAATCTCTCTTCTATTCATTTTTTCACTAGTGTACCATCAAAGTTTGGGGTTGGAAGAGAGCATTCTAGTTTGAAGGCATTCTCATTGCATCTAGTATCTCCACCCAAGTAAGTAAAATGCATTTTGTTCATTCTAGGGTTCTTGAATTTGAATGTGATTGTCAAAGCATGAATACTTAGGGGTTTTAGTTTCTATGCATGATTTGATGATATATTTGATGTTTGAACCGATTAAACTGCTTGATTATGAACTGGAAAACTGAAAATTGCATTTGGGTGGAGTTAGGACTGTTTTAAAAAGAGATTTGCAAAAATCTGCAGATCACCGCTGAGCGGCATTTACCGCTGAGCGGCACTCTGTCAGATTTGTTTTTTCTGGTTTGTTGCATGTTTGGATGTGGCACTGGTGGCGCTGAGGGGAAATTCTGGCCCTCAGCGGTGGTTTAGCTTCGAAAGGAGTTGTGTTCTGTGTTTACTAATGATTAACATCATGTTCTGTGGTTTTGGATTTATGTTTGAATGCAGGAATGGCATCCTCTTCAGGAAAGAGATTGAAAACCATGGCAACCAAGAGAAAGGAAAAGGAACCAGAGCAGCCCCATAATGGCAGGTTCCTCTCTAGGAAACATGAGAAGCACTTTAGGGTGGTTCAGGACAGGAGACTTCTAATGGAGAGAAAGGTTGGAATGATACCTAACTTTGCTCCTCAATTTGGAGAGCAAGTGTTAGGGAATGATTGGGGAAAGCTAGCCACCTATCCAGCACCTGCCAACATAGCTGTGGTCAAGGAATTCTACACCAATGCAAAGAAGATTGGTGATTATCCAGCTGAGAATTATTTGGGATATGTTAGAGGCCATGCTATCAGGTATGATTCTGAATCCATCAATAACTTTCTGGATACTGTGTGGGCTGGTGAGCAATGTCAGTTTGCTCTTAGCATGGAGGAAGGTGCTGATTATGAGGATGTGGAGAGAGTATTGTGTATACCTGGAGGACACTTCCAAAGGAATAGATCTGGCTCAGTGGTTAACATTAGGAGGACAGATTTGACTCCTCTTGCAAAGTATTGGATGGCGTTTTCTCATGCCAACATTCAGCCATGTTCACATGTGTCAGATATTACTCTCAGCAGGGCACTATTCATCTACTGTGTTATCAGAAACTTGAATGTTAATATTGGGCAGGTGATAGCTGATGAGATTAGTGTGTGTGCTAACACCTCAAACAACAAAGCACCACTGGGACATCCTTCTTTGATCACTCACCTTTGCAAGCTAGCTGGGGTGGACACTTCTGTTCCACCATTTGAGAGGCCAAGAAAAGCTATAGATGAGGCCTATTACAGACAGTACTGTGGAGGTGATGAGGCAGCCCAGCCAGTGCCACCACGCCAGGCTCGTAGAGAGAGAAGGCCAGCACAGAGCAGGACTTCTGCTGATACTCATGAGGCAGAACCATTCCAGATGAGGGACATGTATATGTCTCTTATAGGTGCTCAGTTGCAGTCCATCCACAGAGGGCAGGTGGCCACGGCTGAGATGATAGTGGGGATGTATGATACCCCTCCAGCACACAGGTGGACTATGGATGAATTCCATAATGTGGTAGCTTGGCCAGAAGAACCAGTATATGGAGGAGCTGGAGCAGCTGAAGCTTCAGCCAGAGATATGGAGGAAGATGAAGCAGAGGAGGAGGATGCATTTGATGAAGATGATGATGAAGAGGAAGAGGAAGATACAGAGAGCTCGGACTGATGAGGAGCTGAGATAGCATTTACTGATGAATGCTATCATATGATTATGCTTTTATGGTTTAAGTTTTCTGAACTTATTTGTTTTTGTTTTTAGATTAGGGTTTGATGTACTCTATTGAACACCTGGTTCCTTATGATGGTTTGCTATTAACTGTGATTGTGTGATAAGTAATGCTGAATGATGCTTATGATTGATTGATGTTGAGATGATGTGCATATTAAATGCTTATACAGGTGATTCACAAGCTTTGTGAACAAATGCATAATATGATGATTGTGATTGTGAAATTAAGCAGGATGTGCATGTCAAATATGAATGAGCGTATATGTGAGGTTTTGAGCTCCAGAGTTGTTATTGTTGAATGCTATTACTTTGAAAGCATGAATGACTTTGCCCAGGTTTTCTATGATTGAATCAATTGCTTGTTTTGCATCATATGATCAAAGGCCGTGTTTTTGAAACCCTTTTTATTGGCCAAATTCATAAAGTTAGCCTTCTAAAAGAGAACACGTTGTGTTCTATCCTTTGAACCCTTAGCCTTAAATATACACTGAACACCCTTGATTGAAAATCTCTACCTTGAGTTAAGTAGAAGATCTTGTGTGATATTGTTAAATGTTCAAGTTTGGGGTTATTGGGGAAACATGAAAAAGGAAAAAGCATTGAGCTAAGAGCTAAAAAGTAAGAATATGCAAAGAAAAGAAAAGAAAAAGAAGCAAAGCTCAATGCAAATGCAAAAGCAAAGGCAAAAGAAAGTTGGGAATGAATAAGATAATTGTGTTGTTATGACTCTCTTAACTCAAGGATTTTGTGATCCAGAAAAACCAATTTTCTTGTTAGCCCAGCCACATTATAAGCCATTGAAAAGTCCTTGTGATGATGCATGCTTGTGAATGTATTTGATTGTGGTTAAATGAAAGGCAAAGTTGATTCATGTGACATTGTGATAGTGGAGTGAATGAGTGAAACACTTTACCTCTTATACACTTGTGTGTTGAGTGAAACACTTTACCTAGTGAGGAAATATTCCATAAGCACATGAACATCCATGCTTAATTGATTGATCATTCATGAAAAAATAACAATTGTTGGAATTTAAATGACTTTGTGAACACTAAAGCATGTGCACATCTTGATTGAACTCTTGGTCTTAAGTTTGAGTGAAGTTATTACTTATCTTGAAAAGAGGATTTTGAATGAGTAAACCATCATATGAATTGGTTGGAGATGGAGTTACATTTTATTTGCTTGAGGACAAGCAAAGTTCTAAGTTTGGGGTTGTGATAACAGTTGAAAAACTGTTATTTTCATGCTTAAAATTGATACTAAAAGCAACCTTTAGACTTAGAAACTAGCTTGAAATCATGCCTTTTGTTTATATTTTCAGAAATAAGAGAGCTGGACAGGTTTATGCTTGATTTAAGTGTTTTTGTGCAGGTTTTGAGGTGAATTTGGTGAAAGAAGTGAAGAATAAGAGAGAGGACATTAGAAAAGACAAGAAAGAGTGCAAAAAGGAGAAGTCGAAGGCACCGCTCAGCGGCAAACTACCGCTGAGCGGCACTCAAGAGGTGGCGTTGGAACCGCTGAGGGGCAAATGGCCGCTGAGGGGAAGAAAGAAGACGCGTAACCACCGCTGAGCGGTAAATGGCGCTGAGCGGCACTTTTTGGGCTTGGGCTTTTGTAATCTTTTGTAACTCTAGATTAGTATTTAAGGGCTTGCACGTCCTTTAGTTAGTATCTTTGGCAGAAACGAGGCAAACACTCTCTCTTTCACCCCTTTGAAGGAGGATCTTGGATGCTCAGGCTACCTCTTCCACTTTATTGGGTTTATTCTTTCATACTTTCATTGTTATTCATCTAGGTTCACCATGAATATGGTGAACTAAACCTTGTATGTTTGTTGGGGAATCAATGTAATCTCTTGAAGCTCTCATATATGGATTTGTTGAATACATCTTTGAATTAAGACATATGCTTTCTTTTCATCATTAGTTAGGGTTTTTCCTCTTTGCTCAATGCTTGCATTGTTTAACTCATTCTAATGCATGATTATTGGTTTTGTTGATACGGACACGTACGGGGAAATCTAGATCCGGGGAATTTCTCCCAATATTTTACTGACAATATTATATTGGTTGCCTTAAGCTCCTGCGGTAATGAACTAATCATTAGGAATGCTAGGAATTGTATGAACTATTTGATTAGGGAGAAGCCATCTAGAATGGTACATTAGTGAGTGGCATTAACAATGATGATTTGAATGTTGAATTCCTAAAATATATGAGAGTGGATGAGATGAAATTGACCCCCAACAACATATTCATTCATATATTCCATTGAAAGTGTTTATCTTTTGTCTTTGCCATTGATCAAAATTCATGCATACATGTTTATTTTCTGTCTTGCATTTTAAACTCAAATATTTCGTTTGTAAGTCTTAGTTAATCAAGAAACCACATAACTAAACTAGGCCGTGAGTCCTTTGGGAAGAACGATACTTGGTCTTACCAAGTTTTATTACTTGAACGATTCGGTCATACTTGCCGATTGTGAAACAAGTTTGTGACATCATATTTTGCCGATTGTGAAAGAATATAAAAACGCGCAGCTTAGGGTTTAAAAATACCCCAATGGGCTCGGGTTCCGCTAAGGGGAACTTAAGCCCATCTGCGATAGTACCGCTCAGCGGCACTTTCTTGATGTGCCCTTCTCCTTCTTTTCTTGACCTACGTGCCTTCCTAGCATACCCCTCATAGGTTCCCTGCAATTCAATGTTAAAAATGCTTATGCAAATCCTAAAAATAAACAAACAGAAAACAATCAATCAACTGGGTTGCCTCCCAGGTAGCGCTTGTTTAACGTCACGAGCCTGACCCAAAATCCACCAACACCCATCAGTAGGTGTTTCAAACTTACCAGCACCCATCAGTAGGTGCAAAATCTTCTCACCAACACCCATCAGTAGGTGTTACAAACTTAGTATCCTTCAGTAGATACTTAACCACCTAGCATCCTTCAGTAGATGCTAAATCCAACAAAATAATGTCCAGAATAATGTTCACAAATTACAAATTATACAACCAAAATAAAACAAATCAAAAGTTTGTAAATCCACTGGGTTGCCTCCCAGCAAGCGCTTCTTTAACGTCACTAGCTTGACCCAGTAAAGCTCATGTTCCTTCTTCTTTTTCTTCTTTCTACTGAACTTCTTCAGAAATTTGATCAAACCAGGAACCTGTTGCAGTGTCTCAATCATAGGAACTTTAATCTCCAATTTCTTGAAGATTTCCATAAAGCACTTAAATTTCTTTTCCTTCCTATGATTCTTCTTTAGATGAGGATGTGATTTTTCATATGATTTCTTCTTCTTTCCTCTCATCTTCTTTTTCTTCCTTTTTCTCTCCCTAAATTTTCTCTTTTTCTCTTCTTTTATTTTTTTCTTCCTTTCTCTTTTTCTCCTCAACTTCTTTATCTTCACACAAATTTTCTTTCTCTCTTTTCTCTCAACCAATTCTTTTTCTTTTTCTTCATCTTTATCTTTCTCACTCAACTCTTCTTTCTCTTTTCTCTCTACCCTTTCCTCATCTCCCTCTAATTTTTCCTCATCAAGAATCTTGTCACTTTCAGTGATAATGACTTGCCCTTCCTCCTTAAGGTTAACATCAGTATTAACATCATCATTTAATATCTGACTAATGTGACGAAGTTGCATCTCCATTCTTTTACATGATTCTTCAATGCTTTTCTGAGTAGAGTCGGAATTTTTCAAAAATCGTTGAAGGGTGTCCTCCAACCTATCCAAACTTCCTGATAGAAAGGGTTGTTGCTGCCATTGTTGTTGTGGTTGGTTCTCAAATTGTCCAGCAGCTTGCCAAAATTGGCTTTGATCCATGCTTGAGTGAGGTTCCCACCATTGGTTGAGATTACTTTGGTAGAATTGAGTGCCCCTATAATTAAACTCTTGACCAAATTGCATTCTGCAGACATTAGGCACAAAACCCTAAAACAATTGTTAGCACAAAAAGATATAGAAGAAAATAAAGATTGAAAAGATATAAGAAGATAAAAGATTTAGAAGATAGAATCAAATAAAATAGAATAAAACCTAATCTAAAAAATAAAATCTAATCTAAAAGATAAAATAAAATAAAATCTAACCTAACCTAAAAGATAGAATAAGAATAAAATAAAATCTAACCTAAAAAGATAAAAAAATAAAATCTAATAAAATAAAATAAAATCTAATCTAAAAAGATAAAATAAAATCAAATAAAAACCGAAAAATAAAAAACAGAAAACAGAAAAACAGAAAACAGAAAAATAAAATAAAAATTCGAAATTAAAATAAAATCTAATCTAAAAAGATAAAAATAAAATCTAACCTAAAAGATAAAAATCAAATCTAAAAAGATAAAAAAAATAAAAACAGAAAAAATAAAAACAGAAATTCAAAATTAAAGTCAAAGGTAATCAATAATCACACAAATTAACCAGTTAAACCATGAATCCCCGGCAACGGCGCCAAAAACTTGATGGACAAATTTGTAAGCACCAAAATATGATGTCACAAACTTGTTTCACAATCGGCAAGTATGACCGAATCGTTTCAAGTAATAAACTTGGTAAGACCAAGTATCGTTCTCCCAAAGGACTCACGGCCTAGTTTAGTTATGTGATTTGTTGATTAGCTAAGACTTAAGAACACAATAATTGAAGTTTAATATGCAAAGACGAAAATTAAATATGTATGCATGAATTGATCAATGACAAAGACAAAAGATAAACACTTTCAAGGAAATATATGAATGAATATGTTGTTGGGGGTCAATTTCATCTCATCCACTCTCATATATTTTAGGAATTCAACATTCAAATCATCATTGTTAATGCCACTCTCTAATGTACCATTCTAGATGGCTTCTCCCTAATCAAATAGTTCATACAATTCCTAGCATTCCTAATGATTAGTTCATGAGTGCAGGAGCTTAAAGGCAACCAATATAATATTGTCAGTATAATATTGGGAGAAATTCCCCGGATCTAGATTTCCCCGTACGTGTCCGTATCAACAAAACCAATAATCATGCATTAGAATGAGTTAAACAATGCAAGCATTGAGCAAAGAGGAAAAACCCTAACTAATGATGAAAGAAAGCATATGTCTTAATTCAAAGATGTACTCAACAAATCCATATATGAGAGCTTCAAGAGATTACTTTGACTCCCCAACAAACATACAAGGTTTAGTTCACCATATTCATGGTGAACCTAGATGAATTACAATGAAAGTATGAAAGAATAAACCCAATAAAGGTGAAGAGGTAGCCTGAGCATCCAAGATCCTCCTTCAAAGGGGTGAAAGAGAGAGTGTTTGCCTCGTTTCTGCCAAAGATGCTAACTATAGGACGTGCAAGCCCTTATATACTAATCTAGAGTTACAAAAGATTACAAAAGTCCAAGCCCAAAAAGTGCCGCTCAGCGGTATTTACCGCTCAGCGGTGATTGCGCGTCTTCTTTCTTCCCCTCAGCGGCCATTTTGCCCCTCAGCGGTTCCAACGTCACCTCTTGAGTGCCGCTCAGCGGTAAAATACCGCTGAGCGGTGCCTTCGTCTTCTCTTTTTGCACTCTTTCTTATCTTTTCTAATGTCATCTCTCTCATTCTTCACTTCTTTCACCAAATTCACCTCAAAACCTGCACAAAAACACTTAAATCAAGCATAAACCTGTCCAGCTCTCTTATTTCTGAAAATATAAATAAAATGCATGATTTCAAGCTAGTTTCTAAGTCTAAAGGTTGCTTTTAGTATCAATTTTAAGCATGAAAATAACAGTTTTTCAACTGTTATCACAATCTCAACATGACAATTCTCCTCTTCTCTTTCTAGGGTTTTTCTATCTCTTTCATTGTTGATCTAGTTTCTCCATGACAAGGGGGAACTAAAGTCTATTTGTTGTTGGCGAATGTTGTAACTTTTGTAAACTCTCATGAATTGATTCTTGATTATATATGCTTCTTTCCTTAATTGTTAGGGTAATTCTTCTTCGTGTACTACTTGCTTTGTTCAACTCATTCATTAGCATGATTTATGAT
Source organism: Vigna umbellata (assembly GCF_029865625.1). Classification (NCBI taxonomy): domain Eukaryota; kingdom Viridiplantae; phylum Streptophyta; class Magnoliopsida; order Fabales; family Fabaceae; genus Vigna; species Vigna umbellata. The sequence goes on from NC_142170.1 coordinate 2,391,745, forward strand.
TTGCATGAGTATCAGAAGGTATCGTACAATTCATGTTCTAGAGAATTATTCCCAAAAGCAGTATTGCTTAGGAATGTGGGTAGGAGTTATGGTTGTCTTAAGCTTCTAATCTTCAAAATTAATTATTAGGAATGCTAGGAATCGTATGAACTAATAATTAAGGATAAACTTTCTTCGTCGAGGAATCGGGTTTTAAGTATTTTAGATAGTCACATTGACATTAATGAAGAAGTAGAATTTGTATATACATGAGAGTAAAGTTGGTGAAATCTAAACTCCAACAACATATTCATCTCATATTATCAACTTCATCCATTCATTCTAGTGTTTAGCCTCAATTGATCAAATTGCATTCATGTTTATTTTTATTGCATTTGCATTCAAAACCCCAAAAATTGTTCTTCTTAAGTCTTAATTAGTTTTGTAATCACATAACTGTTTAGTACCGTGAGTCTTTTGGGAAACGATACTTGGTCTTATCATGTTTATTACTTGATACGATTTGGTACACTTGTCGAAGTCTTAACAATTATCACGAGCATATTTGAAAACCATTGCTCGCGCAAATAATTGATTATTGCTTGAAATAATCGATTATTCTAGTCTGAGTCAATTCTGCCCATGTCGCGCAGATAATCAATTATTCCTCAGGAGAATCGATTATCACATTTTGAAAATCTCATAATGGATACAAATAATCTATTATAACTTTTGATAATCGATTATCACTAGCAGTTGGGAGCTGTCTTTTGGGTTTCAGACCTCTGGGCTATATATACTCTTTGCCAAACCTCTTTAACGTTTATGTATGCCACTTGAAAATACAGAAACACTCTGAGAAAGGTTTCAAGTGTTAGTGGTGCTCATATCAAGTCTTGTGAATAGGAGAAGCTTGCGCTTAGTGCGTCTAATGTCGAAGTGGTTCTCTTCAAGCGGTGTTTTGTGTTCTTACTTTTAATTCCATCCTATTGTAATCATTGAACAATGGTTTTAGTGAAAAGTTAATCACTGTTTATAGTGATTAACAATTCGACGTAGAATATTTTGATTCGAACCAGGATAAAACTATCTTACTCTGCTCTTGTTATTTACCAACTGTTCGATAAAAGTTCTAAGAGAAAAACACAATTTTTAAAAGAACCACTTTTATCTTGGTTATTGACCGTAACACCCTTTTTCAGTCTAAAACTCTTTCTGTTGCGCGAGACGCTAATACTTACAAAAATAATGTTCGTTTAAGAAATTAACAGCCTACTAAAACAATTTTGAAGCTAGATTTCATCACTTTGTACCTCTCTTGTAATGATTCAATATTTATTTATAAATATGTAATTAATCATATTTTGAGAGTTCTCTTCAAATATAACTTTGGGTACATTTTTGGCACCTAGAGCCTAAATCATCAAACTTCAATATGATTTCTTAGTGATTGCTTGAATGAATTGCTTGAATTAATCACTTGCATTAAGATCAGGACTTTATAACTAGTTAAAACCTTAGATATATTTCTAACATCTAAAAGTAGGAGGAGACTCAGTTGAACCACAACTTAAAATCAGTTCTCATTCAATCTTAAGTCAGTGAAATAAGATGAGTGATCAATTCATCTAACAATATAAATAAACTAATTCACAACCATGTAATAAAAACATACCTTGTCTCCAATTACTACCAATACGCAATTAGAATGGATCACTAAGGTCTTTGTTGGCTTGTAATGTGACTTGACTATAAAGGAACGTGGTTTTTCAAGTCGAGCAAGATTCACTAAAAATAAATGAGTAAAACAATAGGAACAATTCATGAGTATTTCCATCTCATTTCTAGCCTTTTTATGATCATGATGAATGTTTAATATCTTTTTTTCAGGTCCTTTCTTTTTCCTTTGCACCTTCTCTTTGATGACATGATAACTTTCATTCAGGGGCATTTCGAATCCACTATTCTTAAGCCTTTTTTGTTTTATCTTTATTCCTTAGGCCTTTCTTTTTCTTTTTCTTTTTCCCATTCATGCTCAACCTTTTGGGCATGAAACACGTTGTGTGAATGTTATACTTCAACATTTCTAGTACTTTCACATTGCATTTAATGAAAATACACATCCATCCATGCATAATTGGTTTAGTACTAAGAATAACTAGGTGATTCTTTTGAGGATTATCTATGTTGAGGAAAGATCTTAAGTCTTTATCACCTTATCTAAACATACGAAATTCATTAATTACTATTTGATTGCAATTATGACTCCTCGATGACTATTTCCCAAAAACCATTACTACACTCAATCACAACTTACCTTTTCTCTCCATAAACCCAAAACTTGTGCCTCAAATTTTTCACATCTCTTTTCCTACAACTCTTACATTTCCCAAAATCCCTCGAGTCTTATCACTTTTATCTCTCTCTTTCTCTTTCAAAAATTCTCTTTTAGAAACCCTAGTTTTCCACACACTCTTAGAAAAACCATATAACCATCCCTCTCAATGTATGCCAAACCACAAAGCAGCTCCTTTATACAAGATGCTTACATCATAAGGAACGCGACCTACATAGATCCCTTCAAGCGAAACCCATTGGAACTCTCTCATCAGCACTGGGTTCACGTTAACACATTGGCAAGTGTACCCAATCGTATCAAGTAATATAAAATGGTAAGACCAAGTACCGTATCCCAGAAGACACACGACATTAAACAGTCATGTAATACCTTAACTAATTAACACTTAAGAACAATTTCATTGGTTTAGAATGCAACATGCACAAAAAGTAAATATGAATGAAATTTGATCAATTGGGGCAAAACACAAAAGTGAATAGATGATTTTGATAATAGGAGACGAGTATGTTGTTGGGGTTTAGATTTCACCATCCTTACTCTCATTCATATAAGAATCCATCTTCTTCATTTAATTATTAACGTCACTATCTAAATTACTCAAAACCCGATCCCTCGGCGAACAAAGCCTATCCTTAATTATTATACCACAATCCCTTGCATCCCTAATAATTAATTTTGCATTATGAACAGAAGCTTAAGATGACCAAACCTCCTATCCCCATCCCTGGGTAATATTGCTTTTGGGAGAAATTCTCCAGATTGTGGTTTCTAGGTATTTCCCAATAACAAAGAAGACCATAAAATCATGTCATGAATGATCAAAACATAACAAGCATAGAGAAAAGGAGAAAATCCCTAACAATTAATGAAAGAAGTATATAATAATTTAGAACAAATTCAAATACATGAGAGTTTAGAAGTTACTTCTTCCCTAACAACAAATGAGTTTAATTCTCCATAATCATGGAGAAACTAGGTGTACAATGGAATGAAAGTGGTAGAAAAACCCTAGAAACTGAAGAGGAGAGCTCCCGCATCCAATTCTGCCTCCAGAGAGTGGAAAAGTGTGCTTCTATGTCTCTACTGCCCAAAGATACAAACCCTAGGATGAAAAAATCCTTACATAGAGCAGGAAACAGAGTCCAAACCAACACGTTGGCACTCAACGCCCCTACTTAGAGGGCGCCCAAGCGGTGTGCGACACAAGGAGGCTGGCGCTCAGCACCCCAGAAAGGGCTCTTAGGCGTAAATGCGAGACTTCCTGTGCTGAGGGCCCCAGAAAAGGGCAGTCAGACGCCCATGCGAGACGTCCTATGCTGAGGGCCCCAAAAAGGGCAACTAGGCATCTTGCGACCTTCTCTAGCCTCCTTTTTTGGTGATTTTTCTTCCCTTTCTGGATTCCAACTCCTTGGTACTTTAACTTCTCTTCCAAATCATTCCAATTTCCTACAAAATGAAGGGAATTAGTGATAAAAATCATAAGTTCTAACCTCAACTCTCTTTATTCATAACTTAAACTAAAAGCAAGAGTTCAAGCAAGTTTCTAAGTCAAAAAGGGCTGATTTAGTATCAAAATTAAATCACAAATAACGGTGAAATCAACCGTTATCAATTCACCTTCACATCTCCTTCAAACAAAGGAATATGATGATGAATAAAATGGTGTCTAAAGGTACTGTTGAACACTAGACCTATTTAAACTTACATAGAAAGTTATGTAAAGGGAGCAAGGGACTGTTGTTCAGAGAAAGTCCTTTAGTGCCAGCAATGTCATCTCCAAATGGCGCTTTGCCTCGTTGTGTCCGATCTTTCCCTACCTCTCTTTCCCCCAATTTGTATCCAACCTTCTCTTCCTCCTTTCTCTCTTTCCCTTGCATATCCCTCCAATCCTCCTTAAAAACCTTCCTTCTGTTCACCCTCTTTGATACCCCTTCCCTTGCATATCCATTATCATGCATAAATATCACTTAAGGAAGTCATATTCTTTATAAAATGATAATCATTTGATAATATATATCTAATATGCTCTGGTAATATTCAACTCTAAAAATGATTACGCGATATATATACTCTGATACATGAGAAACTGATGATATGTTTGCACTAATGAATATCTAATAATCATATTCTGCTTTAATACTTCCTTGCTAAAATGCAATAATACTCTCGTACAATGATATGGTATGGAAATCTTAAAACTCTAATATAAATTTTGACATGAACACGCTTCAAAGGAGGATTTAAAAATTTCAATTTGCTTTGATACTTTATACCTAAATATTCTTTCTTTGATATAAAGGTCAAACAATTTAGGGGAGCTCGGAGTAAGGAGGAGCACACTTAAAATATATAATACAATAGAAAAACACTGATAAATCCAAACGTTTTTCAAAATCATCATGAAACCTATCTCGTCTAGCATGAGTATTTGTTAAACATAAAAAATAAGGAGGTTTTTAAGAAAAAAATCGTTTAAAAAATAGACCGTCTAAGCAACCTAGGTCTTAAAGTTTAACAAAAAAAGCATCAAATGAAATATTATTGCATGAAAAGCCTTAAAAAAAGTAGTGTCTAACAAAGAAACATTTTATAACTTCTAAAGCTAAGAGTATAAGTAACATTTTCTAGACCAAACTATTTAAATAAATTAGAAAATCATAAAAAGTGTTTGGAAGAAAGTTTCTCTTATTAAGATTAAACTATATGAGCAAAACAAGTTATCTTCTTATGAAAACTAAATCTCTTATATAAAACTAAGGTTAAAAGAAATTTTTATTCAAAACAGTGTTATATCAAGCAAAGCTTTCTAGAGAAAACATCGTCTGATGAATGAACTCTAAATACTTTAACCTTTGATAAATATGCATGCTATTTATCTTATCACACGATGCATTTGTGAATGAAATATCAAATTAAAAAAATTCTTGAACACACTGCACTGGTTAATTCTTATCAAAGTTTAAAATATTTAATGCATGTACGAAAAAGTACTTTGATGCTTGTGTACTGTGTTTCTTGATTACTGTGTAGATCAATAAAGCAAAAAGATATGATCAGAATCACGACTCCCAAGAAAAAGATTTTGTGAGAGAAGAAGAACATTATGGGAAAGTTTCCTTGAAGCCATTTACCCTGTCACGTCGTATAAGCTTAAGTTTCACTTAAAGCTATAAGAAAATTCTCTGGACCCTACAGAGTGGACTAAAGTCAGACTTCACATGTAAAGGCTACCAACCTTTTAGAAGTCAACTTCTCTGTCTAACAGTCATCTTTCAAGTGAAGCTATATATAGAAGAAATCTTGAAGGGAAGATGTTGTTGATGAAATATGGAAGAAAGATAACATAAGAATAGCAACGTGAAAAGAGAGAAAAGTTTAAAGTGTTCTTATATCGTTTGAAGCTCAATATCTTTTTGAGAGAAAAATCTTTGTAAAAGGGAAAAACACTTTCAAGTGTTGCAAATTGTATTGTATTAGAACAAATATCCTCTCATTAAGAGTTAATCGTTTATACCTTGTATACAATTCATTTGTGGATTGTGTTGATAGTGGGAGCAATATGAGTGTTGAATCCAACCCCTAATGTTTATTTTTTATGATGCAATACATTTATTGTAACAACACATAGATGTTGTCATGACACAACCGAGACGCGTATTTGTGATTGATACATATATTCATATATTGTTTAGTCTGCATACTACTATGATCATGATGTGTTTATATCTCTCTATGCATACTGAATATTTTTGTGTGTGAAAACCACAAGCACAAAGCAACTTTGTATGAGTTAATCGATTACAGTGATGTTGTAATCAATTAAGTTCATCAGACAACTTATGTTTTAAACTGTGGCAAAACAACAAGTTTTCAATCGACTACATTAAGTGTTAAATCAATTAAAACTCGTGTCTTTGCAGACATCTGGTTGAAATGTGTTGTGATGAGTTTTTGAAGAGAAAAAGTTTTCAAAATCTGTTTAAGTGAAGAGCTTAATCGATTACACTAGTTATGTAATCAATTAAGTCTGTTATCTTTTGAAAACTATTTTCAAGCTGTCAAAACATTATAACGATCATGTTTTTAAATATTTTTTACTACCATTTATTCCAAATCGATTACATTAATTGCACATTCAATTAGAATTGTGTTACTTGATATTTTGTTACCTCTGATTTTAATGTAACCGATTACATTACTAACGTAATCGATTGTTTTGCGTCTGTCATGATGAAAATTATAAATTTATGCATTACATGCAACTCTGTAAGAACATTTAATGTATATTGTCATATTTGATATCTTTGATTTAAGAAAAGTATTACAGGTTGTTGAGATGCTCCAAGAATCAAGATTTGAAGAATTGTAAGAAACTTGAAGGATTCTTGAGAGAAACATTATGGACGAACAGACTGATCTTTATCTGCACTACTGAGGTGTTTCCACGTTGATAAGAAACTTGTAATATGCAATCTTGGATTGTGCACTGCCTTGTTCGTGCGTGGCAGGAAGAAGAACGAGGAGTTCTTGGACTTTGAGAGGTGGTCTCAAAGGGTTCTATAACACAGACATGTGGTTCTTTGTGCTGGTGTTTTCTTTCTACATTTGATTGTTGAGTGGGAGAGGTGTTTACATTTGACAGCGTCTCTGTAAAGCCTTTGGTGTAAAACTCAAATCAGTATAGTGAAAGATCCTTCAATCTCAGGTTGATTAGAAGGAAACTGGATGTAGGCATTAAGGTCGAACCAGGATAAAAACCTTGTGTTTGTTCTTCTTTCCTTATCTCTTTTACTTTCATTGCATACTCATATTACTTAGATCACAAGAAAGTTTAAAGATCATTCTAAGTTTGCAAAAAGATTTAAAAAGCATTTGATTTTATTGATCACCAATTCACCCCCCTCTTGGTGTTGAGAAACAAGCTTCTTCATTTCTAACAATTAGAGGCAGAGTTGGATTTTCAAAAATTACTTGAAAAATAATCAATTACCCTTTTTGTGAAATCAATTAATTGATCTTGATGACCTTCATTTCTTCAATACTGAGAAAGAGTGAATTTGAATATGATTGTGTGCATGTTACTTGTAATGATAAATGCATTTCTGTTACTAATGGTTTTTATGAGTTTTTAAAACAAGAATATTTCAGAAATCCTCCCAGGAGAGAAAAATTGGCATCAACATTCTAGAAACTAAAGAAAAGGAACCATATTTGATGACAGAAAAATTCACCAGATTCTTGAACATAAAGAAGACAAATACAAATCTCAAGGATGATCAGAAGATCAACAAGGACCAAGATTTGCAGGATGATGTTAACACTCGGCTAGTGCACCAAATCGTATCAAGTAATAATAAAATGGTAACACCAAGTATCATTTCCCAAAGGACTCACGGCCTAAACAGTTATGTGATTTCTTGATTAAATTAGACTTGTAAACAAAATCTTTTAGGTTTAGATGCAAATACTGAAAAATAAATATGAATGCATGTGTTGATCAATTGGATTGAAAGATGCAAAAGTGATTGATGTAAAATATGGAATGATGATGTTCTTCATTAATGTTAATGCCACTTTCTAATTTACCTTAAACCCAATGTCTCAGTGAAGAAAGCCTACTCCTAATCACTAGTTTACAATGTCTTGTCTCCCTGGCAATTATTCATGCATTACATTCGGACATAAGCTTAAAGGAAACCAATCCTCCTATCCCTATGTCTAGGTAATATTGCCTTGGGAGAATTTCCTCAGTTCTAGATGTATCTATATGTGTCCATATAAATAACATTAATGACCATGCAATTGAATGAGTTAAACAAAGCATGCATAGAGTATAGAAGAAAATCCCTAACAATTAATGAAGCAAAGCATATGAAATATAGAACCAATTCAGTACATGAGAGTTTCAAAGGATTACATCGGTTCGCCAACAATAATGGAGGTTCAGTTCACAATAGACATGGTGAAACTAGATGAAAAACAATGAAAGAATGAAAGATAGAACCCTAGAATTTGAAGAAAGGAGCTTTTGCATCCAAAATCCTCCTACAAGGGGTGAAGAAAGTGTGATTTCGCCTCTTTCTGTCCAAAGATACTAACCCTAGGTCAACTAAACCCTTATATAGTTTCTTAAGAATTACAGAAAATAGGCCCAAGCCCAATTAAATGGCGCTCAGCGACACTTTTGCCGCTTAGCGTTAAGTGCGGCTCTTCAAGAAGACGCTTAGCTGCAGTTTTAGCCCTCAACGATGACTGTGGTACTTCAGAATGTCGCTCAGCGGTAAAAGTTGCGCTAAGCGGTGAATGCGACTCTTCTTTTGTGCACTTTTACTTCCTTTCCTGAGTCCAGATCCTTAGTACTTCAACTTCTTTCATGTAATTCATCTTCATTCTTGCCAAAACAAGGAAAACCAAGCATAAACTCATCCAACTCTCTTATTTCCAAAACTTAAGTAAAAACACGATTCTAAGCTAGCATAAAAGTCATAAAGGTTGCTTTTAATATCAAAATTAAGTATAAAAATAACGGTTTTTCAACCGTTATCGGATGATGATCTCAGTATGATGGCAAAGTCAAATACAACCAGAACAAGTTCTAAACTTCATGAAAAAAAATACACGTGGTATCTGGATAGCGGATGTTCGAGACACATGACAGGCGATCCAAACAAGTTCACAATTCTCTCCTACAAGACAAGCGGTCATGTCACATATGGTGACAATAATAAGGGTAAAATCATTGGACTTGGTAAAATCCAAACACCCTCTTCATATGTTATTGAGAATGTGTTTCTTGTTGAAGGGCTAAAACATAATCTAATCAGCATAAGTAAACTTTGTGATAAAGGGCTAAAATAACCTTTGAACCTAATCACTATCTTATAAGCAATGGCTCTACAGATGAACTTTGGCTAATTGGAAAGAGGTACAACAACATCTACATGATTGACTTTAGGACAACTTCATTTAAATCTATTGTATGCTTATTGTCTAAAGAGGATGATATTTGGCTATGGCTTAAAAGGCTTGCTCACATTCACATGCCACAGTTAAATAAACTTGTTTTTAGGAACCTTGTTGTTGGTCTACCAAACATAAGATATGTCGCTGATAGACTGTGTGATTGATAAACAATTTTTTAATCCCCGAAAACGGAGTCAAAAACTTGTTAAGACCTCGGCAAGTGTACCGAATCGTATCAAGTAATAATAAATGGTAAGACCAAGTATCGTTTCCCAAGAGACTCACAACACTAAACAGTTATGTGATTACTCAACTAATTAAGACTCTAAAGAACAAATTTTGGGGGTTTTGGATGCAAATGCAATAAAATAAACATGAATGCAATTTGATCAATTGAGGCTAAACACAAGAATGAATGGATGAAGTTGATGATATGTTGTTGGGTTTAGATTTCACCTAATTTACTATCATGCATATATGAATTCATCTTCTTCATTAATCTTAATGTCACTTTCTAATTTACCTTAAACCCGATGTCTCAGTGAAGAAAGCCTACTCCTAATTACTAGTTCACAATGTCTTGTCTCCTTAGAAATTAATCATGCATTACATTCTGATGAATGCATATTTATGCCCACATTTATGCTTTAAAATTAAATTTTTGATGAAATTCATGTGCTTGAATGATTGATTTAAAGAGGATTTGTGATGATTGGAATTTTTGGGTTTGGGAATAAAAAGAGACTTAAAAAGTGATTTTTAGTTGCATTAATTATTCTTGGATGTTCTAATATTTATTTGTGCAGCTGAAATTGAAACTTTATTGGTCCAAATTGCAAATTAAGGCCAAAATAAGATTTTATTTGAAATCCTAATTGGGTGAGAAAGAGGGTTGCCACGTGGCAAGCTCTCATTGGTCGCGCCCTTCCTCAGTCAAAGCTGGTAAAAGTTGGTCAAACAGGGGTTTTGGTGCAATTTTGGAGAATTCTGAAGGGGCTAAAGTGCAAATAGAGGAAATTTTAGGGTATTTGTGCAATTTTGGAAAGTCAGAAAATCTAAAAGATAAAATTCAGTTGTTGAATTTAATTTGGGAATATCAACAGAAAATATCTTCCAAATAATTTTATCATTATCTAAATCTTTTAGTTATTTGGAAGATATAGGATATAAGATAATTGAGTTAATATCTATCAAATATTCTTTAAAACTGATTTAATCTAATGAATATTTGAAAGATATAATATATCAACAGAAAATATCTTATCAACAAACTATTCAGAGTCCAAGCCCAATCAAGCCTATATAAAGAGACCCAAGGGAGGCAGAAAAGGGGACTTCACTTAATTCATTCATTCTCTCATATTCCTCTCACTTTTCTTTCATCTTGTAACTCAATTCATGGAGAGCTAAGCATCTAGGGCTATTCTGCTGTAATTCCATGATGGATTCTGAGGTTACGTTTAATTAATGCAATTGTTTACTTTGATTATTGATTTAAGTTGTTCTCTCTATGTCTTTCATCTCTCTACCTTGTTAAAAGTAAAGATTTTTGCATCATAATGTGTTTGAATCTACATGCATATTGATTATATGAGTTCTAGTGTTTCTAGGTTTAATTAAGAATCTACTTTGATTTACTTTAGGAACTTTCATATGATTAAATGGTTTTTATTATCAATTGAGAATGCACTTTGGTTAGTAGTAATAATTTCAACTATAATTAATTGAGAATTTAATTTGATTGATTAACTTTTAACTTGGTTAGGGGATTTAAGAATAGACATGATTAAACACAATAGAATTTGATTGAGAATGTACTTCGGTTGAATTTATTATGAATAATCTAGAAAGGTTTTGCATTTGATTGAGAATTTACTTTGGTTAAATGCATGATCGCCCTCAAATTAATTAAGAATGTACTTTAATTAATTTGAAACTTAAATAATAATTGATTGAACAATTATTCGTGAATAACCGATGATGAATCTATCTTGGAAAAGCAGTGGAATTAGCCTATTTAATCATAATTGTTTTTAAGTTTCTTATTTATTCTTTAAACATTCTTCAACCATTACTTTTATTCATAAGCATTGCATAACATTCATAAGAGTCAGATATTCGAAAGCAATTCCGTGTTCGTAGGGAGACGACTCAGGGTTACTTTAGCCCTATCTACTTTCTTGGATACTACTTGGCAATACTGAAGTTGCCTTGAAAAGTAGTATTAATTTGATAGCTTCAACGACAACGTATCACATTCGCACAGAAGCTTAAAGGCAACCGATCCTCCTATTCCTATGTCAAGGTAATATTGCTTCTGGGAGAATTTCCCTAGTTCTAGATTTCTCTGTATGTGTCCATATCAACAAAATCAAAGATCATGCACTTGAATGAGTTAAACAAAGCATGCAAAGAGTAAAAAGGAAAAATCGTAACAGTTAATGAAGTAAAGCATATATAATCATCATGGAAGAACTAGATGAACAATGGAAGATATAGAAAAACCCTAGAAAGAGAAGAAGAGAGCCATCACCATCTCCAAATCTATCCCCAAGGGGTGGAAAGTGTGTTTATGTGCTCAAGCCATCAAAAGATACCATCCCTAGGACGTGTGATGGACAAATTTGTAAGCACCAAAATATGATGTCACAAACTTGTTTCACAATCGGCAAGTATGACCGAATCGTTCAAGTAATAAAACTTGGTAAGACCAAGTATCGTTCTTCCCAAAGGACTCACGGCCTAAATTAGTTATGTGGTTTCTTGATTAACTAAGACTTACAAACGAAATATTTGAGTTTAAAATGCAAGACAGAAAATAAACATGTATGCATGAATTTTGATCAATGGCAAAGACAAAAGATAAACACTTTCAATGGAATATATGAATGAATATGTTGTTGGGGGTCAATTTCATCTCATCCACTCTCATATATTTTAGGAATTCAACATTCAAATCATCATTGTTAATGCCACTCTCTAATGTACCATTCTAGATGGCTTCTCCCTAATCAAATAGTTCATACAATTCCTAGCATTCCTAATGATTAGTTCATGAGTGCAGGAGCTTAAAGGCAACCAATAGAATATTGTCAGTATAATATTGGGAGAAATTCCCCGGATCTAGACTTCCCCGTACGTGTCCGTATCGACAAAACCAATAATCATGCATTAGAATGAGTTAAACAATGCAAGCATTGAGCAAAGAGGAAAAACCCTAACTAATGATGAAAGAAAGCATATGTCTTAATTCAAAGATGTACTCAACAGATTCCATATATGAGAGCTTCAAGAGATTACATTGATTCCCCAACAAACATACAAGGTTTAGTTCACCATATTCATGGTGAACCTAGATGAATAACAATGAAAGTATGAAAGAATAAACCCAATAAAGGTGAAGAGGTAGCCTGAGCATCCAAGATCCTCCTTCAAAGGGGTGAAAAAGAGAGTGTTTGCCTCGTTTCTGCCAAAGATACCTAATTCTAGGACGTGCAAGCCCTTATATACTAATCTAGAGTTACAAAAGATTACAAAAGCCCAAGCCCAAAAAGTGCCGCTCAGCGGTATTTACCGCTCAGCGGTGATTGCGCGTCTTCTTTCTTCCCCTCAGCGGCCATTTTGCCCCTCAGCGGTTCCAACGTCACCTCTTGAGTGCCGCTCAGCGGTAGTTTGCCGCTGAGCGGTGCCTTCGACTTCTCCTTTTTGCACTCTTTCTTGTCTTTTCTAATGTCCTCTCTCTTATTCTTCACTTCTTTCACCAAATTCACCTCAAAACCTGCACAAAAACACTTAAATCAAGCATAAACCTGTCCAGCTCTCTTATTTCTGAAAATATAAACAAAAGGCATGATTTCAAGCTAGTTTCTAAGTCTAAAGGTTGCTTTTAGTATCAACTTTAAGCATGAAAATAACAGTTTTTCAACTGTTATCACAACCCCAAACTTAGAACTTTGCTTGTCCTCAAGCAAATAAAATGTAACTCCATCTCCAACCAATTCATATGATGGTTCACTCATTCAAAATCCTCTTTTCAAGATAAGTAATAACTTCACTCAAACTTAAGACCAAGAGTTCAATCAAGATGTGCACATGCTTTAGTGTTCACAAAGTCATTTAAATTCCAACAAATGCTATTTTTCATGAATGATCAATCAATTAAGCATGGATGTTCATGTGCTTATGGAATATTTCCTCACTAGGTAAAGTGTTTCACTCAACACACAAGTGTATAAGAGGTAAAGTGTTTCACTCATTCTCTCCACTATCACAATGTCACATGAATCAACTTTGCCTTTCATTTAACCACAATCAAATACATTCACAAGCATGCATCATCACAAGGACTTTTCAATGGCTTATAATGTGGCTGGGCTAACAAGAAAATTGGTTTTTCTGGATCACAAAATCCTTGAGTTAAGAGAATCATAACAACACAATCTTCTTATTCATTCCCAACTTTCTTTTGCCTTTGCTTTTGCATTTGCATTGAGCTTTGCTTCTTTTTCTTTTCTTTTCTTGGCATATTCTTACTTTTTAGCTGTTAGCTCAATGCTTTTTCCTTTTTCATGTTTCCCCAATAACCCCAAACTTGAACATTTAACAATACCACACAAGATCTTCTACTTAACTCAAGGTAAAGATTTTCAATCAAGGGTGTTCAGTGTATATTTAAGGCTAAGGGTTCAAAGGATAGAACACAACGTGTTCTCTTTTAGAAGGCTAACTTTATGAATTTGGCCAATAAAAAGGGTTTCAAAAACACGGCCTTTGATCATATGATGCAAAACAAGCAATTGATTCAATCATAGAAAACCTGGGCAAAGTCATTCATGCTTTCAAAGTAATAGCATTCAACAATAACAACTCTGGAGCTCAAAACCTCACATATAAGCTCATTCACATTTGACATACACATCCTGCTTAATTTCACAATCACAATCATGATATTATGCATTTGTTCACAAAGCTTGTGAATCACCTGTATAAGCATTTTAATGTGCACATCATCTCAACATCAATCAATCAATAAGCATCATCAAGCATTACTTATCAAACCATCACAGTTAATAGCAAACCATCATAACAAACCAGGTGTTCAATAGAGTACATCAAACCCTAATCTAAAAACAAAAACAAATAAGTTCAGAAAACTTAAACCACAAAGCATAAGTCCTGCTCTAGTTATGATAGCATTCATCAGTAAATGCTATCTCAACTCCTCCTCAATCTGAGCTGTCCTCTGTATCCTCCTTCTTCTTGGATCTTATAGTCTTGATTCTTTTTGCCCGATGAGGAGGCCATCCCTGCATCAAACATAATTCACAAAACCAAAAGATACATTGTTAAGCATTAGTAAACCATAATGAAGAAATCAGCCCCTTCAATGATGCTCTCTCCCAACCCCAAACTTAGATGGAAAACTAGTGAGCAAGTGAGTGGAAGAGAAATTTTCTTAAGAGGGAAGAGTAAAAAGATGTGGAAACCTAAGAGAAGGTATGTGGGAGTGTTTGTGCAGAGAAGAGCTTGAAAGACTGAGAAATTACGCAGCTTAGGGTTTAAAAATACCCTAATGGGCTCGGGTTCCGCTAAGGGGAACTAAAGCCCATCTGCGAGAGTACCGCTCAGCGGTAATTGCCGCTCAGCGGCACTTTCGTGATGTGCCCTTCTCCTTCTTTTCATTACCTGCGTGCCTTCCCTACATGTGCCTCATAGGTTCCCTGCAATTCATTGTTAAAGATGCTTATGCAAATCCTAACTAAAAATAAACAAACAGAAACCAATCAATCAACTGGGTTGCCTCCCAGGTAGCGCTTGTTTAACGTCACGAGCCTGACCCAAATTCCACCAGCACCCATCAGTAGGTGTTTCCAACTTACCAACACCCATCAGTAGGTGCAAAATCTTCTCACCAACACCCATCAGTAGGTGTTACAAACCTAGTATCCTTCAGTAGATACTTGTCCACATAGCATCCTTCAGTAGATGCTAAATCCAACAAAATAATGTCCACAATAATGTTCATAAATTACAAGTTACACAACCAAAATAAAACAAATCAAAAGTTTGTAAATCCACTGGGTTGCCTCCCAGCAAGCGCTTCTTTAACGTCACTAGCTTGACCCTGTTAAAGCTCACGTTCCATCTTCTTTATAGTTGATGTAGTCCTTCCACCAACCTTTCAACTGCTTCCTTTGGACTGTTTTGGACTCTCTAGAATATGGAGACTCTATCTCTATCATCTCCTTCTCTTTAAAGCCTTTTATAACCCACAACTTGTTCTTGAGTCTTACAGGTGTGCCAAGTTGGAGTCTTATTTTCTTCCAGTCTCTAGGAACTTCTTCTCCTTTTCCAATCTTTTCTACCTTGGGTACCTGAAAATACAAACAATGGTTATCAGAAACCTCAAGATTTTTATTTTTACCTCTAGTTATGGGTGCATCTTGAAATGCAGCTTTATAACTGGCTTCTTCCTCCTTTGCTTGTGTTTCATCTTTGAAGACATCCACCACCACTCTCTCCTCTCCGTCTTGGAGAACCACTATACCTTCATTCACATCTATGATAGCCCTGGCCGTTTTCATAAACGGTCTTCCAAGTATAAAAGGTATCTTCTCGGTTTCCATCTTCATCACCACAAAGTCTGCCAAGAACTGAAGTTTGCCAACACAAACTACAATGTCTTCTGCAATCCCACATGGCTCCTTTGAAGATCCATCAGCCATTACAAGATTAACCTTTACAGGTTTTATTTCAACATGGCCAATTTGCTCCAATAGAGAATAAGGCATCAAGTTAACACTTGAGCCTAAATCAAGGAGAGCTTTCTTTACCTTTTTCTTCCCTATAATGCAAGGGATAGAAAAACTGCCTGGATCTGCTGCTTTTGGTGGGAATGATTCTTTCTTAACAGTTATACACTTTTCTTCCTCATCCTCTCTACGTCTTCTTTTTGTAGAGGTTCCTTCATCTGATTTGGTGTAAACTGCTATTTTCTGTAGAATTTGTTCCCAAGGAGCTTCATTATCAACCATTTTGAATAAATCTGTGAAATCCATTGGTTTCTCCTGATTTGTTAGAAAAGGAAAAGTGTCCTTTCTTTCTTCTTCTCTTTCTCTTCTGTTTCATCTTCTTCCAACTCAATGATCTCTTCATTTACACTCTTGACCACTTTGCACTCTTCTCTGGGGTTAACCTCAGTATTAGCCCCAAAGTTTCTGTTGGGTCTTTCTTCCAATTGCTTGGTGATCTGACCCATCTGAATCTCCAAATTCTTTATAGCAGCTTCAGTGCTCTTTTGAGAAGATTCAGTTTTCTGTGAATTGCTGAAGAGTTTCTTCCAACCTTGTTGATCTGTCATTAAGCATAGATAATTGTTGCCACAAGGTTGGTTGCTGCTGCTGCTTATTATACTGATTAGCCTGCCCAGTTTGTCCTTGGCCAATGCTTGGATGTGGTTTCCAACCCTGATTATAATTCCCTTGACGGTATGGAAACTGATTAGCCATGAAGTTAACATCCTCCACGGCCTCCACTGGAAAAGCACACTGGCCATTTATGTGATCACCTCCACATAGTTCGCACAACTGGGTTTGTATCTGGGCAGCAGACTTCAACTCTTTAGGTAATTGAGCCAAAGTTTTTGTCAGAGTCTCTAGCTGTTGAGTTAGAATTTTATTCTGTGCTAGCAGAGCATCATGCGTTTGTAATTGTAGAACCCCTTTCTGTGGCATAGGAGCTCCTCTTTCATTGTGCAGCTCATTATCACTTGTAGCCATATTTTCAATGATTTCAGTTGCTTCCTCTGGAGTCTTCCATTTGATATTGCCTCCAGCTGAGGCATCTAGCATCATCTTGGTTTGTGAACCAAGCCCTCCAAGGAAAGTTAGGACTACTTCTTGATCTTCAAAGCCATGCGTGGGAGTTTTACGTAACAAGCTTTTATACCTATCCCATGCATGTCCAAGTGATTCTTCCATGCCCTGCTTGAATGAAGATATCTCTTGCTTTCCCTTAGTCACTTTAGATTGTGGGAAGTATTTATTCAAAAACTTTGCAACCACTGCTTCCCACTCCGTGAAACTTTCTTCTGGAAAAGAGTTCAACCAAAGCTTAGCATTGCCTCCCAATGAGAAAGGAAACAAGCTAAGTTTGATAGCTTCGTCTGGCACCCCATTAATCTTGACCGTGTTACAGATCTCATTAAATGTTGTAAGGTGCTCATATGGGCTTTCATGTGATAACCCATTAAATTGATTACTCTTTACCAGTTGAATTAATGCTGGTTTGACCTCCATGTTGGCTGCATTGACTCTAGGTCGAGCTATGCTATTGAAGTGCTGAGGTCCAGCAAGATTAGTGTAATCTGCAAGAGTTCTTCTAGCATTATTATTGTTCTCCATACTCCCTGTGCTATGAACAGAACCTTGTGGTGATGATTGTAGGAGAGTTTCAGGAGAAGGGAAAAGTTCTCTGGACGTTCTGATTCTTCTCCTCCTTCTACTCTCGTCTAGCCCTTCAAGTAGTGGTTCTGTTGTTTTCTTACTTCTAGTTCGAATTGCCTCCTGCATGCACAAGAAAACAAAACCCTAGAAAAGATTTGTTAGCACAAAAAGATATAGAAGAAAATAAAGATTGAAAAGATATAAGAAGATAAAAGATTTAGAAGATAGAATCAAATAAAATAAATAAAACCTAATCTAAAAAATAAAATCTAATCTAAAAGATAAAATAAAATAAAATCTAACCTAACCTAAAAGATAGAATAAGAATAAAATAAAATCTAACCTAAAAAGATAAAAGATAAAATCTAATAAAATAAAATAAAATCTAATCTAAAAAATAAAATAAAATCAAATAAAAACCGAAAAATAAAAAACAGAAAATAAAAACAGAAAATAAAAAAAAAAAAAAAAAAAAAAAAAAAAAAAAAAAAAAAAAAAACAGAAAAACAAAAACAGAAAAAATAAAATAAAATCAAATAAAATACAAACTGAAAATATAAACAGAAAAATAAAATAAAATAAAATAAAAATTCGAAATTTAAATAAAATAAAAAAAAATAAGTCAAAGATAATCAATAATCACACAAATTAACCAGTTAAACCACGAGTCCCCGGCAACGGCGCCAAAAACTTGATGGACAAATTTGTAAGCACCAAAATATGATGTCACAAACTTGTTTCACAATCGGCAAGTATGACCGAATCGTTCAAGTAATAAAACTTGGTAAGACCAAGTATCGTTCTTCCCAAAGGACTCACGGCCTAGTTTAGTTATGTGGTTTCTTGATTAACTAAGACTTACAAACGAAATATTTGAGTTTAAAATGCAAGACAGAAAATAAACATGTATGCATGAATTTTGATCAATGGCAAAGACAAAGATAAACACTTTCAATGGAATATATGAATGAATATGTTGTTGGGGGTCAATTTCATCTCATCCACTCTCATATATTTTTAGGATTCAACATTCAAATTCTCATTGTTAATGCCACTCTCTATGTACCATTCTAGATGGCTTCTCCCTAATCAAATAGTTCATACAATTCCTAGCATTCCTAATGATTAGTTCATGAGTGCAGGAGCTTAAAGGCAACCAATAGAATATTGTCAGTATAATATTGGGAGAAATTCCCCGGATCTAGACTTCCCCGTACGTGTCCGTATCGACAAAACCAATAATCATGCATTAGAATGAGTTAAACAATGCAAGCATTGAGCAAAGAGGAAAAACCCTAACTAATGATGAAAGAAAGCATATGTCTTAATTCAAAGATGTACTCAACAGATTCCATATATGAGAGCTTCAAGAGATTACATTGATTCCCCAACAAACATACAAGGTTTAGTTCACCATATTCATGGTGAACCTAGATGAATAACAATGAAAGTATGAAAGAATAAACCCAATAAAGGTGAAGAGGTAGCCTGAGCATCCAAGATCCTCCTTCAAAGGGGTGAAAAAGAGAGTGTTTGCCTCGTTTCTGCCAAAGATACCTAATTCTAGGACGTGCAAGCCCTTATATACTAATCTAGAGTTACAAAAGATTACAAAAGCCCAAGCCCAAAAAGTGCCGCTCAGCGGTATTTACCGCTCAGCGGTGATTGCGCGTCTTCTTTCTTCCCCTCAGCGGCCATTTTGCCCCTCAGCGGTTCCAACGTCACCTCTTGAGTGCCGCTCAGCGGTAGTTTGCCGCTGAGCGGTGCCTTCGACTTCTCCTTTTTGCACTCTTTCTTGTCTTTTCTAATGTCCTCTCTCTTATTCTTCACTTCTTTCACCAAATTCACCTCAAAACCTGCACAAAAACACTTAAATCAAGCATAAACCTGTCCAGCTCTCTTATTTTTGAAAATATAAACAAAAGGCATGATTTCAAGCTAGTTTCTAAGTCTAAAGGTTGCTTTTAGTATCAACTTTAAGCATGAAAATAACAGTTTTTCAACTGTTATCAACGTGCAAGTCCTTAAATCGAACATAAAAATAACAGAAAACAGGTCCAAGCCCATAAAAATAACAGAAAACATGTCCAAGTCCATAAAAATGGCGCTCAGCGGCACTTTTGCCACTCAGCGGTAAGTGCGGCTCTTCAGACTGAAGCTCAACTACATTTTTAGCCCTCAGCAGTGATTTCGGCACTTCAAAACTGCCGTTCAGCAGTAATTACCACTCAGCGCAACTTTTTTTGCACTCTGATTGACTTTTCTGCATTTTGGTTGACTGGTTCACTTGTTGACTTTTCTAATTGACTGGTTGACTTTTCTGCATTCTGGTTGACTTTTCTGCATTCCAACCATTCGGTACTTTAACTCTTCTTTCAAATCATTCCAATAGCCTACAAAATCAAGGGATTCTAGCACAAAACCATTAAATTCACCTTCAACTCTCTTATCCACAAAATTAAAGCAAAAACATGAGTTCAAGCAAGTTTCTAAATCAAAAAGGGTGTTTTAATATCAAAATTAAGTATAAAAATAACGGTTTTTCAACCGTTATCAGTGATGCTTGTCAAAAAAGGAAGCAAACAAAGACATCCTTTAAAAACAAGAGAAAGGTGTCTACCACTATACCTCTTGAACTTCTACATATGGATTTTTTGGTCCCTCAAGAGTCAAAAGTCTTGGAGCAAATATGTATGGATTGGTAATTGTTGATGATTAATCTAGATATACTTGGACGTATTTTATTGTTGCCAAAAGTGAAACTTTCAGGGTATTCAAGAAGTTTGCAACTATGATACAAAATGAAAAGGAGCTCAAGATCAAGTCTATTATAAGTGATCATGGCAGGGAGTTTCAAAATGAATTATTTGATGACTACTATGCAGAAATGGGAATTTCTCATAACTTCTCTACACCCAGAACTCCTCAGCAAAATGAAGTTGTTGAGAGAAAGAATAAGGCCTTGGAAGAGCTTGCAAGGACAATGCTGAACGAAAGAGATCTACCAAAGTAATTCTAGACAGATGCAATCAGCACGGGATGCTATGTACTTAACAGAACAATAATCAGATATATGCTGAAGCTTACACCCTACGAGTTGTTCAAGGGAAGGAAACCAAAAACCACACACTTGAGAATCTTTGGTAGTAAGTTCTTTGTGCTGAGCAATGGTAAAAAGAGTCTAGGCAAATTTGATTCTAAAGCCAATGAGGCTAATTTTATTGAATACTTTCTTTCTAGTAAAGCATATAAAGTGTACAATAAGAGAACTCTATGTGTGGAGGAATTTGTGCATGTTGCTTTTGATGAATACATTGATAATGCCACTAACCAAATTGAGCAAGGTCATACCCGACTCAAATTAATATGCAATTAAGTGCAGTATAATACTAGGAAATGACTCATAGGTCATCCCTCAAGGACAAACTTACTCTGTTAAAGGTTCAGACACAAAATGGGGGGGTTGCGAAGATTTGTGCTAAATAAAATTAATTCAACAAGAAATGCAGATTAAACAGTTATTAAAAATGGTTGATCGCTAGCTCAATTACAATGCTTCCAATCATAGATTAGCAACAATAAACACTACTCTAACTCCTAATTCAACACAAGTTAACCAACTAAGCGAAGACTAACCATGTTTTCATAATTGCAAACTAAGTGAATGCAATGCACAAGTTTAATCAATTCTGCACCATACAGTCCAATCAACTAAGTGAAAATTAAACACCAATTAGGCAACTAAGCATATACCCAATCGCAAGCACAAAAGCGAAAATTAATCTAACTCCCAATTTGCTAATGACCAACCAAGCACACTTAAGCTAACATTAAAACAAAATTAACACAACCAAACAGAATTTAAAACATTGAAGTAAATGTGGACATAAAAACTAGTGTGAAAATGAGAAACCCAACGATATTATTAGGGAGGCCGAACGGTACTAACAATGACCGGACGATCCTAACAGTGAAGTGTGTTAGGAACCGAACGGTACAAATTAGTACAGCTAGAATGACGGAGAGGAGAAGAAAGGTAGGGACGACGAATTAGAAACCGAACAGTACAAATTAGTAAAGTCGAACTGTACTAATAGTGAACCGAACAGTTTTAACAGTGAAGTGTGTTAGAAGCTGAACGGTACAAATTAGTATAAGAGGTATGAGGAAGAAGAGAAGATAAGCAGAAAGGAAGAGCTAGAAGTCGAACGGTACAGACAGTGGCTGAACGATTCTAACAATTATCAGCTAGGGAAACGAAAATGAGCAAGCGAATGGAAACGAGAAAGGGAAACTATTGCAATTAGTTCTAAAACGAGTTCATACATAATAAAGTTGAACGATATTACATCAATAAAATGCAAATCAGATCAAAATGCCGAAGCTACAACACCAGAAAAACAAACAAGAACAAGTCGAACGGTACCAACAATGACGTATGTTAGAGTCTGAAAAGTATCAAAAGGAATAGCATCGCAAAATTAAAACGCAAAAAGAATCAAAACGCAACTGAACTGAACGAAACTGCAAAGCTGAAACAAAAATATGGGAACAAAAATGAAAAGTAAAAAACTGATTGCAACAACAAATGAATAGTAAAAAACTGATTGCAACAACAGATGAATAGTAAAAACCAATTGCAACAGCAATTGAACAATAAAAAACTGATTACAACAGCATACGAACAGTAAAACCCGATTGGCAACAGCAAATGAATAGAAAAAACCGATTGGCAGCCGCAAATGACAAGAGAAAATGTAAATGAAGAAGAAACTTGAGTAAAGAAACAAATTCAACTATGAAATTGCAAAGAGAATGAGTTCAATACATGAACAGTAAAAGAAACCAAAAACTAAAACCCCCAAAGGGGGAAAGAAGAAAACGCCCCCAAGTTGCAAAAGACCTAGAGCCAAAACATAAAATGAGATGGGAGGAAGAGAAGTGAAATATGATTTTTGGGTTTATAGACCCCAAATTACAAAAATGCCTTTCTAATGGGCTTCTCCCAAACGTTGACCAAAAATGGGTCCAAAGTCATAAAGTTTGACCCAAAACTAAAATAATTAAAATTACAAAATGAAATTAGACACAATTATTGACGTGGCCACACTCTTATTATCCCAAAATATGTTACCAAAATTGCCTTGCAAACAATAATTGGAATAATTAAGCCCAAATAATTCAAATTAATTGAAATAAGAATTATTAGTCAAATTAAGCCCAAATAATGAAAATGAGACAATAATGGAGAATTAAACACAATTTGGTGCGAAAAGCTAAGTGAATAGTATAAAATAGTGACTCATCACAAATGCATTCTAGAAAGTGTGTAGATGTAGGTGAGGAGGAAGAAAGTGAAGAAATTCAGGAAAATGAAACTCCAAAGGTTACTACTGATCCTCCTAGAGTTGAATCTGTGAAAGAATGGAAGACTCCAAGAAATGTGTCTACCAGCAACATCATTGGGGACATTGCAAGAGAAGTGTCTACAAGAAGGCAGCTCAACCAATTCTACAATAACATTGCATATTATTAAAGTAGAATGGCTCAATTTCTCACACCAAGAGGGGAGGGTGAATTGGTAAAATGTAAAAACAAAATCTTTTAAAATCTTTTTCACAGAAATGATGCCTTGATACTTTTTTTGAATCACAAGATAAAAGATTTTCAATGCAGCGGAAACTTAATCGAATGAATGCAGAACATAATCGATTTAATAAAGAGAGTAGGGATGAGAAAATTCAAACACTGTGTTTTTATACTGGTTCGGCCAAGCCTACATCCAGTGTCCTTCCAACAACAGGAAGCCAATGCACTATAATGATCAAGGTTTTTACAACAAGGCTTTTATAGCGAGCACACGTCAAAAATATAAAACAACTCTCTAACCCTCTAATCAAAATATAGGCAGTACACAAACTAGACCAGCAACAAGAATCCCCTCTACTACCGTCTAAACCCTTTGAGGCACCCTCAAAGTCAAGAATGCCTGATAACGGTTGATTTCACCGTTATTTGGGATTAAATTTTGATAATAAATGAACCCTTTTTGACTTAGGAACTTGCTAGTTCTCTTGCTTTTAGCTTATTTTGTTGAGTAAGAGAGTTGAGGTTATACTTGAGGATTTTATCACTAAATTCCCTTGATTTTGTAGGAAACTAGGATGAATTGGAAGAGGAGTTAAATTGTCAAGAAGTTGGAACTCAGAAATGACAGAAAGAGCCCTAGAAGAGAAGGTTGCAGAAGGTCACATCATGCCTGGGCGCCATTTTCTGGACCCGCAATGTTGGAGGTCTCACACCCATGCCTGGGCGCCCTTCCTGGGGCGCTGAGTGCCATTTCTCTCACAAGCTCGTTTGGGCACCGTAAGTGGGGGTGCTGAGCGTTGGCGACGTTGGCCCATGATCCAATTCAGTTGTATATAAGGACTTGGATGTCCTAGAGGGAGTATCTTTTGACATAAGGGATGCAAATTCAGGCATTTCCAACTCCTTGGAGGCAGAAGTGGATGCGGAAGCTCTCCTCTTCAGTTTTTAGGGTTTATCTTTCATTCTCATTTCATTGTACATCTAGTTTCTCCATGACAAGGGGGAACTAAATTTAATTTGTTGTTGGGGAAAGATGTAACCTCAAACTCTCATGTATTTGAATTGATTCCAATTTATATATGCTTCTTTCATTAATTGTTAGGGTTATTCTCCTTTGCTCTACGCTTGTTATGTTTAACTCATTCATGAAATGATTTTTGGTTTTCTTTGTTGTTGACAAATACCTAGCAACCTAAAACTGGGGAGTTTCTCCCAAGGGAACTATTGCCTAGATGATGCGACTGTCGCGACCCATCAAATTTGATGTGCATTAAAAATGCAGTATAGTGCTAGGAAGTGACTCCTAGGTCGTCTCTCAAGGACCAAATGTGGTTCGAGTCTTAGGTCAAACACGTAGCGGGAGGAGTTTTGGAAGTATTTTTGTTATTAGAAGTGAACTAAATTAAAACTGGAAATTAAATACAACCAATCATAATTGAAAACACTAAAATAAATGAACAAAGCATGAAGACCGAACAGTCCTACAGATGACCGAATGGTTCTACATTGAGACCGAACGATTTCTAAAACAAGTGAGGAAATTGGAAATGCAAGAAGATAAAGAAGTTGAACATAACAGACAGCATGAAAACAATAAATTGAATGG
Source organism: Vigna umbellata (assembly GCF_029865625.1). NCBI lineage: Eukaryota > Viridiplantae > Streptophyta > Magnoliopsida > Fabales > Fabaceae > Vigna > Vigna umbellata. The sequence continues at coordinate 2,416,685 of NC_142170.1, forward strand.
TCCTAGAGCAAGATGTGTGATCTAATTAACATGCAAGAAATAAATGACAAAACACATCAATGCTCTTAAATTGCAATGTTGAACTAACAAATTAAATGCACATTGGAATAAAGCTTGGAAATTGTAAATCAAAATCACCACCGATTCAAGCATCAAGACAATGTAAAGAGACTTTTTTAGAGCTAAAGCAAAATAAAAGACAAATCAAAGAAAATGCTTTTCTAAATAAAATGCAAATGAGCGTGTGTGCTCTTAATTGAAAACGCTTCCTCCAACGCTGGACTTCACATTGTACTCACTCCCTCAATAATCAAGCACCGTCTACTACCATGCTACTAAAGAAAGTCACCATCCTATTCTAAAGAAACGAAGAATTTAAAACCAAGAGCCGCGTAGTGCCTTTCCCTTCCAACCGTGACAACACACCACTTTCTCCATATTGGACGTGTAGTTGTGTGCCTCTTCAAAATGGAAAAATTTGTGTGTCCAAACATGGGTGGCGGTTGTCCTTCACACGTCCAGCTCCTCCGTGAAGCCACACACTTCTCAACGTGCTAAAATGAAAAGGGCGGATTAAAAGAAAATGCAACCAATTCCAGTATTAGTGTTCTCCTCTCCGAAAGATTCATACAAAATGTTTTTAAAAATAAAAGAAAAGCTCTCCCCTTTCACGTTACAGCCCCTTCATTCATTTGAAATTTAATGTGCTTCTCTAATTGAAAGATTGAATGTGCCTTCCGGCTGCGGCTACTGCAACAAGAAAAGACGATATATATGCCACCTGTAATGTGCTTCCTAAAAGCCAAAAAAACCTGCCCTCGCTGGATGCTCCGTAAAAATTGTCATGGGCCGTCCGTGTGTTTTCTTTCTTCCCCGTCACACCACTTCCATTTGAGTCTGCGTGCACGACTTCTCCCCAGGATTAATTTCTCATGCCTAAAGCCCATCATCAGCGTTTTCTTATTCCAGTTGTGGACCTCCCATTTTTTCGTGGGCCTCTCTTGCCTTTAAAAATGGAATAGCTTGCTGTCAGCGTGTTACTCGCATGAAAGTCCAGTTGCACCTCCTCTTCAAGCCCTCATGAATCAGCACATGCTTGTGGGCCATGATGTCTTGGACGTGCCAAGTGTGGGTCGTGTGTTGCTTTCCTTTTCTCCAACGTGCAGCGCTGGATCCTCTCGAATTTGAAAATCCCAGGACCTAATGCAGAATTAATTATTAGGGATGCAAGGGATTGTGGTCTAGCAATTAAGGATAGGCTTTCTTCGCCGAGGGATCAGGTTTTAAGTAATTTAGAGAGTGACGTTAACAAGTTAATGAAGAAGATTAATATGCATGAGAGTGATTAGGTGAAATCTAAACCCAACAACATTATCATCTCATATTATCAACTTCATCCTTTCATACTAGTGTTTAGCCTCAATTGATCAAATTGCATTCATGTTTATTTTTATTACATTTGCATTCAAAAACCCCAAAATTTGTTTTTTAGAGTCTTAATTAGTTAATTAATTACATGACAGTCTAGTGTCGTGAGTCTCTTGGGAAACGATACTTGAGAAACTGGAAAGAACTTTGTGAAAGTCATTAAAATGCATTGAGCAAAAGCAAAAAGCAAAAGAGAAGAGAAGAAAGAAAAGAAAAGGTTAAGCTCAATGCAAGTAAAGTTGGGAATAACTTAAAGATTGGTTTCTCACATAAAAGAAGAAAGAGAGTTATTTTTAATGTGAATAAATGAATTTTGCACTCTCTTACTCAAGAATTTTGTTGTCTAGAAAAAACAATTTTGTTCTTAGCCCGGTCATGTTACAAGCCTTGAAAAGTCCTTGTGATGATAACTTGCTTGTGAGTGTGTTTGATATGTGGTTAAATGAAAGGTAAAGTTTATTCATGTGACATTGTGATGGTAGAATGTAAGAGTGTCACCTCACTATACACCATTGAGTTTGAGTAAAATACTTTTGAGTGCTTGAGTGAAACACTATCTTTGGTGAGGAATTGTTCCATGATTGTATGATAACATTCTTGCTTAGTTGTTGATTATTCATAAGGTTTGCATCTGTTGTGTATGTCTTGATTATGTGAGCACCACGGTTGAAGCTTGATTTGCTAAAGCATCATTATATCTTGACTAATCTTTCTATGATGAGCAGACATGAGTGATTTACTTATCTTGTAGGAAAATGTTTTTTGGTGTGCTAGACCAGTGTAGTATGACTATTTTGTTTAAGCCAAGTTACATTTTGCTTAAGGACAAGCAAAGTTTCAAGTTTGGGGTTGTGATAACGGTTGAAAATACTATTATTTGTGATTCAATTTTGATATTAAGTCAATCCTTTGTTACTTACAAGCTTCCTTGAACTCTTGTTTTTAGTATAATTTTGTGAATAAGTGAGTAGAGGGTATACTTGATGAGTTTATCACTAAATTCCCTTGATTTTATAGGTTATTGGTATCATTTGGAAGAAGAGCAAAAGTATCCAGGAGTTGGAATTCAAGAGGGACAATCAAAGCATAAAAAACAGAGCACAAGAGGTCACGCACGGTGCTTGGGTGACTGAGCGCCAGTTTGTGTAGTGTAGGGCGCCTTAGCGCCAGCTTTGTACTGTAGGGTGCCTAGGCGCCCCAGAAAAACACTTGAGCACAAGCTTTCTCCCATACCACGCCTGGGCGCCCCACTTAGGGAGCTGAGCGCCAGCAAAATGGGCTTGGACCCCTTTTATCTTATTTTTATGTTCTATTTAAGGACTTGGACGTCCTAGGGATTGTATCTTTTGATGGCTTGAGCACAGAAACACACTTTTTAGTCCTTTAGGGGAAGATTTGGGGATGTGACAACTCTCCTTTTCTCTTTCTAGGGTTTTTCTGTCTCTTTCATTCTTTCATTCTGTTGTTCATCTAGTTTCTTCATGACGATGGAGAACTAAACTCTTTTGTTGTTGGAGAAGATGTAACCTCTAAACTCTCATGTATTTGAATTTGTTTAGAATTATTATATGCTTCTTTCATTAATTGTTATGGATTTTTTCCTTTACTGAATTGTTATATTTTATGATTTTTATGAGTATCAGGTGATATCTTACGAATCACGATCTCAAGAATTTCCCCCAAAAGCAATATTGCTCAGGGATGGGGGTATGAGTTTTGGTCGTCTTAAGCTCCTAATCATAATGTAGGGATGCAAGGGATTGTGGTCTAGTAATTAAGGATAGGCTTTCTTCGCCGAGGGATCGGGTTTTAAGTAATTTAGAGAGTGGCGTTAACAAGTTAATGAAGAAGATGAATTCTTATATGCATGAGAGTGATTAGGTGAAATCTAAACCCCAACAACATTGTCATCTTATATTATCAACTTCATCCATTCATTCTAGTGTTTAGCCTCAATTGATCAAATTGCATTCATGTTTATTTTTATTGCATTTGCATTCAAAAACCCCAAAATTTGTTCTTTAGAGTCTTAATTAGTTAAGTAATTACATGATAGTCTAGTGTCGTGAGTCTCTTGGGAAACGATACTTGGTCTTACCATTTATTATTACTTGATCTGATTCGGTACACTTGCTGACATCTTAACAATAGTTCAGCTCACGTCTATTGCGTTCGGTTTCTAGCTTTTCTTTCTTGCTTTTCTTTTCCTCTCTCTCATATCGTTCGACTTTTAACTTTTCCTCTAATTTTCTTTTCCTCTCCCTCATATCTGCTTTACTAATTTGTATCGCTCGGCTTTTAACACACCTCATTGTTAGAACCGTTCAGTTCACTGTTAGTATCGGTCGGCTTGTAGCTTTTCCTTCCTCCTTTTCTTCTCCTCTCCTTCATACCAGTTGTACTAATTTGTATCGTGCAATTCCTAACACACTTCATTGTTAGGTTCGATCATCGTTAGTATCGTTCGGTTTCCCTAATAATATCGTTCGGTTTCTCATTTCGAACTAGTTTTTATGTCCACATTTAATTCATTATTTTCAATTCTATTTGGTTTTGTTAATTTCATTTTAATGTTAGCTTAAGTGTGCTTGGTTGGTCATTAGCAAAATGGCATTATTTTCCTTGAGATTGTTGGTCTTTCATGTGATCTCGCTGTTTTAACCTTGCTCCATATTTAACTATGTTCTATGCTTGCAATTGGGTATACACTTAGTTGCCTAATTGTATCTAATCTTCGCTTAGTCGATTAAACCACATTTGCTTAATCTGTGGCAGCGTAGAAATGATTAAATTGGAACATTGTGTTTGCTTAATTCGCTTTTATGAAAGCATGATTGGTCTTTGCTTAGTTGGTTAATTCATGTTAGATTAGGGGTTAGAGGAGTAAGTAATTGTGTTGGAAGTGTGATTTTGCGGTTTTGATTTAGCTCAACATTCAATCTGTTTTGTGCTTGCGATTGGGTATACGCTTAGTTTCCTAATTGGTGTTTAGTCTTCGCTTAGTTGATTGGACTGTACGGTGCAGAATTGATTGAACTTGTGCATTACATTCGCTTAGTTTGCAATTATGAAAACATGGTTAGTCTTCGCTTAGTTGGTTGGATCAGGAGTTAGAGCAGTGTTTATTGTTGTTAATCTGTGATTGGAAGCATTCTAATTGAACTAGTGACCAACTATTTTTAATGACTGTTTAATCTGCATTTCTTGTTGAATTAATTTTAGTTAGCACAAATCTTCGGAACGCCCCCTCCCCCCGCCTATACAAAGTGTTCGACCTATTGACTGAACCACATTTGGTCCTCGAGAGACGACCTAGGAGTCACTTCCTAGTATTATACTGCACTTAATTGCATATTAAATTTGATTCGGGTACGACCTCAATCAGTCACTATGATTTGAAGGAGTTTTGCAAGATCATTGTTGTGCCTATGTGAGGATTCAGCATGAGCCTTACCTTATGTATTTTGGAACGATTTCTAAGGAGAATCTAAAGGCAAAAAGACTCCTAATAGCTCCCAGAAAGGAGATGTGAGTCACAAATGGACAAGCTTAAGAACCAAGTCCTTCCTAGCCAGAGTGTCTTTGGATGTTCTTACCTTAGTTTCTAGGTAGAAATCTTTCTAAACATTTTCAAATGCAAAAATGAAATGATCCTAGAAACCAAACGAAGGTTTATCTAAATGTAATGCGTATACCTATATACCACGAAGACTTAAAAAATAAAAGGCATTCAAGCAATTTAAAGAAATCAAGAAAGAGGGGGTTTTGTATCATAGTAGGCAAAAATGAAGGAGATATTACGAGAATAGACAAGTCGTAGGGGCCCAGACGACTTCTAATGAAGAAGTCGTGCACCCCATGCACGACTTCACCCTGACACAGTGGCAGAGGTGATGTCGTGCTCCCCAAAAATGACTTTAGGGCATGGTAATCAATTACTAGAGACTTGTACTCGATTACAAAGCCATTTTTCATAAAAAAAATTAAAAAAAATTGTTGTATGGGGTTAACGACTTCTCTTTTTGAAGTCGTGCACCCCTGACATTTTTACTTTTTTTTATATTTTTTAATTTTTTATTAATTAAAATCATTTATAATTTGTAAATAATATTTTTTAATGTATTTAATATAATTAAAATTATATTTAATTAATAATTAAATTTTTTAATATTATTAAATAAATAAATTTTATGATTTTAATTATTTTTGTAATTAAATTAAATTTTTTATAAAATAATTTTAATTAAATAATTTATAACTATAATTATTGTAATTATGTAATTAAAAATTGAAAAACAATTATATTTCATTATAATTTATTTTTTTGAATTTTTATTATTATAGAATATTTCTTACAAAATATAATTAATTAATAACATTTTTTCATTATATACTATTTAATTAATAAAAATACTAAATACAAACTATTTAAATTAATAAAAAAACAAAATAATTAAAATTGTTAATAAAAAACAAAATAATTAAAATTGTAGGGTTGACGACTTCTTGTGTTGTGTTGAAGTCGTGGACCCAATACATTTTCACTTTTTAATGTTTTTTATTATTTAAAATGATTTATAATATTTAAATAATGTATTTAAATGTGTATAAAATATTTCAAATTATTTATAATTAATAATTAAAATTTTTCATATTATTAAATAAATAAAATTTATGGACAGCTTCAAGTTTAGCTAGATCTTTTTGGATAGACGAAACAAATGCTATAAACTTCTCAAAAATAACAATGCATAAAGTTATTTTATTATAAATCTACTTATAATAAATTTAATTTACTTAAATTTTTCACTTAAATTAAATGTATTATAATGAAATATAAGTAAATTTATGATAAGTAAATTTATTATAATGAAAATTTATTATAATGAAAATTCATTATAAATTAAATTTAAGTAAAAATTTATTATAAATAAATTTATTATAATGAAATATAGGTAAATTTATTTTTGTTTAATATAATAAATTTAATTAGATTAATTATAATAAGAAAATTATTTACAATAAAATATAATAAGTTTATAATTTTTTATGTAATCACAATAATTATGGTTAGAAATTATTTAATGAAATATTTTTTCTAAAAAATTTAATTTAAATAGAAAAATAATTAAAATCATAAAAAAAATTATTTAATAATATTAAAAAACTTTAATTATTGACTATATATAATTTAAAATGTTTTATATACATTTAAATATATTATTTAAAACTTATAAATCATTTTAAATAATAAAAACTAAAAAGATAAAAGGGTGCACGACTTTAAGTAAAGAAGTCGTCAAAACGTTTTCAACTTTTAAAATTTTTTATTATTTTAAATAGTTTATAATAAAAAATTGTTAAAAATTAATTATAATTCAAAAAAATATAATATAATAATTAAAATTAAAAAAATAAATTATAATGAAATATAATTTTTAAATATTAATTAGATATGATTTATATTATTTTAAATATATTTAAAAATATTATTTTCTAATTATAAATCATTTTAATTATTAAAGAAATTAAAAATTAAAAAAGGTAAAAATGTGTGGGGGTGCACGACTTCTCATATTGAAGTCGTTAACCCCTTCACAACTTCAATAATTTTAGGCTTAATTACCTACTTAGTCCCCATGTTAGGAGGTAATTTTCTGTTTAGTACCCAGTTTTAAAAATGTAGGCATTTGGTACCTATGTTTTGAAATTTGTATCAATTCAATCCTATCCAGTTAACGGCGTTATAATTGATGCGAGAAATTAAGGACGTTAATGATAGCCTGGGTGGAATAGCTATCAAATGTTTGAATGCATCTTCATTAACGTCCTTAATTTCTCGCATCAATTATAACGCCGTTAACTGGATAGGATTGAATTGATACAAATTTCAAAACATAGGTACCAAATGCCTACATTTTTAAAACCGGGTACTAAACAGAAAATTACCTCCTAACATGGGGACTAAGTAGGTAATTAAGCCATAATTTTATTATCTTTTGTTGAAAAAAAGACGTGGTAATCGATTACAGTGTTTGGTAATCGATTACAACAGCATGAAGTCGTTTTCGGAATGCACGACTTCAATAATGGTCAAATGAACAGTGTAAAGTCGCGCAGGGGGCACAACTTCTTCATTAGAAGTCGTCTGGGCCCCCCACAACTTCCCTTTGACCCAAAATTTGCCCATTTCCGTAATATCCAATGCAAATTTGCCTAGTTTCGTACAAAAGCCACAAAGATGGCAAATGAAGATGTTAGACGACCCTAAGTGAAAGTTCAAGTGACACTTGGAGCCCCTTGACACACTTCCACACTAAGAAAGGAAAAATGTTACTAATGAGGAGTATTGGTATCTTGAAGCTACTGTGAAGTTTTGATGATGATAAAAGCTGAAGAATTGAAGACTCTAAGTTCATCTTTGTTAAACGCATTTTGTAGAAACAAATGTATAAGATAAATTGTTATGATGTAAAAACTCTTAGAAGTTTTCGTATTTAGTGAGTCATTACGCAAATAATCGATTATCAAGAGTAATAATCATTATTACGAGCCAGTTTAGAAAAGAGTTGCTCGCGCAAATAATCGATTATTACACAGAATAATCGATTATCACTATTTCATTTAATATTTTCCAAGTCTCTGGAATAATCAATTATGCCTCAGAATAATCGATTATCACATTTTGAAAACCCCATAACGGACACAAATAATCGATTATCACTTACAATAAGAGATTATTTCTAGCAGTTGGGAGATGTCTTTTCAGTTTCCGACCCTGGGCTTATAAATAGATTTTTCCTCAACTCTTAAAAAATAACTTTTCATTTTGAGAGTATTAGAGCTTTGTGCCTAAGTGAAGCTCTCTGAGAGTGAAAAGGGATCTATGTCATTTGAGAATACAGTTTGTCTGAGGAAGTTCTCAAGTGATAGAGTTGTTTAAGTCAAGTTTAGTGTGTCTAAGGTCGGAGCGGTTCTCTTCAAGTTGGATTAGCAGGTTCTTCAGGTTCGTTTGTCGAATGAAGGTTCTTTCGTTCGTTTGTCGAACGAAAGGTGTTCTCGTTTCTTAATCTTTACTTCATATCTTGTAATATGTACAAACATTATTTTAGTGAAAAAGGTTAATCAATATTCATAATGATTAACGACTCGACGTAGAATCTTTTGATTCGAACCAGGATAAAATTTCTGTGTTGATTTTCTTGAACTCTACACTCTTTAAACTCTTAGCACATCAATTGTTCGATAAAAGTTCACTAAGAAAATCAATTTTTGAAACCGACTATTTTAACTTGACTTTTGACCGTAACACGCTTTCCGCTATTTTATTCCGCTGCGTGACTCTATAACGGTACCGATTGTTCCGACAATTGGTATCAGAGCTTCCTTTGATAGTTTTTCAAATTTTTCGAAAATGAGCGGTCATAACCAAGTTTATGCTGAGGGTGCTTCTATTGATAGACCTCCTTTGTTTAAAGGGGAAAATTATGCATTTTGGAAAATAAGAATGCAAATATTTTTAGAGTCAATTGACAGGGGTATTTGGGAAGTTGTTCTGAATGGTCCTTTTATTCCTACTATAAATTTGAATGGTGTAGAGGAAGAAAAACCATATTTGTAATGGACTGCTGAAGAAAATAGAATTTGATATAAAAGCTCGCAATATAATTTCCTCTGCTTTGGTATTAGATGAATTTTACAGGATTTCAGTGTGCAAAAGGGCTCAGGAGATGTGGGAAGTTCTTCAAGTAACCCATGAAGGAACTGACGATGTGGAGCGTGCTATAAAGAACACCTTGATACAGGAGTATGAGATGTTCAGGATGCAACAGGGTGAAACCATCACTGATCTGCAAAAACGCTTTACACATATCGTCAACCATCTTTTTGGTTTAGGTAAGAAATTTGACACTGACGAATTAAATGTTAAAATTTTGAAATCTTTGAACAAGACGTGGCAGCCAAAGGTTACTGCAATAACTGAGTCTCAGGACTTGACATTCATGCCTATGGAAAGTTGAGAGAGCATGAGCTCGAGTTGAATAAACTAAGTGTTGAGGAAGTTCAAGGAAAGAAGAAAACGTTGGCCTTCAAAATTTCAAATTCAAAAGGCAAGAGTTTTGAAAAGGATGAGGAATCAGAAGATGAAGACTCAGATGACAAAGATATGATTCACATGTTTAGAAAATTCAGCAAGTTCATGAAATCTAAAGGCAAAGAACAAATTAGAAAGGACCGGAAGAAGAAACAAAGATCTTCTTCAAATTACAGGTGTTATGGTTGTGGAGAAAAAGGGCACATTAATTCAGATTGTCCAAACCTCAAAAAGGGTGAAGAAAAGAAGTCTTTCAAGAAGAAGAATGCTTATGTTGCTTGGGAGGATAATGTTTCAAGCACTTCTAGTTCAAGTGTATCCAATGAAGAAGCCAACTTGTGTTTGACGGTTAATATTGATGACACTACAAGCCAAGTAAGTTGCTCTAGCCTTGACACTAGTGAATTTGATGTACAAAAGGCTTTTCTTGAATTGCTTGGTGAATCTGAGAAACTGAATGCTGCTCATAAAAATTTGAAAAAGGAATTTAAAGAATTGCAAATTAAATATGAGAAGGCATTGGATGAGGAAGTAAGTTTGAGAAATAAAATTTGCAACTTGGAAATGAAAGAGTCTTCAAATGTTGAACATCCTGTTGAATGTCTTTCATGTAAGAGTCATATGCTTGATATTGATATTCTTGAAAATCTTCTTGAAGTTGCAACTGAAAATAATAATGTTGAAATGCCTATAACTGTTAGAAAGGTTTATAAAAACAAAAGTGTTCTTAAAAGTAAGAACCAAATTAAAAGAACCCGTAGGGTATGGGTTGAAAAAGGAACTGTCTGTTATAGAAATTCAAATGTTGTCACATGTTTCTACTGCATGAAAAAGGGGCACACTTCAAATAAATGTAGAATAAAACATTTTGATGTTCCTAATGGAAAATATGTTTGGATTCTTGTTATAAAGTAATTTGCCTCTAACCTCAAAGGACCCAAATGAGATTATGGGGACCAAAACTATATTGTTTTGTTTTGTAGGTTAATTTTTCAAAAGGAAAAGAAGACTCTATGGTATCCTTGTATTTTTTAAGAGCTTTGAAATAATTTATGAATGTTAGATGTGTCTTAGGTTGAAAATTTGGCCCAAATTTGTGTTTTTCGGAAATTAATGTAAATAATCGATTACCAAGGGTAATAATCCATTATCTCGCCCTCAAAATTTGGATTTTGACAATTTGGCTCGCAAATAATCGATTATTTAAAGTAATAATCGATTATCTTAAGTCACAGCGTAAAAAAAAAAACTTTTTTAAATTTTTTTTAAGAGTGTTTTTGAAAGGGGATTATTACATTCAGGGAAGTAGTTTTAATAAATTAAAAGGACTTAAATTTTTTAAATTACCTAATTTAGGGGAGCATAAAGATTAGATGATTTTTTATGATAAAAGAAAAAAAAAAGGGGAGAAACATTTGAGGGGGGAGTTTTTCCACTTTTTTAATTTTTTCTTATGATCAAAAAGGGGGAGAAAACTTCTAATTTAAGTAGTGCACTTATTACTAACATGTTTGTATGTTTGTAAGTATGAAATCTGTGTAGGAAATTAGAAATGCTTTTAACAAGAAGATATTTTTTATCATCATCAAAAAGGGGGAGATTGTTACCAATGAGGAGCATTGGTATCTTGAAGCTATTGTGAAGTTTTGATGATGATAAAAACTGAAGAATTGAAGACTCTAAGTGCATCTTTGTTAAACGCGATTTGTAGAAACAAATGTATAGGATAAATTGTAATAATGTAAAAACTCTTAGAAGTTTTCGTATTTAGTGAGTCATTGCACAAATAATCGATTATCACGAGCCAGATTAAAAAAGAGTTGCTCGCGCAAATAATCGATTATCACTGTTTCATTTAATATTGTCCAAGTCTCTAGAATAATCGATTATGCCTCAGGATAATCGATTATCACATTTTGAAAACCCCACAACGGACACAAATAATCGATTATCACTTACGATAATAGATTATTTCTGGCAGTTCGAAGATGTCTTTTCAATTTCTGACCCTGGGCTTATAAATAGATTTTTCCTCAACTCTTAAAAATAACTTTTCATTTTGAGAGTATTATAGCTTTGTGCCTAAGGGAAGCTCTCTGAGCGTGAAAAGGGATCTATGCAACTTGAGAATACAGTTTGTTTGAGGAAGTTCTTAAGTGATAGAGTTGCTTAAGTCAAGTCTTGTGAATAAGAGAAGCTCGCGCTTAGTGTGTCTAAGGTCGGAGCGGTTCTCTTCAAGTTGGCTGAGCAGGTTCTTCCGGTTCGTTTGTCAAAGGAAGGTTCTTCCGTTCGTTTGTCGAACGAAAGGTGTTCTCATTTCTTAATCTTTACTTCATATCTTGTAATCTGTACAAACATTATTTTAGTGAAAAAAGTTAATCACTATTCATAATGATTAACGACTGTACGTAGAATCTTTTGACTTGAACCAGGATAAAATTTTTGTGTTGATTTTCTTGAACTCTACACTCTTTAAACTCTTAGCAGATCAACTGTTCGATAAAAGTTCACTAAGAAAATTAATTTTTTAAACCGACTATTTTAACTTGACTTTTGACCGTAAAACACTTTCCGCTATTTTATTACGCTGTGTGACTATATAACGGTACAGATTGTTCCGACAAAAAACAGTGCTATCACAATGTTCAATTATGAACTTTGAATTGCTTGAAGAGCATTTTCCCAAGTCACTTAAGTAGCAATGGAAAACAGATTAAAAACACAAATGTTCTGTGATATGAAGATTGAAAAACACTTAAATTAATGCTTAAAACAAGAATAAGGTTGAAACTACAGCAGTTGGAGCTTTGCACGTCCAAACAAATTGGACACCATGCGGTGAATATGGTTGAAATGCTACTGGACAGGAAGAAATGGCAGGTTGCCGATTCAGCACTCATGTAAGCAACTCAGTTACCTCTCCACTTCCTAATATGCTAATGTGTTAGAGAAAGGGTTTTGTAGCTTGGATACTGATAACAGTTGAAAAACTGTTAATTTCATGCTTAAAATTGATACTAAAAGCAACCTTTAATACTTAGAAACTAGCTTGAAATCATGCTTTTGGTCATATTTTTAGAAATAAGAGAGCTGGACAGGTTTATGCTTAATTTCAGTGTTTTATGCAGGTTTTAAGGTGAATTTGGTGAAAGAAGTGAAGAAGGATAGAGATGGAATCAGAAAAGACATCGAAAACTGGAAAAGGAGAAGCCGCAACTACCGCTCAGCGGCAGTTTACCGTTGAGCGGCACTCAAAAACCCACGTTGGCTCCCCTGAGGGGTGAAAAGGCCGCTGAGGGGAGAAAAACAACTCACACACTTACCGCTGAGTGGCACTATTTTGGGCTTGGGCCTAATTTTCTGTATATTTTAGAATAGTATATAAGCTTTAGGACGTCCTAGGGTTTGTAACTTTGGCTGAGACGAAGCAAACACTCTCCTTTTCACCCCTGGAAGGAAGATCTTGGATGCTCAGGCTACCTCCTCATCTTTCTAGGGTTCTATCTTTCATTCTTTCATTATTGTTCATCTAGTTTCACCATGAATATGGTGAACTAAACCTTGTATTGTTGTTGGGAAATCAATGTAGTCTTGTGAAACTCTCATATATGGAATTTGTTTTAACATCTTATATTAAGATACATGCTTTCTTTCATCTTTAGTTAGGGATTTTTCTCTTTGCTTAATGCTTGCTTTGTTTAACTCATTCATTGTCATGATTATTGATTTTGTCGATATGGGAACGTACGGGGAAATCTAGATCTGGGGAATTTCTCCCAATAGCATATTGGTTGCCTTTAAACTCCTGCACTTTAGAACTAATTACTAGGAATGCTAGGAATTGTATGAACTCGTAATTAAGGATAGGCCTTCTTGCAAGGTGATTTAGAGAGTGGTATTAGCATTGATGAAAAGAATGATGAATTCCTAAAAGTATATGAGAGTGGATAAGATGAAATTGATAACCCCAACAACATACTCATCCATTTAATTCATTAAAGTGTTTGTTTTCCTCTTTTCCATTGATCAAATTCATGCATACATGTTTAATTACTGTCTTTTGCATTTAAACCTACAATCAATTGTTAACAAGTCTTAAATAATCAACAAATCATATAGCTAACTAGGCTGTGAGTCCTTTGGGAAAACGATACTTGGTCTTACCTAGTTTTATTACTTGATACGATTTGGTCACACTTGCCGATTGTTAAACAAGTTTGTGGCGCCGTTTTTCGGTGTTCATAAATTTGTCATCAGATACCCCAAGAAGACTTCATAGCACCATTACAATAGCGAAATATTCACAAACTAATTCAGTTTCATTGCACCATACTTGCCAAACGCAAACAGATTTTCACAAGACAATTAAAGGTTAAGCAAATGGAATTCAAGTGATTTTAGGTGTTAAACAAAAGTAGGGATACAAAAGGAACCTAAGAAAGGAACTAGAATGGATTTAACAAGCAAGAAAAATCAAATCACAGATCAACTTCCAAGCTTTAGCAAACTGTTTGATAATTTTCTAAAGTGTTTGATAAAATGCCCCAATGAACTTCAGATTTTGTGTTTTCTGATTTTTGAGCTTCAAAACTGGATTGCATGATTTTAATTGCTTTTTTATGACTTGATTGCACTTCTTTGATCTTGTAATTTAATTTGAAAATAGTAAACCAGCTTTTGCTAATCCAGAGTTGGAATTAAACAATGCAAAAATTTCAAATAGCACTTGGAACTAGTTCTACACTAGATAAATGGTTCTCATTTGGTGGTTTAAAACCAAATTTGTGTGGAAGTGATTTAACAGCTGAATTGACTGACCAAACAACTTTGTATGATGATTTTAAAGATGTGCAAACTGTTAATAACTCATAAACAAATTACAATGCAAAATCATTGGTTCACTTCCATTTAAATCACAATTTGATGGTTTAAAAGTCAAATCTGCATATAGGCTGGAAAATGACCAAATGAACAATGCAAGCAACTTTAAAGTGGCAATTTAAGTTTGCTCAAACATTGAAAATGCACAAAAATAACAAGATTCAATAAGTCACACTTGTTATAGCCTATTTATGCAACAAAATGCAGAACGACAAAATCATATTTCAATGAATCAAAACAGGACAAGACTGGAAATGACTCTAAGAAGTCCTAAAACACTAGATCAAGCTGAAGATGATCATTTAGAATGAGCTAAACTCAAATTACACACTCAATGAAATAAGCACGGTGAAAAAGCTTGACTTAAAAATTGGACAGCAAGTGCTACTGGTTTTTAAGGCAACAAAGTAATGCTAAATGCATTTCTTTGCTTTTAATGGTCTGCCATACCTTTAGCCACTTCTAATAACAACAAAAAAATTTGTTCCAAGTAACAAAACTAACAAAAACCAGCTGAAACAGATTGCAAAATTTAAACCAAAATTGAAAGTGTAGATTTTTGAAACCAGAATTGTGCTCTAATGTTTTAGCCTGTCTCAACAAGGCTAGAACATTGTCTCATTGCCTTATTTGGTTGATTCAAAGCTTTGCAAACACTCAGAACTCATTCAAACAATTTAAACACATCAAAAATGATTTTACTGGAACCAAACAGATTGAACACTACATTAGTGTGCACATGACTTGGACAGAACAGGAATTGATATTTAAAGCTGAAATGAACAAGAATTAAAGATATTCACCAATTCAAATGAGTAACAAACATGTATGAACACTGGAAACTCTAACACAGCAATTGGAAACACGAAATCAAGCCAACATAGCACCCAAAAAATTTTTGAAACACTAACAAAATGGAAACACAACACAGAATTGAAGAAACTAGATGGAAGAGTGGCTTAGATCTTGAAGAACCATGTGGATGTGATTACCAGATAATGGAAGCAAGTCAAGGCTTCATGCTAGAACAACTCCACTTCAAAGAATGCAACAGTCGAATGAAAGGATACATGAGATGTTTGGTGCATGGAAGGTGTTTTATGAATGGTTCAGTGAAGGAATTATGAGTGTTTGAGGTCTCTAAGCTCAGAATGCCTTCCAACAAGGAAGGAAGCTAGAGGAGAGTGTGATGAATTGTCACACAAGAAGTGATCCAAGAATATAAAGTCTGGAGAAATCTCAACAGTAATTCATTATACTTCAAAGATGGAAAATTACAAAGGAGAGGTCCTCTTATTTATAGGTGAAGAGGGACCTCCATTTCTGACATGCTTTGCATCTAAACATAAAAAATGAAGTGTGCTGGAGAAGCTAAGAAGCTTGGGTTGCACGTTTCACCCAAGTACATGTTCAAAACGTGTTGAACTAAAAAGCTGGTCTGTGAACGCTAGGCGCACGGTGGTTCAGGTTAGGCACGTCATGTAGTACGAAAGTCAATGGTCTTTGTAGTTTCAATCTGGAAGCTATGCTGTCAATTCCGGAAAGCACTCATTTTCCTTCCTTCTTTTGATTCCTTTGCTTCTTTTAACTTGCCAAGCTTCCTAGGTTGATTATGCATGGTTTCCAACCTTTATTTAGGCCCTACAAAATAATACAAGTATATTTAGCAAAGAGAAGAAGGATTTTAGTAAGTAATTGTCCATAGAAGTAAAGTGTTGAGTGATCCTTCTTCTTCTATTTAGATAAGGATGAATAAAGTAAAGATGTAAATCAAACCAAGTATAGGTGAATGATAGATTCTTTGTTATACCTTACTACTAGTAGGCTAGACATAATGCAAAGTGCTTGTATATGTGCTAGGTATTAATCTAGTCCTAAAGAATCTCACCTTGTCGTAGTTAAACGTATATTCAAATATCTTAAGGGAACTACATTCTTTGATTTATGGTATCCATCTAGAACTAGACCTAGTCTTGTAGGTTTTTCATATGCCGAATATGGAGGTTGTAAGATAGATAGAAAGAGCATTAGTGGAACTTGTCATCTTCTAGGTAGTTCCTTAGTTTCATTTCATTCTAAGAAACAAGTCTGTGTAGCCTTATCGACCACTAAGGCTAAATATATTACTATTGTTAATTGTTCTGCAAAAATTTTATGGATGAAACAACAATTAGAAGATTATGACATCTATCTAGATCATATACCACTTAAGTGTGATAATACAAGTGCCATTAATCTTACAAAGAATCTCATAATGCATTCCAGAACCAATTATATTGAGATTATATATGCATCATTTCCTTAGAAATCATGTACAAAAGAGAGATTGTGAGATTAAATATATTGACGTTAAACACCAATTAGTTGACATTTTCACCAAACCATTGTCTAAAAATAGATTTTATAAGCTTAGAAGAGATTTAGGAATATTAAAAATTTCTTAAAGTTGTCTTTAATCTAAAATATGTGTTTTACGAAATTTAGCGCTTAATAATTTATTAACTAATATTTTAATCAATTAAAATCAGAACTCCTTTGGTGTGTTTTCGCTTTTGGAATAATGGCTTATTCCATGGTGTGTTTAAATTAATCGATTAAACGCTTCAAAATGTTAGTTTTTTAAAAATCATTTTGAAAAACTAGTGGTTGTAACGGTTATAAATCCTTTTTGATTTGTTAGAAGCCTTTTTCATCCCCTGTTTAAGCTTCTTTTTTATTCCTAATCACCATTTCTTACCCATACTTGGTAGTGCTTATTTCCTGCACTATTTTTGCTCCAATTTGCTCTCAAATCTCTATACTCCAATCTGTCTCTACAAATAGCTGAACCCTCTTCAAGAAGAAGGAGAAGAAGAATCGCTGCCTCAACAAGCAATTCTCCACATCGAGGACCAAATCTTGAAGGGTGGATTTCTAATAAAGAAGAACATCAGGAATTCAGAAACTTTTGGAAGGACCGAAAGGTGCTTACTCAAAAGTTTGTTTATTTAAATTGGTTTAGCTTATATGGCTTTGTTTTTCCTCAAAGTGCACGATGGAATTTGTTACACACGTGTTGGAAAATAATTTATCTTATAAAATTTATTCTCTCAAATATTATTTATTCCTAATAATGAAAAATTACAGCACCTTATCTTAAAGTATATGAGTAACTTCTAATTGAAAGGTGTAACATCCCAAAATATAGTAATTACCATAAATTAGAATTAATTACAATTAACAGTAAACAATGCAGTCTTTAAATACAGAAAAGAAGTTCCAGAGCCGAACGGCTTCAGTACAAAAGAAACGCGCATAAAACGCATACAAAAGAAGCCTAGAACGAACGGTTTAGATACAAATAACGTACGCTCAAAATAGGGTTCAGGGATAATTAGGACGAACGGCCTTACAAAATATTTAGCCGAACGTCCAACTAAGCCAACAATTCACAATTCTAATCTATCGAGCGCTCTAAGGCTCGGCCTTCACTTCTACTTCAACCAGATTTGCATCTTCCAAATTTTCTTCTTCTAGCATATCTTCAAGGGATGCACCACCATCTGCTCACATCCACAACGGATGATCATTGCATTTGACAAGACGGATGTACATAAACAGACAACACAATGGAAATGCAAGGGTAAGCTTATGATATTTAATTCATACGTTCAACATTCACATTCAACATTTAAATGCACACGCACAACATACAATTTAACATAATGTAACACAGTAATTTATAAGTATATTAGACGACCGTCCGGACTGTATGAACCGTGTAGCTACAGGCGTCCTTGCACCCGAGTGGTGTACTAGCCGGGATATACCTAATCAGCTACCACTCGAGGTTAATCCCTCGCCCATAACTAAGCGATGAACGAAGAACCTCCTGCCATTCCCACACATGACTACCCCCTTCTACGTGAAGATGAGTATCACGGGATATCAGGATGGACCAAGCCAGCATTAGCTAACCACAGTCATACTTTACCAATTTCCACATTCAACGTATGTGAGTCGTTCCTCCCTGGAACGCTCGTACAACAATCATAAACATTTAATCATCTCATATAATGTTCATCATTCAAAATCTTTCACCTTTATTTTCATTTTTGTCTTTCAGTCCGAGTACGTAAATATTGAACTTTCAGCCCTCTTTATAACGAGGACAAACGTGAGGAACGAGACTGAAGAATTTACCCCGTTCCAAAATAAAGTAATACCGACTACCAGATAGATGAACGACCTGTGTTAACACGGGTGCTCGAAACTGTCGGTCGACCCAAATGGACGACCTGTATTAAGAAGGTTGCTCGACACTGTCGGTCGACACAGATGAATGATCTGTATTATCGAGGGTGCTCGACACTGTCGGTCGACACAGATGGATGATCTGTATAAGGCTGTTCGACACTGTTGATCGACACAGATGAATGATCTGTAATTCAAGGATGCTCGACACTGTCGGTCGACACAGATGGATGATCTGTATAAGGGTGTTCGACACTGTTGATCGACAAAGATGAATGATCTGTAATTCAAGGATGCTCGACACTGTCGGTCGACACAGATGGATGATCTGTATAAGGCTGTTCGACACTGTTGATCGACACAGATGAATGATCTGTAATTCAAGGATGCTCGACACTGTCGGTCGACACAGATGGATGATCTGTATAAGGGTGTTCGACACTGTTGATCGACACAGATGAATGATCTGTAATTCAAGGATGCTCGACACTGTCGGTCGACACAGATGGATGATCTGTATAAGGGTGTTCGACACTGTTGATCGACACAGATGAATGATCTGTAATTCAAGGATGCTCGACACTGTCGGTCGACACAGATGGATGATCTGTATAAGGGTGTTCGACACTGTTGATCGACACAGATGAATGATCTGTAATTCAAGGGTGCTCGACACTGTCGGTCGACACAGATGGATGATCTGTATAAGGGTGTTCGACACTGTTGATCGACACAGATGAATGATCTGTAATTCAAGGATGCTCGACACTGTCGGTCGACACAGATGGATGATCTGTATAAGGGTGTTCGACACTGTTGATCGACACAGATGAATGATCTGTAATTCAAGGATGCTCGACACTGTCGGTTATAAGTTCTAAGTAAAAGACCTACATAGCTCATGCTCGACCAGAATCCTTCCCAATGAAAGTATTCCAATTCGAAGAAGTTTACTAGAACACCAAACGGTCGAGAACCGTTTAATGTCGGACATACGTTGTCATAGGGAAGTTGATATTCAAGTTTCACTTACATTCTCTCGTTCCTAAGCATGTATATTTCGTATTCATACGTATCACTCATATCATACATTTCAACCAACATATATCATATTCATTCAGTAAAGCAACGTTCGACCATGCATACTCAATCGACATACATCTCATACATTCAGTTCATATCATGTTTACATACAACATACAAGTATAAATTAAATTACTAAGCTTCCCTTACCTGGATAGCAGTGTACTCCCGAAAAGCAAGGTTTTGTTCGACCTCTAACAGCGTTCTACCCTCAAGTTTCGCTCAACAACTTTCCCTTAATCTAAAACACCAGAAATCAGAAACAACTCAGACCTATACCCCATGCCGGCAACTGAATCTTAGTTTGCATGTTCTACAGAACAAACGTTCAGATCAACGTCCAGAGTCGAGTGACTTACCGGTTACAGAACTAGGATCTGTTCGGTTCGGATTGAAGCTCACGGTGCCAGGAACGTTTCTACAGTTCTGAAACGTGATCGGAGAAGAAGGTGATGAGTTATAGTAAAGAGAAGGTGAAGGCTTCTAGAGAGAAGTTGGAGAAAACGAAAGGTTGGGTTCTGAGGAAGAAGATGAATGGTGCAGGTGAGAGAGAGAGTCTTCAAAAATTTCTAGTTGTGTTAAACTCACCTTCGTTCGAACGAACGTCTCCCAAGTTGACACCTGCCCACCAACTCTGAAATGGGAAGCTTCTCCCGCGACAGGTTGCGTGTGTGCATGCAGTGTTTGGTACGTTTTTAATGTTTCAGAGAAATGATGGGCGTGGCTTTCCGTGTATGCCAGAGAGGGGGGATCAGATTAGGTAGTGGGTTTTAATGGCTGAGAAATGATGTGGCGTGCATTAATGGTGAGGATGTCAGAAATTATCTTTGCTAAATCTCAAGGGTCTTACATTCTCCCTAACTACAAAAATTTTCGTCCTCGAAAATCCAGGTATACTAAAGGGTAAACGGGTATTTTGTCACTTTTTGCAAATCTTCAACTTCTCTCGTAATGTCGTCATTCTTCTCGTTCCAGACCACTCTCACCCATCTGATGGATTTTCTCTTGAAACACTTGGTTGGGATATCCTCAATACATACTGGTTGGATCTATACCAATCGGTATCCCTAAATGCGAACGTCTTCTAGCTCTTAGAACATTAGACGAGTCTTCAATATACTTCAAGAGTGGTGATGCGTGGAAACTTAAATGATGATTAGCTAATTGAGAAGGCAATGATATCTTCATAAGCTACCGTCCCAATGCGTCTACAATCCAAGAACCTTCAGCAGCATCTTCCTAGGACAAGCGGCTTCGTCCCACACTCATGTCTTTAGCAATGCCTCAATGTTGACTGGTTTCAACTATAACGAACGGTTATGTTTGGGTAAGGACTAAATGTTTATGGGAAGATAATAAATTACAAGGGAACCCTGAAATAAGGAACCAGTAGATGACTTTGAAATAAAGAGACATTGAATTTGAAAGGTTAACGGATTGGTAACATAATATCGAACGAGAGAAATTATCATTAGGAAGAGTCACAAGTTTTCTAAGAGGAAAAGAATTAATATTGAAGTATTTTACTATTGGATTAGAGTGTGAGACGGATAAACAGAAGCAACAGAGGAGAGAAAACATGAAAGATTAATCTGAATATCCCGGAATAAATTGATTATCGAAAACTAAGACAAGTATATATATATATATATATATATATATATATATATAGCAAACTCAAGTAAAGGGCATGAGTGACGAACGTTAAAGAACGAACGAAACCGAGCAGTCAAAGAACCCGAACGTCCGTTCATAGCCGAATGCTAAAAATGTTTGGCCACAAATGAAAACCGAACGATTAATCACCAGAAACAAAATGAATAAAATTTAAAAGTTTTATTCCAACTGACAGTTACTGTTTGAAGAATTGAGTATAGGTAATTTCCCGAGTGGTTGAAAGAGAGTATCAAATGTATCAGGTTTAGGCAGAGAACTGATTTTCTTGATCATTTGGAGAACGAGACTTCATCTGACGTTCGTACAAATATGCGTACTTCAGAATCGATCTACTCGTCGAGCCATTCCTTCAGAACGATAACTGAGTAAGTCTTCAACCGGATGTTCAACTTACTCTTCAATGATTGCACGGAACCTAGAGATGAATTGAAAATTTCTACCAGAATTGCTACCAGTTTGTATTCTAAGAAATCAATCTACTTACCTACTGTGGAGTTTAACCCATCATTATCGTTTAAGTTCTCAAACAGATGATCATAAAGCAAAATTTATTGGTCAGTCTACCCTCAGTAACTCTAATAGTACCTCAACCTTATGACCGATCAACAAAGGCAATTGGCTTAAGTTCTAAGTAACCCTATCTTGTTGTTGTGCGATCTCAGAAGTTCTGCCTTTACGTTTTGACATGTTACACTATAACACATAAACCTAGCTACTCCTGCTCATAAACCCATCTACTAAATTGATCGTGATGACCTTGCAAAAGTCCATCTCCCAATCCACTATAAAGGACAAAAATTCTTTTAGCTGAATTTCCAATACACTACCCATTCGTAACTTAAAAATCTGCTCATTACTTACTTTCGATCGGTCCTACCGAACGCTTCACTCCCTACTCCCAACTGAGGCCCTTAATAACGTTCGCATCATCACTTAAAATGTTAAGTGCCTGAAACTCTCAACTAACCCAACTCTCGGTTTATCGCTGCTTACCCACGCCCTATTATTTGTACTTTGCTCATCCAGTAATTCACACTTTGAACAATTCTACACACAATTCTTCTCATCCTTCACACTCCTAGCAATGCTTCTCAAATGTTTCATTCTTATTCATCCTTCTTAAACGCTAGTAAAACGTGCGTACTACATAACAAAATGTTCAACTCCCTTAACTGATTTTTGGTTTCCATCCACTCTGTAAAAGCTATTTTGTAAAAAGTTATTGATGTTAATCTAGCACCTAACATAATCGTGAAAGAGGCTCAATCCTTACTCTGAGTAGATAGCCTTGACACCTCTTCAGGAAGACTCACAAGTCCAAGTATTTACTATTACCGTTCGGTTACTTTTTGCTACCGAACGGTTTAATCTTAGAAGAAACCGGACGTCAACACCCCGTTCTCGGGAAGTATTCTCCTAAGTTAGTTAATTCTAGAAAATTACACCCTCACTAATATCATAATAAGCATCTATCTCAATGTCGGATATTAAAACTAATCCAATCGTTGGTGTATATACTATCAGACCAAACTGCTTCCTTATCACAATAACTAAAACAGCGTACAGCAAGGCATTTCATACCGCAAGAAAACGCAGGTGATAAGCGTACCTGAGCTTGTTGTTTCAGCGTACGTTAAGACATAGACTCATCCCACTTATGCTCGACTACCTCTTTCTGGTTGACCTCTTCCAACATTTGGTGACCCCAACCCTGCTCGTCCTCCCATGCTGCACTCGTTCTTGACATGTCCACTTCCCCCACAGTGAAGGCAATATTTTGATTCCACCAGTTGAGGACACGATGATCGGAAGTGTGGTCCTCCACACTTAAAACATTTTATGTTCCTTTGCTGTTCTGACCGACCGATATTCATCAAGGATTGTGACTGAGGCTCATCAAAAGTAGATGGTAATACTGGATGAGGGTAAGGCGTCCTCCTTGGGTTAGTGTCATTCCTAGTGATTTCTATGATCTCCATCAACTGTCTTTGAGTAGCTTCAGAGTGTGCCCTCGCAGCATCCAAACTCTGCAAGGCAACCGTGTTTTGCTGTATCAAAGCAGCGTTCTGCTGTTGAAGCGCCTCTATTACGGATTCCAGTAGTCTGATGTGGCCAGACGCATCACTCTCGGCAGGCTGAGGATGTGATCTTGGTGCCATTTGTTCCCTCTGATAAGCAGAGAAAATAATCATTAGTTAACTTTGGACGGTTTGATACACTCATCAAATGAATGTTGAGTACACAGCACAAACATAGTATGCTCATAACCTACAGTGTTCCTTAAGGAACAAAACTGCTCTGATACCACTAATGTAACATCCCAAAATATAGTAATTACCATAAATTAGAATTAATTACAATTAACAGTAAACAATGCAGTCTTTAAATACAGAAAAGAAGTTCCAGAGCCGAACGGCTTCAGTACAAAAGAAACGCGCATAAAACGCATACAAAAGAAGCCTAGAACGAACGGTTTAGATACAAATAACGTACGCTCAAAATAGGGTTCAGGGATAATTAGGACGAACGGCCTTACAAAATATTTAGCCGAACGTCCAACTAAGCTAACAATTCACAATTCTAATCTATCGAGCGCTCTAAGGCTCGACCTTCACTTCTACTTCAACCAGATTTGAATCTTCCAAATGTTCTTCTTCTAGCATATCTTCAAGGGATGCACCACCATCTGCTCACATCCACAACGGATGATCATTGCATTTGACAAGACGGATGTACATAAACAGACAACACAATGGAAATGCAAGGGTAAGCTTATGATATTTAATTCATACGTTCAACATTCACATTCAACATTTAAATGCACACGCACAACATACAATTTAACATAATGTAACACAGTAATTTATAAGTATATTAGACGACCGTCCGGACTGTATGAACCGTGTAGCTACAGGCGTCCTTGCACCCGAGTGGTGTACTAGCCGGGATATACCTAATCAGCTACCACTCGAGGTTAATCCCTCGCCCATAACTAAGCGATGAACGAAGAACCTCCTGCCATTCCCACACATGACTACCCCCTTCTACGTGAAGATGAGTATCACGGGATATCAGGATGGACCAAGCCAGCATTAGCTAACCACAGTCATACTTTACCAATTTCCACATTCAACGTATGTGAGTCGTTCCTCCCTGGAACGCTCGTACAACAATCATAAACATTTAATCATCTCATATAATGTTCATCATTCAAAATCTTTCACCTTTATTTTCATTTTTGTCTTTCAGTCCGAGTACGTAAATATTGAACTTTCAGCCCTCTTTATAACGAGGACAAACGTGAGGAACGAGACTGAAGAATTTACCCCGTTCCAAAATAAAGTAATACCGACTACCAGATAGATGAACGACCTGTGTTAACACGGGTGCTCGAAACTGTCGGTCGACCCAAATGGACGACCTGTATTAAGAAGGTTGCTCGACACTGTCGGTCGACACAGATGAATGATCTGTATTATCGAGGGTGCTCGACACTGTCGGTCGACACAGATGGATGATCTGTATAAGGCTGTTCGACACTGTTGATCGACACAGATGAATGATCTGTAATTCAAGGATGCTCGACACTGTCGGTCGACACAGATGGATGATCTGTATAAGGGTGTTCGACACTGTTGATCGACAAAGATGAATGATCTGTAATTCAAGGATGCTCGACACTGTCGGTCGACACAGATGGATGATCTGTATAAGGCTGTTCGACACTGTTGATCGACACAGATGAATGATCTGTAATTCAAGGATGCTCGACACTGTCGGTCGACACAGATGGATGATCTGTATAAGGGTGTTCGACACTGTTGATCGACACAGATGAATGATCTGTAATTCAAGGATGCTCGACACTGTCGGTCGACACAGATGGATGATCTGTATAAGGGTGTTCGACACTGTTGATCGACACAGATGAATGATCTGTAATTCAAGGATGCTCGACACTGTCGGTCGACACAGATGGATGATCTGTATAAGGGTGTTCGACACTGTTGATCGACACAGATGAATGATCTGTAATTCAAGGGTGCTCGACACTGTCGGTCGACACAGATGGATGATCTGTATAAGGGTGTTCGACACTGTTGATCGACACAGATGAATGATCTGTAATTCAAGGATGCTCGACACTGTCGGTCGACACAGATGGATGATCTGTATAAGGGTGTTCGACACTGTTGATCGACACAGATGAATGATCTGTAATTCAAGGATGCTCGACACTGTCGGTCGACACAGATGGATGATCTGTATAAGGGTGTTCGACACTGTTGATCGACACAGATGAATGATCTGTAATTCAAGGGTGCTCGACACTGTCGGTCGACACAGATGGATGATCTGTATAAGGGTGTTCGACACTGTTGATCGACACAGATGAATGATCTGTAATTCAAGGATGCTCGACACTGTCGGTCGACACAGATGGATGATCTGTATAAGGGTGTTCGACACTGTTGATCGACAAAGATGAATGATCTGTAATTCAAGGATGCTCGACACTGTCGGTCGACACAGATGGATGATCTGTATAAGGCTGTTCGACACTGTTGATCGACACAGATGAATGATCTGTAATTCAAGGATGCTCGACACTGTCGGTCGACACAGATGGATGATCTGTATAAGGGTGTTCGACACTGTTGATCGACACAGATGAATGATCTGTAATTCAAGGATGCTCGACACTGTCGGTCGACACAGATGGATGATCTGTATAAGGGTGTTCGACACTGTTGATCGACACAGATGAATGATCTGTAATTCAAGGATGCTCGACACTGTCGGTCGACACAGATGGATGATCTGTATAAGGGTGTTCGACACTGTTGATCGACACAGATGAATGATCTGTAATTCAAGGGTGCTCGACACTGTCGGTCGACACAGATGGATGATCTGTATAAGGGTGTTCGACACTGTTGATCGACACAGATGAATGATCTGTAATTCAAGGATGCTCGACACTGTCGGTCGACACAGATGGATGATCTGTATAAGGGTGTTCGACACTGTTGATCGACACAGATGAATGATCTGTAATTCAAGGATGCTCGACACTGTCGGTCGACACAGATGGATGATCTGTATAAGGGTGTTCGACACTGTTGATCGACACAGATGAATGATCTGTAATTCAAGGGTGCTCGACACTGTCGGTCGACACAGATGGATGATCTGTATAAGGGTGTTCGACACTGTTGATCGACACAGATGAATGATCTGTAATTCAAGGATGCTCGACACTGTCGGTCGACACAGATGGATGATCTGTATAAGGGTGTTCGACACTGTTGATCGACACAGATGAATGATCTGTAATTCAAGGATGCTCGACACTGTCGGTTATAAGTTCTAAGTAAAAGACCTACATAGCTCATGCTCGACCAGAATCCTTCCCAATGAAAGTATTCCAATTCGAAGAAGTTTACTAGAACACCAAACGGTCGAGAACCGTTTAATGTCGGACATACGTTATCATAGGGAAGTTGATATTCAAGTTTCACTTACATTCTCTCGTTCCTAAGCATGTATATTTCGTATTCATACGTATCACTCATATCATACATTTCAACCAACATATATCATATTCATTCAGTAAAGCAACGTTCGACCATGCATACTCAATCGACATACATCTCATACATTCAGTTCATATCATGTTTACATACAACATACAAGTATAAATTATATTACTAAGCTTCCCTTACCTGGATAGCAGTGTACTCCCGAAAAGCAAGGTTTTGTTCGACCTCTAACAGCGTTCTACCCTCAGGTTTCGCTCAACAACTTTCCCTTAATCTAAAACACCAGAAATCAGAAACAACTCAGACCTATACCCCATGCCTGCAACTGAATCTTAGTTTGCATGTTCTACAGAACAAACGTTCAGATCAACGTCCAGAGTCGAGTGACTTACCGGTTACAGAACTAGGATCTGTTCGGTTCGGATTGAAGCTCACGGTGCCAGGAACGTTTCTACGGTTCTGAAACGTGATCGGAGAAGGAGGTGATGAGTTATAGTAAAGAGAAGGTGAAGGCTTCTAGAGAGAAGTTGGAGAAAACGAAAGGTTGGGTTCTGAGGAAGAAGATGAATGGTGCAGGTGAGAGAGAGAGTCTTCAAAAATTTCTAGTTGTGTTAAACTCACGTTCGTTCGAACGAACGTCTCCCAAGTTGACACCTGCACACCAACTCTGAAATGGGAAGCTTCTCCCGCGACAGGTTGCGTGTGTGCATGCAGTGTTTGGTACGTTTTTAATGTTTCAGAGAAATGATGGGCGTGGCTTTCCGTGTATGCCAGAGAGGGGGGATCAGATTAGGTAGTGGGTTTTAATGGCTGAGAAATGATGTGGCGTGCATTAATGGTGAGGATGTCAGAAATTATCTTTGCTAAATATCAAGGGTCTTACAAAAGGCACGGATAATTTTTTTTATTTTTAATATGAAAATTCCAGTGTGTTAATTTTAAAATTAATTTTCAGTTTTTTAACTATTTAGAAATAAATTATTTCAATATATGTATTTTTTACAGATTAAGGAATTAAATTTTTTTATTTTATTTATTAAAGACATCCAGCTCACACATTAGGAAACTTAGTCACTGGTTTACCCTTTATTTTATTTATTTTTTACTTAAATTAGGAGAACACGTGTTACTTTACATTTCTTTTAGGTAATATTGTTATTTGACATAATTATATTGTTCATAAAGTAATATTTTCATGTTTTTTTATTCATATTCTTATAGTAAGACAAGATATAAGATAATGCATTTTCATATAATGTTGGAAGTTATTTTTTGGTAGAGCTGTTGCCCTTTTTTTTATTTGTTAAATTTATCACGTTTTCTTATAAGTTAAAATGATAAATTTTGAAATATATTTAATAATCTTATTCAATAACAAACCTGAAAAGATCATAATATTCCCAAAAACATAATTGTTTTAGAATAATCAAATATTAAAATATATAAAATGAAACAAATTTAACTTTACAATTGAAGTTAATTATAATTTAACAACTAAAAAAATGGATAAAAGGAGAAATGACGTCAACATCGCGTTGAGCCTCATAGTGAGAAGAAAGAACTACTGTTGGAAGAGATAGTCACTGACGTCAACATCGCGATGGTGACCTCCTAGTGGCGTGGTTGCACGAAGGTGGCCTGACCGGGAAAAAAGGATTCACTTTTGGAGTGTGTGGTTCTATCTAAAGATTTCGGGTTTGAGTATAGTTTGTGTTTATAAATATATATATATATATATATATATATATATATATATATATATATATATATATATATATATAAAAGAAACTATTTTTATACCAATTATAATTAAAACTAATATAGAAAGTTTTTTTATTACAAAAATGTAACCTTATTCACTCTCTATATTAGTTATAATTAGACTAGTATAAAAAATTATTTTATTTATTACAAAAATGTCACTACGTCTACTTTTTATACATATTATAACTACAACTTAAATAAAAAAAGTTATCTAATTTATAGTTATGTCTCCACGTCTCTTTTCATATCAAATAGATTATATTTAGGGAATTATAATCAGGGTTGGAAACCACATCCAAGCATTGGCCAAGGACAAACTGGGCAGGCTAATCAGTTTAATAAGCAGCAGCAGCAACCAACTTTGTGGCAACAATTATCTATGCTTAATGACAGATCAACAAAGTTGGAAGAAACTCTTCAGCAATTCATCCAAAAAACTGAATCTTCTCAAAAGAGCACTGAAGCTGCTATAAAGAATCTGGAGATTCAGATGGGTCAGATCACCAAGCAATTGGAAGAAAGACCCAACAGAAACTTTGGGGCTAATACTGAGGTTAACCCCAGAGAAGAGTGCAAAGTGGTCAAGAGTGTAAATGAAGAGATCATTGAGTTGGAAGAAGAAGAAGAAGAAACAGAAGAAAGAAGAGAAATAGAGAGTGAAAATAATTTTCCTTTTCCAATAAATCAGGAGAAACAAATGGATTTCACAGAATTATTTAATATGTTGGATAATGAAGCACCTTGGGAGCAGATTCTACAGAAAATCACAGTTTACACAAAATCTGATGAGAACATCTTTACAAAGAAAAGACGTAGAGATGAGGAAGCAAAGAAGTGTATAGCTGTTAAAAAAGAGCCATTCCCTCCTAAAGCATCTGATCCAGGCAGCTTTTCTATCCCTTGTTCTATAGGGAAGAAAAAGGTAAAGAAAGCTCTCCTTGATTTAGGTTCAAGTGTTAACTTGATGCCTTATTCTTTACTGGAGCAAATTGGCAAGGTTAAAATGAAACCTGCAAAGGTTAGAATAGTAATGGCCGATGGATCTTCAAAGGAGTCAAGTGGAATTGTAGAGGACATTATAGTTTGTGTTGGCAAACTTCAGTTCTTGGCAGACTTTGTGGTGATGAAGATGGAGACCGAGAAGATACCTATCATACTTGGAAGACCGTTTATGAAAACGGCCAGGGCTATCATTGATGTGAATGAAGGTATAGTGGTTCTCCAAGACAGAGAGGAGAGAGTGGTGGTGGATGTGTTCAAAGATGAGATACAAGCAAAGGAGGAAGAAGCCAGTTATAAAGCTGCATTTCGAGATGCACCCATAACGAGAGGTAAAAATAAAAATCTTAAGGTTTCTGATAACCATTGTTTGTATTTTCAGGCACCCAAGGTAGAAGAGATTGGAAAAGGAGAAGAAGTTCCTAGAGACTGGAAAAAATTAAGACTCCAACTTGGCACACCTGTAAGACTCAAGAACAAGTTGTGGGTTATTAAAGGCTTTAAAGAGAAGGAGATGATAGAGATAGAGTCTCCATATTCTAGAGAGTTCAAAACAGTCCAAAGGAAGCAGTTGAAAGGTTGGTGGAAGGACTACATCAATTATAAAGAAGATGGAATCATCTACTGAAGGATGCTAGGTGGTTAAGTATCTACTGAAGGATACTAAGTTTGTAACACCTATTGATGGGTGTTGGTGAGAAGATTTTGCACCTACTGATGGGTGCTGGTAAGTTTGAAACACCTACTGATGGGTGTTGGTGGATTTTGGGTCAGGCTCGTGACGTTAAACAAGCGCTACCTGGGAGGCAACCCAGTTGATTGGTTGTTTTCTGTTTGTTTATTTTAGTTAGGGTTTGCATAAGCATTTTTAACATTGAATTGCAGGGAACCTATGAGGGGTATGCTAGGAAGGCACGTAGGTCAAGAAAAGAAGGAGAAGGGCACATCACGAAAGTGCCGCTGAGCGGCATTTACCGCTGAGCGGTACTAACGCAGATGGGCTTAAGTTCCCCTTAGCGGAACCCGAGCCCATTGGGGTATTTTTAAACCCTAAGCTGCGCGTTTTACACTCTTTCAAGTTCTTCTCTGCATAAACACTTCCACACCTCTTCTCCTAGGTTTTCCACATCTTTCTACTCTTCCCTCTTTAGAAGAGTTCTCTTCCACTCACTTTTATACTAGTGTGCCATCAAAGTTTGGGGTTGGAAGAGAGCATTTTAGTTTGGAAGCATTCTCATATCATCTAGCATCTCCACCCAAGTAAGTAAAATGCATTTTGTTCATTCTAGGGTTCTTGAAATTGACTGTGATTGTCAAAGCATGAATATTTAGGGGTTTTGATTTCTATGCATGATTTGATGATATATTTGATGTTTGAACCGACTAAACTGCTTGATTATGAACTGGAAAACTGAAAATTGCATTTGGGTGGAGTTAGGACAGTTTAAAAACGAGATTTGCAAAAATCTGCAGATCACCGCTGAGCGGCATTTACCGCTGAGCGGCACTCTGCCAGATTTGCTTTTTCTGGTTTGTGTGTTTGAATGTGGCACTGGTGGCGCTGAGGGGAAATTCTGGCCCTCAGCGGTGGTTTAGCTTCAAAAGGAGTTTTGTTTTGTGTTTACTAATGATTAACATCATGTTCTGTGGTTTTGGATTTATGTTTGAATGCAGGAATGGCATCCTCTTCAGGAAAGAGATTGAAAACCATGGCAACTAAGAGAAAGGAAAAGGAACCAGAGCAGCCCCATAATGGCAGGTTCCTCTCTAGGAAACATGAGAAGCACTTTAGGGTGGTTCAGGACAGGAGACTTCTAATGGAGAGAAAAGTTGGAATGATACCTAACTTTGCTCCTCAATTTGGAGAGCAAGTGTTAGGGAATGATTGGGGAAAGCTAGCCACTTATCCATCACCTGCCAACATAGCTGTGGTGAAAGAATTCTACACCAATGCAAAGAAGATTGGTGATTATCCAGCTGAGAATTATTTGGGCTATGTTAGAGGCCATGCTATCAGGTATGATCCTGACTCCATAAATAACTTTCTGGATACTGTGTGGGCTGGTGAGCAATGCCAGTTTGCTCTTAGTATGGAGGAAGGTGCTGACTTTGAGGATGTTGAGAGAGTATTGTGCATACCTGGAGGACACTTCCAAAGGAATAGATCTGGCTTAGTGGTTAATATTAGGAGGACAGATTTGACTCCTCTTGCAAAGTATTGGATGGCATTTTCTCATGCCAACATTCAGCCATGTTCACATGTGTCAGATATTACTCTCAGCAGGGCACTTTTCATCTACTGTGCTATCAGAAACTTGAATGTTAATATTGGGCAGGTGATAGCTGATGAGATTAGTGTGTGTGCTAACACCTCAAACAACAAAGCACCACTGGGACATCCTTCTTTGATCACTCACCTTTGCAAGCTAGCTGGGGTGGACACTTCTGTTCCACCATTTGAGAGGCCAAGAAAAGCTATAGATGAGGCTTATTACAGACAGTACTGTGGAGGTGAGGAGGCAGCCCAGCCAGTGCCACCACGCCAGGCTCGTAGAGAGAGAAGGCCAGCACAGAGCAGGACTTCTGCTGATACTCATGAGGCAGAACCATTCCAGATGAGGGACATGTATATGTCTCTTATAGGTGCTCAGTTGCAGTCCATCCACAGAGGGCAGGTGGCCACGGCTGAGATGATAGTGGGGATGTATGATACCCCTCCAGCACACAGGTGGACTATGGATGAATTTCATAATGTGGTAGCTTGGCCAGAAGAACCAGTATATGGAGGAGCTGGAGCAGCTGAAGCTTCAGCCAGAGATATGGAGGAAGATGAAGCAGAGGAGGAGGATGCATTTGATGAAGATGATGATGAAGAGTAAGAGGAAGATACAGAGAGCTCGGACTGATGAGGAGCTGAGATAGCATTTACTGATGAATGCTATCATATGATTATGCTTTTGTGGTTTAAGTTTTCTGAACTTATTTGTTTTTGTTTTTAGATTAGGGTTTGATGTACTCTATTGAATACCTGGTTTGTTATGATGGTTTGCTATTAACTGTGATTGTGTGATAAGTAATGCTTGATGATGCTTATTGATTGATTGATGTTGAGATGATGTGCACATTAAAATGCTTATACAGGTGATTCACAAGCTTTGTGAACAAATGCATAATATCATGATTGTGATTGTGAAATTAAGCAGGATGTGCATGTCAAATGTGAATGAGCTTATATGTGAGGTTTTGAGCTCCAGAGTTATTATTGTTGAATGCTATTACTTTGAAAGCATGAATGATTTTGCCCAGGTTTTCTATGATTGAATCAATTGCTTGTTTTGCATCATATGATCAAAGGCCGTGTTGTTGAAACCCATTTTATTGGCCAAATTCATAAAGTTAGCCTACTAAAAGAGAACACGTTGTGTTCTATCCTTTGAACCCTTAGCCTTAAATATACACTGAACACCCTTGATTGAAAATCTTTACCTTGAGTTAAGTAGAAGATCTTGTGTGGTACTGTTAAATGTTCAAGTTTGGGGTTATTGGGGAAACATGAAAAAGGAAAAAGCATTGAGCTAAGAGCTAAAAAGTAAGAATATGTAAAGAAAAGAAAAGAACAAGAAGCAAAGCTCAATGCAAATGCAAAAGCAAAGGCAAAAGAAAGTTGGGAATGAATAAGAAGATTGTGTTGTTATGATTCTCTTAACTCAAGGATTTTGTGATCCAGAAAAACCAATTTTCTTGTTAGCCCAGCCACATTATAAGCCATTGAAAAGTCCTTGTGATGATGCATGCTTGTGAATGTATTTGATTGTGGTTAAATGAAAGGCAAAGTTGATTCATGTGACATTGTGATAGTGGAGTGAATGAGTGAAACACTTTACTTCTTATACACTTGTGTGTTGAGTGAAACACTTTACCTAGTGAGGAAATATTCCATAAGCACATGAACATCCATGCTTAATTGATTGATCATTCATGAAAAATAGCATTTGTTGTAATTTAAATGACTTTGTGAACACTAAAGCATGTGCACATCTTGAATTAACTCTTGGTCATAAGTTTGAGTGAAGTTATTACTTATCTTGAAAATAGGATTTTGAATGAGTGAACCATCATATGAATTGGTTGGAGATGGAGTTACATTTTGTTTGCTTGAGGACAAGCAAAGTTCTAAGTTTGGGGTTGTGATAACAGTTGAAAAACTGTTATTTTCATGCTTAAAAGTGATACTAAAAGCAACCTTTAGACTTAGAAACTAGCTTGAAATCATGCATTTTGTTTATATTTTCAGAAATAAGAGAGCTGGACAGGTTTATGCTTGATTTGAGTGTTACCTGGGAGGCAACCCAGTTGATTGGTTGTTTTCTGTTTGTTTATTTTAGTTAGGGTTTGCATAAGCATTTTTAACATTGAATTGCAGGGAACCTATGAGAGACATGTAGGGAAGGCACGTAGGTCAAGAAAAGAAGGAGGGGAGCACTTCACGAACGTGCCGCTTAGCGTCAATTACCGCTGAGCGGTACTATCGCAGAGGGGCTTAAGTTCCCCTTAGCGGGACCCGAGCCCATTAGGGTATTTTTATACCCCAAGCTGCGTTTTAAGGGTTTATTTTCTGGCTTTTCTCTGCACAAACACTTCCACACACATTCTCTTAGGTTTTCCACATCTTTTCACTCTTCCCTCTTTAGAAAATCTCTCTTTCACTCACTTTTTCACTAGTGTGCCATCAAAGTTTGGGGTTGGAAGAGAGCATTCTAGTTTGGAAGCATTCTCATATCATCTAGCATCTCCACCCAAGTAAGTAAAATGCATTTTGTTCATTCTAGGGTTCTTGAATTTGAATGTGATTGTCAAAGCATGAATATTTAGGGGTTTTAGTTTCTATGCATGATTTGATGATATATTTGATGTTTGAACCGATTAAACTGCTTGATTATGAACTGGAAAACTGAAAATTGCATTTGGGTGGAGTTAGGACAGTTTAAAAACGAGATTTGCAAAAATCTGCAGATCACCGCTGAGCGGCATTTACCGCTGAGCGGCACTCTGCCAGATTTGCTTTTTCTGGTTTGTTGCGTGTTTGAATGTGGCACTGGTGGCGCTGAGGGGAAATTCTGGCCCTCAGCGGTGGTTTAGCTTCAAAAGGAGTTTTGTTTTGTGTTTACTAATGATTAACATCATGTTCTGTGGTTTTGGATTTATGTTTGAATGCAGGAATGGCATCCTCTTCAGGAAAGAGATTGAAAACCATGGCAACTAAGAGAAAGGAAAAGGAACCAGAGCAGCCCCATAATGGCAGGTTCCTCTCTAGGAAACATGAGAAGCACTTTAGGGTGGTTCAGGACAGGAGACTTCTAATGGAGAGAAAAGTTGGAATGATACCTAACTTTGCTCCTCAATTTGGAGAGCAAGTGTTAGGGAATGATTGGGGAAAGCTAGCCACTTATCCATCACCTGCCAACATAGCTGTGGTGAAAGAATTCTACACCAATGCAAAGAAGATTGGTGATTATCCAGTTGAGAATTATTTGGGCTATGTTAGAGGCCATGCTATCAGGTATGATCCTGACTCCATAAATAACTTTCTGGATACTGTGTGGGCTGGTGAGCAATGCCAGTTTGCTCTTAGCATGGAGGAAGGTGCTGATTATGAGGATGTGGAGAGAGTATTGTGTATACCTGGAGGACACTTCCAAAGGAATAGATCTGGCTCAGTGGTTAATATTAGGAGGACAGATTTGACTCCTCTTGCAAAGTATTGGATGGCATTTTCTCATGCCAACATTCAGCCATGTTCACATGTGTCAGATATTACTCTCAGCAGGGCACTATTCATCTACTGTGTTATCAGAAACTTGAATGTTAATATTGGGCAGGTGATAGCTGATGAGATTAGTGTGTGTGCTAACACCTCAAACAACAAAGCACCACTGGGACATCCTTCTTTGATCACTCACCTTTGCAAGCTAGCTGGGGTGGACACTTCTGTTCCACCATTTGAGAGGCCAAGAAAAGCTATAGATGAGGCCTATTACAGAAGAACCATGGCAGGGAGGAGCTGAAGCAGCTGAAGCTTCAGCCCGAGACATGGATGAAGATGAAGTTGAGGAGGAGGATGCATTTGATGAAGATGATGATGAAGAGGAAGAGGAAGATACAGAGAGCTCGGACTGATGAGGAGCTGAGATAGCATTTACTGATGAATGCTATCATATGATTATGCTTTTATGGTTTAAGTTTTCTGAACTTATTTGTTTTTGTTTTTAGATTAGGGTTTGATGTACTCTATTGAACACCTGGTTTGTTATGATGGTTTGCTATTAACTGTGATTGTGTGATAAGTAATGCTTGATGATGCTTATTGATTGATTGATGTTGAGATGATGTGCACATTAAAATGCTTATACAGGTGATTCACAAGCTTTGTGAACAAATGCATAATATCATGATTGTGATTGTGAAATTAAGCAGGATGTGCATGTCAAATGTGAATGAGCTTATATGTGAGGTTTTGAGCTCCAGAGTTGTTATTGTTGAATGCTATTACTTTGAAAGCATGAATGACTTTGCCCAGGTTTTCTATGATTGAATCAATTGCTTGTTTTACATCATATGATCAAAGGCCGTGTTTTTGAAACCCTTTTTATTGGCCAAATTCATAAAGTTAGCCTTCTAAAAGAGAACACGTTGTGTTCTATCCTTTGAACCCTTAGCCTTAAATATACACTGAACACCCTTGATTGAAAATCTTTACCTTGAGTTAAGTAGAAGATCTTGTGTGGTATTGTTAAATGTTCAAGTTTGGGGTTATTGGGGAAACATGAAAAAGGAAAAAGCATTGAGCTAAGAGCTAAAAAGTAAGAATATGCAAAGGAAAGAAAAGAAAAAGAAGCAAAGCTCAATGCAAATGCAAAAGCAAAGGCAAAAGAAAGTTGGGAATGAATAAGAAGATTGTGTTGTTATGACTCTCTTAACTCAAGGATTTTGTGATACAGAAAAACCAATTTTCTTGTTAGCCCAGCCACATTATAAGCCATTGAAAAGTCCTTGTGATGATGCATGCTTGTGAATGTATTTGATTGTGGTTAAATGAAAGGCAAAGTTGATTCATGTGACATTGTGATAGTGGAGTGAATGAGTGAAACACTTTACCTCTTATACACTTGTGTGTTGAGTGAAACACTTTACCTAGTGAGGAAATATTCCATAAGCACATGAACATCCATGCTTAATTGATTGATCATTCATGAAAAATAGCATTTGTTGGAACTTAAATGACTTTGTGAACACTAAAGCATGTGCACATCTTGAATTAACACTTGGTCATAAGTTTGAGTGAAGTTATTACTTATCTTGAAAATAGGATTTTGAATGAGTGAACCATCATATGAATTGGTTGGAGATGGAGTTACATTTTGTTTGCTTGAGGACAAGCAAAGTTCTAAGTTTGGGGTTGTGATAACAGTTGAAAAACTGTTATTTTCATGCTTAAAAGTGATACTAAAAGCAACCTTTAGACTTAGAAACTAGCTTGAAATCATGCATTTTGTTTATATTTTCAGAAATAAGAGAGCTGGACAGGTTTATGCTTGATTTGAGTGTTTTTGTGCAGGTTTTGAGGTGAATTTGGTGAAAGAAGTGAAGAATGAGAGAGAGGACATTAGAAAAGACAAGAAAGAGTGCAAAAAGGAGAAGTCGAAGGCACCGCTCAGCGGCAAACTACCGCTGAGCGGCACTCAAGAGGTGACGTTGGAACCGCTGAGGGGCAAAATGGCCGCTGAGGGGAAGAAAGAAGACGCGTAACCACCGCTGAGCGGTAAATGGCGCTGAGCGGCACTTTTTGGGCTTGGACTTTTATAATCTTTTGTAACTCTAGATTAGTATTTAAGGGCTTGCACGTCCTTTAGTTAGGATCTTTGGCAGAAACGAGGCAAACACTCTCTCTTTCACCCCTTTGAAGGAGGATCTTGGATGCTCAGGCTACCTCTTCCACTTTATTGGGTTTATTCTTTCATACTTTCATTGTTATTCATCTAGGTTCACCATGAATATGGTGAACTAAACCTTGTATGTTTGTTGGGGAATCAATGTAATCTCTTGAAGCTCTCATATATGGATTTGTTGAATACATCTTTGAATTAAGACATATGCTTTCTTTTCATCATTAGTTAGGGTTTTTCCTCTTTGCTCAATGCTTGCATTGTTTAACTCATTCTAATGCATGATTATTGGTTTTGTTGATACGGACACGTACGGGGAAATCTAGATCCGGGGAATTTCTCCCAATATTTTACTGACAATATTATATTGGTTGCCTTAAGCTCCTGCAGTAATGAACTAATCATTAGGAATGCTAGGAATTGTATGAACTATTTGATTAGGGAGAAGCCATCTAGAATGGTACATTAGTGAGTGGCATTAACAATAATGATTTGAATGATGAATTCCTAAAATATATGAGAGTGGATGAGATGAAATTGACCCCCAACAACATATTCATTCATATATTCCATTGAAAGTGTTTATCTTTTATCTTTGCCATTGATCAAAATTCATGCATACATGTTTATTTTCTGTCTTGCATTTTAAACTCAAATATTTCGTTTGTAAGTCTTAGTTAATCAAGAAACCACATAACTAAACTAGGCCGTGAGTCCTTTGGGAAGAACGATACTTGGTCTTACCAAGTTTTATTACTTGAACGATTCGGTCATACTTGCCGATTGTGAAACAAGTTTGTGACATCATATTTTGGTGCTTACAAATTTGTCCATCAAGTTTTTGGCGCCGTTGCCGGGGATTCATGGTTTAACTGGTTAATTTGTGTGATTATTGATTATCTTTGACTTATTTTTTTATTTTTAATTTAAATTTCGAATTTTTTTAATTTTATTTTATTTTTCTGTTTATATTTTTCAGTTTGTATTTTATTTGATTTTATTTTATTTTTCTGTTTTCTGTTTTTCTGTTTTCTATTTTTATTTTCTGTTTTTTATTTTTCGGTTTTTATTTGATTTGATTTTATTTTAGGTTAGATTAGATTAGATTTTTTTTAGGTTAGATTTTATTTTTATTTTTTTAGATTAGATTTTATTTTATTTTATTAGATTTTATCTTTTTATCTTTTTAGGTTAGATTTTATTTTATTCTTATTCTATCTTTTAGGTTAGGTTAGATTTTATTTTATTTTATCTTTTAGATTAGATTTTATTTTTTAGATTAGGTTTTATTTTATTTTATTTGATTCTATCTTCTAAATCTCTTATCTTCTTATATCTTTTCAATCTTTATTTTCTTTTCTCTATCTTTTTGTGCTAACAATTGTTTTTAGGGTTTTGTGCCTAATGTCTGCAGAATGCAATTTGGTCAAGAGTTTAATTATAGGGGCACTCAATTCTACCAAAGTAATCTCAACCAATGGTGGGAACCTCACTCAAGCATGGATCAAAGCCAATTTTGGCAAGCTGCTGGACAATTTGAGAACCAACCACAACAACAATGGCAGCAACAACCCTTTCTATCAGGAAGTTTGGATAGGTTGGAGGACACCCTTCAACGATTTTTGAAAAATTCCGACTCTACTCAGAAAAGCATTGAAGAATCATGTAAAAGAATGGAGATGCAACTTCGTCACATTAGTCAGATATTAAATGATGATGTTAATACTGATGTTAACCTTAAGGAGGAAGGGCAAGTCATTATCACTGAAAGTGACAAGATTCTTGATGAGGAAAAATTAGAGGGAGATGAGGAAAGGGTAGAGAGAAAAGAGAAAGAAGAGTTGAGTGAGAAAGATAAAGATGAAGAAAAAGAAA
Source organism: Vigna umbellata (assembly GCF_029865625.1). Classification (NCBI taxonomy): domain Eukaryota; kingdom Viridiplantae; phylum Streptophyta; class Magnoliopsida; order Fabales; family Fabaceae; genus Vigna; species Vigna umbellata. The sequence continues at coordinate 2,456,206 of NC_142170.1, forward strand.
AAGAATTGGTTGAGAGAAAAGAGAGAAAGAAAATTTGTGTGAAGATAAAGAAGTTGAGGAGAAAAAGAGAAAGGAAGAAAAAAATAAAAGAAGAGAAAAAGAGAAAATTTAGGGAGAGAAAAAGGAAGAAAAAGAAGATGAGAGGAAAGAAGAAGAAATCACATGAAAAATCACATCCTCATCTAAAGAAGAATCATAGGAAGGAAAAGAAATTTAAGTGCTTTATGGAAATCTTCAAGAAATTGGAGATTAAAGTTCCTATGATTGAGACATTGCAACAGGTTCCTGGTTTGATCAAATTTCTGAAGAAGTTCAGTAGAAAGAAGAAAAAGAAGAAGGAACATGAGCTTAACAGGGTCAAGCTAGTGACGTTAAAGAAGCGCTTGCTGGGAGGCAACCCAGTGGATTTACAAACTTTTGATTTGTTTTATTTTGGTTGTGTAACTTGTAATTTATGAACATTATTGTGGACATTATTTTGTTGGATTTAGCATCTACTGAAGGATGCTATGTGGACAAGTATCTACTGAAGGATACTAGGTTTGTACCACCTACTGATGGGTGTTGGTGAGAAGATTTTGCACCTACTGATGGGTGTTGGTAAGTTGGAAACACCTACTGATGGGTGTTGGTGGAATTTGGGTCAGGCTCGTGACGTTAAACAAGCGCTACCTGGGAGGCAACCCAGTTGATTGGTTGTTTTCTGTTTGTTTATTTTAGTTAGGGTTTGCATAAGCATTTTTAACATTGAATTGCAGGGAACCTATGAGAGACATGTAGGGAAGGCACGTAGGTCAAGAAAAGAAGGAGGGGAGCACTTCACGAACGTGCCGCTTAGCGTCAATTACCGCTGAGCGGTACTATCGCAGAGGGGCTTAAGTTCCCCTTAGCGGGACCCGAGCCCATTAGGGTATTTTTATACCCCAAGCTGCGTTTTAAGGGTTTATTTTCTGGCTTTTCTCTGCACAAACACTTCCACACACATTCTCTTAGGTTTTCCACATCTTTTCACTCTTCCCTCTTTAGAAAATCTCTCTTTCACTCACTTTTTCACTAGTGTGCCATCAAAGTTTGGGGTTGGAAGAGAGCATTCTAGTTTGGAAGCATTCTCATATCATCTAGCATCTCCACCCAAGTAAGTAAAATGCATTTTGTTCATTCTAGGGTTCTTGAATTTGAATGTGATTGTCAAAGCATGAATATTTAGGGGTTTTAGTTTCTATGCATGATTTGATGATATATTTGATGTTTGAACCGATTAAACTGCTTGATTATGAACTGGAAAACTGAAAATTGCATTTGGGTGGAGTTAGGACAGTTTAAAAACGAGATTTGCAAAAATCTGCAGATCACCGCTGAGCGGCATTTACCGCTGAGCGGCACTCTGCCAGATTTGCTTTTTCTGGTTTGTTGCGTGTTTGAATGTGGCACTGGTGGCGCTGAGGGGAAATTCTGGCCCTCAGCGGTGGTTTAGCTTCAAAAGGAGTTTTGTTTTGTGTTTACTAATGATTAACATCATGTTCTGTGGTTTTGGATTTATGTTTGAATGCAGGAATGGCATCCTCTTCAGGAAAGAGATTGAAAACCATGGCAACTAAGAGAAAGGAAAAGGAACCAGAGCAGCCCCATAATGGCAGGTTCCTCTCTAGGAAACATGAGAAGCACTTTAGGGTGGTTCAGGACAGGAGACTTCTAATGGAGAGAAAAGTTGGAATGATACCTAACTTTGCTCCTCAATTTGGAGAGCAAGTGTTAGGGAATGATTGGGGAAAGCTAGCCACTTATCCATCACCTGCCAACATAGCTGTGGTGAAAGAATTCTACACCAATGCAAAGAAGATTGGTGATTATCCAGTTGAGAATTATTTGGGCTATGTTAGAGGCCATGCTATCAGGTATGATCCTGACTCCATAAATAACTTTCTGGATACTGTGTGGGCTGGTGAGCAATGCCAGTTTGCTCTTAGCATGGAGGAAGGTGCTGATTATGAGGATGTGGAGAGAGTATTGTGTATACCTGGAGGACACTTCCAAAGGAATAGATCTGGCTCAGTGGTTAATATTAGGAGGACAGATTTGACTCCTCTTGCAAAGTATTGGATGGCATTTTCTCATGCCAACATTCAGCCATGTTCACATGTGTCAGATATTACTCTCAGCAGGGCACTATTCATCTACTGTGTTATCAGAAACTTGAATGTTAATATTGGGCAGGTGATAGCTGATGAGATTAGTGTGTGTGCTAACACCTCAAACAACAAAGCACCACTGGGACATCCTTCTTTGATCACTCACCTTTGCAAGCTAGCTGGGGTGGACACTTCTGTTCCACCATTTGAGAGGCCAAGAAAAGCTATAGATGAGGCCTATTACAGAAGAACCATGGCAGGGAGGAGCTGAAGCAGCTGAAGCTTCAGCCCGAGACATGGATGAAGATGAAGTTGAGGAGGAGGATGCATTTGATGAAGATGATGATGAAGAGGAAGAGGAAGATACAGAGAGCTCGGACTGATGAGGAGCTGAGATAGCATTTACTGATGAATGCTATCATATGATTATGCTTTTATGGTTTAAGTTTTCTGAACTTATTTGTTTTTGTTTTTAGATTAGGGTTTGATGTACTCTATTGAACACCTGGTTTGTTATGATGGTTTGCTATTAACTGTGATTGTGTGATAAGTAATGCTTGATGATGCTTATTGATTGATTGATGTTGAGATGATGTGCACATTAAAATGCTTATACAGGTGATTCACAAGCTTTGTGAACAAATGCATAATATCATGATTGTGATTGTGAAATTAAGCAGGATGTGCATGTCAAATGTGAATGAGCTTATATGTGAGGTTTTGAGCTCCAGAGTTGTTATTGTTGAATGCTATTACTTTGAAAGCATGAATGACTTTGCCCAGGTTTTCTATGATTGAATCAATTGCTTGTTTTACATCATATGATCAAAGGCCGTGTTTTTGAAACCCTTTTTATTGGCCAAATTCATAAAGTTAGCCTTCTAAAAGAGAACACGTTGTGTTCTATCCTTTGAACCCTTAGCCTTAAATATACACTGAACACCCTTGATTGAAAATCTTTACCTTGAGTTAAGTAGAAGATCTTGTGTGGTATTGTTAAATGTTCAAGTTTGGGGTTATTGGGGAAACATGAAAAAGGAAAAAGCATTGAGCTAAGAGCTAAAAAGTAAGAATATGCAAAGGAAAGAAAAGAAAAAGAAGCAAAGCTCAATGCAAATGCAAAAGCAAAGGCAAAAGAAAGTTGGGAATGAATAAGAAGATTGTGTTGTTATGACTCTCTTAACTCAAGGATTTTGTGATACAGAAAAACCAATTTTCTTGTTAGCCCAGCCACATTATAAGCCATTGAAAAGTCCTTGTGATGATGCATGCTTGTGAATGTATTTGATTGTGGTTAAATGAAAGGCAAAGTTGATTCATGTGACATTGTGATAGTGGAGTGAATGAGTGAAACACTTTACCTCTTATACACTTGTGTGTTGAGTGAAACACTTTACCTAGTGAGGAAATATTCCATAAGCACATGAACATCCATGCTTAATTGATTGATCATTCATGAAAAATAGCATTTGTTGGAATTTAAATGACTTTGTGAACACTAAAGCATGTGCACATCTTGAATTAACACTTGGTCATAAGTTTGAGTGAAGTTATTACTTATCTTGAAAATAGGATTTTGAATGAGTGAACCATCATATGAATTGGTTGGAGATGGAGTTACATTTTGTTTGCTTGAGGACAAGCAAAGTTCTAAGTTTGGGGTTGTGATAACAGTTGAAAAACTGTTATTTTCATGCTTAAAAGTGATACTAAAAGCAACCTTTAGACTTAGAAACTAGCTTGAAATCATGCATTTTGTTTATATTTTCAGAAATAAGAGAGCTGGACAGGTTTATGCTTGATTTGAGTGTTTTTGTGCAGGTTTTGAGGTGAATTTGGTGAAAGAAGTGAAGAATGAGAGAGAGGACATTAGAAAAGACAAGAAAGAGTGCAAAAAGGAGAAGTCGAAGGCACCGCTCAGCGGCAAACTACCGCTGAGCGGCACTCAAGAGGTGACGTTGGAACCGCTGAGGGGCAAAATGGCCGCTGAGGGGAAGAAAGAAGACGCGTAACCACCGCTGAGCGGTAAATGGCGCTGAGCGGCACTTTTTGGGCTTGGACTTTTATAATCTTTTGTAACTCTAGATTAGTATTTAAGGGCTTGCACGTCCTTTAGTTAGGATCTTTGGCAGAAACGAGGCAAACACTCTCTCTTTCACCCCTTTGAAGGAGGATCTTGGATGCTCAGGCTACCTCTTCCACTTTATTGGGTTTATTCTTTCATACTTTCATTGTTATTCATCTAGGTTCACCATGAATATGGTGAACTAAACCTTGTATGTTTGTTGGGGAATCAATGTAATCTCTTGAAGCTCTCATATATGGATTTGTTGAATACATCTTTGAATTAAGACATATGCTTTCTTTTCATCATTAGTTAGGGTTTTTCCTCTTTGCTCAATGCTTGCATTGTTTAACTCATTCTAATGCATGATTATTGGTTTTGTTGATACGGACACGTACGGGGAAATCTAGATCCGGGGAATTTCTCCCAATATTTTACTGACAATATTATATTGGTTGCCTTAAGCTCCTGCAGTAATGAACTAATCATTAGGAATGCTAGGAATTGTATGAACTATTTGATTAGGGAGAAGCCATCTAGAATGGTACATTAGTGAGTGGCATTAACAATAATGATTTGAATGATGAATTCCTAAAATATATGAGAGTGGATGAGATGAAATTGACCCCCAACAACATATTCATTCATATATTCCATTGAAAGTGTTTATCTTTTATCTTTGCCATTGATCAAAATTCATGCATACATGTTTATTTTCTGTCTTGCATTTTAAACTCAAATATTTCGTTTGTAAGTCTTAGTTAATCAAGAAACCACATAACTAAACTAGGCCGTGAGTCCTTTGGGAAGAACGATACTTGGTCTTACCAAGTTTTATTACTTGAACGATTCGGTCATACTTGCCGATTGTGAAACAAGTTTGTGACATCATATTTTGGTGCTTACAAATTTGTCCATCAGTCTCCACGTCTCTTTTCATATCAAATAGATTATAACTCGTAGAAAGCAAAACTTGGTTTGTTATAACGTGTTTTCCGTTTTGTGTTATTTGTCTGCAAATGTCACTTTAGTCTAATTAAATTATTAACTAGTCATATTCGTGTGACTCAAACTTGTCTTATGCTTTGTGTATAGTAGGATATTTATTAGATAAAATATCTTAGATATTTTGAGCGGTTAAAATATTTATGAGTAACTAACCAGATTTTTAGGTAAGGTTATTTTTATTGGCCTATAAATACAATGACAAGGAAAAGCACCAGGTACGTCCCCTCTACGTTCTACTTATGCCAGAGGAACTCTAGATAATATTTTACAGTGATAATATAATCACTTTCTTGAGAGCTGAGGCTCCATAACTCAATCTGACTTGAGCGTCGGAGTATCTTCGCAGGTACCTCCCCCTCCTTTGGAGCATGAAAATTGATACTAAAAGCAACCTTTATACTTAGAAACTAGCTTGAAATCATGCTTTTCTTCATATTTTCATAAATAAGAGAGCTGGACAGGTTTATGCTTGATTTCAGTGGTTTTGTGCAGGTTTTAAGGTGAATTTGGTGAAAGAAGTGAAGAAGGTGAGAGATGGAATCATAAAAGACATCAAAAAGTGCAAAAGGAGAAGCCGAAGTCACCGCTCAGCGGCAGTTTACCGCTGAGCGGCACTCAGGAGCTTACGGGAGATCCGCTGAGGGGCAAAATGGCCGCTGAGGGGAAGAAACGTCTCACGCACTTACCGCTGAGCGGTACTTTACCGCTGAGCGGCACTTTTATGGGCTTGGACCTAATTTTCTGTAATTTACGAATAATATATAAGCTTTAGGGTTTCCTAGGGTTAGGTATCTCTGGCTGGAACGAAGCAAACACTCTATCTTCCACCCCTTTGAAGGAGGATCTTGGATGCTGAGGCTTCCTCTTCACCTTTTTAGGGTTTTATCTTTCATTCTTTCATTGTTATTCATCTAGGTTCACCATGAATATGGTGAACTAAACTCTGTATGTTTGTTGGGGCATCAATGTAATCTTTTGAAGCTCTCATATATGGAATTTGTTTTTACATCTTTTATTTAAGATCTATGCTTTCTTTCATCATTAGTTAGGGTTTTTTCTCTTTGCGTAATGCTTGCATTGTTTAACTCATTCGATGCATGATTATTGGTTTTGTCGATACGGGCGCGTACGGGGAAGTCTAGATCCGGGGAATTTCTCCCAATATCACATTGGTTGTCGTTAAGCTCCTGCACTTATGAACTAATCATTAGGAATGCTAGGAATTGTATGAACTCGTGATTAGTGAGAAGCCTTCTTGAAAGGTACTTTAGAGAGTGGCATTAACAATGATGATTTGAATGTTGAATTCCTAAAATATATGAGAGTGGAAAAGATGAAATTGAACCCCAACAACATATTCATACATATATTTCATTGAAAGTGTTTATCTTTTGCTTTTTGCCATTGATCAAAACTTCATGCATACATATTTAATTTTCGTCTTCTGCATATAAAATCCAAATATTTCGTCTTTAAGTCTTAGCTAATCAATAAACCACACAACTAAACTAGGCCGTGAGTCCTTTGGGAAGAACGATACTTGGTCTTACCAAGTTTATTACTTGAACGATTCGGTCATACTTGCCGATTGAAAAACAAGTTTGTGACATCATATTTTGGTGTTCATAAATTTGTCCATCAAGTTTTTGGCGCCGTTGCCGGGGACTCGTGGTTTAACTGGTTAATTTGTGTGATTATTGATTATCTTTGACTTTAATTTTGTATTTCTGTTTTTATTTTCTATTTTTATTTTTTCGGTTTTTATTTTATTTTATTTTATTTTATTTTCTGTTTTCTGTTTTTATCTTCTCCTATATCTTTTGTGCTAACCAAATATTCTAGGGTTTTGTGTACTTGTGTATGCAGGAGGCAATTCGAACTAGGAGCAAGAAAACAACAGAACCTCTTCTTGAAGGTCTAGACGAGAGTAGACGGAGGAGAAGAATCCGAACATCTAGAGAACTTTTCCCTCCTCCGGAAACTCTGTTGCAACCATCACCACAAGGTTCTGTTCATAGCACAGAAAATATGGAGAACAATAATATCAGAAGAACTCTTGCTGACTACACCAATATAGATGGACCTCAGCACTTTAACAGTATAGCTAGACCTAGAGTCAATGCAGCTAACATGGAGGTCAAGCCAGCACTAATCCAACTGGTGAAAAGCAACCAATTTAATGGGTTATCTCATGAAAGCCCATATGAGCACCTCACTACCTTCAATGAGATTTGCAACACAGTCAAAATTAATGGGGTGCCAGATGAAGCGATCAAACTTAGTTTGTTTCCTTTCTCATTGGGAGGCAATGCTAAACTTTGGTTGAATTCTTTCCCAGAAGGAAGTTTCACAGATTGGGAAGCAGTGGTGACAAAGTTTTTAAACAAGTACTTTCCACAATCAAAGGTGACAAAAGGCAAGCAAGAGATATCTTCATTTAAGCAGGGCATGGAAGAATCACTAGGGCATGCATGGGATAGATACAAAAGTCTGCTAATAAAAACACCCACGCATGGCTTTGAAGAACAGGAAGTAGTCTTAACTTTCCTTGGAGGGCTTGGTTCACAAACCAAGATGATGCTGGACGCCTCAGCAGGAGGCAATATTAAATGGAAAACTCCAAAGGAAGCCACAGAAATTATAGAAAACAAGGCTACTAGTGATAATGAGTTGCACAGTGAGAGAGGAGCTCCTATGCAACAAAAAGGGGTTCTCCAATTACAGACACATGATGCCTTGCTAGCTCAAAAGAAAATTCTAACTCCACAGCTGGAGACTCTGACTAAAACTCTTGCACAATTACCCAAAGAGTTGAAAACTGCTGCACAGGTACAAACCCAGTTGTGCGAATTATGTGGAGGTGACCATATCAATGGTCAATGTGCCTTTCCAGTTGAAGCTGTAGAGGACGTTAATTTCATGGCCAATCAATTTCCATACCGTCAAGGGAATTACAATCAAGGGTGGAAACCACACCCAAGCATTGGTCAAGGACAAACTGGGCAAGCTAGTCAATATAATAAGCAACAGCAGCAACCAACCTTTTGGCAACAGTTATCTATGCTTAATGAAAGATCAACAAGGTTGGAAGAAACTCTTCAGCAATTCATACAAAAAACTGAATCTTCTCAAAAGAGCACTGAAGCTGCTATAAAGAACTTGGAGATTCAAATAGAAAGGCCAAATAGAAATTTTGGGGCTAATACTGAGGTTAACCCCAGAGAAGAGTGCAAGGTGGTAAAGAGTGTTGATGATGATAAAGTTGAGTTAGATACAGAAGAGAGAAGAGACATAGAGAGCAAAAGTACTTTTCCTTTTCCAATCCACCAAGGGAAACAAATGGACTTCACAGAATTATTCAGAATGGTGGATAATGAAGCACCTTGGGAATAGATTCTACAGCAAATCGCAGTTTACACAAAATTTGATGAAGAAATCTCTACAAAGAAGAGACGTAGAGATGATGAGGCAAAAGAGTGTATAACTGTTAAAAAAGAGTCATTCCCTCCTAAAGCATCAGATCCAGGCAGTTTTTCTATCCCTTGTACCATAGGGAAGAAAAAGGTAAAGAAAGCTCTCCTTGATTTAGGTTCAAGTGTTAACTTGATACCTTATTCTTTACTGGAGCAAATCGGTAATGTTAAAGTGAAACCTGCAAAGGTTAAAATAGTAATGGCCGATGGATCTTCAAAGGAGCCATGTGGGATTGTAGAGGACATTATAGTTTGTGTTGGCAAACTTCAGTTCTTGGCAGACTTTGTGGTGATGAAGATGGAGACAGAGAAGATACCTATCATACTTGGAAGACCGTTTATGAAAACGGCCAGAGCTATTATTGATGTAAATGAAGGTATAGTGGTGCTCCAAGACAGAGAGGAGAGAGTGGTGGTAGACGTCTTCAAATATGAGACGCAAGCAAGGGAGGAAGAAGCTAGTTCTAAAGCTGCATTTCAAGATGCACCCATGACTAGCCGTAAAGATGAAAATCTCAAGGTTTCAGGTAACCATTGTTTGTTGTTTCAAGTACCCAAGGAAGAAAATATTGGAAGAGGAGGAGAAATTCCTAGTGACTGGGAGAAAAGAAGACTCCAACTTGGCTCACCTGTAAGAATCAAGAACAAGTTGTGGGTTGTGAAGGGCTTTAAAGAGAAGGAGATGATAGAGATAGAGTCTCCATATTCTAGAAGGACCAAGACAGTTCAGAGGAAACAGCTGAGGAGTTGGTGGAATGACAACATCAACTATAAAGAAGATGGAACTTGAACTTTATTGGGTCAAGCTAATGACGTTAAAAGAGCGCTTGCTGGGAGGCAACCCAGTGGATTTAAAGACTTTTGATTTGGTTTTGTAATTTTTAATTTGTGAACATTATTTTTGTAATTATTTTGTTGGAGATAGCATCTACTGAAGGATGCTAGGTGGTTAAGTATCTACTGAAGGATACTATGTTTGTAACACCTACTGATGGGTGTTGGTAAGAAAATTTTGCACCTACTGATGGGTGTTGGTGGATTTTGGGTCAGGCTCGTGACGTTAAACAAGCGCTACCTGGGAGGCAACCCAGTTGATTGAATATTTCTGTTTGTTTATTTTAGTTAGGGTTTGCATAAGCATTTTAAACATTGACTTGCAGGGAACCAGTGAGGGGCATGTATGGGAGGCACGTAGGTTAAGAAAAGAAGGAGAAGAGCACATCACGAAAGTGCCGCTGAGCGGTACTCTCGCAGATGGGCTTTCGTTTCCCCTTAGCGAGACCCGAGCCCATTAGGGTATTTTTATACCCCAAGCTGCGTTTTAGGTTTTCTATCCAGGCTCTTCTCTGCACAAACACTTCCACATACCTTTTCCAAGGTTTTCCACATCTTTTCATTCTTTCCTCTTGAAAATTTCTCTTCCACTCACTTGCTCACTAGTGTTCCATTCAAGTTTGGGGTTGGAAGAGAGTATCTTAGATTGGAAACATTCTCATTGCATCTAGTATCTCCACCCAAGTAAGTAAAATGCATTTTGTTCATTCTAGGGTTTTTGATTTTGAATGTGATTGTCAAAGCATGAATATTTAGGGGTTTTTGATTTCTATGCATGATTTGATGATATATTTGATGTTTGAACCGATTAAACTGCATGATTATGAACTGGAAAACTGAAAATTGCATTTGGGTGGAGTTAGGACAGCTTTAAAACAAGATTTTCAAAAATCTGCAGAGTAACCGCTGAGGGGTAATCTGCCGCTGAGCGACACTCTGCCAGATTTGGTTTTTCTGAATTTTTGCGTGTTGGAATGTGGCACTGGTGGCGCTGAGGGGAAATTCTGACCCTCAGCGGTGGTTTAGCTTCGAAAGCAGTTATGTTCTATGTTTTACTAATGATTAACACCATGTTCTGTGGTTTTGTATTTGTGTTTGAATGTAGGAATGGCATCCTCTTCAGGAAAAATATTGAAAACCATGGCAACCAAGAGAAAGGAAAAGGAACCAGAGCAACCCCACTCTAGCAGGTTCCTCTCTAGGAAACATGAGAAGCACTTTAGGGTGGTTCAGGACAGGAGACTTTTGATGGAGAGAAAGGTTGGAATGATACCTAACTTTGCTCCTCAATTTGGAGAGCAAGTGTTAGGGAATGACTGGGGAAAGCTAGCCACCTATCCTGCACCTGCCAACATAGCTGTGGTAAAGGAATTTTACACCAATGCAAAGAAGATTGGTGATTATCCAGCTGAGAATTATTTTGGCTATGTCAGAGGCCATGCTATCAGGTATGATCATGATTCTATTAATAACTTCCTGGACACTGTATGGGCTGGTGAGTAGTGCCAGTTTGCTCTTTGCATGGAGGAAGGTGCTGATTATGAGGATGTGGAGAGAGTACTGTGTATACCTGGAGGACACTTCCAAAGGAATCGATCTGGCTCAGTGGTTAACATTAAGAGAACGGATTTGACTCCTCTTGCAAAGTATTGGATGGCGTTTTATCATGCCAACATTCAGCCATGTTCACATGTGTCAAATATTACTCTCAGCAGGGCATTTTTCATCTACTGTGCTATCAGAAACTTGAATGTTAATATTGGGCAGGTGATAGCTGATGAGATTAGTGTGTGTATGTGCTAATACCTCAAACAACAAAGCACCACTAGGACATCCCTCTTTGATCACGCATCTTTGCAAGATAGCTGGGGTGGACACTTCTGCTCCACCATTTGAGAGGCCAAGAAAAGCTATTGATGAGGCTTATTACAGGCAGTACTGTGGAGGTGAGGAAGCAGCTCAGCCAGTTCCACCACGCCGTGCTCGTAGAGAGAGAGGGCCAGCACAGAGCCAGACATCTGCTGAGACACATGAAGCAGAACCATTCCAGATGAGGGACATGTATATGTCTCTTATAGGTGCTCAGTTGCAGTCCATTCACAGAGGGCAGGTGGCTACTGCTGAGATGATTGTGGGGATGTATGATACACCTCCATCCCACAGGTGGACTATGGATGAATTCCATAATGTGGTAGCTTGGCCAGAGGAACCAGTGCATGGAGGAGGAGTTGGAGCAGCTGAAGCTTCAGCTAGAGAGATGGAAGAAGATGAAGCTGATGATGATGATGCATTTGAAGATGATGAAGATGAGGAAGAAGAAGAAGATACAGAGGACAGCTCAGACTGATGAGGAGCTGAGATAGCATTTACTGATAAATGCTATCATATGATTATGCTTTTGTGGTTTAAGTTTTCTGAACTTATTTGTTCTTGTTTTTAGATTAGGGTTTGATGTACTCTATTGAACACCTGGTTTGTTATGATGGTTTGCTATTAACTGTGATTGTGTGATAAGTAATGCTGAATGATGTTTATTGATTGATTGATGTTGAGATGATGTGCACATTAAAATGCTTATACAGGTGATTCACAAACTTTGTGAACAAATGCATGATATTATGATTGTGATTGTGAAATTAAGCAGGATGTGTATGTCAAATGTGAATGAGCTTATATGTGAGGTTTTGAGCTCCAGAGTTGTTATTGTTAAATGCTATTACTCTGAAAGCATGAATGACTTTGCCTAGGTTTTCTATGATTGAATCAATTGCTTGTTTTGCATCATATGATCAAGGCCGTTTGTTGGAACCCTTTTTATTGGTCAAATTCATAAAGTTAGCCCATTAAAAGAGAACACTTATTTTTCTATCCTTTGAACCCTTAGCCTTGAACATACACTGAAACCCTTGATTGAAAATCTTTACCTTGAGTTAAGTAGAAGATCTTGTGTGGTATTGTTAAATGTTCAAGTTTGGGGTTGTTGGGAAAACATGAAAAAGGAAAAGCATTGAGCTAAGAGCCAAAAAGGAAGTATAGGCAAAGAAAAAGAAAAGAAAATAAAAAGAAGTAAAGCTCAATGCAAATGCAAAGGCAAGTTGGGAAAAATAAGAATAATTGTGTGTTATGATTCTCTTAACTCAAGGATTTTGCGATCTAGAAAAACCAATTTTCTTGTTAGCCCAGCCATAGTATAAGCCATTGAAAAGTCCTTGTGATGATGCATGATTGTGAATGATGTTGATTATGGTAAAATGAAAGGCAAAGTTGATTCATGTGACATTGTGATAGTAGAGTGAATGAGTGATTACCTTTTATACACTTGTGTGTTGAGTGAAACACTTTACCTAGTGAGGAGATATTCCATTAGCACATGAACATCAATGCTTAATTGATTGGTCATTCATGAAAAAGAGCATTTGTTGGTAATTAATTGACTTTGTGAAACACTAAAGCATGTGCACATCTTGATTGAACTCTTGGTCATAAGTTTGATTGAAGTTTTTACTTATCTAAAAAGAGGATTTTTGAATGAGTGAACCATCATATGAATTGGTTGAAGATTAAGTTACATCTTGTTTGCTTGAGGACAAGCAAAGTTCTAAGTTTGGGGTTGTGATAACAGTTGAAAAACTGTTATTTTCATGCTTAAAATTGATACTAAAAGCAACCTTTATACTTAGAAACTAGCTTGAAATCATGCTTTTCTTCATATTTTCATAAATAAGAGAGCTGGACAGGTTTATGCTTGATTTCAGTGTTTTTGTGCAGGTTTTAAGGTGAATTTGGTGAAAGAAGTGAAGAAGGTGAGAGATGGAATCAGAAAAGACATCAAAAAGTGCAAAACGAGAAGCCGAAGTCACCGCTCAGCGGCAGTTTACCGCTGAGCGGCACTCAGGAGCTTACGGGAGATCCGCTGAGGGGCAAAATGGCCGCTGAGGGGAAGAAACGTCTCACGCACTTACCATTGAGCGGTACTTTACCGCTGAGCGGCACTTTTATGGGCTTGGACCTAATTTTCTGTAATTTACGAATAATATATAAGCTTTAGGGTTTCCTAGGGTTAGGTATCTCTGGCTGGAACGAAGCAAACACTCTCTCTTCCACCCCTTTGAAGGAGGATCTTGGATGCTGAGGCTTCCTCTTCACCTTTTTAGGGTTTTATCTTTCATTCTTTCATTGTTATTCATCTAGGTTCACCATGAATATGGTGAACTAAACTCTATATGTTTGTTGGGGAATCAATGTAATCTTTTGAAGCTCTCATATATGGAATTTGTTTTTACATCTTTTATTTAAGATCTATGCTTTCTTTCATCATTAGTTAGGGTTTTTTCTCTTTGCGTAATGCTTGCATTGTTTAACTCATTCGATGCATGATTATTGGTTTTGTCGATACGGGCGCTGATGGACAAATTTATGAACACCAAAATATGATGTCACAAACTTGTTTTTCAATCGGCAAGTACGACCGAATCGTTCAAGTAATAAACTTGGTAAGACCAAGTATCGTTCTTCCCAAAGGACTCACGGCCTAGTTTAGTTGTGTGGTTTATTGATTAGCTAAGACTTAAAAACGAAATATTTGGATTTTATATGCAAAAGACTAAAATTAAATATGTATGCATGAAGTTTTGATCAATGGCAAAAGCAAAAGATAAACACTTTCAATGAAATATATGTATGAATATGTTGTTGGGGTTCAATTTCCATTTATCCACTCATATTTTAAGGAATTCAACATTCAAATCATCAATGTTAATGCCACTCTCTAAAGTACCTTTCAAGAAGGCTTCTCCCTAATCACGAGTTCATACAATTCCTAGCATTCCTAATGATCAGTTCATAAGTGCAGGAGCTTAACGACAACCAATATGATATTGGGAGAAATTCCCCGGATCTAGACTTCCCCGTACGCGCCCGTATCGACAAAACCAATAATCATGCATCGAATGAGTTAAACAATGCAAGCATTACGCAAAGAGGAAAAACCCTAACTAATGATGAAAGAAAGCATATATCTTAAATAAAAGATGTAAAATCAAATTCCATATATGAGAGCTTCAAAAGATTACATTGATTCCCCAACAAACATACAGAGTTTAGTTCACCATATTCATGGCGAACCTAGATGAATAACAATGAAAGAATGAAAGATAAAACCCTAAAAAGGTGAAGAGGAAGCCTCAGCATCCAAGATCCTCCTTCAAAGGGGTGGAAGAGAGAGTGTTTGCTTCGTTCCAGCCAGAGATACAAACCCTAGGACGTGCAAGTCCTTAAATAGGGCATAAAAATAACATAAAACAAGTCCAAGCCCATAAAAACAAAAGAAAACCGGTCCAAGCCCACTTAGAATGGCGCTCAGCGGTATTTTACCGCTGAGCGGTAATACCGCATGATCCATTTTGCCCCCAGCTGCTGTTTTTGCCCCTCAGCGGTGATTTTGGCACCTGAAAAGTGCCGTTCAGCGGTATTTTACCGCTCAGCGCCACTCGGTCACACGTTTTCTGCATTCTGGTTGGTTTTTCAGCATTCTGGTTGACTGGTTGACTTTTTTGGTTGACTGGTTGACTTTTCTGTTTGACTGGTTGACTTTTCTGGTTTCTGGTTGACTTTTCAGCACTCCAATCATTCGGTATTTCAATTCTTCTTTCAAATCATTCAATTAGCCTACAAAATCAAGGGAATCTTGCACAAAACCATTAAATTCACTTTCAACTCTCTTATTCTCAAAACTAAAGCAAAAATATGAGTTCAAGCTAGTTTCTAAGTCTTAAAGGTTGCTTTTGGTATCAAATTTAAGCATAAAAATAACGGTTTTTCAACCGTTATCACAACCCCAAACTTAAAACTTTGCTTGTCCTCAAGCAAACAAGATGTAACTCAATCTTCCATCAATCTATATAATGGTTCACCACATTCAAAAATCCTTCTTTCAAGATAAGTAAGTGCTCAATTCAGCTCATTTCAAATATTACAATCAAGACATGCACATGCTTTAATGTTCACACAATCACATACTATCCAACAAATGCTACTTTTCATGAATGATCAATCAACTAAGCAAAGATGTTCTTATATGTTCATGGAATATTTCCTCACTAGATAAAGTGTTTCACTCAAACACACAAGTGTATAAGAGGTATTCACTCATTCACTCTACTATCACAATGTCACATGAATCAACTTTGCCTTTCATTTAACCATAATCAAAAACACTTACAAGCAAGCACCATCACAAGGACTTTTCTATGGCTTATAATGTGGCTGGGCTAACAAGATAATTGGTTTTTCTAGATCACAAAACCCTTGAGATAAGAGAATCATATAAACACAACCATTCTTACTTATTCCCAACTTTCTTTTGCATTGAGCTTTGCTTTTTCTTTTCTTTTCTTTCTCTTTTCCTTTTTCTTTTCACATACTTAATTATTAGCTCTTAGCTCAATGCTTTCAATTTCCCTTTCTATTTTTCAACAACCCCAAACTTGAACATTTGTCAATACCACAAAAATATTTTCTACTTAACTCAAGGTAAAGCTTTTCAACAAGGGTTTTCAAATCATGTTCAAGGCTAGAGGTTCAAAGGATATAACACATAGTGTTCTCTTTTAGTGGGCTCAATTTATGAATTTGGCTAATATAAGGGTTATCAACAAATGGCCTTGATCATATGATGCAAACAAGCAAGTAATTCAATCATAGAAAACTTGGGCAAAGTCATTCATGCTTTCACAGTAATAGTATTCAACAATAACAACTCTGGAGCTCAAAACCTCACATATAAGCTCATTCACATTCCACATATAACATCCTGCTTAGAATCATAATCACAATCATAACATCTTGCATTTGTTCACAATGCTTGTGAACCACCTGTATAAGCATATAATGTGTACATCTCAACATCAATCAATATTAAAGCATCATCAAGCATTACTTATCAAACAACAATCATAAGCAAACCATCATAATAGACAAAATTTCCAATTGAGTACACATCAAACCCTATTCTACAAACATAAGTGATTTATAAAACAAATCCTACTCTAGTGCTTTGAAAAACTCAGCCCCATCAATGATGCTCTCTCCCAACCCCAAACTTAGATGGAAAACTAGTGAGAAAGTGAGTGGAAGGGAGATTTTCTAAAGAGGAATGAAAGGAAAAATGTAGAGAACCTTTGTAAAAGTGTTTAGGAGTGTGTGTGCAGAGAAGAATCTGGAAATAGAGGCCAAAGCGTGACTTAGGGTATAAAAATACCCTAATGGGCTCGGGTTCCGCTAAGGGGCAACCTAAACCTATTTTACGACACTACCGCTCAGCGGCACTTTCGTGTTGTACTTTTCTTCTTCCTAGCTTAACCTAGGTGCCTCCTACTCATGCCCCTCAATTGCTCCCTATAATTAAGTTCTCATATCACTCAAACATTCAATCCCTATCATGCAACTAAAGCAGAATCAAAACAAACAATACAGATAAAATCAATCAACTGGGTTGCCTCCCAGGTAGCGCTTGTTTAACGTCACGAGCCTGACCCAAAATCCTCCAGCACCCTTCAGTAGATGCAAATCTTTCTTACCAACACCCATCAGTAGGTGTATACAAACATAGTATCCTTCAGTAGATACTCTTCCGCCTAACATCCATCAGTAGATGTAAACCCTGTAACAAACTTATAACAAAAACAAAAATACCCAAAAGTTCAAAATTACATCACCAAACCAAAAATTAAAAGTTCTTAAATCACTGGGTTGCCTCCCAGCAAGCGCTCTTTTAACGTCACTAGCTTGACCCAATAAAGCTCATGTTCCATCTTCTTTTTCTTCTTTCTACTGAACTTCTTTAGAAATTTGATCAAACCAGGAACCTGTTGTAGTGTCTCAATCATAGGAACTTTAATCTCCAATTTCTTGAAGATTTCCATGAAGCACTTAAATTTCTTTTCCTTCCTATGATACTTCTTTGGATGAGGAAGAGGTTTTTCATATGATTCTTTCTTTTTTTCTCTCGTCCTCTTTTTCTTTTCTCTCACTTTCTTTTTTTCTTTTCTTTTTCTACTCACTTGCTCAATCTTCACACAAATTTTCTCTTCTTCTTTCTCTTCTCTCTCTTTTCTCTCTTTTCTCTCTTCTCTCTCTTCTTTTTCCAACTCAACTTTTTCAACATTTACACTCACTAGCACTTCACACTCTTCCCTAGGGTTAACCTCAGTATTAGCCCCAAAATTTTTGTCAGGCCTTTCTTCCAATTGCTTGGTAATCTAACCCATTTGAATCTCCAAGTTCTTAATAGCTGCTTCAGTGCTCTTTTGAGAAGATTCAGTTTTCTGTATGAATTGCTGAAGAGTTTCTTCCAACCTTGTTGATCATTCATTAAGTGTAGACATTTGTTGCCATAAGGTTGGTTGTTGCTGTTGTTGTTTGTGAAATGGCCCTGATTGTCCAGCTTGCCCACTTTGTCCTTGACCAATACTTGGGTGTGGTTTCCACCCTTGATTGAAGTTCCCCTGACAGTATGGAAATTGATTGGCCATGAAATTAACATCCTCTAAAGCTTCCACTGGAAAGGCGCATTGACCATTTATATTGTCACCACCACATAATTCACACATCTGTGGTTGAACCTGTGCAACAGTCTTTAACTCTTTTGGCAGTGGTGCAAGTATCTTTGTGAGATTCTCCAATTGTTGAGTTAGTATCTTGTTCTATGCAAGCAAGGCATCATTGGTTTGTAACTGTAGAACTCCTTTTTGTTGAATAGGAGCTCCTCTTTCATTGTTTAGTTCATTATCACTTGTAGCCATATTTTCAATGATTTTTGTAGCTTCCTCTGGAGTTTTCCATTTGATATTTCCTCCAGCTGAGGCGTCAAGCATCATCTTGGTTTGTGAACCAAGTCCTCCAAGGAAGATTAGGACTACTTCCACTTCGTCAAATCCATGCGTGAGAGTCTTTCTTAATAGGCTTTTATATTTGTCCCATGCATGACCTAGTGATTCCTCCATGCCTTGCCTGAAAGATGAGATCTCTTGGTTTCTTTGTTGACCTTGGAAGAATTGAGTGCCCATATAGTTAAATTCTTGTCTGAATTACATCCTGCAAGCATTAGGCACAAAACTCTAGAAAATATTTGTTAGCACAAAAAGATAGAGAAGATACAAAGAGTAAATGATAAGAAGATAAAAGATAGCAAGATAGAAGATAAAAACATAAAATAGAAAAATGAAAACAGAAAACAGAAAAAAAAAATAAAAACAGAAAACGAAAAAAATAAAAACAAAAAACAAAAAAAATAAAAACAAAAAACAAAAAAAAATAAAAAATAAAAAATAAAAATAAAAACAAAAAAACAGAAAATAAAAAAAACAGAAAAATAAAAAAAAATAATAACCGAAAAATAAAAACAGAAAATAAAATAAAATCAAATAAAATCAAATAAAATCAAATAAAATCAAATCAAATAAAATAAAATCAAATAAAAATAAAATAAAATAAAAACAGAAATTCAAAAACAGAAATTCAAAATTAAAGTCAAAGGTAATCAATAATCACACAAAATAACCAGTTAAACCACGATTCCCCGGCAACGGCGCCAAAAACTTGATGGACAAATTTATGAACACCAAAATATGATGTCACAAACTTGTTTTTCAATCGGCAAGTATGACCGAATCGTTCAAGTAATAAACTTGGTAAGACCAAGTATCGTTCTTCCCAAAGGACTCACGACCTAGTTTAGTTGTGTGGTTTATTGATTAGCTAAGACTTAAAGACGAAATATTTGGATTTTATATGCAAAAGACGAAAATTAAATATGTATGCATGAAGTTTTGATCAATGGCAAAAGCAAAAGATAAACACTTTCAATGAAATATATGTATGAATATGTTGTTGGGGTTCAATTTCATCTTATCCACTCTCATATATTTTAGGAATTCAACATTCAAATCATCAATGTTAATGCCACTCTCTAAAGTACCTTTCAAGAAGGCTTCTCCCTAATCACGAGTTCATACAATTCCTAGCATTCCTAATGATCAGTTCATAAGTGCAGGAGCTTAACGACAACCAATATGATATTGGGAGAAATTCCCCGGATCTAGACTTCCCCGTACGCGCCCGTATCGACAAAACCAATAATCATGCATCGAATGAGTTAAACAATGCAAGCATTACGCAAAGAGGAAAAACCCTAACTAATGATGAAAGAAAGCATATATCTTAAATAAAAGATGTAAAAACAAATTCCATATATGAGAGCTTCAAAAGATTACATTGATTCCCCAACAAACATACAGAGTTTAGTTCACCATATTCATGGTTAACCTAGATGAATAACAATGAAAGAATGAAAGATAAAACCCTAAAAAGGTGAAGAGGAAGCCTCAGCATCCAAGATCCTCCTTCAAAGGGGTGGAAGAGAGAGTGTTTGCTTCGTTCCAGCCAGAGATACAAACCCTAGGACGTGCAAGTCCTTAAATAGGGCATAAAAATAACATAAAACAAGTCCAAGCCCATAAAAACAAAAGAAAACCGGTCCAAGCCCACTTAGAATGGCGCTCAGCGGTATTTTATCGCTGAGCGGTAATACCGCATGATCCATTTTGCCCCCAGCTGCTGTTTTTGCCCCTCAGCGGTGATTTTGGCACCTGAAAAGTGCCGCTCAGCGGTATTTTACCGCTCAGCGCCACTCGGTCACACGTTTTCTGCGTTCTGGTTGGTTTTTCAGCATTCTGGTTGACTGGTTGACTTTTTTGGTTGACTGGTTGACTTTTCTGTTTGACTGGTTGACTTTTCTGGTTTGTGGTTGACTTTTCAGCACTCCAATCATTCGGTATTTCAATTCTTCTTTCAAATCATTCAATTAGCCTACAAAATCAAGGGAATCTTGCACAAAACCATTAAATTCACTTTCAACTCTCTTATTCTCAAAACTAAAGCAAAAATATGAGTTCAAGCTAGTTTCTAAGTCTTAAAGGTTGCTTTTGGTATCAAATTTAAGCATAAAAATAACGGTTTTTCAACTGTTATCAGGCGCGTACAGGGAAGTCTAGATCCGGGGAATTTCTCCCAATATCACATTGGTTGTCGTTAAGCTCCTCTACTTATGAACTAATCATTAGGAATGCTAGGAATTGTATGAACTCGTGATTAGTGAGAAGCCTTCTTGAAAGGTACTTTAGAGAGTGGCATTAACAATGATGATTTGAATGTTGAATTCCTAAAATATGAGAGTGGAAAAGATGAAATTGAACCCCAACAACATATTCATGCATATATTTCATTGAAAGTGTTTATCTTTTGCTTTTTGCCATTGATCAAAACTTCATGCATACATATTTAATTTTCGTCTTCTGCATATAAAATCCAAATATTTCGTCTTTAAGTCTTAGCTAATCAATAAACCACACAACTAAACTAGGCCGTGAGTCCTTTGGGAAGAACGATACTTGGTCTTACCAAGTTTATTACTTGAACAATTCGGGCATACTTGCCGATTGAAAAACAAGTTTGTGACATCATATTTTGGTGTTCATAAATTTTTCCATCACTCGGCCTCGACGAATCCCTTCTTCGGATAAAGCTACTCCATCAAGATGAAGCTGCCGCATCACCGCCAGGAGTCTCCTCCGCGAGCACCTCTGCGAAGTCGCGCCAGTGAGCACCCCTTCGAAATCGCACCCCTTTGCGGATCAGACCCAACGTAGAGACAACCCCCAAATCAGGTCCGCCATCAGCTTCCGTCGCGCCACCAGGCACCACTATCACTGAGGCGTCGTTAGTCCATCCCAAACCTGGGGATGAACCATCCTCTGCATCTTCCGCAGCACCCACGGCATCCACGCGCCCCATCCTCCGCATCTTCCGCAACAGCCACGGCATCCACGCACCCTTCGGATTCTGCCTCCATGTCGTCCAAATTCCTATTCCCCAAAGGTCAAACTCCGGACACGACGGCTCAATCACCAACATGATCGGCAACTTAGTGTTGGCTAATCTCTGAACAGATGTTTACTTCTCTGTTTGGGGACGTTCTCATCCGGTCCAGCCTCACGCCATCCTTCAGCATCGTTCAGTACAGTCTTCGTGCAAACTCGATGTCACCGCCGTCCATTGTAAAAACGCGGGCGGTAACTAACACCTCCATCACCTTGGCCTGAACCCTATTTTTAAGGGTTAGATACTGAACCGTCCGGTCTGTCCGACACATAGACCGAACGAACCCTCAAGGTCGTCCAACCAGGTCGACCATCCAGAGCGTTCAAGCATTTGGCCGTTCGGCAACTCGCATTCTTCGTCATTGACGTTCGGTCTCTAGCGCTCGGCCACACATGGTCTCGTGTTCAAACATTCAACCGTTCGGCCATTCGGTCTCATTGCCGTTCGGCAATTTTCAGGACGACCATCAAGAACGAGTGTCAAAAACTAGGACCTACCTTTGACCAACCGTACGTAGAACGAGCGGTCTTCCGAGGTCGCCTTGTATTAAGGAGTAGAGAAGAAGCGATCGTCAATTAGCATTCGACAAACTCCAAAGACAACGATCCTGTCATCATCTAAAGGTCGCCCATCCAAGTCGATGATAACAGTTGAAAAACTGTTATTTTCATGCTTAAAATTGATACTAAAAGCAACCTTTATACTTAGAAACTAGCTTCAAATCATGCTTTTCTTCATATTTTCATAAATAAGAGAGTTGGACAGGTTTATGCTTGATTTCAGTGTTTTTGTGCAGGTTTTAAGGTGAATTTGGTGAAAGAAGTGAAGAAGGAGAGATATGGAATCAGAAAAGACATAAAAAAGTGCAAAAGGAGAAGCCGAAGTCACCGCTCAGCGGCAGTTTACCGCTGAGCGGCACTCAGGAGCTCACGGGAGGACCGCTGAGGGGCAAAATGGTCGCTGAGGGGAAGAAACGTGACACGCACTTACCGCTGAGCGGCACTTTAATGGGCTTGGACCTAATTTTCTGTAATTTACGAATAATATATAAGCTTTAGGGTTTCCTAGGGTTAGGTATCTTTGGCTGGAACGAAGTAAACACTCTCTCTTCCACCCCGTTGAAGGAGGATCTTGGATGCTGAGGCTTCCTCTTCACCTTTTTAGGGTTTTATCTTTCATTCTTTCATTGTAATTCATCTAGGTTCACCATGAATATGGTGAACTAAACTCTGTATGTTTGTTGGGGAATCAATGTAATCTTTTGAAGCTCTCATATATGAAATTTGTTTTTACATCTTTTATTTAAGATCTATGTTTTCTTTCATCATTAGTTAGGGTTTTTCCTCTTTGCTTAATGCTTGCATTGTTTAACTCATTCGATGCATGATTATTGGTTTTGTCGATACGGGCGCGTACGGGGAAGTCTAGATCCGGGGAATTTCTCCCAATATTATATTGGTTGTCGTTAAGCTCCTGTACTTATGAACTGATCATTAGGAATGCTAGGAATTGTATGAACTCGTGATTAGGGAGAAGCCTTCTTGAAAGGTATTTTAGAGAGTGGCATTAACAATGATGATTTGAATGTTGAATTCCTAAAATATATGAGAGTGGATAAGATGAAATTGACCCCCAACAACATATTCATTCATATATTTCATTGAAAGTGTTTATCTTTTGTTTTTTGCCATTGATCAAAACTTCATGCATACATATTTAATTTTCATCTTTTGCATATAAACAATCCAAATATTTCGTCTTTAAGTCTTAGCTAATCAAGAAACCACACAACTAAACTAGGTCGTGAGTCCTTTGGGAAGAACGATACTTGGTCTTACCAAGTTTATTACTTGAACGATTCGGTCACACTTGCCGATTGAAAAACAAGTTTGTGACATCATAATTTGGTGTTCATAAATTTGTCCATCAAGTTTTTGGCGCCATTGCCGGGGACTCTGGTTTAATTGGTTAATTTGTTTGATTATTGATTATCTTTGACTTGTTTTTAAATTTTTAATTTAAATTTCGAATTTTTATTTTTTGTTTATATTTTTCAGTTTGTATTTTATATCTTCTTATCTCTGATCTTATATCTTCTTTTCTATCTTTTTGTGCTAACAATTGTTTTTAGGGTTTTGTGCCTAATGTCTGCAGAATGCAATTTGGTCAAGAATTTAACTATATGGGCACTCAATTCTACCAAAGTAATCTCAACCACTGGTGGGAGCCTCACTCAAGCATGGATCAAAGCCAATTTTGGCAAGCTGCTGGACAATTTGAGAACCAACCACAACAACAATGGCAGCAACAACCCTTTCTATCAGGAAGTTTGGATATGTTGGAGGACACCCTTCAACGATTTTTGAAAAACTCCGACTCTACTCAGAAAAGCATTGAAGAATCATGTAAAAGAATGGAGATGCAACTTCGTTACATCAATCAGAGATTGAATGATGATGTTAATACTGAAGTTAATCTTAAGGAGGAAGGGCAAGTCATTATCACTGAAAGTGACAAGATTCTTGATGAAGAAAAATTAGAGGGAGATGAGGAAAGGGTAGAGAGAAAAGAGAAAGAAGAGTTGAGTGAGAAAGATAAAGATGAAGAAAAAGAAAAAGAAGTGGTTGAGAGAGAAGAGAGAAAGAAAATTTGTGTGAAAATAAAGAAGTTGAGGAGAAAAAGAGAAGGGAAGAAAAAAATAAAAGAAAAGAAAAAGAGAAAATTTAGGGAGAGAAAAAGGAAGAAAAAGAAGATGAGAGGAAAGAAGAAGAAATCATATGAAAAATCACATCCTCATCTAAAGAAGAATCATAGGAAGGAAAAGAAATTCAAGTGCTTTATGGAAATCTTCAAGAAATTGGAGATTAAAGTTCCTATGATTGAGACATTGCAACAGGTTCCTGGTTTGATCAAATTTCTGAAGAAGTTCAGTAGAAAGAAGAAAAAGAAGAAGGAACTTGAGCTTGGGTCAAGCTAATGACGTTAAAAGAGCGCTTCCTGGGAGGCAACCTAGTGAATTTAAAAACTTTTGATTTGGCTTTGTAATTTTTAATTTGTGGACTCTATTTTTGTAACTATTTTGTTGGAGATAGCATCTACTGAAGGATGCTAGGTGGTTAAGTATCTACTGAAGGATACTATGTTTGTAACACCTACTGATGGGTGTTGGTAAGAAAATTTTGCACCTACTGATGGGTGTTGGTGGATTTTGGGTCAGGCTCGTGACTTAAACAAGCGCTACCTGGGAGGCAACCCAGTTGATTGAATATTTCTGTTTGTTTATTTTAGTTAGGGTTTGCATAAGCATTTTAAACATTGAATTGCAGGGAACCAATGAGGGGCATGTATGGGAGGCACGTAGGTTAAGAAAAGAAGGAGAAGAGCACATCGCGAAAGTGCCGCTGAGCGGTAATTTACCGCTGAGCGGTACTCTCGCAGAATGGGATTTAGTTCCCCTTAGCGGGACCCGAGCCCATTAGGGTATTTTTAAACCCTAAGCTGCGCAAGTTCACATACTTTCAGGCTTTTCTCTGCACAAACACTTCCACATACCTTCTCCAAGGTTTTCCACATCTTTTCACTCTTTCCTCTTAAAAATATTTCTCTTCCACTCACTTGCTCACTAGTGTTCCATTCAAGTTTGGGGTTGGAAGAGAGTGTCTTAGCTTGGAAGCATTCTTATTGCATCTAGTATCTCCACCCAAGTAAGTAAAATGCATTTTGTTCATTCTAGGGTTCTTGAATTTGAATGTGATTGTCAAAGCATGAATATTTAGGGGTTTTGATTTATATGCATGATTTGATGATATATTTGATGTTTGAACCGATTAAACTGCATGATTATGAACTGGAAAACTGAAAATTGCATTTGGGTGGAGTTAGGAAAGCTTTAAAACAGGTTTTTCAAAAAAAATCTGCAGAGTTACCGCTGAGGAGTAAACTGCCGCTGAGCGGCACTCTGCCAGATTTGGTTTTTCTGGTTTTTTGTGATCTGGAATGTGGTACTGGTGGCGCTGAGGGGAAATTATGGCCCTTAGCGGTGGTTTATCTCCGAAAGGAGTATTGTTATATGCTTTACTAATGATTAACATCAAGTTCTGTGGTTTTGTAATTGTGTTTGAATGTAGGAATGGCATCCTCTTCAGGAAAGAGATTGAAAAACATGGCAACCAAGAGAAAGGAAAAGGAACCAGAGCAACCCCACTCTAGGAGGTTCCTCTCTAGGAAACATGAGAAGCACTTTAGGGTGGTTCAGGACAAGAGACTTCTGATGGAGAGAAAGGTTGGAATGATACCTAACTTTGCTCCTCAATTTGGAGAGCAAGTGTTAGGGAATGATTGGGGAAAGCTAACCACTTATCCTGCACCTGCCAACATGGCTGTTGATGGACAAATTTATGAACACCAAATTATGATGTCACAAACTTGTTTTCACTCGGCAAGTATGACCGAATCGTTCAAGTAATAAAACTTGGTAAGACCAAGTATCGTTCTTCCCAAAGGACTCACGGCCTAGTTTAGTTATGTGGTTTCTTGATTAACTAAGACTTACAAACGAAATATTCGGGGTTTAAAATGCAAGACAGAAAATAAACATGTATGCATGAATTTTGATCAATGGCAAAAATCAAAGGATAAACACTTTCAATGAAATATAGATATGAATATGTTGTTGGGGTTCAATTTCATCTTATCCACTCTCATATATTTTAAGGAATTCAACAGTCAAATCATCATTGTTAATGCCACTCTCTAATGTACCTCTCCAGAAGGCTTCTCCCTAATCACGAGTTTATACAATTCCTAGCATTCCTAATGATCAGTTCATAAGTACAGGAGCTTAATGACAACCAATATAAAATTGGGAGAAATTCCCCGGATCTAGACTTCCCCGTACGTGCCCGTATCGACAAAACCAATAATCATGCATCGAATGAGTTAAACAATGCAAGCATTAAGCAAAGAGGAAAAACCCTAACTAATGATGAAAGAAAGCATAAGTCTTAATTAAAAGATGTAAAAACAAATTCCATATATGAGAGTTTCACAAGATTACATTGATTCCCCAACAAACATACAGAGTTTAGTTCACCATATTCATGGTGAACCTAGATGAATTACAATGAAAGAATGAAAGAATAAACCCTAAAAAGGTGAAGAGGAAGCCTCAGCATCCAAGATCCTCCTTCAAAGGGGTGGAAGAGAGAGTGTTTGCTTCGTTCCAGCCAGAGATACCTAACCCTAGGAAACCCTAAAGCTTATGTATCATTCGTAAATTACAAAAAGTCAAGTCCAAGCCCATTAAAGTGCCGCTCAGCGGTAAAATACCGCTCAGCGGTAAAATACCGCTCAGCGGTGAATGCGTGACTTGTTTTCGCCCCTCAGCGGCCATTTTGCCCCTCAGCGGACCTTACGTGACTTCCAGAGTGCCGCTCAGCGGTAAACTACCGCTCAGCGGTGAGTGCGTGACTTGTTTTCTCCCCTCAGCGGCCATTTTGCCCCTCAGCGGACCTCCCGCAAGCTCCTGAGTGCCGCTCAGCGGTAAACTGCCGCTGAGCGGTGACTTCGGCTTCTCCTTTTGCACTTTTTATTGTCTTTTCTGATTTCATCTCTCTCCTTCTTCACTTCTTTCACCAAATTCACCTTAAAACCTGCACAAAAACACTGAAATCAAGCATAAACCTGTCCAGCTCTCTTATTTCCAAAAATATAAAGAAGAGCATGATTTCAAGCTAGTTTCTAAGTGTAAAGGTTGCTTTTAGTGTCAATTTTAATCATAAAAATAACAGTTTTTCAACTGTTATCACAACCCCAAACTTAAAACTTTGCTTGTCCTCAAGCAAATAAGATGTAACTCAATCTTCAACCAATTCATATGATGGTTCACTCATTCAAAAATCCTCTTTTTCAAGATAAGTAACAACTTCACTCAAACATATGACCAAAAGTTCAATCAAGATGTGCACATGCTTTAGTGTTCACAAAGTCATTTAAATTCCAACAAATGCTATTTTCATGAATGATCAATCAATTAAGCATGGATGTTCATGTGTTCATGTGATATTTCCTCACTAAGTCAAGTGTTTCACTCACACTCAAGTGTATAAGAGATGATCACTCATTCACTCTACTATCATAATGTAACATGAATCAAATTTGCCTTTCATTTTACCAAAATCAAAAACATTCACAAGCATGCATCATCACAAGGACTTTTCTTTGGCTTATAATGTGGCTGGGCTAACAAGAAAATTGGTTTTTCTAGATCACAAAACCCTTAAGTTAAGAGAATCATAACAACACAATCATCTTATTCATTCCCAACTTTCTTTTGCCTTTGCATTGAGCTTTACTTCTTTTTCTTTTCTTTTCTTTTCTTTTTCTTTGCACATTCTTACTTTTTAGCTCTTAGCTCAATGCTTTTCATGTTTTCCCAACAACCCCAAACTTGAACATTTAACAATACCACACAAGATCTTCTACTTAACTCAAGGTAAAGATTTTTCAATTAAAGGTTTCAGTGTATATTCAAGGCTAAGGGTTCAAAGGATAGAACACAAAGTGTTCTTTTTTAGTGGGCTAATTTTTACAAATTTGGCCAATAAAAAGGGTTTCAACAAACGGCCTTGATCATATGATGCAAAACAAGTAATTGATTCACTCATAGAAAACCTGGGCAAAATCATTCATGCTTTCAAAGTAATAGCATTCAACAATAACAACTCTGGAGCTCAAAATCTCACATATAAGCTCATTCACATTTGACATACACATCCTGCTTAATTTCACAATCACAATCATGATATCATGCATTTGTTCACAGAGCTTGTGAATCACCTGTATAAGCATTTAATGTGCACATCTATCTCAACATCAATCAATCATAAACATCATTCAGAATTACTTATCACACAATCACAGTTAATAGTAAACCATCACAAGAAACCAGGTTTCAAATAGAGTACATCAAACCCTAATCTAAAAACAAAAACAAATAAGTTCAGAAAACTTAAACCACAAAGCATAAGCACATGATAGCATTCATCAGTAAATGCTATCTCAGCTCCTCATCAATCTGAGCTGTCCTCTGTATCTTTCTCTTCCTCCTCATCTTCATCATCTTCAAACGCATCATCCTCATCAGCTTCATCTTCTTCCATATCTCTAGCTGAAGCTTCAGCTGCTTCAGCTCCTCCTCCATGCACTGGTTCCTCTGGCCATGCTACCACATTATGGAATTCATCCATAGTCCACCTGTGGGCTGGAGGTGTATCATACATCCCCACAATCATCTCAGCAGTGGCCACCTGCCCTCTGTGAATGGACTGCAACTGAGCCCCTATAAGAGACATATACATGTCCCTCATCTGGAATGGCTCTGCTTCATGTGTCTCAACAGATGTCTGGCTCTGTGCTGGCCCCCTCTCTCTCTACGAGCACGACGTGGTGGAACTGGCTGAGCTGCATCATCACCTCCACAGTACTGTCTATAATAGGCCTCATCAATAGCTTTTCTTGGCCTCTCAAATGGTGGAGCAGAAGTGTCCACCCCAGCTATTTTGCAAAGGTGCGTGATCAAAGAAGGATGTCCTAGTGGTGCTTTGTTGTTTGAAGTATTGGCGCACACACTAATCTCATCAGCTATCACCTGCCCAATATTAACATTCAAGTTTCTGATAGCACAGTAGATGAAGAATGCCCTGCTGAGAGTAATATCTGACACATGTGAACATGGCTGAATGTTGGCATGAGAAAACGCCATCCAATACTTTGCAAGAGGAGTCAAATCTGTCCTCCTAATGTTAACCACTGAGCCAGATCGATTCCTTTGGAAGTGTCCTCCAGGTATGCACAGTACTCTCTCCACATCCTCATAATCAGCACCTTCCTCCATGCAAAGAGCAAACTGGCACTGCTCACCAGCCCATACAGTGTCCAGAAAGTTATTAATTGAATCAGGATCATACCTGATAGCATGGCCTCTAACATAGCCCAAATAATTCTCAGCTGGATAATCACCAATCTTCTTTGCATTGGTGTAAAATTCCTTAACCACAGCTATGTTGGCAGGTGCAGGATAAGTGGCTAGCTTTCCCCAGTCATTCCCTAAGACTTGCTCTCCAAATTGAGGAGCAAGGTTAGGTATCATTCCAACCTTTCTCTCCATCAGCAGTCTCCTGTCCTGAACCACTTTAAAGTGCTTCTCATGTTTCCTAGAGAGGAACCTGCTAGAGTGGGGTTGCTCTGGTTCCTTTTCCTTTCTCTTGGTTGCCATGGTTTTCAATCTTTTTCCTGATGAGGATGCCATTCCTACATTCAAAACACAAATACAAAACCACAGAACATGATGTTAATCATTAGTAAAACACAGAACACAACTCCTTTCGAAGCTAAACCACCGCTGAGGGCCAGAATTTCCCCTCAGCGCCACCAGTACCACATTCCAGATCACACAAAACCAGAAAAATCAAATCTGGCAGAGTGCCGCTCAGCGCATTTTACCCCTCAGCGGTAACTCTGCAAATTTTTGAAAAATCTGTTTTAAAGCTTTCCTAACTCCACCCAAATGCAATTTTCAGTTTTCCAGTTCATAATCAAGCAATTTAATCGGTTCAATCATCAAATATATCATCAAATCATGCCAAGAAATCAAAACCCCTAAATCTTCATGCTTTGACAATCATATTCAAAATCAAAAACCCTAGAATGAACAAAATGCATTTTACTTACTTGGGTGGAGATACTAGATGCAATGAGAATGCTTCCAAGCTAGAATGCTCTCTTCCAACCCCAAACTTTGATGGCACACTAGTGAAAAAGTGAGTGGAAGAGAAATTTTCTTAAGAGGGAAGAGTGAAAAGATGTGGAAAACCTTGGAGAAGGTATGTGGGAGTGTTTGTGCAAAGAAAAATCTGAAAGTATGTAAGAATGCGCAGCTTAGGGTTTAAAAATACCCTAATGGGCTCGGGTCCCGCTAAGGGGAACTAAAACCCTATTCTGCGAGAGTACCGCTCAGCGGTAAAGTACCGCTCAGCGGCACTTTCGTGAAGTGCTCTTCTCCTTCTTTTCTTAACCTACGTGCCTCCTAGACATGCCCCTCACTGGCTCCCTGCAATTCAATATTCAAAAATGCTTATGCAAACCCTAACTAAAACAAACAAACAGAAATATTCAATCAACTGGGTTGCCTCCCAGGTAGCGCTTGTTTAACGTCACGAGCCTGACCCAAAATCCACCAACACCCATCAGTAGGTGTTACAGCCATTGTATCCTTCAGTAGATACTTAACCACCTAGCATCCTTCAGTAGATGCTATATCCAACAAAATAATTACAAAAATAATGTTCACAAATTAAAAATTACAAAACCAAATCAAAAGTTTTTAAATTCACTGGGTTGCCTCCCAGCAAGCGCTCTTTTAATGTCATTAGCTTGACCCAATAAAGTTCAAGTTCCATCTTCTTTGTAGTTGATGTTGTCATTCCACCAACTCCTCAGCTGTTTCCTTTGAACTGTTTTGGTTCTTTTAGAATATGGAGACTCTATCTCTATCATCTCCTTCTCTTTAAAGCCCTTCACAACCCACAACTTGTTCTTGATTCTAACAGGTGTGCCAAGTTGGAGTCTTCTTTTCTTCCAGTCTCTAGGAATTTCTTCTCCTCTTCCAATCTCTTCTTCCTTGGGTACCTGAAACAACAAACAATGGTTACCTGAAACCTCAAGCTTTTCTTCTTTACGGCTAGTCATGGGTGCATCTCGAAATGCAGCTTTATAACTAGCTTCTTCCTCCTTTGCTTGCATCTCATCTTTGAAGACATCTACCACCACTCTCTCCTCTCTATCCTGGAGCACCACTATCCCTTCATTTACATCTATGATAGCCCTGGCCGTTTTCATAAACGGTCTTCCAAGTATGATAGGTATCTTCTCGGTCTCCATCTTCATCACCACAAAGTCTGCCAAGAACTGAAGTTTGCCAACACAAACTATAATGTCCTCTACAATCCCACATGGCTCCTTTGAAGATCCATCGGCCATTACTATTTTAATCTTTGCATGTTTCATTTTAACATTGCCGATTTGCTCCAGTAAAGAATAAGGTATCAAGTTAACACTTGAACCTAAATCAAGGAGAGCTTTCTTTACCTTTTTCTTCCCTATAGTACAAGGGATAGAAAAACTGCCTGGATCTGACGCTTTAGGAGGGAATGACTCTTTCTTAATAGTTATACACTCTTTTGCCTCATCATCTCTACGTCTCTTCTTTGTAGAAATTTCTTCATCAGATTTTGTGTAAACTGCAATTTTCTGTAAAATCTGTTCCCAAGGTGCTTTATTATCCACCATTCTGAATAATTCTGTGAAATCCATTTGTTTCTCTTGATTTATTGGAAAAGGAAAATTGTTTTTGCTCTCTATTTCTCTTCTTTCTTCTGTTTCTCCTTCTTCTAACTCAATTATCTCTTCATTCACACTCTTTACCACTTTGCACTCTTCTCTAGGGTTAACCTCAGTATTAGCCCCAAAATTTCTATTTGGCCTTTCTTCCAATTGCTTGGTAATCTGACCCATTTGAATCTCCAAATTCTTTATAGCAGCTTCAGTGCTCTTTTGAGAAGATTCGGTTTTCTGTATGAATTGCTGAAGAGTTTCTTCCAACCTTGTTGATTTTTCATTAAGCATAGATAACTGTTGCCAAAAGGTTGGTTGCTGTTGCTGCTTATTATATTGATTTGCTTGCCCAGTTTGTCCTTGACCAATGCTTGGATGTGGTTTCCACCCTTGATTGTAATTCCCTTGACGGTATGGAAATTGATTAGCCATGAAATTAACATCCTCCAAGGCTTCCACTGGAAAAGCACATTGACCATTGATATGATCACCTCCACATAATTCGCACAACTGAGTTTGTACCTGTGCAGCAGTTTTCAACTCTTTAGGTAATTGTGCAAGAGTTTTAGTCAGAGTCTCCAGCTGTTGAGTTAGAATTTTATTTTGAGCTAGCAAGGCATCATGGGTTTGTAATTGGAGAACCCCTTTTTGTTGCATAGGAACTCCTCTTTCACTGTTGAGCTCATTATCACTAGTAGCCATGTTGTCAATGATTTCTATAGCTTCCTCTGGAGTTTTCCATTTAATATTGCCTCCTGCTGAGGCATCAAGCATCATCTTGGTTTGTGAACCAAGCCCTCCAAGGAAAGTTAAGACTACTTCCTGTTCTTCAAAGCCATGCGTGGGTGTTTTTCTTAGCAGACTTTTGTATCTATCCCATGCATGCCCCAGTGATTCTTCCATGCCCTGCTTAAATGAAGATATCTCTTGCTTGCCTTTTGTCACCTTTGATTTTGGAAAGTATTTGTTCAAAAACTTTGTTACCACTGCTTCCCACTCTGTGAAACTTCCTTCTGGAAAAGAGTTCAACCAAAGCTTAGCATTGCCTCCCAATGAGAAAGGAAACAAACTAAGTTTGATTGCTTCGTCTGGCACCCCATTGATTTTCACTGTGTTGCAAATTTCATTAAATGTAGTAAGGTGCTCATATGGGCTTTCATGAGATAACCCATTGAATTGATTACTCTTCACCAGTTGGATCAATGCTGGTTTGACCTCCATATTGGCTGCATTGACTCTAGGTCTAGCTATGCTGTTAAAATGTTGAGGTCCAGCTACATTGGTGTAATCAGCAAGAGTTCTTCTGATATTATTATTCTCCATATTTTCTGTGCTATTGTCAGAACCTTGTGGTGATGGTTGCAACAGAGTTTCCGGAGGAGGGAAAAGTTCTCTAGATGTTCTGATTCTTCTCCTCCGTCTACTGTCTTCTAATCCTTCAAGCAGAGGTTCTGTTGTTTTCTTGCTCCTAGTTCGAATTGCCTACTGCATACACAAGAACACAAAACCCTAGAAAAGATTTGGTTAGCACAAAAAGATATAAAAGAAGATATAATATTCATAAAATAAAAAAAACAGAAAAATAAAATAAAAATTCGAAATTTAAAAATAAAATAAAATAAAAATAAAAAAATAAGTCAAAGATAATCAATAATCACACAAATTAACCAGTTAAACCACGAGTCCCCGGCAACGGCGCCAAAAACTTGATGGACAAATTTATGAACACCAAATTATGATGTCACAAACTTGTTTTCAATCGGCAAGTATGACCGAATCGTTCAAGTAATAAAACTTGGTAAGACCAAGTATCGTTCTTCCCAAAGGACTCACGGCCTAGTTTAGTTATGTGGTTTCTTGATTAACTAAGACTTACAAACGAAATATTCGGGGTTTAAAATGCAAGACAGAAAATAAACATGTATGCATGAATTTTGATCAATGGCAAAAATCAAAGGATAAACACTTTCAATGAAATATAGATATGAATATGTTGTTGGGGTTCAATTTCATCTTATCCACTCTCATATATTTTAAGGAATTCAACAGTCAAATCATCATTGTTAATGCCACTCTCTAATGTACCTCTCCAGAAGGCTTCTCCCTAATCACGAGTTCATACAATTCCTAGCATTCCTAATGATCAGTTCATAAGTACAGGAGCTTAACGACAACCAATATAAAATTGGGAGAAATTCCCCGGATCTAGACTTCCCCGTACGTGCCCGTATCGACAAAACCAATAATCATGCATCGAATGAGTTAAACAATGCAAGCATTAAGCAAAGAGGAAAAACCCTAACTAATGATGAAAGAAAGCATAAGTCTTAATTAAAAGATGTAAAAACAGATTCCATATATGAGAGCATACATATTTAATTTTCGTCTTTTGCATATAAACAATCCAAATATTTCGTCTTTAAGTCTTAGCTAATCAAGAAACCACACAACTAAACTAGGCCGTGAGTCCTTTGGGAAGAACGATACTTGGTCTTACCAAGTTTATTACTTGAACGATTCGGTCACACTTGCCGATTGAAAAACAAGTTTGTGACATCATAATTTGGTGTTCATAAATTTCTCCATCAGTCGACCATCAAGAACGAGCCGCACTCCAAGGTCGTCCGTCTAGGTCGACCGACAAGACCGAGTGTATATCATGACCGATCGGTAGAACCGAGTGGCTACGCACCCAAGATTAACATCCTTGGTCGCTCACCCTTCTGATCGGGCCTCACGACCATTCCATGGCCACAAGCGTTCCACCACTCGTCCGTCCGGCCTCACATATTGTCGGTTCTTCGTCCTCAAATACTCCAACATTCGGCCACTCGGCTCCACCAGCGTTCTGTCATTCGACTAAACTGATGCTCGCCCATTGGTCCTCAATGACGTTCGGCGTCTTGGCCTCAACCGTTCGGCCAATAAGCTCTCATTGACGTTCGGCAATTTCAGCATGAAGCGTTTCAGAGTTCGGCCATTCGACTAAACTGATGCTCGCCCATTGGTCCTCAATGACGTTCGGCGTCTTGGCCTCAACCGTTCGGCCAATAAGCTCTCATTGACGTTCGGCAATTTCAGCATGAAGCGTTTCAGAATTCGGTCATTCGGACTCAATGACGTTCGGCCGCTTGGCCTCCATCTTTTTGCCTCAATCGTTCGGCCATTTGCGTCTCACACGTTCCAGCATTCGTTCTCACGGCCGTTCAGCCTAAAGCGTTCGGCACTTCGCTCATCATTGATGTTCGGTCTCTAGCGCTCGGCCACACATGGTCTCATGTGTTCAAACATTCAACCGTTCTGCCATTCGGTCTCATGTGTTCAAACATTCAACCTCGAACGTTCCTGCTTTCGGCCACTCAGCCTCATTGAATTTCGGCCTTTCGGCCTTTACCGCTCGACCATCCATCGACACGACCGCTCCACCATTCGATCCTACTAACGTTCGACCGCCAGGTTTAAATCTCGATTGAACGGTCTCACCTGTATTTTATATATTATGTATTTTACGCAGGTCACAATAGACGGTCAACCGAAGACCGAGCGATCTACTATCTAAACCGATCGACCTTACAACATAATCTGTTTTTTATTAATTTTCCAAACCTTGTAAATGCATTGGTTTGTCTCGCTACTCTTTTTCTCTAATTCTACAGCGCAGATAAGCACATCTTACATGCATAGGCGGACACCAGAGATTCGTCCATACTGAAGCACTCAAAACCGGGAAAACACTCCTAGACCTGGTAGATGTTCGCCCTAGAACACCCAGAACATCAACCGCTCGACAATCCATGTCCACGAGCGTTCAAACAGTCGGCCGTTCGGCTTCAAAGGTATCCGCCCTTTGATTTCATCCGCTCGACAATCCATGTCCACGAGCGTTCAAACAGTCGGTCGTTCGGCCTCAAAGGTATCCGCCCTTTGATTTCATCCGCTCGACAATCCACGAGCGTTCAAATAGTCGGTCGTTCGGTCTCCAGGGTATTCGCCCTTTGATTTCAACCGCTCGACAATCCATGTCAACGAGCGTCCAAGCATTCTGCCCTTCGACCTCAAAAGCATTCGCCCTTTGATTTCATCCGCTCGACAATCCACGAGCGTTCAAATAGTCGGCCGTTCGGTCTCTAGAGTATTCGCCCTTTGATTTCAACCGCTCGACAATCCATGTCAACGAGCATCCAAGCATTCTGCCGTTTGACCTCAAAAGCATTCGCCCTTTGATTTCATCCGCTTAACAATCCACGAGCGTTCAAATAGTCGGCCGTTCGGTCTCCAGGGTATTCGCCCTTTGATTTCAACCGCTCGACAATCCATGTCAACGAGCATCCAAGCATTCTGCCGTTCGACCTCAAAAGCATTTGCCCTTTGGTTTCAACCGCTCGACCATCCATGGCCACGAGCGCTCAAGCATTCGACCGTTCGACGCCACTGATGTTCGACCATTCGGCCTCAATGACGTTCGTCTGCTTGGCTTCAAGCGTTCGGCCATTAGGTCTTACTAACGTTCGGTCATTTGTCCTCAAACCTTAGGCCTCAATGACGTTCGTCCGCTTTGCTTCAGTCATTCGGCCATTAGGACTTACTGACGTTCGGTCATTTGTACTCAAACATTCGGCCTCAATGACGTTCGTCCGCTTGGCTTCAATCGTTCGACCATTAGGTCTTACTGACGTTCGGTCATTTGTCCTCAAACCTTCGGCCTCAATTGTTCAGCTTTCCGTGACCTCAAGTGTTCAGCATTCGGCCTCACATGTCACTCGACCTCTACCGTTCGGTCATCCATGACTACAAGCATTCCAGCACTCGGCCCTTCGAACTCACAGGTTTTTGGTCATCCGACCTCACCGCTCGATCATCCTTGGCCTCAGTGGTTAAAACGTTCAGTCCACAAATGAGCAACGACCGTAAACACGCTCCCTAACACTACGACTACAACCTCCCTCAAACTCATAAGTCCTATAGTTACCCCTCCATAAAACAGAACGGTTAACTCGGACTTGGGGGGCATGTATCGTAGGATATTTATTAGATAAAATATCTTAGATATTTTGAGCGGTTAAGATATTTATGAGTAACTAACCAGATTTTTAGGTAAGGTTATTTTTATTGGCCTATAAATACAATGACAGGGAAAAACACCAGGTACGTCCCCTCTACGTTCTACTTATGCCAGAGGAACTCTAGATAATATTTTACAGTGATAATATAATCACTTTCTTAGAGCTGAGGCTCCATAACTCAATCTGACTTGAGCGTCGGAGTATCTTCGCAGGTACCTCCCCCTCCTTTGGAGCATGAACGCCAACAATTGAGGAAAAGCAAGCGTCCCGGATATCTAGAAGCAACAAAGACACACCGGACAACATTTACACCGAAACACTTTGTAAATAAATTTGACTTGAATCTTATATTTCAAGTCAGATGCATTCTTTTCACAACCCAATCTATCTATGCATCAATAGCTTTTATATTATGTTTCAAGTGAGACTCCTAAAACTTACAAAGAAGATATAATTCAAAATACCATTCAAGTAAGTAATGTAAATTCATAATACCATTACAAATAAGCATTCACAATTGATTTATTATGTAATTGTTGTTAATTTTGATTAAAATCTGTTTTGAAGACAAAGTTTGCAATCAATTATGATATTCAAATCAACTACGTCTTCAAAGCACTTAATCATAAATGGAGAGTGTCCCATATGCACCGGGCGGTCAGAGAGCAGTATAACGGCCGGTGTTTCTTCAATCTTTTTATTCCTCTGATAGCATTGACCGGACGGCTGGCATCAGCACTCACCACACATTGTGTGACCCGACCATTCATCAGCCTCCTCGAATGAGTAATGACGGTATACCGTCTGGGCGGCGGTGTAAGGCCGGCCGGTCGGTAACCTGGATCATTAAGACTAGGATTAAGGTAAATGGTGATTAGAGCCATTGGGCTGAAATTGGGTCGTGACTAACTCTTCACTAATCCCAAGCCCATGGCGAAAACTATAAATACAGGTCAGAGGTGAGTGGTAGATAGGTTGCATTTACTACACAATCATTACTATTTCATTGAATCGCCGAACGGTTCCTGTACTGACTTTGGCATCAGAGAATCTTTGACAGGTTCCTCCCGAACAGAAGAGTGGACAACAAAGCTTGGAAAGAGACCGGACGGCTAGAAGACAAATTGTGGAGGAGTTTGGTGACTTAGCCCCAAATAACCGAAACAGAGAGATTCTCGACAAGAATTGTGGCAACAAAGAGATTATGGCACACGTACTAGAGATGAATTGATTGTTATGACTCCAAAAGGAATAGATAAAGATCATTGGGATTCTTTTGTTGACTACCGGCTTGATGAAAGAACAAAGGTAAACCTAAATTTTTTTTTCTTAAAATTATGTTATAAATTAATAACTTTTTATATGACAATGTCAGGAGATTGCCCAAAAAAATAAGCATAAATGGACAAAGCAAACTCTTGCTCACACAGGGGGGTCGAGAGTATTGCAAGGAAAAGGGAAGAAATGGTGAAGTGTTATTATTCTTCAGCTTTCTATTTCTCATTATATTTATGACATACTTACTATGCATTCGTCCATTTTCATTGGAAAGAGAGTGTTGATACAAAGTTATCAGAGGAAAATTCTGGATAGCTACCCATAAGAAGACCAATAGAGCTTTTGTTAGTGATGAGGCAAGAGAAATTGGAGTAAGTTTTATTCCTGCTACAGATGTATAATAGTTTAGTGCAGCAAATATGAAATTTATAGATGTAATTATGAGTTGGGTTTCGCATTGATTGACGTTGTGCCATTGAAAATTGCATTCTTAAATATTGAGTCTGTTTCAACTGTGAAGCAAATGAATTAATATGATTAGTAATGCTTATGAGTATTGGTTTAATAGTATAGATAACTTCATGATGTATGTCTGGTATTGCATGAACTCATCTTTAAACTCTAAAACTATGTTAAGTGTCGAATGTATGTTATTATGTGAACTGTATAAATGGTTTATATGAACATAAGATAGGAAATTGATGGTCAAAGCCTAAACTAGCTTGTGTGTTATCATGTACCTAAGTTGTAGCATGGAAGTGTGTGGTTATTAGAACTTTGTGCTTATGGTGAGTTATAGGAAGTATTATACTGGTCAAAAGTGAAGGATGAATATAATTAGTTAAACCTTTGTCTTTTATTCATGTATTAAACGTGAAGGATGAAGCTAACCTTTGTCTCACTTATTCTCTCAACCGAACCAACTTTTGCTCTCTTCAATTTTTCTTCTAATTCGTGCACATTTAAGTGATGGATTAAAACAATGTTATAGCTGTGGAATAAACAATTTTGGTACTCTTTCATTATTAAACCATTGTTATCATATCAGTTCATAAACTAAATACTTGAACCAAAGAAAATTGAAGTAAAAGTCTTCTGATAGTGTAGTAAAAATAGCCCTTTGAAATCTGGTTCTGGAAATTAGAATCGCAACTCTTTAATCTAGTGTTGTTTCTGTTTGGACAAGAATCAAATTGTTTGTACATTGATAATTGTATATCTACTGATAATGAAATTGGGTGAATTGTTTTATCTGATTTAGATGGTTTCACTATTTTATTAAATGTTGTATGTAGGAAAAAATTGAAGCATATGAATCTAGAATATCATCGACTCAATCAAAAGAAATGTCCAATTCAGATTCATTGGCTCATGCTTTAGGAATCAAAGAGCATTGTGGACGCATTCGTGGTTTAGGTTTGGATCCTTGCCCATCTAAAGTCTTTGGAGTCCATGCTCGTTCTCATGGTGGATCATCTTCAACTTCTGCTTCTAATGTTGAATTACAAACTCAGGTTAATGAATATTTTACCAATTACTTGGTTTGTTCTTTTTATGATCAACTTCTTAGATATCATTTTTCTTACTTTTTAAATAATTTCATCTTTTAAAGTTATCTTCATTG
Source organism: Vigna umbellata (assembly GCF_029865625.1). Classification (NCBI taxonomy): domain Eukaryota; kingdom Viridiplantae; phylum Streptophyta; class Magnoliopsida; order Fabales; family Fabaceae; genus Vigna; species Vigna umbellata. The sequence goes on from NC_142170.1 coordinate 2,496,009, forward strand.
ACAACACAAGTCAATGAAATGAGGCAGTGATATCATTACTGTTGCAAAATTATCCGGGCCAATTGCCTTTACAGCTTGCTACATTTCAATCATCATCGGTAATAATTGCTAAATTTATTTGTATGATCTTTTTTTAAATATATAATCGACTAACTATTATGTTATATTGTAGGTATCCGATAAAGGAAGTGTGTCAAACGATGGATGTAATGAAGAAGAAGAACCTTAGACATATTTGTATTTAATTTTTAGTATTGAACATCTTTGTCTTTAATTTTTTTTATAGCAAAACTGTGCAGAGAATTCAAAATGGAATAACATTGAATTTTAATTTGAGTGTGCCACTCTCTGAAAACAAACTTGATCGAGAGACTACTTTCGGATGGTAAAGTACTTCTCTATATATCGTTATCCTCAAAACTGATATTATACAATTAAAATGGTGTGCTATAAAGTTCTTACTTTCATTCTGGTGTGTGGGAACTAAGGTGCGTGAAAAATCTATGTTGAAAAGAAACAAAAAAGGTAAAATTCATAGTAAGCAGAAGTATAATGCATCCTGATACCTTTAGATGTTTACTGCACTATTGATAATGCTATATATAGTTAGTAATAAAGTATGAATATAAGATAATTTATTTGTTCCATTGAAAGTTTATGGATCCATTAACAAAAGGAGATTATCCAAAATTTACAAAGAAGCATTCCAGATTACTTATTAATTCATTTGATTTTATTAGCATAAACTACTACACTGCTACATAGGTATCTAATGCATCAGAATTAAGAAATTCTCCAATTTCAACCCAAAACAAAAGATTTGTATGCATTTCTGGCGGTTTTGGATAAAACCCCGAAAAATTTTCGAACCCAACTACTTCTGGCGAACCCCGGTTAGTTCTAGCGGTTCTCTAGAAATCCCTGGAAAATTGGCAGAAAACCGCTGGTAACTTTGTGACGGTGGTTTTCCCAATGGTTCCTTTAACCCCTGGAAACGTATTTTTCAAGGGTTAAAACTCCCAGTAAGGTTAAAAACAACCCCAACTAAAATTGAAGATTTTTGTAGTGTATAGCCTAATAATTACAATTCTTCATATACTAGAAAAACATACTATACCATAAGTATTAGATAGCGCATTCATTAATTTTGTCTTTTCACTTATTTACACATTATAAACATCAATAATGGTGAAAATTGTTCTTCCTAATTTATTTAAAATGAAGATTTGCCTACTAAAGAATTTTATAGATATGAGAAATAAGTTATTTTTATTATCTAATTTAACTATCAAATCATAATATATAAGAAATATAGTAAACCTTCTACCGTGAAGAATCTTATTTTCACCCTATTGCTATATCGTATCTTTATGTGGTATCTTTATGTGGTAAGGGTGAAAAGGAAAGAAAAGAATTGAAGAAAAAAGTGGAGAGTTTGTAAAGTGAGTGAAAATTAAATTTATTTTGTTAAAGTTGATTCTTATATATATATATATATTGATTTGGTATAGATATTCGAGACCGAGATACGGACCTTGCTGATGTATTTTTGCTGCTTCTAGATGTCCGGGATGCTCGCTTCTCCTTAATTGATATCGCTCGCTCATCTTTCTGGAAGTCATTCGCGCTCCTTCAGTTTATACCGCTCGTCCACTTTCACCAACAGAGGGGGGGAGGTACCTATGAAGGCACTCCGAAGCTCAAGTTAGGCGTAGGTTATGGAGCCTTAGCTTTGAAGAAAGTGATTTTATTATCACTATAAAATAGGTTTAATAGGTTCGGAGGTCCCTATATTTGTGGGTTCGTTTCAATTGGGTCCTCCAATTTTGAAAGTGATCAATTTGGTCCCTAATTTAACAAAATTGAGTCAATAATACCCTTTCAGTTAAATGCAATGGACGACATTAACGTTTTAAACATGTGGTATGTTGAAGCATCCTTCAAATAAAACTGTGCAACCTGCAAATAAAAGGATGCCTCAACATGCTACATGTTTAAAAAGTTAACGTCGTCCATTACATTTAACGGAAAGGGTATTATTGACTCAATTTTGTTAAATTAGGGACCAAATTGATCACTTTCAAAATTGGAGGACCCAATTGAAACGAACCCACAAATATAAGGACCTCTGAACCTATTAAACCCTATAAAATATTATCTAGTGTGGATAGAACGTAACTGGAACGTACCTGGCTTTTAGCCTTGGCCCTGTATTTATAGGTTATCACAAGGCTAATAAAATATAAACAGACTTACCTTAACCCTTAAAATTCGGTCAATTGCTCATAAACAACTTTTTGAATATCTTTAATCAGATATTTTATCCAATAACTTAAATGCTGGTCCAATTGTGGCCCAACACCTTTTAACCTAGTTTGACCTGGTGTTGACTATATATATATATATATATATATATATATATATATATATATATATATATATATATATATATATATATATATATAATTTTAAATTGTGTGGTATTAAATAATTTAAAATTATAAAATTACATATTTATGTATTAAATATTTTACAAAAAAATTGGCACATATTAATTGAAGATAATATATTATAATTACATCTATAATTTATTATATTGCGACACATAATTAATTATATATCTTAATATAATAAATTATACGTATAATTAAAATGTTATATATATATATATATAATATATATATATATATAATATAATATATATATATATAGGGTTAAATATGTTTTTAGTCCCTAAACTATTGGCCGTTTCTGGTTTTCGTCACTCTTTCAAAGTAAGGTACAATTTGGTCCTCATTCTTTTCGAAACGTTCGTTTTAGTCCTCGGAATTTTGGTTTTAGTCCTCATTTGTTGCTAAATGAGGACCAAATTTTTAAACCGTGTTTAGTTTTCGAGGACTAAAACGAACGTTTCGAAAAGAATGAGGACCAAATTGTACCTTACTTTGAAACAGGGACAAAAACCAGAAACGACCAATAGTTTAGGGACTAAAAACATATTACCCTATATATATATATATATATATATATATATATATATATATATATATATATATATAGAGAGAGAGAGAGGTAAAAGTTTGTACTTTTTCCTTAAGGGACATCTCTCCTATAGTACATGGAATCTTGAAGCTTCTTGGATCTTTAAATTTAGGATGTAATAATTTTTGTATGATTGCACTACAATCTTCTTGCAGTGCAATCTCCTTGCACTGCAATGGCTTCTTTTTCAATATATTTTCTTTTCTACGTGAGGAACTCTTTCAAAAACTTTGTATACGAAGGCATTTGTTGCAATGCTTCAGAAAAAGATGTGGTGATCTCCAGTTTCTTAAAAATTTTCATGAACCGCTCAAACTGTTTTTCTTTCTCCTTCTTTGAATAAGTCTTTGGATAAGGAAGGGGTTTTTCAAAATGTTTTTTTTTTCCTCTCGTCTTTCTCTTCTTTCTTTTTTTTCTTCCTCAATTCTCTCTTTTTCTTTTCTCTCACTTTCTTCTTCCCTTCTTTTTTTCCACCCAGTTTCTTCTTCTTCACTCATATTTTCTTTCTCTTTTCTCTCTATTTTTTTCTCTTCTAGCACTCTACCACTTCCAGTAACAATGGTCTTACACTCTTCCCTAAGATTACCCTTCGCATCCTTCTCAAAAACCTCCATCTTTTTTATCAATCGCTCAATTTGCATCTCCATACTTTTGAATGCAGCCTCCGTATTTTTATAATAAGATAAGCTCATTTTCATAAATTGTTTGAAGGTTAAGCTTTCTGATCTTCTCAGATACATTAAGTTGTTGTTGCAATTGTTACTGCTGTCACTAAACTAGTGAAACACTATGTATCTCTTGTGGCACTAGAGAGAGTTTTTGTGTCCCTTTTGCTGAGGTGAAGCTCCTCTTTCACTATGCATCTCATTGTCATTTGTAGTCATATTGTCAATTAATTCATAAGCTTCCTTTGGAGTCTTGCACTTGATATTACCTCTAGCTGAGGCATCTAGCATCAATTTGGTTTGTGAGCCAAGACCTCCAAGGAAAAGAATGACTATCGTTGCTTCGTCAAAGCCATGTGTGGGCGTCTTTCTCAACAAGCTTTTATATCTACCCCACGCTTGACCTAACGTCTCCTCCATGCCCTGCCTGAAAGAAGAAATTTCATGTTTACCTTTGTTGATTTTAGATTGTGGAAAGTATTTTTTCAAAAACTTTGGAACCACATCTTCCCATTCGGTAAAGTTATCTTCCGAGAAAGAATTCAACCATAACTTAGCATTGCCTCCCAATGAGAAAGGAAACAAACTAAGCTTTATAGCATCATCCGACACTCCATTGATCTTTACAATGTTGCAAGTCTCATTGAAAGTTGTTAGATGCTCATATGGATTTTCACGAGACAATCCATTAAATTGGTTGCTCTTCACCAATTGTATCAACGCAGGCTTTACTTCCATGTTTGCAACATTGACCCTCGGCCTTACAATGTTATTACAATGATGAGGGTCAACTATTGTTGTGTAATCTGCCAAAGTGTGCCTGCCATTATTTTCACTAGTCATCTCTTCAATTCTCTGGTCAGATCTTTGTGATGAAGGTTGTAAAAGTGTCTCTAGAGAAGGGAATAATTCTCTTGATTTTCTTGCTTCTAATTCTAATTGTATCCTGCATACACAAGAAAATAAAACCCTAAAAAGCACTTTTAAAACAAAACAAAACAAAATAAAAAAAATCAAATCAAAGCTAATCAATAATCACACAAATAAAATAGTTAAACCACGAGTCCCCGGCAACGGCGCCAAAAACTTGTTAAGACATTGGCAAGTGTAACGAATCGTATCAAGTAATAAACATGGTAAGACCAAGTATTGTTTCCCAAGAGACTCACAACCTAAACAGTTATGTGATTTCTTGATTAAATACGACTTGAGAACAAAATCTTTTGGTTTAAAATGCAGAAATTAAATATGAATGCCAGTGTTGATCAATTGACAATTAGAATGCACAAGTGATTGGTTTGTAAAATATGGAATGATTATGTTGTTGGGGGTTAGACTTATCTTATCCACTCTCATGTATTTATGAAATCGTCTTCTTCATTAATATTAATGTCACTTTCTAATTTACTTTAAACCCGATGTCTCGACGAATAAAGCCCATCCTTAATTACTAGTTTACAATGTCTTGTCTCCCTAGCTATTAATTCTGCATTATAAACGCATAAAAGCTTAAACGCAACCAACCCTCATATCCATATGTCTAGGCAATACTGTTTTTGGGAGAGATTCCCTAGATCTAGATTTCCCTACACGTGTCCATATCGACAAAATCAATTATCATGCTATGAATGAGTTAAACAAAGCAAGCATAGAGTATAGAGGAAAAACCCTAAAAACTAATGAACAAAGCATTTAAAATAAGAATCAATTCAATACATGAGTTTCAAAGGATTACATTGTTTCCCCAACAACAATTGATGTTTAGTTCACCATAGACATGGTGAAACTAGATGAATATTGGAAAAGAATGAGATAGAAAAACCCTAAAAGTTGAAGATAGGAGCTTCTGCCTCCTAATTCGCCTCCAAGAGAGTGTTTCTACGCATCTTATGTCAAAAGATACCAAGCCTAGGATGTCCAAATCCTGAAATAGAGCACAAAAAAAGTCCAAGCCCACGAGACTGGCGCTTAGCACCCCAACTTAGGGCGCCCAGGCGTGACTGCGAAAGCATCTCCGCTCAGCGCCCTTGGAAGGGCGCCCAGGCGTGAGCTGCGATACTAACTGGCGCTCAGCAGCACAAAAAGGGCGCTCAGGCGCCAAGGCAAGACTTCAGCACTGAGGGCCTCCAAAAGGGCCCTCAGGCGCCACCTACGGTCCTTCTCTCTGATGATATTCCAGCTTTTCCTGAGTTTCAGCTCCTTGATACTTCAACTCTTCTTCCAAACCATCCTAGTTCTTGTTAAAACAAGGAAAACCAAGCGTAAAACCAATAATTCCACCTTCAACTCTCTTATTCTCATAACTAAAGCCAAAAGCATGATTTCAAGCTAGTTTCTAAGTCATAAAGTGTGTTTTTAATATCAAAATTAAGTATCAAATAACGGTATTTTCAATCGTTATCAGGTAGCAAGTGCAAAGGAGAAATGACAAAAAATTGAGCCTTATTGTGAGAAGAAGAACTCCTGTTGGAAGAGATAGTCACTGATGTCAGCATCGGGATGGTGACCTCCTAGTGGCGTGGTTGAACGAAGGTGGCCTGACCGGGGAAAAAAGGATTCACAACTGAAGTGTGTGGTTCTACCTAAAGATTTAGGGTTTGAGTGTAGTTTGTGTTTATAAATAAATAAATAAATAAATATATATATATATATATATATATATATATATATATATATATATATATATATATATATAAAAGAAACTATTTTTATACCAATTATAATTAAAACTAGTATAGAAAGTTTTTTTATTACAAAAATGTCACCTTATTCACTCTGTATATTAGTTATAATTAGACTGGTATAAAAAATTCTTTTATTTATTACAAAAATGTTACTACATTTACTTTCTATATATATTATAACTACAACTTAAATAAAAAATGTTATGTTATTTATAATTATGTCTCTACGTCTCTTTTTATATCAGATAGATTATAACTAGTACAAATGGTCTATAACAAACTATGTGCAAAACAAACAAAAATAACTGCTTTATAACAATGGAGCCTATATCATTAAATATAGTGTGAATAACCCATTTGAAAATCTCCCACTTTCATCACGAAGTTTCAGTTATATAGCCTAGTAATTACAACTCTTCATATTCTAGAAAAACATATTATACCATAACTATTAGATCGCGCATTCTTTAATTTTGTCTTTTCACTTAATTACACATTATAAACATCAATAATGGTGAAAATTGTTCTGCCTAATTTATTTAAAATCAAGATTTAACTACCGTGAAGAATCTTATTTTCACCCTATTGCTATATCGTATCTTTATGTGGTGAGGGTGAAAAGGAAAAAAAAAGAATTCAAGAAAAAAGTGGAGAGTTTGTAAAGTGAGTGAAAATTAAATTTATTTTGTTAAAGTTGATTCTTCAAAATATATATATATATATATATATATATATATATATATATAGAGGTAAAAGTTTGTACTTTTTCCTTACCTCAGGGCATCTCTCCCTCTTTGCCTTCTCTTTCTTCGATTCTCTTTCATGTTTCAATAATAAATTGTTTGTGGTAAACATGGCATAAGTGTAAAATATCCTACTCAAATTAGATGAGCAATTTTAAAGTAGTATCTTTTTTAGATTTGTTACTTATGTCGACCTTAGTATGCTTATTAAAAATTAAATATATGTATGATACAAATATATTAATATTAAAGTAATAATTTAAGAAAGTAATTGCACGCAATTTTAACCTCTAACATACAAAATTTTAAAAACATTATTATCAAATCTATTCGAGCAGAAAGATAAGATCATGGTGACGTTGTGATGCATATTATCAGAGAATAATGTCATACAACAACACTTAATATGAATAAAGATGTCATATTATTCGTGTGTGATGAGAATGTGTTGCTACTTTTTAAATTGTCATAACGGAGTGATGGAAAGTGAAGGAATAAATATTTTGTTGAGAAAAGAACGTTAAATTAGAGGAACTAAAATAGCATGAAAAGGAAATTTGGTGAAGGATGGTAGATAATTTTGAAATGCGTAAGAAGCAATAAGTTAAAAAAAAAGAAAAAAAAGAAAGAAAGAGGATGTTGGTTAGTTAGTAATTTGGGTTGTTTTGATGGAGGAAAAGGACAAGCATGGAAAAACGAAGACAAACGATGTTGTTCCGAAAAGAAAGAAAAAGGAGGCCCCTTGAGATGCCATGTAGAACAGTAACCCTCAGTCCAGAGAGAAAAGAAAAAGGGTTGGGTTGAGTTGGGAGAAGAAGGAAATGAGACGATAGAATGTTGTTTCTTTTAAGCTAAGCAATAAAGTGAGAGAGGGAGAGAGAAAGAGAGAGAGAGGGTGTCCCTTTCGAAAGGTGTGGTGGGATGATGTAAAGGAGTAGTCTTGGAAAGGGGGGGCATCGAGACAGTGGGTAGAAATGTGTGTGAAATGTAACCAACGGTTTGAGGATGTGACTGGGAAGTAAAAATGGTGAATATAAAATAAAAAAAGAAGGGTGAAAAGTGGAAGAAAGAGGGAGGAAGAGAGGGAGTTTTGGTGATTGAATGAGTTTTGGATGGGTTGGTGGGTGGTGGTGTCATGGTATGTGTAATGTAGTACAACAACACTGCTCATTACATTACATCTTAAACATTCATTCTCAAACATCTTATTCACTTCTCTTCTCTTCTCTACACTCTCTCATCATCTACTCTGGCATGGAACTCGAAATATTGAATGGCACGCTTCCACTCTCCACCTTTCACTAGCCAAACCCGCTATCCTCTGTTAAAGTCTGCAAGAGGGAGACACACAGGCCAACACCAAACAAAACTGTCTGACTCTGGATCCTCAAACGAATCATCATCATCATCAGACAAAGACGACAACCACGGCAGAGCAGCAACAACGGGGTTACTTTCAACAGCGGCAACGGAAACGGGCTTTTGCTGGTTCGGTGGAGCATGCAGGAACGACGTCGTGGAGGCAGGGGATGGTGAGAGGAGGTGGAGGAGGAGGAGGAGGGGAGATAGTGGAAGTTGAAGGGGGACACATTGTGCGGTCCACGGGGCGGAAGGATCGCCACAGCAAAGTGTGCACTGCCAAAGGGCCGCGCGACCGGCGGGTGAGGCTATCGGCCCACACCGCAATTCAATTCTACGACGTGCAGGATCGGTTGGGCTACGACCGGCCCAGTAAGGCCGTGGACTGGCTCATCAACAAAGCCAAGGACGCCATCGACCAACTCGCGCATCTCCCTCCCTGGAAACCCACCCTTCCGACAGCAAACCACCTAAACGACGACGAATCAGACAAAACAAACCCTAATAACCCGAACTCAACCACAAACACTAGCACAAACCCTGATGCTGAAATTCTGAACCAGTTCAACGAGAACCTTGAGAACGATGATGGTGGTGGAGGAGGAGGAGGAGGAGGAGGAGGTTCGAGTTATCTTCCCTTGGATAACGACGCTATAAGATCGTTCTTTCCCACAACGACGTCGTCGTTGATTCAGTTCCAAAGCTACCCACCGGATTTGCTTTCGAGGACGAGCAGCCAGGATTTGCGTCTCTCGCTTCAGTCCTTGCAGGACCCGATTATGCTCCACCATAACCAAAACGAGCACGTGCTTTTCGCTGGAGCCGGGTTTGATAATATGGGAGCGTGGAACAACAGTGGGAATGCTACTAATGATACTCATGGTGGTGGAGGTGGAGGAGGGTTCGTGGTTAACGCTCCCTCGCCTTTTCCGGGGCCGGCGACTGTTGCGCCGCCGGCGGTGGTTTTTGGCTATGGTAATGGGAATGGTCAAGGCCAGTATTTTTCTCAGAGGGGACCCCTTCAGTCCAGTAACACCCCGTCCGTTCGTGCGTGGATTGACGCGCCGTCGTTCGTGGCCGCCGCCGATCATTATCATCGGCATCACTACTTGTCACCGGCGGCTGCGGCGGCGTTGGTGTATCAGTCATCTCCTTCTTCGGCATTTGCGCCCGGGGGCTTCTCGGGATTCCGCGTGCCGGCACGAATTCAGGGTGAAGAGGAGCACGACGGCGTGTCCGATAAGCCGTCCTCTGCTTCCTCCGATTCTCGCCGCTGAACCGCCGATTGCGGACTTCGTTCCTTCAGTTGCTGACTCCGAAACCCTACTTGTGTGGTCTATTTCTGCAGCGAGGAAGCGAAGGATTCGGATTCGGAATGAATGGTTCGGTTCAGTGGAGTATGCTTGTGGAATGAAGAAAATCTGGGGTTGAATTTCCAGGTTTTTAAATTCTCCTGATTGTTATGATAAGTTTTTTATTATCATCATCATTATTATGTATGTCATGTTTCATCAGGGAGACTTTTAGGTTTCGGTATTGTTGTGTGTTGGATTGAATGTTTGATGTTTTGTTGCAATTTGTAGTGACCGTGTTTGTACTTGAATATCTAGTTTCTTAGTTTTGGTTTGAAAACGTGGACGCAGCTGTTACTACTGTTACTTATTCACTGCCTAGTTTGCTCCATTTTCCTTGTATTTCCAACTTAGTGCAGAGCCAGTCTCAGGATGAGGTTTTATCTCCATTGCAAAACAGGGCAAATTCCAAATAAGCCAACGTATGGATAATTACTAGTGTGTGCTAAAGCTTTGAGTCGGTTGTTACTGTCTTGTTTCGATAGAAGGAAAGAGACGGGTATTTTCTTATCGTTTGCAAAATGCCCGATTCGCCAATGGGTTGTCAAAGAGATGAAAGAGGTTGGTTCTCTTTGCTGTGATAGAAATGAGTGTGTTGTTACCTTTTTACTGCTTTCTTGTGCGACCGTCCATCCTTCTGTAGCTTCCTCATACTGACAAAAGAATTAAAGACGATTCATTCTACTGATTTATTATATCAATGATCTATCTCTTTCGTGCTTGAATTTTGGGAGCATTTGGCTGATAAGTCGTTGTCTATGAACAGTAGAAACTGTTTTACAAAAGAAAGGAGTTGCGTGTGAGTTGATTCCCAGCTTGTTAAAAGGGCAATTTTCCTAAATTCAGTATGGTTTTTTGCTTTTCCTTTCCCATGTCTTATTTTTGTTCCTCTTTCGCCAGTTTAACAATATGATAATTCGTGATAGTGACACAAGGGTTGATTGTGTGGTGTAAAAAAGAAGGGAAACAACTCAATTCATCTTGATATCGGCTTACCCACTTACTCAGTTAATGCTCAAGTATTCTCCAAAAGGAAGCTCCAGCTTCTGGTACAGTGGTTTAGTTTTTGCCATTGGATTTGGAATATGATCTACCCTATTGGAACCAAAATATCGTTTTCATTTTTTTATCAACTTCTCAGCCTTGATGCAGTGAGGTGAGATTAAGTGGTTGGGGAATCAGTACGTCGTAGTCCATACTCCGTAACCAATGAGCTTTGTAGATAGATCCTAGTAGGTATAACAAGTGGCGAGTGGAAGATGTCTATAGAGATGAGCACAACGAAGCTCAATTATGGGAGAATTCACTCGTCAGTGCCACCAGAGTGTAGTTCTTGTCCGTCTGTTCTTGGTCCCCTACCCCGTGAAACTCAGTGCCTCAAAATAACATTTTCTAGTATCCAGCTGGAAATTTTGTTTGTCAAGGGGATAATGTAACGAGGAAACAGAAAAACCATTGGCCTCTATTGAGATCGTAGTAATTGTTTTTGGTTGTTGGTGCTGCTAGTCGGTTGATAAATAACATTACTCCAAAAAGTTGAATTGGTCATTAAGCAGCACACAACTCTGGGCTACCATATATGCAAAATGTGGCAATAATTAATGACGGTTTAACCGTAAAGAGACCGACCATCCACTGTCACATTTTGTCTATTTGAAATCATTCACCTCAGGAGGATATTTCATTTAATTTCCCTGCTTCTTTGCAGTTCCAATATGTAAAATATAAATGTACTCGTGGTAAAGATTTGAAAATGAAAGGGATAATAATACCATTCTCAAGTTTCAACTAAGACTAGGGAATTCACGTTCATAGTCATATACACCATGCCATAGCAGATAAGTGAAGTTCCTAGTGTAAATAGTACACACCAATTGGTAGATTCTCGCCAAGCCAAATATGGAAAAAAAATCCCCAAAAGAACAAGAAGAAACCATAAACCATCAAATTAGTATGGGCTATTTGGTAACGATGTTCTTTGACTGCCCTGAAGTACTGTTTTCCTTTCCTTTTCCAGTTTCCCTCCCGTTTAACAGGGAAGGTTTCGCCAAGGCTGCTTTGCTTTCACTGTAGTTCATCTTGTTGAATTTGATTTTTTGATCATGGCCATTAAGTTTCTTTGTTTTGGAGGGCTGAACTCGAACCTGTACTTCCCAAGGACGTGCCGCGACCCAACGCTCTGTCCAGCTCCAACCCCAACTTTCTTTACCAAGGCTATAAGAAGCCTGACCAAAATACTGGCTACAGTTTGGCCTCCACTGCAATGTCACGTTCATATAAGAAGTCAAATATTGATTTTCTTTCAGTATGCTATGGATGAAGCGGGCAAAACAAGTTTTGTACCTGATGGGAAAAGGCATATGCCATGGCTCGTTCTCGTTTAATTGCTGCTTCCTCTCGCTGATGTAACCTGCAAAGTATCTCTTCCATGGTTTCAGAACCACTGCACCACTCCACCTGACATAAAAAAGGCATGTTTTATTAAATATTGAAAGGATATCAAAATTGACCTTTATAATGATAATAGTAACACTTTGGCAACAATTGAAATCAGGTAATCACAGGCTAAGCTACCTCAAGCTCCTGAATCTTAGCCTCAAGTTTTAACTGGTTTTCCAATTTCTTTTTCTTAATTCTGGCTTCTGTTATCATACAGATTCTTCGAGCTCTAATTTGTTCTTGTATTCTGCTCCATGAATGTATATAGTTCAGTGCGGTTGCTGTTTGCTCTCTGGCTAGGTGATCTTGAATTAAAGCTTCGAATTTCACTGCTCCCCTTAGATGATGTAATGTTCTTCTTGCCTGCATGGGAGGGTAGGGAGGAAGTTATCTATTTTCACTACTAAGTCAGCGTCATAATTTGCTTAAGATTTGAGAAGTATCTATCTTTAAATAATTGTAGAAGCATTATTTGCCGCCATTTTGGGGCATCTAAAGTGAAGCTCATAACCAGTAGGAAAAAACCCATTCTTAATACAGACATTATTTGTAGTAAGCAATTGGGTATAAATAACAGATGAAAGAAAACAAGAGTCGTGATGCCAGTAGTTGACTCAAGTAAATGAGTTTCCAAGTACTGTTGTAAAAGGCTGCAAAAGAGTAGCAGATAATGTCATCATATCCCTAGGACCCCTTCCGGTTCCGGAGCAGAGCATTCATTTGATTCTTTTCAGCAGTAAAAATTGAGAAGGAGAAGAAACGAAAAAGGCACGAGTAAAATATAAAATCAGTTATAAAGTTATTACAAAATAAATTATATTCTGCAGAAATTGGAACATAACAATACTGTCATTAAGTTTAAATATTTCCACTTTCAGTTTTTTAAGAAAGACATCACAAGTTTCATTGATAATGTACTACATTTTATGCAGTAGGTGAATCGAAATTGCACCACACATCACATTGGTAAGTTTAGAAGGCACCATTTAAAAAAAGAGTTAGCTGTTGGCTAGCAACATATCTATGATTCCAAGTTTAGAAGGCATTACTTAAAGATATTACTATTATTTTTACAGCAACAAGGGGAAAATGAAGCAAAATCTTCTAACCTTTGCAAACTTGGTTTATCATCAAGGAGATTGAAAACAGATCATTGTAAAGCAACGCAATGTGTGAACACTTGGATATCAGTGAGATAGATGCATTATGAATTTAGACCTTTTGTTTTCAGTTAATTGCTTTATTTAGCAAATTACTAAATGTCTCCGCTTACTTCACAATGAAAATTGTGATAAACATATGCCGGAATAAGCACACGACACATATATTGTACCATAAATGAACGGAATGCATTTTGAATCCTAGTAGCTGCCACATCGTCCATCAGTCTTGATGGAACTGTCCGATCCATCATCAAACCTTCATTGGGAATGCCACTTGACTCTTCACGACCACTTTGCTTCACGTTTGAACATTCATCTGAATTTTCATCAGTAGACTGTACCTATTCAGAAAGTGACAAGAGAACAAACACCGGCAGTGGATTGTATATCAAATTATCAGCTTTGAATTTCTCCTCAACTATAATCATTTTCTTAAAATTATATGGTTTACTTAAAAAGCCAATGAAATAGTACAAGTCAAAGGGAATAAGTAAAACTCAAAAATATTCAAATCTTCCCAAGTAATGTTAATGCTGAAAGAATATCTAACGAGAACCAGAGTAATGCTCTCCAAACTGTCAAAATGTTTAGGGTGTCTCATGCTTAGGGTTTAACTTGGCTGAGTTACAGATTTTAGAGGTCTCGGACTAATCAGTGTCTCTTGATAGGAAGGGATGAAAGCAAAACAGTTTGGCTTGTATAGCGGATACTGGGTAGTATTTGGAATAACAGTAAAAGGGTTGATCTTTTGGTGGGGAATATGAAAAATTGTTGTCTTAGGTGCTAGGAATCTTCTGTTATGACAATGTTTGCTTGTATTCTGTATATGGCACTTCTTGTATCAAATTCTTGTTCTTCTCTTTATATATATTAGTATTTGCTGATAGGAAAAAAAAAACACTAGAAATAACCTTTTCTTGTTTGGATTTCTTCGATTTCTTCAATTTGACTATTATCATAAACCATTTCTTCGCACCCATTCCTTTTTCTCAAGGAATTAAGAACAGGAAACAGCCAACTGCAAATCTGCATAACAAGTAATGTTCGAACAAATTTTCGTAAATCTCATGGATAAATAAATAAGCCATAGTTTTGTGAACGAGGAGACTGCACAGAAGATCATAGATTCTTTAAAGATTTATCATTTAGAAAAGTAATGTAAAAGACCAGTCAAATTTCCTAGAAGGGCAAGGGCTACCAGGAAATTTCTCATGTGACAATCTTATACCCCACCCTCCCTTTTCTTCCTATTTCACTTTGTTACGTGGTTTTCTTTGTATAAAACTTACAAAAGAAATTTCTCTGTTCATACTATTGTAACATAAGGTACTAGTCTTCGAATAAGCCAAAAACTATAGCACCATCTTATAAAGCTCACATTGTGCCTCTTCTAACACTAAGTATGCTATAACAGCAGTATATACTAAAACCTATCCAAATTATATTTTTCAAGTCATGTCATACAGATTTTGGTTTCCTTCAATTTCAAAAGCCAGAACGTACTGAAACCACACACCTCAATCAACTATGAACAGACATCATTATATATTGCGAATGAAAGGAAGTGGGACAACAGACAACAGAATCATTACAATGTCAAGGCAACAGACAACCAAACCCAACAAGCATAAAGTTTTGATGAACCAAGCAAGAGCCTAGAAGTGCGGAGATAAAGAATGTAAATGGGAAGGGACACATACCAGGTTGAGAGAAGAAAAGAGAGGCACAGAATGGGTTTGCTTGAAGAGGATGAAGAGTGGTGGTGGGTTGTAATGATAAGAGACGTGGTACATTGGAATACAGCACATTAAAAGAGAGAGAAAGAGTTGCATAAGAGTGTGTGACAACCCAACCACGATGAAGCAGATGTTTGATCTCTTTGGAAGTTTAGGAGTCTAGAGAAAGGTGAGGGAAGGTAGTAGTCATGTCCAGTTGTGTTTCTGAAAATGAAATACCATAATTAAATCATTGAAACAAAATTTAATCAAGTTCTAGGAAAAGATTGGTGTGTCACTCTGTTCATTAGACAACAAACTAAAATTACTTTTTTTCTAATGTCTAATGTCTATTTTAAAGAAAATTACGCATTATTACTATGGAAGTGACATGGAAGCTTTTTCACAATAACTTTTACGAGCCACGAAAGTCGTTTGATGAATTGAAATATACGATTTTCTTGATTTTGTCGTGCATAATAAATATATCGTCTTTGATATGTATGTATATTTATATTAAAAATAATATTCGTATTAGCTTTAATGTCTCAAACTCCTTGATATTTATGTATTTGTATTACATAATCATAGAGATGAACGAGAGAGATACGAAGGCCAAACTTAGAAATGAATATTTCTCTTTTCGTGTACTCAACCAAAAGCATAAAGGTTGAATATACAAGTTGTATACATGGTTATGGAACTAGTGAGTTAACTCATTAACTCGGTTGAGTTTACTCATTAACTCGGTTGAGTTTACGAGTTAACTCAATGTTTTTGAGTTTACGAGTTAACTCAATGTTTTTGAGTTAATTCATACTTGGATTTGACGTAGGATCGGTATAATCAGCGGTATAATCAGTGGTGGAATCGATAGGTTAGTCTAAAATCACAAGCTTGCTTCCAATTTGGTGAGTTCGTGAAGAAATTTTTAAAACGTAAAATGAAATCTATTTTAAGACTCACCAGACCAGGTTTTTTGTTTTAGGGTCAGTGATGAAGCCCATCTTCTTGGTTCCTCTCTTACGATTCTCTTAGGTTGCTTTTGTTCTTGTGATTCATCTTCTTCATTCATTCTTGCAATCTCATACTCTTGCTTGCGGTGTCACTTGTGTCCTCGCTCGTCACTAGTACAAAAATACTATATAACGTTGGTGTTTTCGGCCTATCACATCGAATTTGCAGTCGACGTCATATCGGGAGACGTTAAATGGACGCCAAATTCGAAAAATTTGACATTAATAGACTTTATTTGACGTTGGACATAGAACAATCTGACGTCACACAAAGCAAATTGGCGTTGGATATTGCTCTATGTCCGACGTCAATTAATGTTTGTTACATTTATAACAGACGTTAATTGACTTCTGTTGTAAGAACAACAAACGTCATTTTATGGGTTTTTTTTTTTAATTTTTTGTCAATATTTTCTTCCACTGAAACCATGAAAAATCAATATACAACACAAGAATACACCACAAAAATTTTCAGAATTTTAGAAGTAGTAACAACCAATACACATAAAAAATAAAAATTGAAACTAACCGTGAAGGTGAGGCAGTAGACAAGTGCCACTATGAGGGTGAGGAGAAGACAACCACTGCTGAAGAGAGAAAAAAGAAAACTCAATGGTGCTCCAAATGGTGTTTATGCATGAAACTAATCGGTTAAAATGAAAGGAAATCATACATAAAGTTATTAATCAACAAACATTTATGTTAAGTGGAAGAAACATTACCTTTGGTGGTCGCCGAAGAGAACTCAACGGTGCTCCAAATGGTATCTATGCACGAAATTAATCGGTTAAAATGAAAGGAAATCATACATAAAGTCATCAATCAATGGACATTTTTGTTAAGTGGAAGAAACATTACCTTTGTGGTCAACCAATGGTAATGTTAAGTGGGTGCTCTGGTTTTCCAATGGCCGTTGTGAGTATGTCGTCCTAACCATGGCCAACCAATGAACCTTGAGTCAGTTTCTCAATTAACTCATCATGCACCACATACTCAAGTTTAATCATAAATCACTTCATATTATCTATGGTTTTGGGTTTAGGGTTTGTACTTACTATTTTCTCATATATTAATTAGATTTCTTGACCAACAACACGTATCATGTCTTATAAATGATCACTCATTCATTCGTCCACTAATCTATTTCTCGTGACGTTATAGGCTTGTGTAATACTTCTACATGCCAAGTACAAACTATATAACTCCTCATTATACCAAAGATGATGAATAGATGATCACTCACGTTGCCCAAATCCTAACGTATTTGATTAAGACAATGAACAGAATGACAAAAATATGTCTCGTTCACAAAGATTGCATGTTCTTAAGCATATTGCAAGAACTCAAAAACTCACTTTTCATACTCTTCATTGATGTGGCGTTCATACATCCAACTTCAATCCATACTATGTTTGTAACAAACTCTATCAATCTTTGTTTTTTTTTTAACTCTCACATGGTGAGACCCTACCCATTCAAAAAAAAAACATTTTTCATAATTTGTTAACACATAAAAAGAAGTCTATCATAAATTTGATAAAATTTTGACAACATTTTGCATTGGTCTTTGAAGTACATGAAATGAAAGTGATCACTCATAACCACAATCAAGTATGCATCTAGAGAATAACACAAAATGGTCTCAACTAAAACTCTATCAAATTTATTCATAAACTTTAATGTACACATTATAACGAATTATGAAAAATAATGTTTAAAAATTGTTTAATCGGACAATTTGAGATTTAATACAAAGGATTAAAAATATAATCATTTGTACTAAATCTCAAACGGGAACTAACATTCGCTCCATCTTTAAATAAAATTATAATAAATATCAGAAAAACTAAAATTATATAAAAATACAACATCTAATAAATCAAAAATTAATCAACATATAAACTAAAAAATTATTTAATCAATCGCTTAATAATTAATTAAACATCCAATCAAACTAAATTTGATAGTATAAATATTCTACAAATTTAAATCAAACAAACATGTTAACAAAAACAAGAAAAAAAGTTGTGAGAAAAAAACTTCTCCAAACAAAGTTTATCAAATCCCTAAACAATTTGGCCAAGTTAAATAAAATAACGGAAAACATAATAGTGAAAATCACATGCAAATCAAGACATATCAAAACTTGTAATCACGTATATGAAATATTTATTCAATATTTAGTGTACTTGCACCATCGCTTGAAAATGACTTTTACATTGTATTTTTTAATGTTTTAAACACCATCAGACATCAACCATACTACAATGTGACGTCTAATTAGATATGATGTCAGTCCTCCTAGAATCTGACGTCTAATGGTAGATAAAAGGTCATGCTTAGCTAGGTTCTTTTAATGTTTAAAACATTGTTAGACGTCGGATCTACTAAAATCTGATGTCTAAAGAGATGACATCGATCTTGGATTTTGACGTCAAGCTCTTCTAGAACATTTTCTTCCACCTGGATTTTTTAATGTTTGAAAAACATATGATATTGTCCCATCCAAATAAACATATAAAAGTGATATGACGTGGATATCTTCTAACTATTCGACGTCAAACTCTTCGAAAACATGACTTCTAGTTTACTTTTTTTAAAAGTTTAAAAATCATGTGATATTGGTCTCCTATAAAAAAAAATTTCTAAATGTGATATGACATTGGTCTTCTTGGTGTCTGATGTCATACTCTTCATTTTATTTACAAAAAGGTTACCGATATTTTTTATGTTAGTTTTTGTTTGAACTGATGTTGAATAGGAGATGTATAAGGCCATTTTGCACTAGTGTATAATTGAAGATGTTGATGGCTGTTTGAGGAAATGATGGATTAAGGCGAGGATGAGAAGGAACCCCTGTGCTGCGTGTGTGATGATAAGTGATGGAGGAGTAGATGAAAGATGCTAAAAATATTTGAATTTTGGGTCTTTGTGAGAGAAGATGAAGTTGAGTAAAGAATGAAGGTGTGATGAGTGTACAGATCTGTTAGTTGGGTGAATGATGGAAGATGAAGGTGGTTGGAGATAGAAATGGTGTGAGTGATGTTGTGTGAGTTTCCTGTGGTAGTGAATGGGTGGTAATGGACTTGAATTCTGAAGGGATCATATTAATGGAGACAAGTTCTGTGTGTGAGAGAAAATTAGATTGATGTTATTTATTTTCCTAGTGAATATTTCTGCAAGATCCACTAGTGGTTGATAGGATGGCTCAATAGTGAAGCAGATAAAACACTCTTAAGTTTCAAAACTTTTCTTTAGTACTAATATTTGTCTATTAAATTAATTAAAAAAATGTTTAAGAAAAAAAAAGGCCTTAAAATTTTGTTAGTACTAATATATTTTTATTAAATTAATTACAAAATTATTTATAAAAAATATTTCAAAAACAATTATTTTAGTACTCATATATTTCTTTAAATTAATTATAACTTGATGTTTGAGAATAAAAATTAATTAAAAAGTATGCGTTAATGTTTATTTGTATTAAAAATTATATATAATTGGTTAAACAAAATTTCAATAATTATCTTTATTATGTTATGATGAATTTTGATTTCGTATTTAGTGATCTCACTTCTTGTCTCTCTTTATTTTTATTTATTTTTTATTTTAGAGTGTTTCTTTAGGGGTTTGTCATATTCTATTTCTTGAATATCATGTTATTTATGTATCAATTTTTTTTATCTCATTTCTAGTTAGTGTCTTTTTCTTTCTTTTTGTGTTGTTATTTTTATTATATTTATTGAATTTGTATTGGGATCAGAAATGCATTTCTTTTTTGCTGGTTTTGTTTTTAAATACTTTTTATGAGTTTTGAGAGTTTTTTATATATATTTTGATAAGAAGTTAGAATTTTGGCTTAGATTGAATTATAGAACTATATTAACTAGGTTAAGTTTAGCTTTTTATGGATAATAAAGATGAAATATATAATAAAATAAATAATAAAAAAGAGTTAGAATGGAAAACAATGTGAAAATTAAATGAAACTAATTATGACAACTTAATAAATAGTTTGACATAAAAGAAACTTGAAAAACATATTTTAAATCATTCTTAAATTTGTTTTAGGTTTCTTAAATCTTTGAATCCCTCGTTATAGATAATTAGTTTTGATGACCAGCTAATACAAATATAATATGGTTTTTATATTAAAAGTATTTTTAACAAAGAATTTAAATAAACAAATTCAATAAATTCATTATCTTAAAATTTTAAATAATATCAAAATTTTAAATTGAAAATTATGTTAATTCTTTATATAAGATGAACTTAAATTTTATTACTATTATCTATCTGTCTGACTTTCTCAATATATCCATCAATAAATAATCACCTTAATTAGTTTCTATATTGAAAATTTTAAAAATATAACAATAATTTAATATTGATGTCACAATAATATCAATTAAATTGATTGGACTAACAATCAATGTTGTATATCCATTTTCCACATTGGTTCTAGATAGTACCCAAAGTGAAAGTTTGACTATGAGCTTATTTTTGTGATATTTGTAAACATATTCTATATTGGCTGTATATGTAAACATTTTTTTTTTCTTTTTATATGCACTTAATGTTCGAAAAAAAAATCCAAACATGAATAAAGACAATAAAAAAAAACTCCTAAGAATAAAAAGATCAATTTATTGAAATTTGGAAGGAAACCTTTTTGCAGAATAGTATCAGAGTTAAAACACCAAAAGTACAAGAAAAGTATCCTTTAAATATACGAGGAAACAAAAAGTGTGAGAAACCAATATTTCATTGTAAATTTACGATCACGAGTGCAATTGTTAAAAATTAAATGGCTATATATTGCATAAAATATCTAAGTTCAAGTAAGGTGCAATATATGGTAGGTGCAAAAATTAACCAAACATAGCCACTATTACGTGAAAATTAAGGCAACAAAGAATCTGATCATAGATGGCTGACGAAACCCATATATATTTTGTATCCAACAAAATCTTAAGTTCCTCACATAAAAGACAAAATGTTGAGCCTCACACACTACGGTGGGTCTTTTTGTTCATGACCCAATCTCTTCACTCAATCACCATGATTTTGGACAATCATCTTCTATCTACCACAAAACAAGTTTTTTACATTTATCCTTTTGAGCCTCTTATATCTATCATAGGTTTGATGTAGATTCTGGAACATAAATTTATGTCTTTTGTTAATTAACAAACATAAATTTATGTTTGTCTTTGACCACCTGACGTAAAAATTAATTAGTTTTTTTTAAAAAAATACATAAATGTTTTACATTTATTGTTTTGAGTCTTTTATACAGGTCGTAGGTTCAACCTAGATTTGAAGACATACCTTTAGTATTTTGTTAACCATTAAATATATATTTACGTTTGTTTTTTACCACTTGACATAAAAATTGATCAGTTTTTTTTAAAAGGCGGGTGGCTCTCTCCTTCTTCTTCTTCAAATAAATAATTCACACCAAATCTTCCTTCTTCCTCTTCCATTATGCGTGCCGTTGTTGGTTCATAATGGTGTGATATAATCTTCATTAGAGCTCCCTATATATCATTTCTTTGTATTTTGATATGTCTGGTCTTTACATTTCTATTGGTTTCGGTAAGTCTTTATGGAGAAGATTGTTGGATTATTAGGCTCTCTTCCTATGTGTCTAATAGGCCCAAATAATGTAAATCATTATGTCTGACTTTGTTTTAGTGTAGAGGTGTCAGTAGGACACATTAGAGTCATTTGAAGAGAGGGAAAAACGTGAGAGAGTAATGAAGAGAGAAATTCTTTCCCGCATAACACAAATTCTGCAGTGGTGTTTTCGTTGTTGTGAAGTTGCTCACCGTTAGATCGGGCTGAGGTTTGAACAGTGGGTTTGAGGCATATGATTTTTCATTCTGACCGTTTGGATCATCAATCGGAGGTCTAGTTTAGGAGAAAACAGCCTCCTATCAACAACTTTATTTTTTAAATTTCTTCTTCTTCTTTGTTCTCATTTGTAAGTATTTGTACTTACTTAACATAGTTGATTGAAAACATCATTTGGTGATTTTATTGGAGACTTTTTTATACCCTATTATTGATCATAGTGAATTTTTCTTTGGTCTGAATGATTCATGGATTTTACCTTTGCATTGAGGGGTTTTCCACGTTAAAAATGATTGATGTCTCTTTGTGGTTTGAATTCTATTTTTGTTTTATTTTTTTTTTGTCCACCTCGCAAATTCTGGCAAGAAGGAAAATTGAATTTTCATTATACTATTACTCTTTCTTAAGTTGCTATTGTTTTGTCATTTTTCCATCAAAGGTGCAGTTGTTGAAAACTCGTAATGCTGGATTGTGTATGGGACGCGATGGTTCTAAATCTAGCACAACCTGCGTGAAAGACCAATCACCATTCATCCTCCAATATTTGTTCATCCTCTTCGAATCTCCCTTTGCTTGCTCCATTAATTATAGAGACGCTGATTTATACTAATCCCTGGAGTTTCAAACAGTTGTCGAACCCTCCAGGTCAGTTATGTTTCAATAGGAGTTGTCCCCATCTTGTTGGATGTTTTGGGATTTTGGGTTTTTGGAGGAAAACTTATATTAGGAGTGAAATGGAGAAACACCGCTATCATTGTCGCTCCACTTAGGTATGGATTTTTGTTGGAAATGCATAAAACCTATTGTGTGCATTGCTATGTCAATTGGATGCTCTTTTTGGGTTTCATGAAACTCAAAATTTATGTCTTATCCTCTAGTAAATGTTGAAATTGACATTTGACCAGAGATAAAAAATATATATTTGTTTACTTTACAATCTCGTCATACTTAAATATAAATATTTACATCTTTTACCAGATATAAAACGTAAATTTTAAACAATTAATTATAAATATTTTACTAGTCATCTTTTACATATTTCCTATGAGTCATGAAACACACTTAATAAATCACTTTTGTGTTAATATCTATCAATTCAACAAATTTATACAACCAGTTCACACCTATTACTTTATTGTTTTTTTTTCTTAATTACATAATTTTATTTTCTTTTAGTGATAATCACATAATTACTAATTAAGATAAATTAAACTTAAATTCACTTGTTATTATTTTGACTTCCTCACCTTATATGATATATGAACTTTATTTTATCTTTTCATTTGAATATGTTTTCTTTTGCCCTTAATGGTATAATTAATGTGATTGAATATGAACAAAAGTGGGCCCTAGTAGAAAGGTTGGGTCGAGATCGGTTTCCTCGTTAGCATGACATTGAGATTCAATCAGATTTTGAAACTACCGCGTAAGATATGATGTATATACACATACACAATTTTTTGACTTCTCACCTTTTTTTTCTTAATTTGTTTTTTTTCTGCATAACTTTCACTTTCTATGCAATGCATGGGATCTAAAGTTTTCTAAAATTAAGAAATTAAGACAACTGATTGTACACCCATTTGAATCAACCAATTTTGTTTTCTATAATTTCCTCTTATTTCATGATTTAAATTCAATTCATTGATACTATTTACTTTAAATGTCACTGAGTAATCCTTTACACAACCATGTACATGGCATGAAATAAAAATTTATCACATTAGTACTTTTTTCTACTAAATTTTTCTCGTATATAAATTAATTTAAATCGATGAACGTTTAAAAGGAAAACCACGTTCAATATATCAAGGCAATATTGTTTTTGCCATGTCATATCCTTCCTAAGTTATTGAAAAGAAAAAGAAAAGTCGAAGAAAAAATTTATACAATTACATTTTGTAAGGATCGAAAAATTTTAAAAATTGGAGAAGACAAATGTATTTACAGGATTGGACCGTTCAGTTTTCAGAGTCATATATAAATGAAAGTCTCAAAAAGTCGTCTCATTCTCTGCATGCACAAACTCTCTCCAACCTTCTGATTTCTCTTTTCTCCTCCTTCTCTCTAGAAATTCTTACTTTTTGTTCATATGATCATCAATTAGGCCGTGATTGATCTTTCTTAGAGTTCAAGAACTTTCTTTCGAACCGATCAAGTGGTTGTTTGAGCTGGTAAATTCTTCTTCTTCTTAGAAATTCTGTTTTCTGGCACATGCAAGCCAAGTTTCTGGTTGCATGTGTTTATAATCTTCTTCTCTTAAATTCTGATCACATTTTTGGTCTTTTGGTTGGTTTATTTTCATAAATCGGTGAACCATAGATTTCTAGGATTTCTGGTGGTGGTCGAGTTTCTGCAACTGTGAGCTTTCGGTCTAGTTAAGAGGTAAGGGAAACTAGTTAATTTAATTGTTTGGATTTTGATGTATGAATATGTTGTTCATGATTTTGCATTTGTGTGAAATTGAATTATTTGATGTTCGGTGATCTTGGTGTGGACTGTTATATGCTATGTTCGTGAGGTTTGGGATTCTGCATATTTTGGTTTAATGGTCGAGTTAATTGTGAGGATGTGGGATGGTGAAATTTGGGAAAAATATTTAGTTTTGGTAAATCTAGCTGGTTCATAAATCTGCAGAATTAGGTAGAAATTGAGTGTTCGCTGTTGACCGCTCGTCCATTTTTATTACTCGGTCGTTAAGTGGGTTCGATCTTTTTAGTCTTACCCGTGCATGACCGCTCCGTCTTAGGTGAGTGGTCGATCTTCTAGACATAATCGGTTTTATATTAGCGATCGTTCTTAGTAGGTGGTGAGATCTCTTAGTAACGATCGGTCTTATACTAGCAGTTATGCTAGTGTTAGCACTCAATCATGTACTAGCCGTTATGCTAGTGATAACGTTCGGTCTTGTACTAGCACTCGTTCTTAGTAGTGCTCGGTCTTGTACTAGCGCTCGTTCTTGGTAGTGCTCGGTCTTGTACTAGCACTCGTTCTTGGTAGTGCTCGGTATTGTACTAGCGCTCGTTCTTGGTAGTGATCGGTCTTGTACTAGCGCTCGTTCTTGGTAGTGTTCGGTCTTGTACTAGTGCTCGTTCGATATAGCGCTCGGTTTTGTACTAGCACTCGTTCTCGTTAACGCTCGGTCTTATACTAGCAATATGCTAGTATTAGCGCTCGATCTTATACTAGCATTTATGTTAGTGTTAGCGCTCGGTATAGTACTAGCATTTATGATAGTGTTAGCTATCGGTATTATTGGGTTGTGTGGTCTCTTATTAGCGCTCGTTTTTATACTAGTGCTCAATATCGTACTTGTATTAAGCCATCAGTGTTCGGTTTAAGATAATAGTATTCGGCATAAGCCAATAGAGTGCGACCTAAGCTAAAAGTGTTCGACCTATTTCAATGGTGTTCGGCCTAAGCCAATGGCGTTCGGTCTAAGCCAATAGTGTTCGTTTTAAATCATAAGTGTTCGGTATAAGTTCAAGTGTTCAACTCCTGCTTGAGTCTTACTCTCTAAATGACCGTTCAGTTATGTTCGTATGTAGGGAGAGTTTCTTCCGTTCGGTCTTGTTCATAAGTTATATTGATCTTTTACGTTCAGTCATGCTCAAGGGTGGTGGTTGTTTTACTGTTCGGTTTGATTTTACTTAAATGTGTTATGGATGAGGAAGTATGTTGGTATTGAAGTATGGTATGATATGTGGATAAGAAAGAGAATTCCAAGGAGGAATATCTCATGGATGGTTATGGAATTGTAAAGTATGAATGTGGTTATTTCTAAGCTGGCGTTTATCCTGATATTTTGTGATTACTCATTCTCACGTAAATAGGAGTAACTCGTGTGTGAGAATGACAGGAGGTCCTAGTCCATAAGTGTAACTTGGGCGAGGTATAATGGACTAACCCCGGTGACAGCTGTGGAGGGCATCCCAGCTACTACACCATCCGGGTGCAAAAACGTCGTAGCTACACAATTCATACAGTCCGGACAGTCAGAGTAAAAGTGGTCGGTTATAACATGATTGTATGATTTCTATATATGTATGATTGTATTATATGTGTGTCTGAATTGCATGTTCACATGGTTAATTAAATTACACTAGCTTACCCTTATTTTTTGTCTTGTCATGGTTTTTGTTCGGTCGTCGTTGTCATTGCAATGATCACCCTATGGGTGTGACCAGAAGGTGATAAGGATTCTTTGGAGCAGGCGTTGGCAGGAGAGGATGATTTTCGTTAGAGTCGTTTGGTGCAATACACTGCTTGTATGATCGTTCGGTTGATTCTTATGGTTTGTTTCAGTATAAGGTTCTATAAAGTTTTAAGTTTATGGTTATTTTAAGATAACTATAAGTTAGCTTTATTTCCTGTAACTGTTCTATTATATTGTAAATGTAAGTACTCCTAAATATAATTTACAGTCATATTTTTGGGATGTTACACATTTGACTTATGTTATTGCTTGTTGTGAAGTAATCTAACCATATATGATTGTTTTTGTTTAATAAAATGGAAATCCATTAATAATTGTAGGATGTTAGAAATCAGTTTAAATTTGTCAGTTTGCTCTATAGATTTTAACGGAATTACATGGGAAAAATATAATTTTTTTAAAAACTGATTAAATTAAATCTGATTTACTTGCCTACTGGTGTTGAATGAATTCCAGTTAGATTAATGGGTTAATTTGCAACACACCAATAAGAAACCATTTATATTTTGTTATTATAATTTTCTATTTCCTTTAATGATATAGGTTGACACTGATAATTTTTAAAATTAGAAAAATTAGAATGTTGTTCAATAGTATTAAATAATTTGAATGTATAATTTATTTCTTTATTTAATTATAGAAGTTAATATTTTGATTTTTATCTACTATCCTTATAGTATAACTTTCTAATTGTTGTATAATTGATCTCTATAATGCAATCATTCTAATTTTTTTATATTCATATCTTGTAATAAAAACGTTTAAATTGGCTTTAGGCATATAAAATTTTGTTTTAATTAATAAAAATATCTATAAATATGATTTATAAATATTATTGTATTTATAAAAAAAATTTAAGTTTCATTTATAAGAAGAGTAAGTATTCATAACTATTATATTATTAATCCATATTTTCTAGTAATTTATTTAAATGAAATTCATTAATATTTTTATATTTAGTTTAAAAATAGTTAAAAAATATTTAATAAAAATATTAGTTTTATGAAAAATATTATTATAATATTTATAAAAAAATAATTTTGGCTGTAAGAGAGAAAATATTCTATTATTTTAAAAAATGGAATTTAATTTAGTAAAAAAAAATATAGTAATTAAATTGAATATAAAATAATAACTTTGACACCAATACGTGGTGTCGACACACATGACATTATGATAAGTAATAAGTTTTGAAAATAAATAAATAAATAAAAACAAAAAAAAATATAAATTGGCACATGAGATGTTCTTAACATAGTTGGTAGAAATAATCTAATTGAATCAAATTTTTAAAATATAAAACTTAATTGAAAAAAATAATAAAGAAAAGTACTTAAATTATTTTAACAAAAACTAGGAAAAAAAGAAGAGTAGTTTAACTTATAAAAGAATAAATTATATCAAATTAAGTCATTTCATATAAAGTCATTTAAGTGTAGGCGCTTTGACACCATAGGAAATTGTGATGTCTTTGCTTATGGTGATTTTTATCTCTATAATTTGCTCGATTGAATGCATTACGAGACTCAAAACCTATGCACATGCCTTACGTGTGTTTCACCAAATTAAGAATCATGTTGATCTAATCCCTCTATGAAAATTCAAGGGACTTATATATGACTCTGCTAAATGATTTTTTCTTTTTTAAATGAAAACTTGCTTACAATACATTCAATAAGAAGATGTGCATGAAAATAAACGTATCTTACTCTTGTTTTCCACATAAGATAGAGAACATGCTATTTCCAATTAGTTTGAAATTAAATTTAATATTTTTCTAAGTTTTTCACTCTTTTCCTTTTTCCCTCTATAGTATGCCCCCCCTCATTCGAAAGTTTCATCCAAAATCCACATTCTTTTGTCTTCACAATTACTTGCTTCATATTTATTTAAAATATAAAACATAATAAATATTTACAGTAAAAAGTTAATAAGTAGAAGAATGGAGAAAGAAAAGATATTTAACTTGTTTTCATTTTTAAAAAGTGTTATAACTTCTTTAAAAACATATTGAATATTTAAATACACTCATCAAATATTGTTCCGATTTAATTTCAAATTTAAATACACAATTATGTTGTTTTTAATGCACAAGCATAAATAAATTTGACCCATTATTAATGAAGATACATGCAATCTATATTAAAAGTATCTTCTTAAAAATTCTCTTACCAAACGAAAAGAAAATAAATGCATATGAATAAAACATTAAATATATTTCTACTATTTATAATATAAAAGCAAGAGGATCCATAGAAAAAAGGTATTATAGGAGATTCTGTTGGAGTTATTAAGTCAATATAATATCAGTGATGATAGGATTTGATTTGATAAGAGATAAAAACGATGAACAGTGGGGACAAGAAAAGCTAACAAGGTTGAGGGGTCCACTACTTGAAATGAAATAGAACAAACAAACAAGCTAAGATGACAGTTTCTACGAAAACTGTCTTTTAGCTACTTTTAGAACTCAAAAACATTATTTGGAGAGAGAAACAACGTCTATTACTACAAGTACAACTCTGTCATATTGAGACAACGTGAGAGTCGGTCTAGGAACAAAATAAGGAGGGTAGACTAGTAGAGCGAGGATTTGGCAGATAAATGAGTGATTGAATATTATGATTCATGGTTACTCTAGATTGAATTTTCAGAAAATATAGCCTTTTTCTTTTCCATCTTTTCTTTTGGGATTCAGTTACTTCCTATAAATCTCAAACCAGCAACTTCAAGTCAGAAAAATCCGTGATCTTTAAGATTCCTTCTCTCTCATCATCTTCGTGGTCTTTGCTGAATATTTGGCTTGCCTTCTCGGTTTGTTCCACAAATTTTTAGGCAATCTTCAAGTACACGTTGATTTGGCTTTCAGATCACAGTGATGGGATTTAGTTATCAATTATCAAACACTTTGTTCTCTCTCTCTCTCTGGAATCTTGATATTGGGTATCTTGGTTTTGCTTAAAAATTTAGTCTTGGAGACAGTGATGGTGCAAGATTGAAACTTTGGGAGACTGGTTTTTGTCATATACTTTAGATTAGATAGATTTGGATTAAATGGAAGATGATGCAACAATGCCTCAGGAAGATCAGAGAAACAGTGAAGGTATAGGCATGGGGAGCCTTGGTAGATCTTCTAAGAAGTCAAAGCAGAAAAAGGTGCCACAAAGGGGACTTGGTGTGGCACAACTTGAAAAGATAAGACTAGAAGAACAACAAAAGGGAGATGAACCTCCAATTTCACCATCTCAAACTGCTTTACCATCAACCAAACCATCATATCTGCCTCTCCCACTTAAGAATTTTCATGACTCCAACCAATCACCTTCCACATCTCTTTTAACTTGTGAGCCAACATCAGAATTTAGGTCCCGTTTGTCATTGCAACAGCAACAGCAGCAGCAGCAGCAGCAGCAGCAGCAACCACCCATTAATGATAAAGTTCCTAGCAATGTTCCATTGACAAACAGTGGTGGCTTTGGAACTGGTTGGCCCGTTGTTCCTGGACACGAGAATGTTCCCAAGTGGTGGAGTTCCTATCAATATGATTCTGAGAAGAACAAATTTGGAGTGGATGACTCAGGATTGCCAATTCTGCTAAGTTTGCCTTTTGAATCCAACTCCATTTGGCCTATGCCCAATTTGGCACAGAGAACACCACAATATCAACACCAATCTTCTTCATCAGTGGTAAGACATTTTCTTTTTTAGTTCGTATCATGGGAGTTTCATTTTCCATGTATTCATCACATTTTCTTCCCATGGAATAAAAGGATTGATTGGTTTATTGAATATGTAGCTCGGTGTCTCTCTTTTTAATTTATATGATGTGGTTTTCATTATCTCATCTGTTCATCACATTCTCTTCCCTGGTAATAAAACATAATTGGTATATTTAACATGTAGGTGAATGTCTCATCAGGAACTTCATCAACACCCATGCCTCATTTCTCAATAGAGCCCCCTTCAAACCAAAGCAATAATAATGACAGTAGTGTGCCTGTGAGACCAACTGATAAGGTATGTGCAATTTGTGCTCTTAAAGTAATTTGAGTATTTCAGTTTGGTATCTACTATATATATATGTTATCGATGAGATGCTGGAAAAGCTTTGTGGTATCTTCTGTGGTGGCTGCACATGGATGCGATGGTCTCTTGCAAGGACACATGAACTTTTTTGCGTGATAGGACATGGGTTCAGGAAGATTCATTGGACCCTTAGGAAGGTGGAGGTTGGTTCATAGCACTATAATCATGAATCAGTTATTAGATGTGAAGAATGTGGTTTACAATAGAAGATTGTAGAATGTAGTGGATGTGGTGGAAAAAGGAGATGGAAGAGAAAAGTGCATGAATTACCCATTAGAGTACTAGTAAACAATTCCTACTTTATATGCATGAATTTCTCAGCTTGTTCAGTTGAATAGTCAGATCATAATCATGTAAGAACTTGTACGTTTTGATGGAACAGACTGTCCTTAGAACTTTTTCAGTTTATATGATTCGATATTGGTGTTTGAAACTTAATGCAGACAGTTGGAACAAAAAGGCCATACCCTTTCTCCTTGAATTTTCCCCATGCCCCTGCTTTCAATTATAATATGCCACCCTTTGCTGAAACAAGAACAAATGTAAAAACTTCGTGTGGAAACGGTAGCGAATTTAACTTTGAGGCTGGCAATTCAACTTCCAGGTAGTTTCAGGTTAACCTTTTGACCCTTATGTTGTAGTTCTTGTCTTCTCATAGAATGTGTTTCTGTACCATCTGCAGAGAAGTCACACTCGCTTCAGCATCCAACTCTAAGCCAAACTCAAAGAAAAGAAGTGAAGAGAATGAGAGTTTCAATGGAGACTTTCTCACATTGGCTCCTCCATCTCCTACTTCTTATCAACCTCCAAAGTCCACGCCATCTTCAACTCTCGTAGCATGTCAAAACCAGGTATGTCCTGAACTTGAGTTTCTATTCTCCATTTTGGTATTTCATGATTCATTCTTGTATTTCACTTGGTAAAGGGAAATGTAGAAGAACAAATCCCTGCTCCGCCAGTGTACAGGCTGTTCAATCAACAAAAGCAACCACTGTATGGCTTCTTCCATCCAGAACCAAAGGAGGAACAGATTGGACATACAGCAGCCAGGATTCAGAATGGTCATGAAGTGGGAGAAAATGTTGATCTTAATTTGAAACTATGAATAGAAGTTCTTGGCTTGTTGTTCCTCACCGTGAAACTTGCATACTCATCTTTTGTCTTTTTTCTTCTAGTTTTGTTTTACTAGTGGTAGATACTCCTGAATGTGCACATGTAGGGATGAGTATGAAAGGGACTCGAAATTTTGGCCATGTGAGAAGTAAGAGTGGAAAAAGAGAACAACAGATGTTGATTTGTTTGTTTTGAGTAGCAATATCTAAGGGCTTTTGATGAAGCCAAACTCTAGTAGCATGCCTTTGGGAACTGAGGCTATGCATTTGTTTGTTTTTCTTTTTTCTTAGTGATTCCTTTCTTGCTTGCTTATTGGATTAGTCAGGAATTGGAGTGGTAGCAAACTTGTGCATGTGGGTTGTGGAGAGATTTGATTGTGCATTGTTCTGTTTTGTTTCCTTCTGATTCCAAAATTCCTGCTTCCATTATGGTTCTAAATATGGCACAACAATGACACAAGTGCTACTGGGTGTCAATTCAGACAGACTTTGGACTGATTTTGTTTGATTGTCTCATTAGGTTTTATGAATGATCTGATAAGAAAATTGTGAAAAAAAAAAAACCATGTACGTTAGATGTTTTGTGAATGTATCTTACAAAGATTTAAAATTAAAAAACTATTCACATTATTAATTCTTATAAGTAAATATTTTAGGACTTGTTTCAGAACTGTGGTCGATACTAGAATATACTCCGAGAACCAAGGGTGTTTGACTGGAGAAAGTTAGTTTTCTTATTCAACTACTTTTAAAATATCATACTTTAGTCAATTAGTTATTTTTAAATCATTTTAAACCAGAGTTTACAAACTCGTAGGTATTTTGTCAATTGAGCAAAGTAATGGTTATACGTCCATGATCAAATTAATAGATTGACTCAGGAGGGGATATTTACAGGATTATTATCTAATTGAATAATCAAATGAACTCCCACGTTACCATGAAGTTTAGATATTTTACTATATTTTGAATGAAATTTAGAGTTTATTCAATTATCTTTCATTGATTCATACCTCAATCCCTCCAGATCTAAATATTTCACTTCAAAGCATCTCATGTTCAAATATTTGATCAATCAATATGTAAGAAAACTAGAAGTCAATTATACATGTATGAGAATAACTTTTAGGAATAAATGTTTTTAGTGGTGAACTAAGATGTAAATTTGAAATTCGTTTTTTAAAACAATAAAAACTTTTATATAGTTTGATTATTAAACTTTAAAAATTACATAATTCATAGTGTGAAACTTTTTTATGTATTAAACTTATTTTGGATTGTGTTTGAACAGTTTATATGTTTGACATGTTCTAGCTCAATTTAAAATATTGTTTAATATGTAAAAAAAATTATTGTTTTAGAATTAAAAAAACTATATTTATATTTATTTTTAAAGTTTAGAGATTAAAATATAACAAAATTTAAAATAGAAAATTTCAATTTTGGATGCAATTTTAGAAAATAAGAATATATTTAATCCTAAAATTTATATGAAAAGAAAGTTGAACAAAAATTTGATTTAATCTGATTTTAACCAGAAGTGGGTTTGATTAAATTTGACTCATTTCATGATTGTTTCAAGAAGTGCAAGACTGAAGCTGTTATTCTAGCAGAAGAGGTGTTCATCCTTCCCACCAAGAGGTATTCCAATGCATCCTTACATGAATTTCATTCTTCTCCAGCAGCTGGCCTTTCAAGTGTCAAACTTAATCTCATAATTTGTGTATTTGTATTGGTCGGGTTGGACGAAAGATGTTAAGAACTTTATCAAACAAAACTAAAGGGTCCCCTTCTAGCAAAAGTACGAGGAGATCTTTTTATGGATTTTATAACCCATATTCTCACCTCGATACATGTTATATGGATTATTGTAACCGTCTAATAAAATATGCACATTTTCTAGTCTCACTTAGTATAATTTTGAGTTTTTTTTTTATATTTTTTTAAAGAGATTGAACTTTTATATGGTAATATAGAAAATTAAGAGAATAGGTGAATTGTTCATATTCTCATGATCAAAAGCAATAATGCATAAATATAAGTGAGAAAATTAATTATCATTAGATATTAAAAATAACTTACTAAGAATTAATTAATTGTTAATGGATATTGAAAACTACTTACTAAGAATTAATGTGGAATTTATAAGCCTTACATAATTTAGTCTAACAAAGGATGAATATCTAATGCAATAAAAATATATATTAATTGTAAAATAAAATCAAGTTTGCTCTTTGTGAGCATTTTATATAATTATGGATTATATAAATTTAATTTTTACCTTGAGTAACTTATGATGATCAAACCTCATTACTTGTTCCTTGCATTCTCATCCATTTTTTAGTGTGATATCAATATCATTCACCTAGAATGTGATATCAATATCATTCACCTAGACAAACTATGATACAACATTCCTACAACTCTCTCACTAACAATTCACCCATTTGAAGCTTTATATTTCAGGAATTCACTAGAGTCATTAAATAAAGAAGATGACACAAGTTGATCAAACCAAAGAACTCTTACAATGAACTCATTGTGAGGGAGTTTTATGCAAATGCCTACACTTTAAAATAGAAACATGAAAAAGGAGAGCATGTTGGGTTAGAGGAAAGAGAGTTAGTTCAATATGATAGGACACTATAAGGGAACTCTTAAGAGTTGGAGCAACATCAGAGGAAGAAAAAAGAGAATTCCAAAATCTAATAAAAGATATGACTTCTGAAAGGCTCACAGTCCTACTACGCGTACAAGGATAAAACATTTGAGTTGGACAAGATATGGTAGCCTCAATGGATACAAAGAGCCAACGTGAGAATAATCACACAAATTTGGATGACTTTTCTCTTTGTAAATGTGACCCCCAATTCGCATGTATCAAGCCTCATATAATGCAAGCACAAATGATTTACTACATCATGCTAGGTTATTTATTGGATGTGGAATTTTCAAGATAGCAATCTTAGAACCCACATCCAGCAGACAGCAAAACTAATAGCCTTCTCAAGCCTCACTAAATTATGAAAAATGCAAGGGGTGGATATTCCGCCTCATCCAAAGAAGATGAGGTTGTCAATCAACAAGGCATACATTCAAGCTAACTGCACAAATGAGTTGGATAATGTGCAGGGTCTAATGCTAGAACCTCAATCCGCGCTAGAGCATAATTCCAATACCAACAGTTCAAGAAACAAGAAGAATCCCTACAATGCATTGAGTCACGTCTTTCATACGTGCAACAATAATTGGTAGCAAACCATTGGACTCAGATGGTCTTACAAATCATCCTATTCAACTTTGTTTAAAAATAACAACTCAATCAACCCTTTCAATACATGAACCCTAAGAAATTCATAATGTTCACAACTTGGCTTGGGAACAATTCTTTTGAAGAAGAGGGGATTGGAGGTGCAATATCAAGTGCAGCAACAAAGCCACAACAACAACATCAACATAAACAGAGCATGAGCCTCAAGTACAACACAATTCTAGCAACAACATGATGTTGGTGGTTCAAAAAATTCAGGAGGCACCAATGTTGATATTGGAACCTCAAAAGGAAAACCACAAGAATAAAAAGACATCAATACCAAAGTTGGTGAATCTAAGGAGGGTAAATTGAAGTATTTGAAAATTTACAAAAAAGAAGGAAGTGAACAACCTTATAGCAATGACGAGACAACCGCAACAAAAGGAAGACGACAAGAGTTTGATGAATTCTTTGACTTTGAAAGAACCTTTGTATCCCTTGATGTAGGAAAGCAATAAAGAAGTCCCCCGCCAACATTAACCAATAAAAACAAAAGTTCTTTTTAAATTTTTTTGCACTTTAAATTTACTACACTTTGATTTCTGTTTTAAAATTTTAGCCTTTAAATGTTGTTTTAGACTAGTTGTTTGTTTGTTAAGTATGAATGTCTTAGGTAATATAGTATGCAAATACCCTTTTGGACATGGTTGGACTAGGTAATATAGTAGAATATATCTAATGAATCCCGAACTTGATTACTTATAGTTCAAACTCCACTCCAAATTATATCTAACAAACCCCAAACTCTATTACCAAAAGTTCGAACTTCATGCTGAGTCATGCTGAGTCATACTTAAGCTCAACTTAAGGAAATTTCTGTTGTAGAAGCTGACAATAATAAAATAAAGATCACGAACAAAAGACTTCCTGAGGCGTGTAGATCACTAATCTTGAGGATTTATCCGCGGTGTATTGCGCAAGCCCCCCAAGATACAACAGGAACTTTTCAGAATTTCTGAAGATCTCAAAACTAGCAAGGATCTCTTAAAAAGAGAATAAAAATAAACCCGGAATATTTTTAAGAAATAAAATAAAGGAGAGAAAACAAAAGGATAATAAGAGAATGAGAAAAAGAGAAGAGTGTGAAAGTCTGTGTTTGGAATGAACAAAGTCACTCTATTTATAGAGTAGGAAATCAACGAAGATTGGCTTAAGGCCCAAAGCCAATGGGAAAAATCCCGTGCCTTGCGGAAGTGGTTTTGTCCATGCAGCAACAATTTGAACGTTGCACATTAAAAAATTTAACGTTGGCAACCACATCACACGAGACTTGCGAAATGTATCAACGTTAAAATATACTTTGCAATATTATATTCAAAATAATAACAATCCCCCACATATTGCAAAAGATATATAAAAATGAAAGAGAAAAGAAATTATTCTGGGTTTCACAAGATGTAATGCATCAGAGCTCGTATAGCAAGCTATATGAACCAGTCTTAGATCAAGAAACTTAACACACAGTATAGTTGGTATAGCAAGCTATATGAACCAAAGACACTTGAGTGTGTTAGATGTTTATCAATCACAGTACACCCCCATAATCCTTGTTGTTATCGCTGTGATGCGCTTACTAGGCCATGCGCGTGCCTGGTATTCATAAGTGCTCTAGAGATCATGCCAAGATCTCATGCAAGCGACCCTACTTGACACTCATATACGTGATTTCATCAAGTGTATGCTGCAAATCATACACCACCCATAAGGGATATGAAGATCAATAAAAACTTTGTTTAATTACAAAATTTAACCTCTTAATAATGTAGTCTCTAGCACTTTCACACACACCATAGGAATGGACATATTTGATTTAAAATCAAATTAGTGCTATCAGAACTAACAAGTGACTTGTTTTTACCCATATGAACCTTATTCATGGGATCTCCAATCACAAAGGTTGGGTTACCATCACTTGTTTGTTTGCTAGTGGCTTAAGTCTCATTCCCCTCGATGTTTCTAAAATCATATTTCTTCCCAAGGGTTTTGTTAGAGGATCTGCTAGATTCACTCTTTAGCAGTTGCTTCACCAAATTGTGTCTCAATTGGATATGTCTATTCTTTCCATTGTAATTCTTGTTTTTAGCTATAGTTATTGTCGATTGGCAATCACAGTGTATTGACACCGATGGGGTTGGTTTCATTCCTAGTGGAATGTTTGTGATGGACAAATTTATGATCACCAAAATATGATGTCACAAACTTGTTTAACAATCGACAAGTATGACCGAATCGTTTCAAGTAATAAACTCGGTAAGACCAAGTATCGTTCTCCCAAAGGACTCACGGCCTAGTTTAGTTATGTGATTTGTTGATTAGCTAAGACTTAAGAACAAAATAATTGGATTTTACTATGCAAAAGACGAAAATAAACATGTATGCATGAGGTTGATCAATGGCTAAAACAAAAGACAAACACTTTCAATGAAATATATTGATGAATATGTTGTTGGGGGTCAATTTCATCTTATCTACTCTCATATATTTTAGGAATTCAACATTCAAGTCATCATTGTTAATGTCACTCTCTAAATTACCTTTCAAGAAGGCTTCTCCTTAATTACGAGTTCATACGATTCCTAGCATTCCTAATAATTAGTTTTTTTAGCATAGGAGCTTAAGGCAACCAATATACTATTGGGAGAAATTCCCCGGATCTAGACTTCCCCGTACGTTCCCGTATCGACAAAACAAATAATCATGCATTGAATGAGTTAAACAAAGCAAGCATTAAGCAAAGAGGAAAAACCCTAACTAATGATGAAAGAAAGCATAAGTCTTAGATTAAGATGCAAGCACAAATTCCATATATGAGAGCTTCAAAAGATTACATTGATTCCCCAACAAACATACAAGGTTTAGTTCACCATATTCATGGTGAACCTAGATGAACAATAATGAAAGAATGAAAGAGATAGAAAAACCCGAGAAAGAGAAGAGGAGAGCTGTCACCATCTCCCAATCTACCCCAAGGGGTGGAAGAGAGAGTGTTTGCTTCGTTTCTGCCAAAGATACCAAACCCTAAGACATCTAGGTCTTTAAATAGGACATAAAAATAATAGAAAACGGGTCCAAGCCCAAACAGATCATAAAATCGCAGAAAACTGGCCCAAAACTCGTATGGTTGACTTTTTTCGTATTCTGGTTGACTGGTTGACTTTTTTGTTGACTGGTTAACTTTTCTGGTTGACTGGTTGACTTTTCTGGTTTCTGGTTGACTTTTCTGATTCCATCTCTCTCCTTCTTCACTTCTTTCACTAAATTCACCTTAAAATCTGCACAAAAACACTGAAATCAAGCATAAACCTGCCCAGCTCTCTTATTTATGAAAATATGGATAAAAGCATGATTTCAAGCTAGTTTCTAAGTGTAAAGGTTGCTTTTTGTGTCAATTTTAAGCATGAAAATAACAGTTTTTCAACTGTTATCAGTTTGCTAAGAAGTTTTTCAACCACTTAGCCTCACTACCAGCCATCTCAAGAGCGACAAACTCAGATTCCATTGTTGATCTTGCAATACATAACCACTAGTGGATTTTGTCTCATCTGAATCAAAGATCCAGTTAGCATCATTGTACCCTTTTAGTACAGCGGGAAATCCACTATATTCAATGACATAATCCATTGAACCTCTTAAGTATCTCATAAGCTTGGAAAGTGCATCTTAATGTTCTTGATTAGGACATTGAGTGTACCTACTCAGTCTACCTATTACATAAGCAATATCAGGTCTAGAAAAGCTCATCAAGTGTAGTAAGCTCCCAATTATCTCGTACTGAGGCTGAGATAATTATTCTCCTCTATTTTTCATTAATTTAGAGTTAGCATCATAAGGGGTACTCACGGGTTTGAAATCAATATACCCAAACTTCTTAAGAAGTTTTCACCCATGTCTTTCATTTCAAAATTTGATCCTAAAAACAATTTAGTTCTAATGACAATCTCATTGCATGTACTAAAAATTAACATGTCATCCACAGATAAACATATAATGACACAATCACAATTTTTCAGAGTTAGAGTACACACATTTATCAGCATCATTAGGTGAAAAACCTTCACATAGCAATACATCATCTAGTTTTTCATGCCACTGTTTTGGTGCTTGTTTCAACCCATACAAAGATTTTAAAAGTTTATAAACTTTATTCTCTTGACCAAGTACAACACACCCTTCCGGTTGAGTGATATAAATTTCTTCCTTTAAATCACCATTCAAAAAAGGCAGTTTTAACATCCATATGATGTATCACTAGTTTATGGATAGCTGTTAGAGCTAACAACACTCGAATGGAGAAAATCCTAGTCACAGGGACAAAGGTATCAAAATAATCTATGTTGGGTTTTTGAGTAAAACCTTTTGCTACTAATCTTGCCTTATACTTCTCTATTGATCCATCAGGATAATACTTTTTCTTAAAGATCCACTTACAACCAATGGGTTTTTCTCCTTTAGGCAAATCTACGAAGGTCCAAGTATTATTTTTCTTAATTGATTCAATTTCAGTTTTAATGGCTTTATCCCACTGTTTTGCATCAGGAGCACTAATGACTTCTACAAAGTTACTTGGATCATTATCAACTAGATAGGTATAGAAATCATTACCAAAAGAAGTTTCCTTCCTTTGTCTTTTACTTCTTAATTCCTCAAATAAGGCATCACTATTATTATCTATAGGTTGAGACATCTTACTAACCTTTAAAGGAAAAAAATGTTCAAAAAAATCAGCATTGTTCGTCTCCATTATAGAATTTCTTTCAAGTATATCACTTTTAAGAACTAGAAACCTATAGGCAGCACTATGTTCAACATAGCTGAAGAACATACAGTCAGAGGTTTTAGAGCCTATTTTCCTTTTCTTAGGATCGGGTAACATCACCTTAGCTAGACACCCCCACACTCTTAGATATTTAAGGTTAGGTTGATAACATCTCCACAGCTCATAGGGAGTTTTACCAGTTTTCTTATGAGGTATTCTATTTTGTAAAAAACACGCAGTAAGCAAGGCTTCTGCCCAAAGGTTATCAGGTGCACTAGAACTAATAACCATAGCATTCATCATCTCCTTAAGAGTTCTATTCTTTCTCTCAGCTACTCCATTAGACTCAGGTGAATATGGTGGGGTTACTTCATGGATGATACCCTCTTTAACACAAAAGTCATTAAACAAAACATATTCACCACCTCTATCTGATCTAATCCTTTTAATTTTCTTATTTAATTGATTTTCTACTTCTGCTTTATAGGTTAAAAACACATAAAGGCTTCATCTTTATGTTTGATTAAGTACACTTTAGTGTATCTAGAATAATCGTCTATAAAGGTCACAAAATAATTTTTACCTCCTCTAGACATGGTTTGTTTTAAATAAGCTAGATCAGTATGAATTAACCTAACAATTGAATTTGACGTTCTACAAAAAAACAGATTTTCTTTGTTATTTTAGATTCTACACATATATCACATTTACTACTATGTTTATCATGCATATTAATTAATCCTAATTGTTTTAATTTCATAACATAGGAAGAATTCAGATGTCCTAATCTAGCATGCTATATATCATATGAATCAATAATATAAGCAGAAGATTATTCATTAATATTTTCAGAAATGTTAAGTACAAAGAGACCTTGATCACAATATCCCTTCCCCACAAAAACATTATTTTTTTTGTCATTACAATCTTGTCAGACTCGAATGACACTTTAACCTCCACTTTTCCCAGTAGTGCTACAGAGATTAAATTAACTCTGATTGATAGCACATGTAGCACATCACTCAAGGCCAGAGTCTTTCCAGATGTGAGTTTGAAAAGAACCTTCCCTTTTCCCAGAACAGGAGTGGTCTTGGAATCACCGAGGTAGACGTGTTCTTCTCCATCCCCTACACTAGTGTAAGAGGTAAAGGCACTTCTGTTTGCACAGATATGCCTGGTAGCACCAGAGTCTACCACCCATTTGCTCACATTTGTCATCAGATTTACTTGAGAAACAACCGCAGCAATAATGTCATCTCCTTCGACTATATTGGCCTTAGGAGGATTTTCGTTTCTTGCTCTGCGCCTGCACTATGGTGCATGATGGCCCGGCTTCTCACATCTGAAGCAATTTCCTTTCTTCTTAAAGGTGGGGTTAGATGCGTTGGGGCGATATTTTCGAAAATTATTTTTCTTATTGTGATCAGGTTTGTGTTCGTACCTTTTTGGAGCAGGTTTGTCTTCTACCATGTTTGCTTTTGCAGACAATGCTTTGGCCCTCACAGCAGCACATTCTTTCCTGTTGGTATCTCCAATAATTATGTGAGTGATCAGCTCTGAAAGTGACATTTGCTTGTGCCTGTGTTTTAGTTGTTGCTTGTAATCAGTCCAAGAAGGCGGCAGTTTCTCGATCAGAAGCTCTGAAACAAATTCATCTGGTAGAAGAAGGTTATCCGCTTTGATATCTTCGAGTAGCTTGTGGTACTCATTAATTTGCGACTTGATGTCCTTGTCTTCAACCATTTCCCAGCGATAGTAATTCCCAATGATGAATCTTTGTCTGACTATATCTTCAGTAGTGTATTTGAGAATCAACGAATCCCAAATGTTTTTCGCTTCCTTGTAGGAATAGTGCAATCGAACAAATCGTTAGAGAGTGCACTAAGTAAAGTATGATGGCATACCTTGTTTGCATGAACCCAATCTTTAACTTGTTTTGAATTTGGAGGGAGACTGGAGTCGGGTTTTGAAGATGAAGGAGCAAAAGCGACTCCATACATGTCTAAGAGGGTTGACACGCGTTCTTGCCAGCGCCAGGAATTCTGACCGGAGAAGACTTGAATTTTTGATACATCCGGGAAAGGTTTCACGAAGACCGTCTGAGTTTCGAAAACAATATTCTGATTCTCCGAGATTGAGTTGTTGTCGTCAGCCATAAGTCCTTAAGATTGTTGTAGAAGCTGACAATAATAAAATAAAGATCACGAACAAAAGACTTCTTGAGACGTGTAGATCATTATCCTTAAGGACTTATCTACGGTGTATTGTGCAAGCTCCAAGGATACAACAAGAACTTTTCAAAAATTCTGAAGATCTCAGAACTAGCAAGGATCTCTTAAAAAGAGAATAAAAGTAAACCCTGAATATTTTTAAGAAATAAAAGAAAGGAGAGAAAACAAAAGGATAATAAGAGAATGAGAAAAAGAGAAGGGTGTGAAAGTTTGTGTTTGGAATGAACAAAGCCACTATTTATAGAGTAGGAAATCAACGAAGATTGGCTTAAGGCCCAATGCCAATGGGAAAAATCCTGTGCCTTGCGGAAGTGGTTTTGACCATGCAGCAACACTTTGAACGTTGCACATTAAAAAATTTAACGTTGGCATCGCATCACACGAGACTTGCGGAATGTATCAACATTAAAATACACTTTGCAATATTATATTCAAAATAATAACAGTTTCTTTCTGCACTCTATTCTGAATAATTTCATCTTAAATAGGAGTAGGTGAGCGTTTGGTGAGTGTTTTCCAAAAAGTATTTCCGGAGTTGATTTAGGCTTTGTTCTTTTGTAGTGATTTGGGGGAGATGATTTGGAGGAGATTATTTGAATGGATTTGAGTATATTTGAGGGTAATTTTTTTGTTATTTTTTTGAGTGGATTTGTGAGTAATTGAGAGTAGATTAGAAAGTAAAGTTTGTGAGAATTACTGTAGGATTTGATTGATGTGTCAGATTTAAAAAATTAGTTTAATTGGTAGAAATTAAAGATTACCAAAATGCCCCTAGTTATTAAAGTAATATAAAATGATAATTATTAATGTTATATTTAATTGTAAAAATATTTATAAAGAGTAAAAGATTAAAAATAATTATTAAAATTAATTTTTAAAAAGTAAAAAAATTATAATTTAGTAAAATGAATTTATTTTTAAACGTATTATTTGTTTGTAATAATCACATTATAAAGTTATATATATATATATATATATATATATATATATATATATATATATATATATATATATTTAATGGATGTAATTTTATTTATTTATAAATTTTGATAATTATGAGATAATTTGAATTTGAATTATACTTTATTAATTAAGATGTTTATAAGAATCCATTTATTTCATTATTATTATGCAATGTTAGATGTGAATTTATTTTAATGATTAGGTTGAGGCGCATGGATATATTTCAATTACATTTGATGGCTATTAACTTGGAACTCTTGGCCTTCCGAAAATCTTCAACTATGTAGAAGACTTTATCATTCCCACGTTTCCCCTCCCTCCGTCCTTCAGAACCTCCGCGACGACACTGTTAGACGAGCAGAGAAAGTTGGGCTCGGGCGAGACGAAGCATGCCACAACGTGGTTTTCATGGCGTGCTTCAACTCCTATGGCGGCTTGAAGAACCAGTTCCCGATGCTGGTGAAGTGGGTGGGATTGTGCGACGAGAAGCTTCACACAGATCTCAGGAGCGAGATAAGGCGGATGGTGAAGGAGGAGGGTGGGGTCACTATGGGGGCATTGGAGAAGATGAGTCTGGTGAAATCGGTGGTTTACGAGATTATGAGAATAGAGCCTTTGGTACCCTATCAATACGGGAGAGCGAGAGAGGACTTGGTGGTGCAGAGCCACGAAGCCTGGAATCGGATACAAGTTTAATGTAACCGAATACAGCTCCGCTTTCTTCTTCTTCATCATCTTCTCCAGCTTCAAACACTCCAAAAATCTTCATCAATGACTTCTTTCTTCATCTTCCAGCAACCTCATCTTCTTTTCTCTTCTTTCTCCTCTTCCAACGCGAGCTTTCTTCAACTCGTGAATGCACAATGAAAGTTGTGTATTTTAAAAATATGCAGTTGGATAGTTATTTTAAGCGTATATTCATCTGGAATTAGTTTTAACCACAAGGGGCATTTCAAACAAAATGTATTTCATTCCTCCAAATCGCTTCACATTTGCGAGTAGCTGAACAGTAGAGCAATCCCGTAATTTCCTTCAATTCGATCCGCGCAATTCACTTCAAATAAACACGTAAAATTTTAAAATCATCGCTCACCAATCTGCGTCAACAGTAAATTCAACGCAAGAGAACATAGCGTTAGTGAGTTCGTCTGAAAAAATCAGAATAACGGGGTGCAGAGAGAGATTTGGTAGGATGCAGAAAGAAACTACCTCTTACTAAAAGCTCGAACTCCCCCCTTTAACTATCACTTTCCATATCCGGCCCACCTTATCCATTATATAACTAAGACCAATAGATCATGGAACTCACCTTAACCTATTTTATTCCCCTCAGAACTTAAATGTGGCCCATAAAATCATTTAAATGGGACTGATAGCATGGAAAACGCATTTTTCTGAATGATGAGAACTCAAAACAGTTGGATACGGTGATTTCAATCTATAATGTTTATTTGTGCTATATTTTGTCTAATTGGACGAATTAGTCAAAATTGTAGCCACAAATTCGATGTCAAATCCACACCATTGATGGAAGTCACCAACAACGTATTCATAAACAAGCTATAAAAATCATACACACCCAAAAGGCACTAACATATGAAACAGTATTTGGTCTACGACCAACCAAATACATAATCAAGAACATACACCAATGCCAGGGAGAACGGGTAAAGAAGGATAGCCAGTATAGATGTCCATAGAGGGAAGACAGTGCGGAAGCTGGCAAAGACACCCACCACAAGGCAGACCACCAAAATGACTAACACCTCCGAAGAGAAGTCCCACGTCAATCCCCTCACATAAACCAAGGCCAAGAATACTGATAGGCAAAGCACATTATTCATTGTCACTGCACCATATAGCTGCAAAAACAATAGAAATCATGTTTTAAATCACCTCAAGGAAATTAATTACAATAATTGGTAAAGCTTATAAATCAGCCAGCCTTAGTCGCGTACATCGTTGAAAGAAAAGTATGCATGGATGAACACCACTACCAAAGAAATCCAAACACAACGTCAAGTTCAGAACCAAACCCTTAAATACTTTAATCCCAAAGTGATACAAGTCACTTTAAAAGTCAAGGCAAGCAGCA
Source organism: Vigna umbellata (assembly GCF_029865625.1). Lineage (NCBI taxonomy): Eukaryota > Viridiplantae > Streptophyta > Magnoliopsida > Fabales > Fabaceae > Vigna > Vigna umbellata. The sequence continues at coordinate 2,540,815 of NC_142170.1, forward strand.
ATCATTAAATTAATTACTAAGAAAATATATAGCAGCCATAAAAATATACAATAATGATGATGCTGCCAACAATTAGAGTCACCATTATGATCACCTCTCATTCGTCATTCAAAGAGCTAAAACAATGATTCAAGACTTGCGATATTCTTATTTCTCCAACCCTAGAATTTCAAGACTATAGCTCTTTGCTAAGAAGGAATCAATGTATCCACAGGAAGGGGCAACTTTAGATACATTCTGAACATAAACTCATCTTTCTATTATCCTCTCCACCTTGTCCCCTCCAAAATAATTTTTCAATTAAAAGATATATTAATGTTTTGGAAACGAGAACATCAAAGGGACCCCATTCAGCATCATATTTATCCAAAACTCCAACCACGAAAGGACTTCTGTTATTTGAATAACCACAAAATAAATCAATTACAGAGAGAATTGATTACATTAACCATAAAATATAATCTTGAATAAGTCACGGTCAGTTATTCTCCCCTTTTGTTTAGCTAAGTCCTGAATGAACAGATCATGTGGCAAATGACATAATTGAGTGAAAAGATATTCAAATGCTTTATAGTTTATAGGTCATATTCAACGTTTGCATACTAATGCCTGAAAGAGAAAGAGTATGAAACAAGAAAACAAACCTCAGAAAAAGTTAATGAAGCAGTTTGCCTCTTATCACGACTGGCAAAAATTATTGCCGACACTGCTTCACTTGAATTGGTTGCTAAAGGCAGAGCAATGAAGGAAATGAAGAAAGCAGGAATACTTGTAGCCTCAGAAAAGTTATCCACGACATCAACAAGAGGATCAGCAAATGCAGCAGCAATAATAGTACCCAGTAGCAGAAGCAGAACTGCTTTGATGGATGTCCATTTAGCATTCTCAATGCCCTCTGCTTCTTCATTACTCTGATCTCCCACGTCCAGCAAATCATGTTCCCTTTTCGTTTCCTGTGCACGAAACACCTGTCAGTCTTAAGTGCCAAAACAAAATTTGTGAAGTTGAGGATTGCATAACTTACTGTGTGAAAATCACTTAAAAACTTCATTGTGTGTGGACCAGCATCACCAGATGCAACTCGAGCACGCTGGGCCCTTTGAAGCCATCTACTGACACCATTAACAAATTCTACTTCATCAACTAGTTCGTTGCCAGAAGTATCAAAATCATTCATGATCCTTTTTACAGCATCATCATGATCCAGGTCAATCTCCTCAAACTGAATTCCAACAACCAGTGCTTTCAATTCACTATGAGTAAGACTGCCATCTTGATCTTCATCAATGGTTCTAAACAATCTATATATATTCCATTAAGTCATTGACAACCAAAAGCATCAGATTATGAGAAATGCAACAAACTTCTTTCAAAGTAACATACTTTTAAGTCCAAGCAAAAAGGAGAGAAAGCCTTACTTTTCAATGACTTCTTTATCAGGTTCTCCATTATCTTTCAGCAGCCTTCCCAACGCACGTTTCTTCAAATGTCTCAAAAATCCTAGTATAACATGCTTGTGTTTAATATATTCAAGTTTCCTCTTTTGTATCCAGGGCTGGAAAATCTGCACCATTTTTTCTTTTTCTTAATTTTCTATAAGATGCAAAAACAATGGCCAGGTTCAAAACAGGTCAAATATTCATCCAGTATATCACTGAAAGTGCTAACTGTAGGATCACATCCAACAAAAAAAAATATTGTGTATCATCCAGAGGTATATAAAAACTGTGCTGGCTGACGAAGAAAAGAAAAAATATATTACAGTAAACACTAGTGCACTGTAAAAGAAAATTACCTGGTAAAGACAATAAGCAGCCAATAAACAGAGTGACACAATGAGGGCTATCAAAACAGCCAAGTGCCTTCCGGATGTTGAATTAAGAATTTGTGGTAATTGAACGATCAGAAATGGAAGGACAGATATAACCATAATCCGTGCTGCATAACTTGTCCAGATATCAGTACTAACACCAGAACCTGCACCGGGAGATTTTAGTAGGTTAAAGATCCAAATGAATCAAACATGCCAGACATTTAAACAGCACAGCTCAACTGCATATATACAATCATCATGGTTTGGAAACAAATAAGAAAATCAAGAATCATAAATTCACAATATATCTTTAACCAGCCCTCTTCTCAAAGTCCCAAACTCATGTTACAACAATAATAATCAATGCACACATTCAGTGGTTTGAATGCATTATATAATCCTTAATCCACAATAAGGGTTGAAGAAAGATACTCGCGTGAATTACCAAGTGAACCATCTTCCAATTATTTCTTCTTGTACGTGATGTTATAACAGTAAAAAATCATTCATCAGTTTCATTTAAACTTAAGCTCTCAGATAGTTAGTTTATGATACTGTATAAGATTTTCTAAGACCAAGAGGTCTACATTTTGATCCTTGCAACAATCATTCTTCTAAACAAAATAATGTTGAAATTAAGCAAAAAGTAGTAGGCCATATGGGCTGTTCACTGTTCAAGCCTAAAGATATATTGTAAGCGAGGGCATGCAAAAAGATGTTACAAATGCTAAAGCCAAAGCTTCTGTGATAGTTAGCTCATGACACTTTTAAAAGTCATTAGTTAAGAAATCAATATTCCGCTTACATTGACACAAAATATAGGGAATGTTTTACAGGGAAACTCCAGAAGGTTGATTGCTTGATGACAAGAAAGGAGAGGAAACACCATAATCTTCATGCTTGGGTAAAGAGGAAGTTGGTTGACCTAACTTAATTTTTAAATTTAAATAAAGAACAGTTTCAAATGGCATACCAGTTAAATTAAATCCTCTTGTGTCTCGTGAATCAATAGCAATTGAATTCTCGATGTCACACTTGCCAACAATAACACAGGTCCCCCATATTATAGTAAGAAGCAGCACAGTGGAACCAGCTAGCAGTCCCATTCCAACAGATACCTGACTTTGAGCAGTTTCTTTACTACCTGAAAGCCCAGACACTAGAAAAAGAAAACAAGAAATATATATTAGGGGGGGGTGGAAATGGACAAATAACAGCACTACATAAGCATAAGTGAGACAAAGAAATTCCAATGGAAGTGAAAAAGATCCAAAGCAAATATGATGTTACAAAAGATTACATACATAGCAGTGAAATTTTGATTATTAAGGAAGCATAAGAGATGATCCTAAACACTACATTACTACTAGTCAGCTAAATTATCCAATTTTTGCCTCCATTTGGCTGTTAAGAATTGAACAGTAAATCTAGAAATTCTACAAAATCCGTCCCATATCAGCAATCGCTGGTACTGAGAGGTGAGAGCGGTTAGTCTTAACCAAACAATAAAAGAGAATAGTCAAAGTTATATTTAAATAAAACATATTTACCATTGACCATCTATACTATATATGTGTATATGGTCAAGATTAACTTCTACCAGATTCTCAAGCACTGACGGTTTTTTTACACTCTTATGCATCTGCTCTTTGATGGGCCACCCAGGCTCAAAAATACATTTATTCGTCCACCAAACACCATAAAAAGAAATCAGATTCTCAAGCACTGACGGTTTTTTAACACTCTTATGCATCTGCTCTTTGATGGGCCACCCAGGCTCAAAAATACATTTATTCGTCCACCAAACACCACAAAAAGAAATTGAAACTACATTGAAGTGGGAAAAAAAGGCAGCAACAAAGACATATAAGCGCTGCAAAAGATGCATTCCATACCTGTGGGGGTTCACACCACGAAAATTAAGCACCAAAAGCAAAGAAAAGCGGTTGAAAAGTCAACACAACCAAAAAGAATCTAAAATCAAAAAGACATCACAAAGAGCAAAGGCTGAAGAACTTGGGAGGGAGAATCCGGAAAAAAAAAATTACAACAAAGAATCCAACTGAATAATCAATCAAATTCAAGCCATATTCTCTACGCCGATTAAAAAAAAACTCAAAAGAGAAAAAGTAAAAAAAAAAAAAAAAAAAAAAAAAAAAAAAAAAAGATGAAGAAGATATTTGGGGGCTGAGAATAAGGTCCAGGATTTTCGATCCTTCTGTGTGGCAGCGGACAACCTTAAACAGGCACACGATAGCGACGTGAACCACTTGAACAAACAAAAATCCAATTAAACAAAGAGAATCAGAACAACCCAAACCATCCTCCAGGCAAGGCCTATCCAAACACACCCTAGTCCATTCCATACATCTCTCATTACTTCAACAAAATCTCATTCCGGCACTACAAGCTAAGCTAAGACAAACATTCCTTTCCAGCATCATAAAGTAAAGATAAAATGAAAAAAGCTCACACCACTGACCTTCCACGAATCACTAAAAAGCGAAAACTTATTTGGAAAAGTTATTTAAACAAAATCCAAATCTCATCTACATATTCTACATAACTGTTTAACGTAAGGTCTATTTCACAGATTCCAATACATAACTCAAATTCTAATCGGAGAGCAAGCCGTAAAGTAAGTATTGAATCCAAGTTCTGTCGCCGTTAAAAGCAAAACAGAGAGTAAGAGTTACTTACCGAGGATGAGCATGGCATCAGGAAGTGCACCGAGGATAGGGAGAAAGAGGCCGCCAACAATGCCGGGGCCCAAGATCTCGAGCAGGAGCTCGCTTCCGCCGGATAGGAACGTGGCAGCCTTGAACATGAGGAAGCCATAGACGATGATGAGGAACAGGTTACCGATGACGGTGGTGGTGCACGGTAGGAAGCCGTAGGTCTGCTCGCAGGAGGACTCGGCCGTGATCGCCGACGGGAGGCGGAGGAGGCCTTCCCAGGTGTTAGCGGAGACGCCATCAGAAAGCGGATCACGGGAGAAGAAGCGGGCATGAGCGTGACCGCACAGGATTACGATCCACAGGATGAGGAAGATGGACCGGTGGGAACTGAGAGAGGCAGCCATGGTCATTGGTAGTGGTGGTATGTAGCGTCACTAACTACCAAATCACTAAATATATATATGTGTCAGTTGTGCTGCCATAAAGTCAAAATTTAAATATTACACTAATTTTATTTTAAATAAGAAAAAATCAACACTTTAATCTATAATTACTAGTAGAATTTCCAATTATTTATCCATCTATCTGCTCTCTGTTAAGCCTTTATTTCAAATTAAATCAAATTTTACTAATCAAACTGGAGTATATTCATTCAAATTCTATCTAATTTTGTAAGAATATGCAAAAAGATATTTGACGATTGAGTACATTTCAGGAAGGTGCATTTAATCCCGTGTTTCCGGTTGCAGACACGTTGGGTACGCGCAGTTATAGAAAAGATATACATAGAAGTCAGAGAAAGAGAAAGAGAGAGGAAAACAGTGCTACAGTTGTTGTTTTGTCCACGGAGGAATCAAATGAACCCACAGTTTCTCGTGACCGTAATTTAATTGTTGAAGCTGAAATGGCAAAAGATTATTAAGTAGTTTATTTAAGGTTTAATACCTCTTTTCGTCTCTCGAAAGGGGGTAAATGTTCAATTGGGTCTTACTTTTTTTTAGAAATTCAATGTGATCCTAACTTTTGTAAAAAGTGTGCAATTAAGTCTTTCTTGGAAACGGCGTTGATTTTTTAACGGAGCAGCTGACAGGGTGGACTGAAGTTAGCTACGTGGTTGTGTGAGGGTAATACGTGGCTGTGTGAGGGTGATACGTGGCTGTGATAGATTCTCCAGCAGCATCCTTAATAGTGAACCACACGATTACCACGCTCTTGTGAAACAAACTGCTCTTTCCATTCCACAAAACAGTGATTGTTCACGGCCATCTTAAAGAGAAAACCCGCAGGAGTTAACAGAACACCAGATCTGCACTTGTTTTCAAAACAATGGCAAAGGGTGCAGACCCATTGGATTCACCAGTCCAAAAAGACAATCAACCAAATCCATAACATAGAGGAAGAAGCTTTCAGCATACCATCATCCTAATACAAACAACCTTTTGAACAACATCAGTCTCCCCACTACTAGGAAGAACCCTACTCTGCTTAACAATAATATGAGTACTACATAAAACTAACCAGAATCCTCAAAAACCAAGTACTTTTTCATGTGGGGAAAAAGTCAGAAACCCTAATTAAGCTCGCATACCCTCCAAATTACATCAAACAAAAGAAGACAAAAACCCCATAGAAATTATAAAAGGGTTTAAAATCAGATAAAAACATCCTGTAATGTTCACTAATCGATCCCTTTTTTCCAATCTAGCAAGCCTCCAAAGAGGCACGATCCTCGTCTCCAGAAACTGGAAATGCTCCAAAGTTTACCAAAGCCACAAAAACCTCAAACAAACATATGTGCCTCCGAATAGATCAGAGAGAAACCCTTCAGGAAATCTGATCCAGGAGCCCAAAAATCCAACAGGAAGAGAAAAACTGGGCCTTTGGCTGCTCCAGAGGTGACAATCAATCAAAGGTCGAAAGAATATTCCAATTGAAAGAAGAAAAGGGGTCCCAATAGAAAGACTGAAACTTTATAGCATACCCTGAGTATAAATGGTGACAGTGATCCCAGATGAGTCAAGAAAGAGGGACAGCGGTAAAGGTTTGGTCTGTGGGAACACTGAAGAGGAAGAAACGGCATGGGAGGGAAGAGACAGGGGTGAGAGATGATGAAAGGGAAGATAAAGAAGAAGAAGAAAAGTACCTTAAGATTGCCATGAACATGAAGATGAAGAGAAAAGTACCCTCACACAACCACGTATCACCCTTACATAGCCACGTATTACCCTCACACACCCACGTAGCTAACTTCAGTCCACCCTGTCAGTTGCTCCGTTAAAAAATCAACGCCGTTTCCAAAAAGGACTTGATTGCACACTTTTTACAAAAATTAGGATCACATTGAACTTCTAAAAAAAGGTAGGACCCAATTGAACATTTGCTTCCTTTCGAGGAACCAAAAGAGGTATTAAACCTTTATTTAATGCTTACCAAAAAGTGACAATGAGATTTTAATAATTTTTTAATTACTTCAAATTAGTATTTTTGGTTAAACATACACGAATGTTAGTTAATTTTTCTGATAATCACTTTAAAGTTAATTTAAGATTTTCTTTTGTTCATTAATATTTTAAAATATTTTATATCTTTGGTTTATATCTAATAAACTCATATAAACAAACAAAAATATGGAAGTACAACTTTTGTAAAAGTGCTCGAAATAATTAAGAATGTTTTATTTCAATTTCAAGCAGAGTTTTCTTTCTTTTGGTCGGTAGAGACAGAGACACGAAAGAAATCACCTTCAAAATTGCTATCATTTTAAGGTGACACGTAATGAGTTAGAAATAAAATCAGTATCCCCACCATATAATGATTTTGTAATAGTTAAATTTACTGTTAATTTATTTAAATTAAATTAATTTAGGTAAACCATATTTTCAAATATTAAAAACCCTTTTAAGTTGATTTCAATAAACGGAGTTTCCGAGAACTTACCTTTAAAAATAATTTTAATTAAGCTAGTAAATACTTATCAATGCATTTAAAAGTAATGATATTAAATTAATTACTAAACTCAGATTTTTAATATTTCGGTTCCTCAATACTTTATTGCTTAAAAAATACTCACAAAATATTATTGACAAAATAATATGTTTTATGAAAAATGGGGTTGTTAAATGTATTAAAGAAATTTTTACTAAGAGCTTAAAAGATGGAACAGGAAGAAAATAAAAACTATATTTCTTAATGAGTAAGATATCTACGGTTTATTGCAAGGGAAATGAATAACTTATTGTGGATATGAAATGTTTTATTCCTTTTTCGGTAAAGTATATAAGACCAGATATTTCACCAAATATAGCAAGGTTAGGTGAACATATAGTTGTGTCTTAAATAGAGATAAAAAGGAATCATATAAATATTAGTGTGATGGTATTTAGTAGATTTGCCATATCAAAGCAAATCACTGTAAGTTAATTTGGAGAGATTATTTGAAGTGCATCTTCTTTTTTGCGACTATGTTATTACTCTATCAATATAATAACATATAATATGAGAATATTTTATTCTATAATAATATAACCATTTATTTATTTATTTACATTTAATTAAATATATAAATTATGTACTTATTATCGTAATTATGTTTTAATTAAAATCTTTTTTTTAGTCTCAACTAAAGCATTCAAGTGAGTTTTTTTGGTTTAGTAACACTAGTTTTTTCCTTTGTGGGTTTGCCTTGTTAGGTTTCACCTAACTTTAAGAAAATGATGACTTATGATACATTATATCACTACAAAATAAAAATTGTTAAAAAGGCAATCAATTTTTTTTTAAAAAAAATAATTATTATAGTGATTAATTTTAATAACAATTTATAAATTAAAAATTATTGATATATAAATAATCTCTATTATGAATAAAAAATTATAATTGGTGTGACTCCCATATATTATTTTGCTAAGTGAAAAAAAATGTGACTAAACAAAAATATTAAATTTGAACTGAGAAAAATAGGGAATTTTGGTTGCAGGGTAAACTAGGGTTGCATAGAACAGGGTTGCATTGAACAAAATTTTGGGAATTTTACTTCTAGAACTCGCTTGTTGAGTGAGTCATTGTCACATTGAGTGAAAATATTGGTTTTAAAAATAGATAGTTTCATTTATGTTTTTTATTGGATAAGTAAAGTTTTGCATTGAGTGAAAATTTATGAAAATATTTTTTTAAAAATTAATTTAAAGTTTTCTAATGATATATGTGATCACGTGAGATTAAGAAAATAAATATTTTATGGTTTTTTAATAAAACGGTTGGGTGAAGATGTTAGTCAATATCTACTCTTTTCTATGGGTGAATGATTGAGTAAAGTTAGAGCATGAGCCATAATCTATTATGATGTGTAAATTATTGTTTGGGTGATATAAATGTAATGACTTCTAAGAAGGAGTACTACATTGATATGATGTTAGATGATGTATTGAAAAAGATTTTGTATAGAGATTATCTTAATTATTATTATCAGGCTCAAAGTAGACAAAGATACTTAGTTGAGAGAGTTAAAGGAGGTTCCTACAATATGAAGCTTCAGTATGAAAAAAAGATCAAACATTATATATATATATATATATATATATATATATATATATATATATATATATATATATATATATATATAGATATATATAAGGAATTTTCCTTGGTTATACTTTACAATGATCTTAATATTTGAATCTATAGGTATAGGTCCTAAGAGGCGAGTGAAATATGACATGTGTATAATCTCTAAGTTCATTCAATACACTAGTCTTCTAAAAGTAGAGTCAAATGTCTATGTTATCATTGAGCCATGAGGGTTGAGTCATGAGGATTGGATTGTGTTATAGAAATTTGGATTCTTGATGAGTGTTGTTGTTTTTAGTTGATGATGAATTGTTATATGTAGTATTATTTAATTTTTCACTAGCTTACCCTTTATATTCTATTATGTTATAGTTTTCTACCTATATAATGAGCGTATGTATGTTATATGTGAGTAGAAGGCTTTACAGGTGATGGTAGAGAGTAATAGTGAGGATTGAATAAATGTATATGTGTGTGTGTGATTTGTAGTTTCTTCTAGTAATTTAATGCTTATATTGCCTTTTGAAATATTTTGACACACACAAACTACTTGGAAGATTGTAAATATATGTAGATGTGTATGTATATCTTTAGGTTAGTACTATCTATTATTAAATATTTGATGATATAATTAGTGACATGTTACATGCTAATTAAGATCATTATAAGGACTTAGAAATAGTTAAGAGGAAGTAGTCTATCTAAAGCTTGAATATTTTATTTATTAAAATGAAGAGCTTGTAAATAGAGAAATCAATTATTCAAGTTTCATTTTAAAAGAACATTGTCTTTCTAAAACTATTTTATTCTTTTCCTCTTTTTTCTTTCTATGTTTCTAAACGATATGTTCATCTTATTAAATATTAGAGTCTACCATAGAGATCTTGGTCTAAAATACAACCATTTTTCTGAATTAATATTTTAATTTGATCAAGTTTATCTTCATTCCTTTTCTTGAGTAATTCTTTTAGGTTCTACATGCATGTGTAGAGTGTGGCTTACAAGTGGCTTATTTAGGCTTAAGACGAATATCTATTTATTTATGATTGTTAGGATATGTTTAAATGGTTGATGAGTTTTTAATGTATAAGTGTGGTGTCTTATGATAATTAGAATTCTTGGAGTTTTAACTCATACAAGAAGTTTAATCCAAGTAAGAGAAACTAGTTATTTTCTGATAACACTCTAGGTTAAATGATCTGGTTGTAAGGGTAATGAAGTCACCATACTTGATTTGAAAAAATTGATCTATTTGATTAATTGTGGACGATTGATGATTGTTGAATCATGAATATAGAAAATTAGTTTGATACATGTTATTTCTTTATGATTTGGAAAAATAAATATACATCAATTGAGTTAGATTGTTTTAGTTTAAATTCATTCAAATAACTCATAAAGCAATACTTGTTTCCAAGCTTTAAATATAACTCCTCATGTTTTGGTTTACTGAGAGCCAATCTCTCAATGGAAGAATATAGTTTTGTGAAAAATTTAAGAGTTTTGGTCATTAAGAAAGTAAATTCTCTTTCAAGGAAATTGAGTTTATAAACACTCATAGTAAGCAAATTTTTGTTGGACGAGCCAAAATTTACTTATTGTGTTGACACCTTAGCCCAGTGAAAAGAATTTTGACTGAAAATTTTTAACATATGCTAAATTCACTGAACAAACTAAGTGTTGCTTAAGCAAAAGAGTGTTTTATGAACTTTAAAAAAAGTTAATCTTTTAAATGTTTTGAATGTGGATTATTTTTCACTATCTTATTATATTTAAGTAATATATTGTATTTGATTATTTATGATAATGCAATGGAATACTTAGCATTTAAATTTCGTTCAATCTATATGCATGAATGAAAATGGGTGATGTTATTTGAAAATGATTTCAGATAAAAATGTATGTATGAACGAGAGTGAAATGATTTATTGTCATGTGATATCTGGTATGATGTAAATATGGTTATTTTCAAGTAGAAATATTATGTTAAGAGGTTGTAGATTGTATATAGAATAGAGATTTTGAGAAAGGATTATCCCAATTTTACTAATATTAAACTCACACTAAGACAGATATAATTGATGAAAGTTAATAAAAATTTATGTGACCTAGCTTGTGATATAAAATAAATTTGGTCTAAAATATTATCTTATCATATGAGAAATACTTAGTTTCCTAGTAGGTATAAAATTATTTTAGGTTTAATGTCTCAATAGGTCCCTATTTTCGTCCCAAATTTGAAATAGGTCCCTGTTATTTTTGAAGTCTTAATTAGATCCTTATTTTTTTTAATTTGATGCAAATAAATCTTTTCCGTCAATTTCAGAAAACGGCGTTAAAGAGTGTGTGACGTGGCCTGTGTGAATGCAATTTTTTAATACTCAGAAATAAAGAATGAAGTAAATATAGTATAATTCATGGTGAAATTAATTAAACAGAGGGCAAATATGGAAAAACTTAATGTTTTTTTTCTGAAACATGCATCATCTGTGCAAGTGGGAAATCAAAATCAAATTGGGGGATTTTTCTATTCTAGGGCTCGTGTGGTGTCAGAGTTGGGAAAGAGTGATGATGCAGGAGTTCAACTGTTTGGTTTCGTTCTGGGGACGGTGGGGTTTGGCATCGGAATCCGGCTAGGGCAACTGTCGCCGGGAGTGGAGTATAGGCTTCACCGGAAGCTTGGAATCGGAGTGTTCTGCTTAGGGGCGTTGCAGACTCTGGCACTGTTGTTTAGGCCAAACACAAGGAACAAGTTCATAAAGTACTGGAAATCGTACCACCACTTTGTAGGGTACTTGTGTGTGGTGCTTGGGTTTGTGAATGTCTTTCAAGGATTTGAGGTGATGGGTGCAAGCAGGTCCTACGCCAAGTTGACCTATTGCCTAGGACTCTCTACTCTCATTGGCCTTTGCATTGCTTTGGAGGTCAATTCTTGGGTCGTTTTCTGCAGAAAATCCAAGGAAGATAAGATGAGGAGAGAAGGGTTCATTGCAACTTCTCACAAAGGAACTTCATCTGCCATTCACAATTAACGTTACTATTTCATTTCAACTTTTTACTCAATTTTTTGTATCCAAATCCAATGATTTTTCTATTCTAGGGATCTTTCCCAACTCTGACACCACACGAGCCCTATAATAGAAAAATCCCCCAATTTGATTTTGATTTCCCACTTGCACAGATGATGCATGTTTCAGCAAAAAAAACATTAAGTTTTTCCATATTTACCCTCTGTTTTATTAATTTCACCATGGATTATACTATATTTACTTCATTCTTTATTTCTGAGTATTAAAAAATTGCATTCACATAGGCCACGTCACACACTCTTTAACGTCGTTTTCTGAACTTGACGGAAATGATTTATTTGCATCAAATTAACAAAAATAAGGATCTAATTAAGACTTCAAAAATAAAAGAGACCTATTTCAAATTTGGGACGAAAATAGGGACCTATTGAGACATTAAACCAATTATTTTATCTAATTCAATATAAATCTTACAGAAGTATAAATAAATATTTGTAGATGTCAAAAGTTATGTTAATTTAGAATAAAAAAAATTATATATATATAATTATAATTGTATGTTATAAGAAAATGAAAGAAACTTACAATAAATTTATTAAAATTTATAATAATAATTTTAAAAATTGTATGTGTTATAATTTGATATTAGACCATAATATTACAGTGATAATATACTAGCACTAAATTATTTATGATAGATATATTCTATATTTCATAAGCAAACAACATATTGAAATTGATTAGTAATGTTTAAATTTGCATATTAATTAATATGTATCTCTATTTAATACAGGAAACAAGGTTAAAAAGTAAGTACTGATAAATTGGGTATAAATAATTAATATATTAACCGTACAAATTTAATTTTTTTAGAATATGTTTAATATCAACTTTTACTGAAATAATAATGGGTGATTTTTCCTTAATTTTCGTTCGAGGTACATTAATCTTACATAATATAGTGGACAATTTTTACTCTTTAAAGAAGTTTAAAAAAATTAAATATAAAAATGAAAAAAACAAAATAATTTTTGAAAAAAAATAAGAAAACTGGAGAAATATTAATGCAGTGTTCGCTTGAATAGAATTTTACTGTTCAAGCGCGAATGCAAGTGATGATTTCAGAATGCAGTCGTGTTCAGATGAGAGGAAATGCGAGAAAAGGCGAAGATGGATTTGCAGGATACCACTATTTTTAATCACCCGCGACTTTGAAGAGATTTGGAGAGATTGTGACTGAAATGTCACATATACCCTCAACCTATTATACATTTTCCTATATATATATCAACTTTTACGTAGAAAATCGATTCGCAAAAGCTTCATAACCGATTCCAACAGTTTAAAAACCTGAAGAACAACAGTTGATAGAAGCTTTTACTACTGATATTGTAGATTCACGAGCAAAGCTTGGCGTGGTTGCAGAGATTCCCTGAGCACTGAAGTTGCTTGACATAGTCGTTAAACAGGAAAGATTCCTGCACACACAGTCATAAAGTTCAAGCGGTTTTGACCATGAGCAACTTAAATAAGTGGTTGGTGTTGGGTAGTTGTTGTGTTTATTGAGCGATCATGAGTTAATATATTGGTCCCTTGAGTTGTCTGCGAATGTGGTGTTCAAAGTCTAATGTGTTGGGTTTCTTCCATTGACGATGAAGAGCAACGGTGGTTTCTTCCATTAACGACGAGGAACAAGGTCTGAGGTGAGGTTAGTATTGTCGTTTGTTGGTTGTCCAATTTTCTTGTTGTTTTTGAGTTTCAGGCTTGTAGATGAGGACGACGAAGATGTTGATGGCATGAAGAAGAAAGTATGAAATGTGATCTGCGTGTTTTAAGCTGAAGAAGACGATGAACAGTGGTTGACGACGAAATTGAAGGCAGCGTATTCGGTTCCATAGCTGGAGTATTCGGTTCCAGAGCTTGGAATCATTCACACACGAGTTGTATCCGGTTCCAACTCATGAGTATTCGGTTCCCCTTTGTCGCAGATCTCGTAGAGCCTCGCGTATTCGGTTCCCTCTTCTCCACAAGACCTCCGTATTCAGTTTCATGAAGGCTATCCAGTTCCCTGGTTGTGTGCGATGCGGTGTATTCAGTTTCATCATGTTCCTTCGACCATGACAGGGAAGCTTGGCCTGGAGCTGGAGGCCGACTGAAGTGTTACGAAAGAGCCTAACCTGGAGAAGCTCCATTCCACCATTGCAGACAGCTCCATTCCATCGTTGTTGCAGTAGTAGAAGAACCTGGAGAAGGAGACGCTGGAAAAGATAACAAACTTGGAGAATGCAGAGAAGAGTGAATCATCTCCCGTGCATGCATTGGAGTAGATATAGGTGGGTGACAGATGAGCACCCCTAACCCTTTGTTTGTGATGCAGGTGTTCATTTGTTGGAGGTCTTGTGAGCGTGGTGGAGATTTGGCAAGCAAGTAGAGCATTTGTGTGTTGTGTAGGCTAGGCAAGGTGGTAGAGGTTCATCAACAACATTGTGTATGTGATTGGTATTGTTTGTAACTTTGTTTGTTGATAATGAAAGGAGTTTATGATGTGTTTGACAGTGTAAAAAGCCTTGTTTACGAATATTTATACACTTGCATTGTTAGGAAAGAGCTGGCTGGGAGGTTGCTTGTGAAGGTGGGGAATTGTGGTGCATCACGCAGTCAAGTAGTACATTTTAATGTAACATCGAAAGTTGTTTGAAGCTTTGTGTGCATTGTCGAAGCATTATGTTGTATAATAATTTGATATAATTATGTTTGCAGGTTTGGTTTGTTTTAGGGTGATAGTTATCTTTGTAATTTGACATTTGAACTTAGCATCTTACCATTGGAGAAATTGCATTTGTGATTGGAGAATCTGTGAGTGGCTTATTGCTTAATCCCGCTTCAAATCTTTATACATCTTCAAGAGGTTAGTGTTATACAGTCCTTGTTTTTAATAAATATATGAATGTGTGAATCACTGGTGCTTATTTGTATGTTTATGAGGTTGAATATATGAATGTAATGTATTATGTTGATCCATCTTCAATTTTAAAGTTATGGTTACGGTTATGATCTAAGCATTTTTCTTTGCTTGTTGTTATTTTTAATCTTCAATAATTTGTTATGACTTACCTTGTTATTGTTTGCATTTATGGTTTTGTTGAAGATATTGTGAAATGGACTCATCATCAACCAAAAGGCCTAGAAAAAGTCGTAAGGAAAAAGAAGCTGTAATTGAGCTAGACGATGCAGCCTATGTCAGACCATCTGTTGCAGAACAATTAGATCAGTGTCGTTTCTTCAGTCACAGCCATCAGATGGAAAACTATGTAGCTGAATTCTGCACAAGGAATATTGTTGTTCCAAAAATAATGAATTTCGAATCATTTGTCGGTTCAGGGTTATTTTTCCAACATCATCTTTTATTTCAAGGGGTGGTCGAATTTCTGACATTGTAGGGACCCTTCTATCCGGATTTAATCAAAGTTTTTTATTCAAATCTGAAGATTTCTGGAAATGGATATTTGCTCAGTGAGGTCAATAAGAGAAGGATTAGATTGAAACCTGCTGATTGGTTGAATGTTGCTAATATGAAGTATGAGGGTCAAAAATTGTGTTACTCAAATATCCTAGACGACTTTCCATATGACCGGGAGATGGCATTAGCTACTATGGTTAGACCAAAAATGCAGGGTCACCGTGTTAAAACGGTTGGTTGTTTGAATATTAATGATAGACTTCTGCATTATGTTATTGTGCACATGTTGACTCCACGACCTGAGAATTTTGCAAAATTATTGCAGGAGGATATCTTTATGTTATGGGTGCTTAAAAATAATATAGTTATCAATTGCCCTCATCACATCATGCAGTATATGCTTAAATGCACGGTCGGTGACACACCCCTACCATACGGTGTCCTTATCACATAAATCATGCAATATTGTGGAGTACATGTTGATGCCGATGTCATCACTCATATTGGGACCAAACATCATTTTTCAATTACTTCTTTGAAGAGGTTGAATATTGTTAATGTCCACGGTGTTTGGCAACACGACGTCGGTGATGATGACGACGCAGACCAACCACACCATCATGAAAATCTTGTGCAACCTCCTTCACATCTTACAAATACTAATATGATGAGTGAAATGTGGGAGGGGGTACAAGACTTGCAACAGAGAATGCAGGGTATGGAACAAATGCAAGTGAAAGTTCAACGGATCGAAGATAACTTAGCAAACCTATCCCTCCACATGAACCAACAATTTGCTCAGCTGAATCATAATGTCAACTTAATTCTTCATCATTTAGATGATTAGGATTGCTTACTATTCCGTAAATGTATTTTACGACTTTTTTTTCTTACATTTCGTATTTTTGAATGTTATTATGTTTGACATTAGTTTTCATACTTCTATTTATCGTGTAAATATTTCTTTCTTCAAAATTAATCAATTTCATTTCCATAACAAATAAATTCATACTACTTGGTATAAAATTATATTACAAATCAATACTACATTTAAAAATAAATTCATTTTACTAAATATTAATTTTGTTACTATTTATAAATAATTTTTATTTAATATTTCAATTTTTTACTCTTTACAAACTTTTTTACAACTAAATATAACATTAACAAATAACATTTTATATTACTTTAATAACTAGGAGCATTTTGATAATCTTTATTTTACTAATTATACAATTTTTTTAAATCTGTTACATCAATCAAATCCTACACTAATTCTTATAAACTTTATTTCAAATTCACTCTCAATCACCTCCAAATTCACTCAAACAAATAACAAATAAAAAAAAATTACTCTTAAATTTCCTGAAATCCAAATTAATCAGTCTCTTTCATATCATCTTCCACACGTCTAAAAATTAACAAAGCATAAAATACTTATTTTTTTATGGTAAGTGGTGAGAGAAAATATGATGATAAGTTTTCCGGAAAGGGCATTAAATGATGTGACTAAGGATGAGACAACCAAAATCAAAATCGGTTTGTGTCGGCAAATGCGCGTACGAAACACGTCGACGTTTTTTTTTCAAGTTTCAGTTTGAAGTAGATATCACAAACTTCAAATAATTAGCAGATAACGTTATCGTATTAAATTAAATTAAAAATATAGTAGAAACTTATTAACTAGTATGATTTTGGATATTGGATAGTAAACTAAAATTAATTATTGAAAATTATATAAAACTATATAAAAACTCATATTTTCTGGTAATATCCGACTTGCTAAAATTGATGTGATTACAATAAGAAAATATAATTGTAGTTATATCTATATCTATAATTATAGTTATATCATAATTATATATATTATTTGTTTTTCAATTTTATCCTTTTAATTATTATTTTTAAATTTTGAATAATTTAAAAATATTTAAAAAATTAAAACACACGCGATAGTTGTATTTATGTTAATAATAAATAATTAAAAAATAAAATTTATTTCTTAATTGAAACGAGTGCATCTTTTGGACACCTATTTAGATGCAATTAATGTGGCCCTTTGAATTAGATTTACCGTCAATTTAAATAAACTAAAATTCAAACATCAACATAAGAATTATATTTTAGATTAAAACATGATATATAAGTTTTCTTAATTTCTTAATAATGTTTCTACTCTCTTTTTTCTCAACCATGAGTTAGAAGTAGTAGAAAATAGAAATATACTAGTTTAAAAGTATTCTTAAAAATGTTTTCTAAATTTCAATTTCTCTTTAAAAGTATTCTGATATAATTTTGTTAAATATATGAGTTTGTTGGTTAGTTTAGTTTAGTATTCGGAATATAAGATTCAAATATTGATTTAATATGTATTTTAAATGAATAAGAGATGAAAGTCTATAATTAGAAATTATAGATATTTATCTTTTATTTCAATTTAAAATCCTATATATTTTTAAAAAGTATATATATACATGTGAAAATATTCGAAAATACACTAAAAGGATGTGTTTTTACATAACTTTCAAAAAATTGTCACAAATCAACGCAAATAAATTTGTAAAATGACAAACGCACTGTTAAAAGTAGATTTCGCAAGAGTAAAATATGGTACAATATCATTAATATATATTGAACTTTCTTATAGAATATCATCACATTGGTAATAATCTATTTTGTTTTAACAAGTAGTGGTAGGAAGTATCTTTAGTTCGAAACTTCAATTCTTTTAGCTCTGTTCGTTTGAGTCGATTGTCCTGTTCACGTGAATAAGGGAGGATTGATTTAGAAATTCTACGTTGTTCGTTTGAGGCGATTTGCGAAGATTTGGTCGGACGTAAAAGCGGAGATTTGTGAGAATACACTGTGCATACAATCTCGCCTTAGGTGCGCGGATTTGCGAAGAAATACCATACAATGACTCATTTGCCCTGGACGTATTTTATGAATTACGCACTGTTAGCAAGGTTATTCCATTTTCATTTTCAGTAACCGCATAAAAGCATATGAAATAAGTTAAAATATAAAGACATGCACTGTGCTTTCACGTGAAAGAAGGCATATACCGTGGGTTCAAGAGTAAAGTGGACTGTGGGCATGTGAAGACCAGCTTGTATTGTCCTGGGAATGGCAATGTTGAATTTAAAATTTGCTTTTCCAGCACATTGTTGAAACGAGATTCCCTGTATGATTCGCTGTTTGACACAACCATTCACTATCATTGACTGCAAAGGAGAGAATAGTGGCAAAGTTGTTTGAAGCAGTGTACATAAAGCATGGACGCCATTAATAAGTTGTTGGGAAGTAGATAAACAGCCAAGTGAAAAGAGTTTACTTTAACCAGGTTTGCCCGAGTGTGTGTGGTGAAGTATTGAAGTCAGAGTGAGCAGCTGTGTGGAGGAGAGGTAATGTTTCTTTCCGTTTTGATGTGGTTGTTGCAGGTAGAAGCATTGTGGTTTACTTGAAGAGGTAGAGAATGTTGAATGAAGGAGGAAGAATGTTGTTGAGGACGATGAGGAAGAACGTTGTTCATGATGATGACCGAGTGGATGAAGCTGGCAAGCGTGGAAGCAGTGGTTGAAGAAGTTGAGTTGGTGAGGGCTGTGTATTCGGAAAGAAGAAGAGATGATCCGGGAGGTCCTTTCCGAAGGAGAAGTAGTGGGCGTTGTCCGAGTATAGAGTTGCAAGAAGTGAGGCGTAATCGGTTACAGGGAGGCGTAACCGGTTACAACTTCATGAACAGCAAGCCTTAATGCCGTATTCGGTTACAGGTTGGTGTAACCGGTTACGCCTTGATCCAGCTGCTTATTCAGTTGCACCGTGGCTTGTCTGGTTGCATGCAGGTTGTGGTGTGTGACTTATTTCGACTTCCATGTGTGCATTCCTTCCTCCGTCGCAGTCATTGGTTCACTCCATTCATTTACGGAAGCCATTGGTTGTTTATGGAAGTGATGCCAGCGTTGGGGTTACGCACACCTCAGACAAAGAATGGGAGGAGGGACAGCAGGGACATGTCTTCCATGGAGAAGAAGATCAAAGTTTGTCCGGTGGTGGAGAGGTTCATGGGGATGGTTGTGGAAAGGAGGAGGACGAGGGGGTGTTGAGCTTTTGTGGCAAGGGTTTGAACTTGTACATGTAGGATAAGCCCGAGAGTGATTTGGTTTTTGTTAAGCAACACCCTAACCATTTGTATGTGTTGCAGGTGTATGTAATTGTAAGGTGCATTTGGTAAGCTACGTAGGTGCATAGCATTGGTAAGCTACGGAAAACTCACATGTGTAGTAAACATAGTTATGTATATGTCTACTTTCATAAGGTGTATCTCAGTTTCTTTATATTGTTGTTGTTTCACACATTGTTTGGCCATAAGAAGACCATTTTTCACATCTGGAGAAGTATCCCAGAACGTGCAATACTCCTTTGTGTACCTGGTGCTTTTTGAAGGAGCAACTTTTGGACATGTATTGGTATAAACAAACAGTTTGGTCATGTTTCTATCTTTTTGGTTGATGAAGACTATAGTGTTAATGTTTATAACTCTCTTTTTATGTAATTGCAGTTGTATTCGGAATAAGGTCATGTAGGAGGGAGGGTCACAATCTTTGACCAAGAAGGAAAACAGGTCAGGGATTAAAACTTGATTATTGATCCATTTCGTATATAGTTCTATTGTTGAAGACAATGTTGTTCTTCCCATAACATGTGTATGTTAGTAATGATGTTCGTCCTATGCTTTCATTACAGATTTTTGAGGTGTGAAAAAATTGGTGGGTGTATGTTAATAATTTTGTATCGGTACCTGGTTCAGTTTGCTAAGTTGGTGTGTTAAATCAGTCAGCATAGTGAGTTGAAGGTAGATATTTAATATTGTTCACAGTTTCTTTTAACCATTATATTACATAAGTTATTGATGTTGTTTTTTGAACAGGTTTGTTTTTTAATTGTCACTCAATTTATTTGAATATTGGAGGAAGCAAAGTAGTATGTGATTGGGATCATTATAAATGTGAGTGCGTACTGAATCTAAGCTTAAGTCTTAAGTCTTGGTGAAAAATACTCAATTTAAAGATTGTCAAGTGTCTTGAATAGGTATGTTTCATATTATTACATTTAATTAATATGCATGAATGTGGATTATTAACTTAATGAATATGATGTATTTTGTTTATTTATGATATGAATGCATGAATATTGTTAAGTAAGATATGAGATATGATTACGTGCATATATGAAGTTAATGATGTTGTTGGTTTTAGTTGTATGTACAAATGACATTGTTAATAGTATGTATTTTGTTAAGTAAATATAGATGGAAGGACAATTAGATTTATCATATTTGGACCGTGAAGATATAGATGATGATGTGGTCGGTGTAGACTTCAATATTATCGCATTGATATGTCGAAACCCCACATGTACGAAGAGGTTGATGGGACTGCCACCACATAAGCGGTGGAACAAATTATGTAAAATGATATCGGGCGGTGACTGTTAGGAATTTCCATACCTGACTTACTTGTATTAGTATTATATGAAATTCTGTATCAGTGATGTAATTATGAATTATTATATTTCTATGCTGGATGTAATTATTTAGTTATATTATGTTTCCGATGTAATGATTTGTTCTTATGTGTTCTTATTTGTTGTAATTATTAAATATAAGTAATATCTTATGTTATCCTTTGTTGTTGTTTTAATAAAATGATTTGTTGAAGAAATTGTCAGATGGCCTCATCATCAACAAAAAGGTCAAGAAGAAGCCGTAAGGGAAAAGAAACTGTCACTGAGGCAGAAGATGCACCCCATGTAAGATCATCTGTAGAGGAACAATTAGATCAGCGGCGTTTTTTTCACTCACAGTCATCAAATGGAAAACTATGCAGCTGATTTCTATACAAGGAGTGTAGTTCCTCCCAAGATAATGAATTTTGATTCATTCACCGGTTCAGGGTTATTTTTCCAACAGCTACTTCTATTTCAAGGGTTGAGCCAATTTGTGACATTACAGGGACCCTACTATCCGGATTTAATCAAAGTATTTTATTCAAATCTAAAGATATCTGGAAATGGATATTTGCTCAGTGAGGTAAATAAGAGAAAAATTAGATTCAAACCTGCTGATTGGTTGAATGTAGCTAACTTGAAGTACGACGGTCAGAAATTGTGTTATTCAAATATCCCAGACGAATTTCCATATGACCGCGACATGGCATTAACTACTATGATTATACCAGATTTGTAGGGTGGTCAAGGTGTTTTAACGGTTGGTTGTTTGAATATCAGTGATAGGCTTCTCCATTATATTATTGTGCATATGTTGACTCCAAGACCAAGGAATTTTGCTAGGTTATTGCACGAAGATATTTTTATGATATGGGTGCTTAAAAATAATATAGCAATCAATTGGCCTCATCACATCGTGCATCATATGCTTAAATACAAGGCCAGTGACACACCCCTCCCATATGATGTCCTTATCACACACATCATGCAATATTGTGGAGCTGACGTCTCAGCCGATGCCAGCACTCAAATTGGGTCCCGACATCACTTCAGTATCAATTCTTTGAAGATGATGAAAATTGTATGTGTCAATGGTGTTTGGCAACACGATCTGGATGATGATGAAGAAGAAGATCAACCACACCCTCATCAAAAACCCTGTTCAGCCTCCTCCACCTCTATCAAATGCTAACATGATCACTCAAATGTGGGAAGGAGTACAAGACTTGAGAAACAGAATGCAGGGTATGGAACAAATGCAGGTGCGGGTTCAACGTATTGAACATAACTTGGCAAACCTTTCCCTAGACATGAACTGCCAATTTGCTCACCTCAATCAAAATGTGAACTCGATTCTTCACCATTTAGATGATTAAGTTCATTATATTTCCCATTATGTCCTGTGATATTATAACTTGCTACTTAATTGTGGTTGTTTGATTAATGTTAATCATTCTCACATGCGTGACAAATAAATTGATATCACTTCGTACTAAATTATATTACAATTTAATTCTACAATTTAAAATACATTCATTTTACTACAATTTAATTTTCATAATTTTTAAACATTAATTTTAACAATTTTTCATAATTTTTTTCTCTTTATAAACATTTTTACAATTAAATATAACATTACAAAATAACATTTTATAATACTTTTATAAGTAGGGGCAATTTGGTAATCTTTATTTTCTACCAATTAAACAAATTTTTAAAATCTATCACATCAATCAAATCCTACACTAATTCTCATAAACTTTACTTCCAAATCTACTCTCAATTAATCACAAATTCACTCAAAAAAACAATAAAAAAATTACCCTCAAATCCACTCAAATCCATTCAAATCATCTCCTCCAAATCATCTTCCCCAAATATCCCAAAAGAACACACCCTTAGACTTTCCCTATCGAGGAAATCAATTTTTAGGTCCTTGTACGGTCATAAAACGTGTTTGGTTACACGTCTTTGTTTGGTTTTTTCTATATTTAAATTTTGAAAACCATAATATTTAAATAACAGTCTTATCTTATACGTGGCTTGATGACGACGTACCCTTTAATTTTAATTTTAATTTTTCAAGTAATTACTTTTCCAGTATTATACTAAATTTCAATAATTTAATATAAAAACTAAGATAGTAAAATGACCTCAATGTCTGTATTTAATTTCTGAAGTTGGTCTAAAATTAGGTTTTTCAGTCATTTGGGTTTCTGCAGGTTAATATACTATTATATCCATAAAAATCTTTCATCCCATGCTGCCAACACTGTACAAGTAAAAGAGTTATGTGGATTCAAAATTCAAAATGCATTTTTTATGATCAAAAGGTTTTCTCCGTTTCTTAGTCGGCAACTTTTAAAAAAATGGGCAGTTTATCTCATAATTTATAAAAATGGTATAGTTGACTTTTAGTTTAGAAATTTAGGGTAAGATGATTTTTCAATTGAAATCACGATTAGTAATGATAATTTTTTTGTTTTGGTTTCTTCTTCAACAACTTTTTTCTCTTTGTTTAGGTGATTAAGATAGACTATTTTATTTGTTAAATATTTATCTTTTGGCATATCCAATCGCTTAGACGCTTCTTTCTATAAACAATATTTGGTTAAGTATTGTCTGATAAATTTCAAAACATGGATTACTAGACAATCTAGCTTCTCTTAGACGATTTTATCTCAACATATGGCTCACAATACACTCTTTCCTTTGTCTTTTATCAAGAAGAGGTTTAGTTATGATGTGACGTGCTCTCTCAAGAATTGAAAAAACTAGACTAAAGCCTCTTTCATCTCACCTTCCACAATCACGAAGGCCAAAGGAAATATGTTTTGGTTCCCATATTGAGCGAGTTCTATGAGCAAGTCCCATGACATCTTTCTATTAAAAATGTGTTATCTATCTGTACAGTTGGTTTGTAGTAATTAAACCCTTTGATGCATGCTCCAAAAGCCTAAAATACTTGTTCCATAATATAACAAGAAGGGTCAGATACACCATCAACTACTATGGGAAACCACTTATTTGAATTATTGTTCCTGGGTTAGTTTCTTTAAAAGCTTTTAACCACCTTGGTAGTTCGTTGTACGAGTCTTCTCAATCTCCAAATTCTTTAGCAAATGCCTTTTTGTTTAGCATTCCAAGCTTTTTGATATGAAACTGAATAGTTGAAGCGATTTTTTTCAGCTACCAAACTTTGTATTGTAGTTGAAGGGTTTCTCTTCACAGAGTTGTGCACAATTAATGCCATGTGGTTTGAATCAAGATTGATATGATGCAAATATAAAGTTATAGATGAACACATATGTGGTGCGTCAATCTTTTGTATTTTCCAGTTAAAACTTAGTTTGCTATAAGTAGGATGTAACATCATTGGCAACTTTTGTTGTATTCGACACATTGAGAAATATATGCATCCGATTTTGATTCAATAACCATAAGTTTGTACTCATTTTCAATATGATATTGCTTTAGACATGAAAGTGTCGATTCCTTTGAGTCAAACAACATGCCTTGGATTAGTTGTTGGTGAGTTTCCTTAAATGTATTTGTATTCAACGGCGAACACAATTCACAACTGCCTTCATCATAACCAACTGAATGAACACCAATGAGTTGTTGGATAGTGGATTATGTAAGCAACCTTGATAAGCCTGGATGTTGGTGTCTAAAAACAACATCCAATTCATTTAAGTGATTTTTTGAACTTCCTTTCTTAGATAGGTGAGTTCCCTCATCATTTGTGGTATTTAGTGCGCCAAGAAATACCTTACTTCATTCAATTGTTGAGGCCAAAGCTCATATAGGTTGTTTTACATGTGTTTTTGGGTGTTTTTTTTCATTTTTGAGTTGGAGGAATGAGTTTATCAGTCATTGGTGGTGTTTAGTGCATCAATGAACACCTTAACCCATTCAATTATGGAGAAAAAGACCATATAAGTGGTTTGAACAAAGTTAGGTGAAGTCCTTCAGCAATGGAGGGCAACTTAGGCCCTAGTAATCAATTCCATGGGTCTTGTAATCGATTACCAGAGACAACGGAGCAGTTGTACAACAAGTTCAACATGACTTCCCAACTGGGAGAACTGAGCTCCCCAAGGTTATTTTTTCTATCCTTTTATGTGATTTTTTTCATTTTTTTTTGGCTTGGAAGAGTGAGTTTCTTCATCATTAGTGGTGTGTAGTGCATCAAAATACACTTTGGCCCACTCAATTGTAGAGAAAGAAGCCCATATAGTTGGTTTGAACCAATGTAGGTGAAATCCATGACATTGGTGCTCATATTATTTTAATGTCATATGATTGTTACCTATCTTCTCATCATGGAATATTAATGGATTTCACAACTAATGATGAGAAAAGTCACTCATCCAAGGAAGAAAATTGAAAAAATCAACCAAAAATACACCTAAAACCTCCATAGGGAACCACCTTCAACTTTCTATACAACTACTCTATGTGCTTCTCGTAATCAATTACAAGACCTCTACAATAATGAATTTTGATGATTTTTGCTCAACAAATTTATAAAAAAATTGTCATAAATTATAACTATATCACCTTTTTAAAATTTTATGAAAAAATTGTGAAGAGTCATCAACTTTATTGAAAAGTCATCCGGACATATAACGAGTTATTAAATCTGAAAAAAAGTCAACTATCTGTTTGTGTAAATTATGGAATAAATTACCATTTTTTAAAATATGTCCAAAGTCCTTTACATTTTTGTTTAAAGGAACTTTGTTTTCGTCTGTGAAGGTCTCCTTCATCAAAGGGTCTTCTTCTTATTCTGTTAGGATCTGCTTTTAGGTATTCTTTATCCCCACTTGAGTTTGTTCCTTTAAGGTCTCTTTTGTTCGTTGTTTAGAAGGTTTAATTTTTATTATTTCCCTTTTAAGTTTGATTTTTATCATTTTTATGAATTTTTTTATGTGGTTATGAAATCTGAGAAGAAAGGCCTTTGGGTCATGTGAGAATTATGAATGTTTCCAAAGGTCCTTCCGGGGTTTAGTTGTCACAGCCGCCGGTGTTGCTGTCTCTAACGTATGTATATATTTTGTTCTAATTCTTACTTTTGTATAATGAATTACTTATCGGTGTTGTTAATGGGCTGAATTTCTAACGGTAAGAGAAGCGACATTGCTATAGTAAGTTTTTTAATTATTTATTACGAGTGTAGAATTAATATATTTAGACAATTTTTGTTTGTGAATTTTTCTTTAAATATTAATGGTACAATCAGAAAAGAATTTTAATTTTAACTTAATTTCAAACAAATTAATTTATAAAGAAAAGTTTGCAAAATAAATATATATATATATATATATATATATATATATATATATAATTAGTTTTATATTTAGTCGATATTTAGTGTTTAATTTTCTGGGTAAAGAGTGAGAATGTGATACTTGATGTTATGTGATGTCTTTATTGAAACTGATGCGAAAGTTGTGTATTCGAAATACGCTTCTACAGATGTAGAATTCAATGGTAGATGATGACATTGTCGGTATCCTTGAAACTAATGACATCAAGGATCTTCAACCCGTGAACGACAGAGTCCTCGTAAACGTTTTTCTTTTGCTTATTTCAGTATTTGGTTCTTTAGCTGAAGAGTGATATTAGATAATTTGACAACATGTTTGTGATCCTATCATATAATCCATACATAATGATATTTTAACAATATTTTTTATAATATTTTAACATCTACGTATCATTATATAATCAATTTAAAATTATTTTATAATTAATAATAATTATTATAAAAATTAAAATAAACTAATCTTAAAATAACACGTAAATAATATAAAAATGTTATAATTATCGTTGTCATAATATAATTATCTTAATGTATTTAGGTTTCGCTCCAAAGGTAAGTTCTGTTAATCTTCTTATACATATACATACAAGAGAAACATCGAAAGGCATTGTGGTCGCTTGGGAGGCATCAATGTTTTGCATTTTTGCAATGTGGTCCCTCTGATTGATTAAATATTCAATGCAGGCGAGGAAAAACTCCTGGTGGTTGTTTGTTTACTTACGGAGGCAACAAAGGAAAATCTTCTATTGGAATGATATGCACTCACTGTTGCACTGCTATTTTTAGTAGAACTTCATTACGATGCACCGTATTTTTATGAGACTTTAGTGCTTTTGAGGCTAAGACGGCGAAAATGGAGACAGAGCAAAACGCATAAATTTCCTATGAATGAAATACCGAACAACATTAATTTTTTTTTCACTATTTACTAACAAGCATACTTTTTTTATTATACGTTATTACATAAAAATTTAATTATTATTATTATTAGTATATCTATTACTATCATTAATATTTTTATTAATATTTGTATTATTAATAGTTCTTTCTATACTCCATTATTTTAACAAAAAATAATAATATTAAAATAATATTATTTATTTTTTCTTAATTTTATAAAAAAGATAAGGTTTAATAGTCAATTTTGTCCCCAGTTTCGTTGATAAATCTCAATTTAGTCTCTCATTTTAAAAGTGTTTGAAATAGGTACTTACTTTCAAAATTTGATTCAAATTAGTCCCTTCCGTTAAATATAACCAAACGGCGTTAACGGATTGATGATCTGGCACGATGCAGTGGTAACGTGTCGTTTTTAGATGCAGTTGTGACGTGTCATTTTTAAATTGTAAGCGTGGTGACGTGTTACGAAGTTAGAGTTGAGTTGGATATTAAAGATTGAGTATTTGAAATGGGAAAAAAATGATTTTTGGACATTTTCATTTGTGCGAGATTAGGGCATAGTTCTTCACCTACATTGCATAGAGTTGTTCACCTCCACTGCGAACATAATACAATTGCTCTTCTTGTTTATCTTCTTTTCGTTTCTGTTGTTGTTGTTTTGAGTTTCGATTTGAGTGTTTTCTGTTGGCAGTAGTGTGGTGGTTCGTGGTTGGAGAAGAGGTGTTCCCTCTTTTGGAGTTGCTTGAGGAAGTGTTTAACGACCCGAGATGAAACCAGCGAACACGCCACCACTGATTGTGCCTCTGCCATCGCGAGAGCGAGGACCACCGTGACGTAGCACCAGATCTCGCAGACGCATCTGAGTCGCTGTCATTCACGAGCGAAGTTGTTTTTGCGTTAGCAACGAAAGACGTTGCCAATCGAAGAAGGAGAAAAAACGTGAATGGAGAAGAAGAAAACCATCGAACCAGAAATCAGAATGCAAAGGCCATAAGCTTGGTGAAGAATACCGTAGGAGATGAAGTGAGTTTTGCAAAACAGAGGTGCGACGCACCAGAAGGCCAAGAATCATTCCCAATTTTAGGGTTCATAAGCTTAGGGTTTCAAATTGAAAATTTTCTTTTTTTGATTTTAATTTGGGTTCTTAATTTAAGGTTTTCTGAATAATTAAAATTGCATAAACATAAATGGATTCTTAATAAAGAAAAAGAGTTCAGATTTCCTTAATTAAAATCACTGAAAGAGAATTTATGAAACATTTATGAAATTGATTACATAAGAAATTCAAAAAAGGTAATCAGTCAGAAAAAAAGGTAACATTTATTAGGATTGAAAAAACCCTACAATTCATAACCTAATATCCCCTAAATCAAAATGTCCTAAATAAAAAACAACACGTCACCACTGCATTGTGTCAAATCATCACTTCATTAACGCCGTTTGGTTCTATTTAACGGAAGGGACTAATTTGAATCAAAATTTTGAAGTGAGGACCTATTTCAAACACTTTTAATACGAGGGACTAAATTGAAATTTGTCAACGAAACTGGGGACAAAATTGGCAATTAAACCAAAAGATAAATACTTATGATCAATTACTTTTTATATTATCATACTATTTATTGATAATATATATATATATATATATATATATATATATATATATATATATATTGCATGTTTATAGAGATATAAATATATTTAGTAATGTAGTTGTTAAATAGATTGTTAGTTAACATTAGGAATGATAAAAATATTCGTGCTTACAGGTATTTGTGGATAAAATCTATAATATATAATTGGTACCCAAGGGTATTTATTACTTGGTAGCGGATGTTTTAATATATATTTATAAATGAGTCGGATGCGAGTATTATACTATATTTACGAGTATATGTTGTTCGAAAAAAATTAAAATTAAAATTTAATTAATATTTAATTTAAAATTTAATTTATATTTTATTAAGATAAATTTAATTAAGATTAAAATTTAATTTATATTATATTTTTATTTTAAAAATTTATAATTTTTTTTAAATATTCGTGGGTAGTCATTGATACCATAGGTTTTTTAAAACATGGGGATATTTTTTAAACAAATATCTGACAAGTAACGAAACATGTAACAAATTGAATTTTTTTGTTGCGGGTTAAATAGTAGATAAGTACTATCTGTGTTCGACTTGACCCATTATCATCTATAGTTAGTAGTGTCACTATAATTCACTAATGAGAAGTTGAAGGTCAAAAACAATGTTTTGAAGACTTTATCTTTGTAATAAGTTATCATCATAAAATCTTAGTTGTGTGGTGCAGAAAGGACTTTCTATGACATGTAAAATGGATTTTTTATTTTTTATGACAAGTGTTCTGTCATCATAATGAAATAACTAGAAAACACTAAAAGAAGGGAGAGCGGGGAGGGGGGGGAGGTTAAATAGTGTTTTCGAAAAACTTTTTGTCAAAAAGACGTTTAAAAACCTTGGTGAGGGTTATACGATTTACATAGATTGTTAAATGCTTGATTTGTAAAGCACTGTTTAAATTACACATTCAGAAACAAAGTGCCTTTCAAGCGTTTTAGCAAAGCTACTACAATGTTTTGGGAAATACAATTCTCAAAGAAAATGGTTTCTAATGACAAGAGCTTTTATCAATGTTAACCTTGCAAGCAACTCTAGTGTTTGTAAATAATATATTTTGTAAAGATAAGGCAATAAACACACAAATGTTTTATATTGGTTCATTCAACTAAACTACGTCCAATTCTCCTCTAAGACTTCTTATAAGGTTTCACTATAATCTCAACAAGATCACAACTGAATATTAGCACCACTCCTGGTTACACCTAGTCAATCCTAGTAACACTTGTTACTCTGACTAGTTGATTTTCAACCCCACTCTTGGTTTCCATTAGACAATCCTGGTATCTACCTAGTACGCTGCCTAGTTTGAGTTTCATCCACCAATGGTTTCCATTAGATAATCCTGGTATCTACCTGATATGATGTCTAGTTTGAGTTTCACTCACTCCTGGTTTCCACTAGACAATCTTGGTATCTACCTGATTATCTATACCTTTTTTCATAACACTGTTTGTGTTGTAAGTTATGAACAAAATTAAAACACTTGTCTAAATGTATTGTCTAAGTTTGAGACTAGTAGTAGTTAGAATACTTGTGAACTATGAGTGATTAATTAAACTCGAGTTAGTTGTGTTGATTAGGTGAATCGGGAGTGGTAAGAATACTTGTTGTAAACCTGAAGAGGTAAAAATCATGTAATCTTTGTAAAATATTTGTTAAACCCCTAAAGAATTCTTAAAGGAGAACTCGATGTACCCATGTTGAGTAAATCAACATAAAATATTGCTTTTCTTATTGAAACGTTTTCATAAGGCTGTTTGGAAAAATCTGAATATATCTCTTATTTATTAATATTTTGAAAACTTATCAGACTACAAAACATTAACACTATTAATTTCCCTTAATGTTTTTCTGTGTATTTTATGGTTTATCACGTACACTATATGGTGTCCTTACTCATCTCGCGTCACCGTAACTTTCCATATCCATTATTCACTCCCTCTTCCACCATTACTTTCAAACATTGAATGCTCTTGCTCTACCTTATGCCGCAACACTCTTACCTGGCCCTAGGGTTTATGTTTTCGAAGAAGAGAATAGAAAAAGGAAAAGAACAATGAAGGTTTTCATTAGAGTTTGAAGAGAAGAAAAGAAAGAGAAAAAAAAAATTCTCCTTGAAACAATGACAAATGGTATAAATAACTCAAATGTTATTATGAAAAATGTGAAAAACGTTAAATAAACAAAAAAAATTAATTAAAAAGACTAAATTCACACATCTCCAAACTTTAAGGACTAATTGGACCAAAATTTTGAAGATGAACTAACTCTAATTTTCATTTAACTCTTGTTTAAAATATATGTTTTTGTAAATAAATATTAATTCCTTAAATTAATTAATTTTCTAAATTATTATATTTTATATACTCATTTTTTTAAATAAATCTTTCTCCACAAATTATTTTTAGAAAAGTTTTTTTAGAAATATTTTTTAAAAACTTAAAATTAAAAGAATTTCTTCCTTCTATTTTAACATAAAATAAAATGAAAAACTTTAGTTAGAATTTCAGTCCCGATATTTTAATAAAATATCACTCAATCAGATTTAGAATTCAATTTGGAAAACTAGATTCTGAACTATTATGCTATTTGTGTAAAAATCCAAACTGCACTAGGTCAAAATTTCAAGTAGTAATAATAATTATAGTGCCACAAATGAAATCAGTATCTGATTCACAATAATATGTGTAGAAAGACAAAACACCTATCATCATGATTTCGAGCTACATAATTACAATCAATGATCACATTTCAAGGTATTAGCAGTCAAGTTCCGTCACAGTGCTTAAAAGCCGTATTAAATGAGAAAAAATGTATTTAAACTTTCTTATATCTCGGTTTTTAATCGACATGAACTATGGAGAGTAATAATAATTATTATCTTTTAAAATTTTATACAAAATCAATTTTACAAACCTAACTAAACCCATTTTACGATGTCATAACTTCAAAAATTGAACTCTTTCAATTGGAACAAGACTTCAAAGGTTGCTACTTATAATGAAGAACCTGGTCAAGTACAAAAACCATAACCAAGGACAATGGGTACAAGAGGATTGCAAAAAATGATGACCATAGAGGAAAAGTGGAGAGAAAATTTGCAGTTAAGACTGCTATAGAACAAACAATAGCAACAACCAGCAATTCAGCAGAATATTGCCATGTGACTTGTCCCACACAGATCAGAACTGAGATTGCAAAGAAGCCAAGAATGTTGTTCATCAACACCCCTCCATAAATCTGAAATCATCAAAATATCTTCAAGTCCTCAGAAAGTGGTTTAAATGCATATTTATTGATTGAGTTTGAGGAAAGAAATTGGTTAAATATGCTAACCTCAGAAATGGCAAGAGAAGTGGTTCTTGGCTTCTTATGGCTTGCTTCTTTGATTGCTGAAGTTGCTTCTCTAGCATTTGTGGCCAAGGGGACTAGAATAAATGACATGAAGAATGGATGAAGTCCTACACTGTTAGAGAAGTTGTGCACACTTTCTGTTAGAGGCTCTGCCAAAATGGACAGCATAGCAATTCCTAGCACCACATATGAAATGGCCTTAAACCATGCCCATGTTGTTTTATCAACTACTGCTTCACTTTGCCTCTCTTCTACCACCATGTCAACCTCTTCCCAGCTCTTGTATGCACAAAATCAAAGAGTCTTAAGTCACATTTGCTCACTTTGGACAAAGGGAATAGAGAATATAATTACCTGATACATATCTTCTTGAGACTCAGAATGTGACACTGGAGCAGGAGCTGAAGTTGAGCTAAGCCATTTCTGAAACCCAGAAACAAATTCCTCCTCATTGATTATGCGGTCGTTATCAATGTCAAGTTCTTCAATGACAAGAGCTACTGCTTCTTCCACTTCCATTGATGCTTTGACAAACTTGATGTTCATGATTAGTTCTCTTAACTCAGATTGGGAAATGAAGTTGTCTCTATTACGATCAATTTTCACAAACAACCTGGTTATCACAGAGGCAATGCTATGAACTTGTTGTGCTCTTAGTTAGACTGGTAAAGTGTACAGTAACTGGAATCATATCAGGATTTTTCATGTTGAGTTAGAAGCTTACAATAATATCAGATGCTAATAATAGGTGATGTTGTGTTTACATTCTGAACTAGTAATAGTAGAAACTGGTTTTGAAATGGATTTGACATCTAATAAAATGTATTGTGCTTGTGCCAAGAAGTTCAAATAAATGATACTGACCCTCTGATAGCTTGTTCATCTGGTTTTCCATCTACTGTGAGAAGGCTACCAACCACATCACTCTGAACATGCTTCAAGATTTCACATATAAGCTGTTTCTTTCCTTCGCGTTCTTTTCTTTTGTTTTCAATCCATGGACCAAAAACCTGTCAGTTTTCAACACTCGGCATAGTGAAGTTCCTGCTAAAATGTGTTTTGAAACACATTGCTATTACTTTTCTTCAAGACAGTGTATTTCTATGTACCTGATATATGTTTTTCAATGATTTCCTTGAAAAATACTGTTTCTCTAAAGCGTGCTGCGTTTGACGAAGCCATTTTGTGAAGCCACTAACAAATTCCTCTTTGCTTATTCTTTTGTCACCATCCAGGTCAAAAATCTGTAACACCTGTTGTACTTCTTTCTCCTCATCAAAATTGGTTTCAGTAACTTTGTTTTTGAGCAGAAGATCTCTGACTTCAGAAGCTGATATACCACTGCTCCCATCTCGATCTATTTCCTTATATAATCTCCTGCAGAGTGTTGTGCCTATAAATAGCTTGTCACAGGTAAAACTTTCAGTGTAGCAGTTCTTCGAAATCTCACCTTATGGCACTCACATTTGGAGTCCCATTCCTTGTGAAGATCCTTTGCAGGGTGTTCTTCTGAACATCTTGTAATATTCTCAATATTAAATGATCGTGTTTCACATATTCCAGTCTTCTTTTCTGTACCCATGGCTCAAAAATCTGCAGGTTAAATAGCCAGTAACGCAATTAATTAATTACTCAGGAACAAGATGACATAATAGGATATAATAACACATGACATAATTTGTGTTTAGGATATAATTCAATTGTCATAGGTTTGATATCAGCGATGTCACAACATATGATGTTTATGCCACACTGACTTGAACATAATTGATGAACATTTACGATACAAAAAGGAAAATGAAAAGTGAGAAACCTGGTAAACGAAGTAGAGGAAGAGAAAAATGGAGGTAATAATGAGAGCAATTAGTAAGGTGGCGTTTCTTAGCTGAGAAGAGAAATTGAAGAAATTTGGGATTTGCATGATTGCAAATGGCATCACTGAGAAAAGCATGATTCTTGCAGTGTAACGGGTTTCCAAATCCGTAGTAATGCCGTAACCTTCAAATCCACCAAAGATATTTTTCAGGCACAAAATTAACTCATGAATACTGGGTTATTTGAATATTCACAAATGATATTTAACATAATTTCTACATTCATTTTAACATTATTCTTATTTAATTTTTATTCTTCTTTTTCTCTAAAAGTACAAAAATTATTTCTTTTTTATAACTGTTTTACTCTTAATGTGTGCTCTTAAATAAATGTGTGAATATGTATAACTCTACCACTTGATATTATCAAGAAAATTCTACCTTTTAGACATCAAATGCTACTATTGAGCATACATATGATTATAAAAGCTCATTAATTATTAATAGAATTTTGAATTGATCTTAAATAGGCAGGGTTAAGATGAAGAATACTTAAACAATGTCCTTGTTCATAATTACAACTGTATAATTTTATTAAATACTACACTTGAAGTAATTTTGTTTTCCACATATATCATCAATATTCCATCCTCAAGTTCATTGAAATAATATCTTTAATATTAATTATTTTATCTGAAGTATTCTCTCTTTTAAAGTCTAAAACTCCTTTAATTCTTAAAATAAGAATTGAAAAAGAAAAATTTATTTAAATTACTTTCAATCTCAAATCCTAAATTATATAAGAATAAATTTGAACAATCCTGTTTGATTGTATTTCTTTATTTTTTCGAAAGAAACTATTAGATTAAAAGTTCTTTTGCATATTATATATATATATATATATATATATATATATATATATATATATATATATATATATATATATATATATATATATATATTAGGTTTATGTTAATCAAGTTATTAAATATCTCGTTTATATAAATGAAAAAGTATATTTGTATTCTAAAATATAAATTACTTTTATAATTGTATACTAATTGTTAAATTTTAATAAAAATTGACATGAATAATTATATATATAAGACTAAAATTTAATAGTTAAATAAAATAAATATTTTACATAATGTTACTAACACTGTACTACACTAGTATAATTGATTCCATATTAAGCATGTTAAAAATATTTTCTTTTAGGAATTATTTTAAAATTAAAAATATGAATAATTTTTTATCTATCTCTTTTCTAGTCTTTGTTTGAAAAGAACAAAGGAAATGAAATGGAGAAATGGTGAAAGAGAAAATGAAACGAGAGTTAGGGAACATAAAAATTATTTTTTGTTATCGGAAACAAATTAAATTTTAAAATTTAAACATGTTTGAATGTGCTATAACTAATTATTGTATTTATAAATACAATTTTATAGAGATAAGAGTTGAACGAAATTTGAATGACTGATATATGTAATTGATTATAGATTATTCTATTTTTATTTCCTTAGCTTTGTTTGGTTGGTGGTTTTGCTTTCACACACACGAAAAGAAAGAGTCTATATTGTGCAGAGGTAATTTTCTCAACCACATATTTTCTGATTTTTTTTTGTCTTACTTTTAAGAGGAATTTAATGTAGAAAGACCCACAGAAGTTATTGCCATCAGACTTCTTAGTTTCTCAGATCCAAATTCACTTTAAAATTCTTGATGAAAATAAAATTACTTTTTGAAACTATTTTTTTATTTTATTTTTGATTTGAAAAAACAAATTAATATAATGAGTTAGAATGGAGTGAAAAATTAAAAATATCAACCTTAAATTAACATAATATATTAGTTGGAAAATTAGAATATAAGAGTTAAAGAAAAATGAGTTGGAAGAAACCAGTGATGAAGGCTTTAACAGTGTTGTGGTGAGAGTTAGAAGCAGAAGAATGAGGCTGAAATTGTTGTCTTCCAACAATGACACAGCTTCCCCAAACTACGGTCAGAAGCAAAATAGATGATCCAGCCAATATCCCAATCCCAGTCATGCCATATTCTTCTGCTATCTCCCTATTGCTCACAAGTCCTGAAACTGTTCATACAATCAAATTATTTATAAAATTATTCATAAAACCAAACAAAATTATATATTATATATATTATCTATTCTTACTACACTGTGTATAATAATTTTACTACTTATTTATTAAATATTTATATAGTCATTCTCAATTTCATTAAGTATACTATTTAAAATATATTTTTTCATTTATGTGTTTCTTTGACAAATTATAACAACGGTGTTATGATAGAAACATTAATCATTAACCGAAAAAGAAATGCTTAATTATGAAAAAAGTACAGAGATATTGATGAAAAGTGAAATTTGTATTTTCAAAAAGTAATTTAATTCTTAATCACAAATAAAATCATTTAACTTAATAAAAAAATTAAAAACTCCCTGAACATAAAACAGAAGTAAAATAGTTCATGCGAACATAGATAGAATTGGAAAGTTATTAGACTAATATAATCTAAACAAAAGTTTTACAAATAATTAGTCATACTATTTTTCATGATTACTACAACGAAACTTTCAAAATTAACAATGAAATACTAATTAAGTATGAGTTAAGACAAACTTTTCTATAAAGCTTTGTTCAAACACTTAAATATATAATTACTCATTCTATACCAATATATAAATAAAAATTGTATGAATAGTTAATGACTGTGTTGGTTGAGATTATCCCTTATCATAGCTAGACTCATAAGTGCCATTCTTGGTCTGGTAACAGTTGGTGGAAGACAATTTCAAAAGGAAAAGTCATCATCCATCACGCGAGAGAGAGAGAGAGAGAGAGAGAGAGAGAGAGGTGTATTTAGGAATCATAAGAAATTCGATATATTAAGATTACTGTTAACATATTCACAAGTTAAACATGGAAAACACAGATTCAAACATTTATTCAAATAATTTTTCGAGTTCTGACTTAGTTATATATGCATCTGCAACTGCATGATGCCTCTCTATTCAATTGAAAAGGGAAGGAAAACATAAGAGATGACATACCAAGAAGAATTAGGGACTCTGGAAGGGCGGCTAGGATGTGAAAAGCACTGGCACCAAAGATACCAGGGCCAAGAATCTTGAAGATTTGTTCTCCTCCTTTGGCCAAATATGATTCTCCATGGAACAGCAAATACTCATACACCAAGATAAGAAAGAGATGGCCAAAAATATTGTCTGTGCATGGCAAGAAGCCATACATTTGTTTGCAGTGCTCCTCGCAGGATTCATCATCAATTCCTTTCAGAACTAAGTAGGAAGTTTCCTTGTGTTGAACTTTTTGAACACCATCTGAAACTAGTTCTGTCAGATATCGACCTTGAACCCTTATTGTTGTTGCTAACAAAAGGAGAAATATAGAGTATGGTGTTTTGGAAATGTTTCTCATATTTTTGTTTTCTTAATTGAGCACAGGAAAGAAACAACATTAATTTGATTACTTAGCTCAATTTGTATAAAAGATTTTGGTAATGTACCACAAGTAATGCTTTGCACTCCAAATAATAAGAAAAACAAAGAAATTGGAAGTCAACAAATGGGTTTACTTGCTGTACGGTTTAAGGCAAAGTCCGTCATAAACGAGGACCGATTCTTCCACTCTTCAAATTTTAATATCTGTTTAATAAATGTACAAAATCAAAATATCATTCTTAACCCAGTGAAATAGTAACCAGTTTACATTATCGGATAAAATAATGTATATATATAAAAATTTTGTAAGATTAAATTAAATTTAAAATTTATTTTTTAATATAATATTAAAATTATAAATTATAAATTATAATTCATCTGTTCTTGTATATTTAAAATTATTTTATTTTTAGTGATATGAGATTTCTAGCCTATCCTATAAATCTTTAAAATAATAAGTTTATATGTTATTTTTCTGATTTATTATTTCTTTTGTAATGGTTGTCCAACCTTGTTTACTACTTTTCTGTATTATATGTTTAATAGTTTTTAATTAAATATTTGATTTGATAGAATCCACAGTTTTACTAAGCAATTATTATTTGGTTAAAATATAATTTTTTTAATATATTATCTCTATATTATTATATTTCTACATTTTAAGTTTATAGGTTATATATATCAAATACAAAGAATTCATATTTTCTAATAGATGTTTTTTATGGTAGTGATGTAACATTTCAAAATATAGTATAAACTAGAGAAGAGAGTCACCACATACATGATAAGGTAGAACAGTTGTCCATCTAGAATATAAAACAGTCCCTCTGCTCACATCCATAGGATGATCATTGCAGAAGAAAGAACACTAATACATACAAAACACAAACACACAACAGGGTAAGCTAGTTTAAACAAAGATTAATCATATATTTATTTACTAAGTTTCATACATTCATACATATTCATTCACATCACATAAACTATTCATACATGACACCACACTGACTTTGACTATCCGGATTTAGAATGATTGTCGAGCTATGGCGGGTCGTGCACTCGTGGTGGCTTGTACTGCTTTGCAAAGCTATTGCCAATGGGTTTCACCCTACCACACTCACGAGGTTAGTCTATACCACGCCTTGGAGCATACTTGAAGCCCCAAAGACTAAGAACTCCTGCTACTCCTCACGACATGGATCAATACTCTCTACTTGAGAATGAAAGACCACTGGAGTTTTAGGATAACCCCCAAGACTAAGCTCATGCATTCATTCTAAACATACTTGAATCTCAACAAGAGAGTTCACTTTGGATCACAACATAGGGCACCACCATGTAACCTCTCCGTGAGGTTCATGGAATTACGTCCATCAACCATAATTTGAAATCACATATTTTCACTTTGGAACATAACTTATAACAATAATCAATGATGTAATGTAAGACAACTCAAACATACTTCATAGTGCACTCAAATATTCATTTAAAACAACTTAGAACTAAAAGAAAAGAGTGAACTAAACTTGGACCAACTCAACCACCAATTACCAATTCTAACTATTTTTCCCAACTTCAAACACCGCTAGATTGTTTTGTAAACCTAATTAGACTTGACTAAGTGATTCTAAACCTTCCTAACATCAATCTAAGGTGTTTATGAACCAATTCCTACTCTAAAAATTTCTCAACTTAAAGACTCAAATTCAATTCTACCACTTACCAGCTGAAGAACAAGAAACTGATCGATCAAGATCGTAGCTCTCGACGCCAGGATCGCTTAGGCACCTCCTGATCGTCAAACAGTTAGCTCAGTTGGGAGGAAATCTAGAGAGAAACGAGAGAAAGAGTAGAGAACAATGTTTTAGAGTGATGAAGTATTTTAGATAATGAACCAAGCTTTAGAAAATTCTATTTATATTATAAGATTATTTTTAAAGTAAAAAGCTCGTCTCATTATTTTAATATATCTATGTACTCTAATACTCTATTTTCTAGGTTCTTACAAGTTGTAATTCTTCTTTTAAATTTAACATTTTATTGTTATTTTGTTTAGATTATTAAAATTTTATATTATATTCTTCATTTAGAATTATTATTTTAAACCATTGTTATAAAGAAAAAAGAGTTATTAATAGAAAATTTTGAGACACTTGATCGGAGGTGATGCCCGCCCTCTAAGTGGAAAACGAACTTACGACTGCACTTCAAATAATAGTCCAAATTTTGTAAAACTAGTTCTTGAAAGTGGAAATCGAAATTGCACTCTGTTTAGATATTATCCTAAAGTTATGTAAAAGTATATGTTAATTTCTCATAACGCCAAGTAAAAGTGCGTAAAGTTTTATTTAGATTATATATAAAATCTTAGTGTTTAGTAAATGAAAAAATTAAATTTCATATATTAAACAAATAGTTTAATAATTAGAATTTTATAATTGTTTGATTTTATATATAATAACAAATTTAATATTTTATCAAATAAAATTTATAATTATATAATTTTTAATAATAAAAATTTAATAAGTATAATTATGTAATTATATATCAGTGTCCTTACTAGAAATGAGCATATTTCTTCTGAAGGAAAAAAGTACATTTCTTAGGTGTTGAACTCCTTATTTTCTAGGTATTGTACTGCATAAATAATTAAGTTGAATAAACGTACGAGAAATATATTGAGGTTGCCATTGTACTGCATAAATATTTGATGAATCCAACTATTGAAGATTGAAAACTTGAAGATTAGCGGTTTAGGATGTATGGTCTTATTAATTAGATCATGTCTATGTTAGTTTCTTTGTATAGTTTGATTTCATCGTTATCTTTACAAATCTACTTTAATTTGATTTAGCACTTAGCTTCACGAAGATTTTCATTCATCAAAAAATGTTTTTAATATGATAATAAAATATTCACATCTATTTAATAGAAAACATTTTTATAGATTAGATATTTGTTTTGATTGACTAAGATTACTTACAACCTTTATCAGTTTTTAGGAAAAGATTTTAGTATGTTAAAATAATTTTCAATAGTTGAACTTTTCTATACTTTCAAAATGTTTTAAGCTACTCTATATTTCTATATTAATATATTAAAATGTAGTTTGAATCCATCAACTTTGCGAGTAACTAATATTAACATATTAAAAAAAGTTTTAATTTATTAAAATTCACAATACCTCGTCCCTTCGTTAGCACAACTTTTTGTGTGGAACTATGAGGCCGATAAGTATCCACCACCAGGCCCGTTAGGTGGTTGGGTATCATAGTCATCATGCCCTTCATTTTTGTTTCATCGACAAGCTGATTCCTTAGACTGTGGAACAAGTCTTCTTCAAATCTCACCTTAGTTGCATGTTGCACCATGTAACATAAAAAACAAAAAAAATTCAGATTTTCTCAAAAGTATCATACCTATTAAGAAATTCTACACTTACCACATTGATAACTAACCAGATTATATGATAAATAAACATTCACACTATTTTCAGAAGGAAGTTTGCAAAGAATTTGTTCCAAAATTCTAACAATCCTCTTATCTTCTTTGGACAGGATCTCCTTAGGCCATTCCTTACCTAAGAAGGTTATCCGTCAATTAGAAGGAAGGCTTCAACTTTTCATTTTCATTATATAAATATGATCGGCCAATCGGGTTTACATCTATCTTAAGGAACTCATTCTTGAACTTCTTAAAAGATTGAGAATATGTACTAAGCAAGCAAGTACTCGACCTACTTACGAAAGATAATCATGTAATCAGATTCCTTGGTTGTGTATGGTAAAAATGAAAGAAACATTCAAGCAGAGGGGATATATAAATGGCTCATCATATTAATATAAATGTCAGTAGTAAATCTTAACTGTTTGAATGAAGTTATATTGGTGTAACATTTAGGAGACGAAGAACACCTATTGTAAACTCGTCGAAAGGTAGTTGAATGTGAAGTTGTAGGAAAAAAGATATGTACATGTAAAAAAATTCCTTCCCATAACCCTCTCGGACATGACAAACATTATCTATGGTGCTTACCCTCCTAAAAGACATTATATTCTCTGATGCCTCACTCTCAAGCATAT
Organism: Vigna umbellata; assembly: GCF_029865625.1. Classification (NCBI taxonomy): domain Eukaryota; kingdom Viridiplantae; phylum Streptophyta; class Magnoliopsida; order Fabales; family Fabaceae; genus Vigna; species Vigna umbellata. The sequence goes on from NC_142170.1 coordinate 2,582,472, forward strand.
ATATAATATTCAACTAAGATTTCATTATTATCGACCACCTAAATTTGGAAAAATGTCTCCTCACCAAGGGATCTACCCACTTGTATCCTTCCGAGGTAGTTTGTCCTCGACATGCTCCTTAAGAGGATCCTCCTTATTTTCAGTAATCATCTCTATTTCTACCCTTAGAACCCTAGATGATGATACATCAAAGGACATTGAAGTCTGATTACTGTCACTGTCTGTCTCCTCCTAAAAACCTATGTTTGATCCACTATATGACAAATTTTTTACTAGTTTGTTCTCAAGTGAGGAACTTCTCCTACAAGATATTGGCAGTAGAGAAAATTCTCATAAACTTGGTGCTCAACTAGGGCAAATGATCCCCATATTAATAGCAAAACTTAAAATCCTTTCGTCTTCCTACCTTTTCATTTCAACCCTTAATATCTCTTTCGTTTTAGCACCCAGGGGATGTGACTCTTCACCTTCTTAGCATCGTTTCGTTTGATGTGTAACTTGATAGCCAATTACCTCCCACATTAAATCAATCCTAGCACTTCGTCATTGCAACCTCTTTATTGCTATGATTTTTGAGACTAGAAGGCTACTATACCTACAAGGCTACATAAACAAAGAAATACAAATTTTCTTTGCACATAACCACAATGACAAAGACATAAGTCTGACATGATGGTGGCAATTTACAAGACTTCAACATCCAATGAGTTAAGTCTAAAGGGCTACTGTACTATACATAATCGAATACCATTTGACCATGTCATTATATACCATGTAATCATCTAAAGACATCTTGATTACCCATACCTAAGTTTACCTAGCACATATTATTTCACTACAAGAATGATTGAGATTACCGACGGTCATAATTCGTCGGTAATGTAGAAAATCCGTCGGTAATTAGCATTTATCGACGGCCAACATACCGTCGGTAAAAACGTTGTCAGTAAACTTTACCGACGGATCTTTCATCCGTAGGTAATTACCGAAGGTTTTTGACCGTCGGTAAAGCCTTCGGTAATTACCGAAGGATCTAGGCCTTCGGTAAATCCTTCGGTAAATGTCGCGACCTGGTTCATCTTCTTCCTCTTCCTTCGTCGCTGTGTCAATTTTTTTTTTTCATTTCCACGAACTCCGCCACCAAAACGGCATCACGTGAATAACCATAGGGAATCATGGAGAGTTGAGCTCGATGGAAAAGTTTAGGACTGGTGATATTGTGTCATTTTATCATAGAGAGTTGAGCTCGCCGGAAAAATTTAGGACCGGTTTAGGACCGGTGATGTTGTGTCATTTTATCATGCAGAGTTGAGCTCCCCGGAAATGTTTAGTACCGGTGATGTTCCTAATCGCACAAATAAACTCTACAACAGCCCACCAAAAAACTTGAGCTTGTCGGAAAAGTGGAGCTCGCCAGAAAAGTTAAGAGCATCCCGTGATGGTGGAGACTATCTTGCGATGGTGGAGAGCAACCTGCAATGGTGGAGAGTTGAAGCCACAAGACGGTAAGGAGAAATGAGTAGTGGTGGTGTGAAACTGAGTTTGGTAAAGAAAATGAGGAGAAATGAGCGTCTTTGCCACATATATTGACACTGGAGGCAGAATTTGGGCGGGAAAATTCCCGCTCTTTTTACCGATGGACATGGACCTTCGGTAAATTCGTCGATAATGTCGGTAAGTGAAATAATGGGTGGGAAAATTCCCGCTTTTTTTACCGACGACCAAAAGCCTTCGGTAAAACCGTCGGTAAGTGACATTGACATTATCGACGGATTTACCGATGAAACATGTCCGTCGATAATGTGTATGTCAGTTACCGACGGATTACCGAAGACTTTTGGTCGTCGATAAATAAAATTCAAAATCCGTCGATAATGCCGTCGGAATGAAAATTTACCGACGAAAATGTATCCGTCGGTAATATTAATAATTTTTGTAGTGTTTGATTCTTCACCATAACAGATTGGTCAGATACATATGTCGAATACATATCGACTAACCATTATTAGCACACAAGGGACAACTAGCTTAAGATCATTATTAAGGTTTAACTGAGTAGATTAATTAACTAAGGACTAATCCAGGTAATTAATCACATGGATCATGTTCACCTAAGGAAAAAACTCATAAATAATAATATCAATAGCATAATTTACAAGGTAACAATTTACGTTCATTAATTACCGCATTTACTGTTTGTTGAGGAACTTAGCTTACTTAGGCGTCGAAGTATCTTTTGTAGGCACAACCTTTACTCAGCTAAGGAAGGATAAGTATCCACGAAATTGGTGGCTTAGAGCTTTTGGAGTGTTTATTAGAGTCTTTATAGGACATATCCGACCTTGTAAGAACAAAGTTCATTTTTTCATTTTATGACCTTTAATTAAAATAAAAAATTTAATGTAGTTTTAAAATATTTTACTTTCACTTTAAATCATAAAAAATATATAAAATATTAAATATTTTTTCTATTATTTATTCGTAAAAAATATTTATTTCGAGTCAGAATAAAATCAGGATTGAATAATCACGGGTTGTAATGGCCTACCAAGCCTATTCACTAGTGGAAAAATAACATTCTATAACAAGACATATTATAACGTAGTTATGAAATCAGTCATAATATCGAATGCGGTGGCAAACTTGTAAATAATTTCAAAACATATTATAACGGAGTTATGAAAATCAGTTATAGTATAAAACGCAGTGGCAAACTTGTAAATAATTTCAAAACATATTATAACGGAGTTATGAAAGTCAGTTATAGTATAAAACGCGGTGACAAACTTGTAAATAATTTCAAAACTTATTATAACGAAATTATAAATATCAGTCATGATATAAAATGCGATGACAAATTTGTAAATAAATTAAAAATATATTATAACGAAGTTATTGACCTATGTTATAATATATGAGTTTGGTAATATATTATGCCTGATGTTCAAAAATTGGTCATAATATCTCTTCATTTCATCTTGTGAAAACCTAATGACTTATTCCTTCTTTCTCGACGCCAATCCTCATCAACCTAACACCACACTTTAGTAGGGTCTTGACTCCATCCACGAGCCGATCTTCACATCTTCATTCAGCATTTCTTCTCTCGCGAGAAACACTCTCATTTCCACAGATTCACTCATTTCACCCTGGCGAGCATCAGAAGCTTCTCACTCTCTCTTGAGAGAGTTCTTAAGCCGTAAGTCTCCATTTCTCTTCACAGATCTGCATTTTCGCTTCACTCATCATCCAACCACATCTACTGCTAGGGTTTCTCACATACCTTCATCTTTTTCGCCTTTACCTTCGATTCCACCAATTGAAACATCATTTTCCACATTTTCTACCGATTATAATCACATTCTACCGATTATAATCCCTTTCCACCGATTAAACGTTGATTTGAAGGATGTTGTTGCGGCCGAGGTTATCGCGGGGAGGGCAGTGGACCTGAAGACGGACTTGGCGAGGTTACAGCACGATTTGATATCGGAGATGACTACGTCAGAGGAGGCGAGGGCGGATGCTTCTGAATTGAGGAAGGATTTAGGGGAGAAGGAGTCGTTGGTTGAGTCTCTGGAGAAGGAACTTACAGCTTTGAAGAAGGTGAAGGCAGAGGGTGAGGTTATGGTTAGGGATTTGGAGAGAAAGATTGGAGTTCTGGAAACCAAGAAAATTGAGGAAAGGAACAAGAGGATTAGGTTCGAGGAGGAGATGAGAGATAAGGTCGATGAAAAGGAGAAGGAGATCAATGGTTTCAAACAGACGTTGGTGGAATTGGAGAAGGTTACTGCTGAGATATACGTCTAGGTAAATAGCTTACTCATTTTATCCTTACGCTGCTCTTTTGATTTCATCTCTAATTGGGATTTTGGTGTGTTGTATACTTTCCGCATGCTAAAAATTGGGGATGAAGGGGACTTTTGTCTTGCTAAAATGTTGACATATGATGATCTTGCTTCCTCAATGAGTGATATTGCCAAACTATTTTTTTGTTCACTGTTTCAACATTTTTTGTCTAAATTAATTTCTGTTTGTTCTTGCTCTAAACTTAGGTCATTAGGACTCCAAGTTATATGTGCCCAGAATCACACCTGGGAGACTTTGTACTGGAAAAATCACTCGTTGAGAATCCAGAATCTAATGCATTGTCTAATTCTTGCTTTGCTGGATCTTATGGATACATAGCCCTAGGTAATAGTTGATTACACCATTGTCTTTTGTTATTCATCTCATTCTTTTGTTATGCAAACTTTTAATACCCAGATGAAATTTTAGTTTAATCTAATCAGAATTTTGTTCCAGAAACCTCTAAGTATCTTGTCCAAGTGTTAACCATGGATTGACATTTCTATGATTTTAGAGTATGCATACTCACTAAAGGGCACAGAGAAAACTGATGTGTACAACATAGGAATGGTGTTTATGGAATTTGTTACTATTAAAATGCCAACAGATGCAGCTCGAGATAGCCATACACTATATACAATGTTAGGAAGTTTCCTTGCAATCGTTACACTCGCTGCATGACATCCTCCACTAGCATTGATCTTAATCTTGCAAGGAAGGAAATGATCATCCTTGGGACACAGTATGCAAGGGAAATGAAGAAGGGTGTCTTTAATGTCATGCACTATCTCATGCCTAAGCGCCAAATCCTATCCCTGCACTCTGGCTGCAACATGGGAAAAGCTGGGGATGTTGTTCTCTTTTTTGGACTCTCAGGTATAACTCTGTTGGATCATCAAATAAGTGTTAGAACCAGAAATTTACCAGTCTTGTTACACAAAACTTTCGTATTCCAGAAATGGATTTTGTCCTCTTCCATTTTGCAGCACTAATTAATGGACCTTTTTTCTACAATTGTTCATATTAGGTACTGGAAAGACCGCTCTGTCCACGGATCATAATAGGTATTTAATTGGAGATGACGAACACTGTTGGAGTGAGAGTGGTGTCTCAAACATTGAAGGGGGTGCTACGCCAAATGCATTAATCTGGAGAATGTTGTCTTTATTGTAAATGTTTTATTAATAACTCGCCTTTTTTAGCTCTTTTTACGCATTAAGAAAATTATATTGGCAGAGCTTGAAACTTTTTGTATATATAACGTAGAAATAAACTTTATATTCATATATATATATATATATATATATATATATATATATATATCACTTACCATTATTTTCATTATGGTTAATAAAAATATTTTTAGCAATATAGTGTTAAAAATTGAGCATCATTGTTTGCCTTTTACTAATAATTAGTGTTTATCTACTCTAGTTGTATTTAGTATTCGTTAAAAGTCTATATTAAGGTAGAAGCTAATTAACTAATACTATTATATTTTCATAGCATGTGCATTTGATTTTAAAAATATGAATACTAATTATTTACCGACTTTAAGGATGAAACTTAAAAAATCCAACCTCAATTTGCAAAACTCCTGATGCAGATAGTTCATTTGATTTGCACTATATTTGGAGCATAAACAATAAAGTGGACTAAATTACAGGAAAAATTGGAGCATAAAAACATGATAAGTAGTTAGTTATAAATCAATTTTTATTGTAATAACAAATTATTACAATAAAAAAATTGTAATAATCAATTTTTTTTTTAAAAAAAAAACATATATTATAACGTACTAAGTCATGGACGTCATAATACGTTAGTGTTGAAAACACCATATTATAACGTATCAACAAATCTACGTTATAATATCTTTCGCGCATATTATAACTGATTTCAGAAACTACGTTATAATATGTTTAAGCTATTATAACGTAAATTTCTGCTACGTTATAAAATAGGCAGACTTATTATATCGCCCAGAACTATATCTTTAGTAACTACGTTATAATAGGTCATTTTTGTACGTTATAAAATGTCATTTTTCCACTAGTGATTTAAGTTTGACCTGCACTTGATCTGCAAAACTCAGGCTACACTAACTTGCCAACTTTGAAAAAGCAAACTCAATAGTTTGTTCCGCCTTGCATAGGTCTTGGCTCGCTAGGTTGCGAGCGGATTCATTATTTTCTTATTTTCTGTAATAAAGCCTTCATTGTCCTACAAATTGAGAAACTTTAACTCATTCACAAAATTAAGTAGAAACTTTTGGAAGTTGAATGATAAATTGATAATTCAATACTTTTATCCCATTTATATTCGTAATTTGATATGCATGATGAATTTTTGCGATTTTAGCTTATTCATATAATACTTGCCCTCATAGAATGGTAGCCCTCATAGAATGGTATAGGCTATGTAGGTTGGCAAGTCTAAAATCTCAATCCGCCATGCGCTTTTCATGCAGGCTTATGGGTCAGTCCATCCCACTTTGTCATTCTTATATATAATTATATTTTTATTGTTAAATTTTGTTATTAAATTACTTATTTAAGTTTAACAAAATATTGATTTTAATCTTATGTATTATTCATAAATAGAAAATTAAAGTTACATAATTATATATATATATATATATATATATATATATATATATATATGAATGAACGAAAAATGACATTAATCAAATAATCATGTTAAATTTTGAAGGGTTAAATATATTTTTAGTCCCTAAACTATCAAGCGAGTTTGGGTTTCGTTCCTCTTCGAAAGGTTTTTTTATTTTAGTCCTCTTAATTTTGAAACTCTTATGTTTAGTCCTTAAAATTGAATAACGGCAACCACATGTGATAGCATCTTTCTTCATGTGATACCATCTTTCCTCATGACTGTGTGCCACATTGGTCTTTACTATGGACTACAAACAGCGCCTCAACCTCCATAACCACCGTGAAATCAACTCCATCACTGCCGCACATTCATCTTCGTCACCTACAAAACCAGAAATCAAAAAGCCAAGAAACCCTAGAATCACCATTCTTCTCGCATCAGACCACCATGCTGTAACCAACAACCACCATGCATCGCGTCTCGCGCCTCCACATCAAAATCCAGCAACCTACAAATAGAAAATCGCAAGTTCCAAAATCCTAGTCGCGCAAGATTCACCTGAATCAGAAATTGAAACCAGAAACCACAATGTCTTCGTCTTTGTGGAAAACCCATAATTAGCGTAGGGCTAGAAAACGTTGGAAAGTCGAGGGCCCTGGTACGTGAGCCGCGGTTGCTCTTGAAGTGGAAAATAAACTTACTTGTTTAGTATATCTTTGTGCCACAGAATCATATTTAAAATATAATTTTATTACTTCTTAATTTCTCCCCTTAGATCTGTCCTGACATATCTGAAACTGAAACAACCATTGTTGTGTGTGTGTGATGAAGCAATAAATGACATTTGCATATGGCAAGTAAGAAATTCAAAGGGTCTTGCCCGAATTCAAGATAATCAATAATTTTGTCTATAATATCTCTTATTTAACCCTTCAATATTTACCACTCTCTTTCTTCATGATGATAATGATAATAAAGTTTAAAAAAAAATCTCATATGAAATAATAGATAAAGGAATAATGTTTTCGAGAAAGCTCGTGGCTTTGGGATAAAACAAGTGCTTCCATTGTGGTTGTTTGTTTGTACTGTGCCGGAGACATGTTTGTCAAAATGCAATTACCACTTTGTGATCATTGATTTCCTAATTAAGGCTTACCACTGGCAACTTTATTTTCCAATTCCACGCGAGGGCGCTAGTATGAGCAACATTCTCCAAGTCGAAGAAGAGCTTGTAGAAACCGGAAGAATGGTTGCTCTCGCTTCTCGAGCAAATGAGGTTGGTCTCCTCTTAGAGGTTGGTTTGGAAGAAGTGTGTCGGTCAGGAAATCGAAGCTTTGCCACAAAACAGCACTGTCGAAGGAATCTTCAAGGAGTACGAGGTTGCGGTGTCGTACAAATGTAAGCAGAGTGGCAGTGTCGGTGGACCATACTTGCAACTGACCGGAGTCAGTGAGTACGAGGTTACCAGTTTGTAGTTGCTCATTTCAGAAAAGAAAAAAAGCAACGTGACACACAGTCATGAGGAAAGCTGGTATCACATGTAGGTGTCGTTAGCCAAAATCTAACGTCATTCAATTTTAACGACTAAATATAAGAGTTTCAAAACTAAAAAGACTAAAATGAATAAACCTTTTGAAGAGGGACGAAACCCAAACTCACTTGATAGTTTAGAGAATAAAAGCATATGTAACCAAATTTTAAATATAAAATGACGTGTATAATTTTATATTAACAAAGTTATTTAAGTACAAAAGTGTAATGTAAAACATACTAAAAGGATTATGATAATAAAAAAATAAAATTATTATTATTTTAATTATAAAATTGTGAGAACCTGATTTAATTAGCACACAAATCCATTCTCTGATCATCATTTATTGCACCGTGCCACGTCAAAACCCACTCACTTCCACTCTGCATGCGCCTGCCAAGTGTCAAGGCTGGAACCTTTGGAAATTTGTAGTGGAAGACAAGTGGCATCCGTGAATTGGACACTCGTCTTACGAGAGAAGAGAATTGATTTTCTGAAAAACCTTCTCTCCATTCACGCATACACCTTTCTTCTTCCTCTGAACCAAACGTTTCAAATTCTCTAGCTTCTCTCTAAACCATTTTCATCTTCTCTCTAAGATAACTCACCGTCATTCTCTCCAATCTCATTTCAGACACCGTGGAAACATTCCCTGCACCGTGAGCATCATTTTGAACCGGACAGAACTGAGAACTGAACTGGTAAGTTCTCGTCTCTGCACCTTCATCTATTTAGTTCATGCGAACCAAATTCTGGTTGCATGCATGAGTTATAGGTCTGAACTTTGTGTCATTTTTGGTATCTTAGATTTAGTGAAAATCGTGGAGTGATTCGTTGGGTAGAAAGCTGTGAGTGATCGAGAGAAATCATTAAGCAATTGGAAGTACACTACTGAACCAGGTAAGGGAAGCTTTAGTAATTTAATTTAATACTGGTTTGATGTCTATGACAGTAATGAAGTGTACTGGTTGTCTAAAATGTATGAAATATATGAATTTTGATTGTGCCTGAATAAGCATGGTTGCCCTGGATGTATATTATGAATGTTGTTTGAACCGTATGCAGAGAATGAGATGCATGATTTGGAATATGATTGAATTTCTGTATGATTTGGAATGATAATACTTGGAACTGGATGTTGATGATGATACGTTTGAAACTGGAAAATGGAAGATTCTGTATTGATGAAATGATAATATGAATTCTGTAATGTATGAGATTGGTGTTAAAGATAAATTCTAAGTTATGGATCGTATGAAAATTTTGAAGTTAATGTGAATGAAAAATCTGGAAATCTGATCTTTTCTGATTGATGATGTACGCTCGTCATCGAACGGTCTTATACCGTTCGGTTTCCCTGGAAAATAACTTAGAATATGAATTCTTTCATTTGGAAAGGATTTTGATTGAGAACGAGCGTTAATTGTGTGAATGGTTAGGTCTGAGCGTTCGGCTCAGCCTAGCGTGTCCAACGATTTAAAATAAATTGAAGAGTATTTAGGACGCTCGGTTTTGTTACCAGCGTTCGTCATAAGCAGCGCTTAGTATTAGACTGAGCGTTCGTCCAAATGAGCTCTCGGTCATTGATTTAGCGTTCGTCCTAAGCAGGGTTCGGTTCGATAACTGAACGCTCGTCCTTATCATTGCTTCGTGAGCGAACGTAACTAGCGTTCGTCCAAATTCTTAATTTACGTTCGGTCATTGACTGGCAGTGTTTGCTTCCGAATTTAATAATACTCTGATTCTTTATTTAAATATATTTAAAATCTATTTATCCTTTTGATTCAACCTAAAGTCTTTATACTTAGAAGTTTCCTAAGTATTATTCTGATCTTGTAGTCTCAATCTCAATTAAATTATTAAGTGTTCTTAACGTCCGTGAATGGATAAGGGTTCGTTTCTTTTGTTCAGGAACGAGGTTGCAGTGTACTGTAATTCGTTCGTCTTTGTTTATTAAAAGAGGGACGTTCTTTAAATTAAAAGAGTGGAACATAGAATGAAAATGTGAATAAGAGAACTGGTTAATATGTGCGAATGGTATTTGAATGAACTTTATTGAAGTGAATTGTGAATGAGCGTTCCAAGGAGGAACGTCTCCATGATGTGAATGTTAGAAGTTATGTAGTATGACCATGGTAAAGCTGCTGATGGCTGTTCATCCTGATATTCCGTGAGTGCTCATCCTCATGTAGAGGGGAGTAGGTCATGCGTGGGAATGGCAGGAGACCCTAGTCCTACTGAGTACTTTGGACTGATAGGGTTAACCTCGGGTGGCAGCTGTTGAGGGCATCCCAGTTACTACACCACCCGGGTGCAAGAACGCCTGTAGATACATGGCTTCATACAGTCCGGACAGTCGTCATTTATGAGAATTTGGATGAGTTATATTACGCTTTGTGTATGTATTGTTATTGATTTGTACGATTGATTTTATATGTTAAAGTTTATGTTGGTGATATGAATTAAATTACCTAAGCTTACCCTTGCAATTTCCTTGTGTTGTCTACTGTTTTTGTATGTCCGTCTTGTCAATGCAATGATCATCCGTTGTGGATGTGAGCAAATGGTGAGGCACCCCTTGAAGCAATGCTGGAAGAAGAAAATTTGGAGGATGCCAACTTGGTAGAAGTAGAGGTTAAAGCCGAACAGTAGAGTGTTCGTTCTTTAGAAATTGCTAGCGTTTATGTGCTGTATTTAGAGACGTTCGGTTATTTATTTTGTAAGGCCGTTCGTCCAGATTTGTGAAGCCTGGTAGTTAGAAAACTGAACGCTGTATAACTTTGTACGTTCGTTTTTTTTTTTATTTTGAGCAGCTGTTGCAAATATTAAGACTGCACTGTAATTTCTGTAAATGTGATTAGTTCTGATTAATAGTAATTACTATTTATTGGGATGTTACATTTAGTGGTATCAGAGCAGTTTTGTTCTTTTAAGGAACACTGTAGGTTATGAGTGCACTACGTTTTTGCTGTGTGCTTATTATGTGTTAATGAGTTATTGTTTTAACTCTTGAACTTTACTAACGCTCGTTTTTCTCTGATCCAGAGAACTAATGGCGCCTAGACTTCCTCCTCCTCCCCAACCGAATGAGTCAGATACGTCCAGCAACACTAGGTTGTTGGAAACCGTGGTTGAAAGGCTGCATCAACAGAACACAACTTTACTAGAGCAGAACGCCACTCTGATGCAGCAAAACCAGGCTGCTATGCAAGGTTTGGAGGCATCGCGTGTCAATTCTGAAAACACGCAGAGGCAATTGATGGAGATCCTGGCTGCAACTAGAGGTGCGCCGGGAGCATCTTCTTCAAACGCTGCTCAACCAAATGCTGAATGGAGTTTGGAAAGTTTCCTTCAGCATCACCCTGCCAAGTTCAGTGGCAAATGTCTTCCTGATGAGGCGGACCAGTGGCTAAGGGATATGGAGAGAATTTTCAATGCCAAGAGGTGTCCGGATGAGAACCGCTTGGCATACACTGAATACTTGTTGACGGGAGAGGCGAGCCACTGGTGGGCGAGCGCTAGGGCCATTCTAACGGATGCTCAACAACCAATCACTTGGGAAGTTTTCAGAAACAAGTTTTATGAAGAATACTTCCCTGACAGCGTACGTTTTGCCAAAGAGGTTGAATTTTTACAGCTCGTTCAAGGCAGTATGTCCGTTTCTGAGTATACCAACAAGTTCAAGCACCTTGTTCGGTTCAATACAATGGCCACCAGTGAAGAGTGGCAGTGCAGGAAGTTCGAGAACGGTTTAAGAAGTGATTTGAAGGTTATGATTTCAAGCTTGTGCATACGAACTTTTCCTGCCATGGTTGAGAGGGCAAAGGTGTTGGAGAAGAACATGGCAGAGGCGGAGAAGCACAAGAAGCAACAACAAGTGAATAGGGGACCAATAGTGTCCAGGGGAGGTTCTGTTCAAAGGAGACTACCTTACGCTCGTCCAAACCAGCCATCTCATGCAAGCGGATCCCAAGCCGTGGTCACTGTCGGCCAATCTGGACAGCCGAGAAACTTAACTTGTTATCAGTGTGGAGGACCGCATTTTCGGTGGGCTTGTCCACAATTATCAGGAGGAAAATATTGTACTCGTTGCCGGCAGAATGGACATTTGGAGAACGAGTGCAATATGGGAGGACGTGCGGCAATGAGGCCGCCAAATGCTGGAAGAGCGCAACAAGGAAGGGGTGGACGTGCGCAAGCAACAGGAAGAGTTTATGCTATTACGGGTGCTGAAGCTGCTCGTTCAGGTACACTCATCACCAGCACTTGCTTATTGTTTGGAAAGCCATGTGGTGTGTTGTATGATTCGGGGGCAACTCATTCCTTCATCTCGAAGGCGTGTGTTGAGAAACTGGGGCTAGTGGAGAGTGAATTACAGTTCGACTTGGTGGTGTCAACCCCAGCGGCTGGTGGGATCAAGACGTCTACAGTTTGTGTAAGATGTCCTATAGAAGTTGAGGGGCGTAGATATAAGGTTAATCTCATTTGCTTACCCCTTCGAGACTTAGAAGTAATTTTGGGGATGGATTGGTTGGCTACCAATCGGATCCTCATTGATTGTGGGAAAAAGGAGTTAGTCTTTCCAGATGAAGAAGAGGAAGAATTGTCACTCACTCTCGGTCAGTTGAAGGAGGACATCATGGAGGGAGCAAGCTGTTTCTTGATCATGACGTATGAAGACAATGAGGTAGAGCGTTCGTCCAACAATGAGAGCAGTAGAGGACGAACAATAATAGATGAATTTCCGGATGTCTTTCCGGATGAAGTCCCGGGTCTACCTCCCATTCGTGAGGTTGAATTCACGATTGATCTGGTAACTACTGCTGCACCAATCTCGGTTCAACCTTACAGAATGGCACCAGCTGAATTATTGGAACTCAAGAAGCAGATTGAAGAATTGATGGACAAGAGGTTCATCCGTCCAAGTGCTTCACCTTGGGGAGCACCTGTATTATTGGTGAAGAAGAAGGATGGCAGCTCACGACTATGTATTGATTATAGACAACTTAATAAGCTGACCATCAAGAACAAGTATCCTCTTCCAAGGATAGACGACCTGCTGGATCAGTTGCATGGTGCGTGTGTGTTTTCTAAGATTGATTTACGTTCGGGCTATCATCAAATTAGAGTGAAAGAGGAGGACATTCAGAAGACTGCATTTCGGTCTCGCTATGGCCATTACGAGTACGTGGTGATGCCCTTTGGAGTGACAAACGCACCTGCAATCTTCATGGATTACATGAACAGAATTTTCAGGCCGTACCTTGATAGATTTGTGGTGGTATTTATTGATGACATCCTCATTTACTCCAAGAGTGTTGACGAACATGAGGAACATTTGAGGATCGTCTTGAGCGTGTTGAGGGAGAAAGAGTTGTATGCCAAACGTTCAAAGTGTGAATTTTGGATGAAGGAGATCCAATTCTTGGGGCATGTTGTTTCTGCTGGTGGTATTGCAGTGGATCCAGCCAAGGTGAAAGCAGTGCTGGATTGGGAGAGCCCACGTTCAGTCACGGAGGTTAAAAGCTTTGTGGGGCTCGCGGGTTACTATAGGAGATTCATTGAGGGATTTTCTAAGATAGTAGCCCCTCTGACTTACCTCACTAGGAAGGACCAGCCTTTTGCTTGGACGGATCGTTGTGAAGAGAGCTTCCAGGAATTGAAGAGGAAATTAACGAGTGCTCCTGTGTTGGTCATTCCAGACACGGCCAAACCTTTTGAAGTGTATTGTGATGCATCGTATCAAGGTTTGGGCTGTGTACTGATGCAGGAAAAGAGGGCAGTGGCTTACGCTTCCAGACAGTTGAAAATCCATGAGAAGAATTACCCCACACACGACTTGGAGCTGGCAGCAGTGGTGTTTGCTTTGAAAATATGGAGGCATTATCTGTATGGTGCAACATTTCAAGTGTTTAGTGATCACAAGAGTCTCAAGTACCTCTTTGATCAAAAGGAATTGAATATGAGGCAAAGGAGGTGGCTTGAATTCTTGAAGGATTATGAATTCGAACTGCTGTATCATCCTGGGAAAGCCAATGTGGTTGCGGATGCATTGAGTAGGAAGGCAGTAAGGGTCTCGGCAATGATGGTTAAGGAGCTGAACTTGGTGGAGAGTTTTAGAGATCTAAGGTTACAGTTCGACTTAGGAACGAACGTTATCAGGTGCTGTAACCTTAGAATTTCCAGTGATGTGTTTGACCGAATTTGGAGGAAGCAACGTGAGGATGAAGAACTGGTGAAAATTTTGAGCGTGCTTGGTACAGATCAGGCCAAGGAGTTTAATGCTGGGACGGACGGTATGCTACGTTACCTTGGAAGGACGTGTGTTCCCAATGATGGCGAACTGAAACGGATCATCCTGGAGGAAGCTCATCATAGTCGTCTTAGCATACACCCTGGTATGACTAAGATGTATCAAGACCTCCGTTTATCATTCTGGTGGCCTGGAATGAAGAGGGACATTGCGCGTTTTGTGTCTTCTTGTTTAACTTGTCAGCGTGCAAAGGCTGAACACCAAAGACCAGGAGGTTTGCTGCAGCCATTGGAAATTCCAGAATGGAAGTGGGACAGCATCTCTATGGATTTCGTGACTCATCTGCCACGTACAGTCCGAAACCATGATTCAATTTGGGTGATTGTAGATAGATTAACTAAGAGCGCCCACTTCCTGGCCGTTAATTTGAAGATGTCCATGACAAACCTGGCCAAGCTGTACGTTAAAGAGATTGTTCGGTTGCATGGAGTTCCTTCAAGCATTATTTCAGACCGAGACACGAGATTCACATCTCGTTTTTGGCAGTCATTGCAAGGAGAATTGGGAAGCAAATTGCAGATGAGTTCTGCCTATCACCCTCAGACGGATGGCCAATCTGAACGAACCATCCAGACTCTTGAAGACTTGTTGAGGACGTGTGTTATAGATCATATGGGAGTATGGGATGAAGTTCTGCCGCTTGTTGAATTCACATACAATAACAGCTTTCAAGCAAGCATAGGAATGGCACCGTTTGAAGCTCTTTATGGAAGAAAGTGTAGAACTCCTTTGTGTTGGTTCCAAGAAGGTGAGACTGCATTAACCGGACCTAAATTAATCCAACAAACAACCGAGAAAGTGAAACTGATCCAAGAACGATTGAAGACGTCTCAAAGCAGGCAGAAATCGTATGCTGATAAGAGAAGAAGACCCTTAGAGTTTGCTGCTGGAGATCACGTGTTCCTCAGGCTGAATCCAATCACTGGAGTGGGGAGAGTTCTTCGTCCAAAGAAGCTATCACCTAAGTACGTTGGACCTTATCAAATTCTGAAGAAGATTGGATCAGTTGCGTATGAACTGGCTTTACCACCTCAACTGTCCAACCTTCATCCAGTCTTTCATGTTTCACAACTCCGGAAATATATAGCTGATCCATCACATGTACTGGAGTTAGAAGACATCCAAATTCTCCCAGACAGGACACTGGAGATGCAACCTATTTGTGTGGAAGACAGCCGCACCAGACTCTACAAAGGAAAGGAAATTCGTCTCGTGAAAGTGGTGTGGAATGCAAAGACTGGCGACTCAACATGGGAGGTTGAAGAGGCTGTGAAGAAATTGTACCCGGACCTATTTCCTGGTAAGCTTTAGAATTTTCGAGGACGAAAATTTTTGTAGTTAGGGGGAATGTGAGAACCTGATTTAATTAGCACACAAATCCATTCTCTGATCATCATTTATTGCACCGTGCCACGTCAAAACCCACTCACTTCCACTCTGCATGCGCCTGCCAAGTGTCAAGGCTGGAACCTTTGGAAATTTGTAGTGGAAGACAAGTGGCATCCGTGAATTGGACACTCGTCTTACGAGAGAAGAGAATTGATTTTCTGAAAAACCTTCTCTCCATTCACGCATACACCTTTCTTCTTCCTCTGAACCAAACGTTTCAAATTCTCTAGCTTCTCTCTAAACCATTTTCATCTTCTCTCTAAGATAACTCACCGTCATTCTCTCCAATCTCATTTCAGACACCGTGGAAACATTCCCTGCACCGTGAGCATCATTTTGAACCGGACAGAACTGAGAACTGAACTGGTAAGTTCTCGTCTCTGCACCTTCATCTATTTAGTTCATGCGAACCAAATTCTGGTTGCATGCATGAGTTATAGGTCTGAACTTTGTGTCATTTTTGGTATCTTAGATTTAGTGAAAATCGTGGAGTGATTCGTTGGGTAGAAAGCTGTGAGTGATCGAGAGAAATCATTAAGCAATTGGAAGTACACTACTGAACCAGGTAAGGGAAGCTTTAGTAATTTAATTTAATACTGGTTTGATGTCTATGACAGTAATGAAGTGTACTGGTTGTCTAAAATGTATGAAATATATGAATTTTGATTGTGCCTGAATAAGCATGGTTGCCCTGGATGTATATTATGAATGTTGTTTGAACCGTATGCAGAGAATGAGATGCATGATTTGGAATATGATTGAATTTCTGTATGATTTGGAATGATAATACTTGGAACTGGATGTTGATGATGATACGTTTGAAACTGGAAAATGGAAGATTCTGTATTGATGAAATGATAATATGAATTCTGTAATGTATGAGATTGGTGTTAAAGATAAATTCTAAGTTATGGATCGTATGAAAATTTTGAAGTTAATGTGAATGAAAAATCTGGAAATCTGATCTTTTCTGATTGATGATGTACGCTCGTCATCGAACGGTCTTATACCGTTCGGTTTCCCTGGAAAATAACTTAGAATATGAATTCTTTCATTTGGAAAGGATTTTGATTGAGAACGAGCGTTAATTGTGTGAATGGTTAGGTCTGAGCGTTCGGCTCAGCCTAGCGTGTCCAACGATTTAAAATAAATTGAAGAGTATTTAGGACGCTCGGTTTTGTTACCAGCGTTCGTCATAAGCAGCGCTTAGTATTAGACTGAGCGTTCGTCCAAATGAGCTCTCGGTCATTGATTTAGCGTTCGTCCTAAGCAGGGTTCGGTTCGATAACTGAACGCTCGTCCTTATCATTGCTTCGTGAGCGAACGTAACTAGCGTTCGTCCAAATTCTTAATTTACGTTCGGTCATTGACTGGCAGTGTTTGCTTCCGAATTTAATAATACTCTGATTCTTTATTTAAATATATTTAAAATCTATTTATCCTTTTGATTCAACCTAAAGTCTTTATACTTAGAAGTTTCCTAAGTATTATTCTGATCTTGTAGTCTCAATCTCAATTAAATTATTAAGTGTTCTTAACGTCCGTGAATGGATAAGGGTTCGTTTCTTTTGTTCAGGAACGAGGTTGCAGTGTACTGTAATTCGTTCGTCTTTGTTTATTAAAAGAGGGACGTTCTTTAAATTAAAAGAGTGGAACATAGAATGAAAATGTGAATAAGAGAACTGGTTAATATGTGCGAATGGTATTTGAATGAACTTTATTGAAGTGAATTGTGAATGAGCGTTCCAAGGAGGAACGTCTCCATGATGTGAATGTTAGAAGTTATGTAGTATGACCATGGTAAAGCTGCTGATGGCTGTTCATCCTGATATTCCGTGAGTGCTCATCCTCATGTAGAGGGGAGTAGGTCATGCGTGGGAATGGCAGGAGACCCTAGTCCTACTGAGTACTTTGGACTGATAGGGTTAACCTCGGGTGGCAGCTGTTGAGGGCATCCCAGTTACTACACCACCCGGGTGCAAGAACGCCTGTAGATACATGGCTTCATACAGTCCGGACAGTCGTCATTTATGAGAATTTGGATGAGTTATATTACGCTTTGTGTATGTATTGTTATTGATTTGTACGATTGATTTTATATGTTAAAGTTTATGTTGGTGATATGAATTAAATTACCTAAGCTTACCCTTGCAATTTCCTTGTGTTGTCTACTGTTTTTGTATGTCCGTCTTGTCAATGCAATGATCATCCGTTGTGGATGTGAGCAGATGGTGAGGCACCCCTTGAAGCAATGCTGGAAGAAGAAAATTTGGAGGATGCCAACTTGGTAGAAGTAGAGGTTAAAGCCGAACAGTAGAGTGTTCGTTCTTTAGAAATTGCTAGCGTTTATGTGCTGTATTTAGAGACGTTCGGTTATTTATTTTGTAAGGCCGTTCGTCCAGATTTGTGAAGCCTGGTAGTTAGAAAACTGAACGCTGTATAACTTTGTACGTTCGTTTTTTTTTTATTTTGAGCAGCTGTTGCAAATATTAAGACTGCACTGTAATTTCTGTAAATGTGATTAGTTCTGATTAATAGTAATTACTATTTATTGGGATGTTACAAAAATAAATATAAATAGTTTTATAATTTTATTCGAACTGGTTTTTATTTATTTTCTAAGTAGTTTTATAATTAAAAGAAATGATAAAATGATTATTTTAATTTAGAAAAAAATTATTTGAAAGATAAATTTGGAAAAAAATGTGGACGCGTGGAATGTCGATATATACTTGTTAAAACACTAGTAAAAAAAGCGGATTCTGACGCCCCATATATGCTTCGGTTACTGAGAAACCGAAGCGTACAAGGTTATATACCTCGGTCCCGATCCAACCCGAGGTCCAAAACCCATATTGCTTCGGTTAACACAAAACCGGTGCCTATAACGTAACTACTGCCTCGGTTTGCTACGAAACCGGTGCCTAAACCCCTCCCTATTGCTTCGTTTGGAATGAAACCGAAGCCTATACACCTCTGCTGGTCACTGAAAAGTCTGAACCCTTCCCTATTGACGCGGTTAAAGTAGAACTGAGGCCTATTACCCGGTCAAATCAGTCACACCGCATGACCCGCTTTTTCATTTTTTCCTCTACTTTCCTCTGACACTCTCATCTCACTCCCATCTCCCCTCTCGTTCTTTCCTCATCTCACTCTCATCGAAACAGGGCGCGATCTCTCTTCTCCTCTCCCACTTGATAGCCACGGTGCGAGGACGAGACGCGATGGTGGCCGGTGTCGAAAGCGGAGGGGGGGGGGGGGCGCGATGGTGGCCGGCGTCGAAAGCGGAGGGGAGGCGCGAAGAGGTGCCGGCGAGGCGTCCTGCAGCGGCGGCGAGTAGTCCCTTGAGGCCGCGGCAGCCCAATCTCCTTTGAGGACGCGGGTTGAGCGAGAGTGGTGAGCCATTCGTCGTCGCCGCGGCGGTTGAGCGAGAGCAAGGGGTTGGACCAGAACAGTGGCGGTGGCTGTGACGGTGGTTGGGGCTGGGGGCTGGGGGCTATGAGGGTTTGGGTTTGGAGGCTGAGGGCTGAGGGTTGAGGCTGAGGGCTGTGAGGGTTATGAGGTTGGGCTTGTGGCTAGGGTGGGGGTTGGGGTTGTGGCGGTGGCTGGGGCTGTGACGGTGGCGGTGGCTGAGGGTGAGGATGATCAAAGGTGGGTTTTTTAATGATGGGTTTGGAGATCTTTTGGTAGGAAGGACGCGTTGGAGGAGCAAACGAAGGGGAAGAATCGTCACCACTAGGATCATCACCACCACTAGGAGCCAACGAAGGGGAAGGACGCGTTGGAGGTGCGTTTTGCGAGTAGGAGGAGTGTTGGCCGCCATGGATCACCACCACCAGGATCGTCACCATCACCAGGATCATCACCACCAGATCCTCATCCCCATTTTTATTACTTTCTGCATTGGGGTTCTATGAAATTGGGTTTCTGAAATTGGGAAATCTTGGGTAATTTCGGGTTGGAATTTTCTGGTTGCATAAATGTTTCAGGTTCCAAGTTTCCAATATCTCGGGTTGAGATTTTCTGGTTGCATATTGGGTAATCTTGAAGGTTTGCACATGGCTTCCACTACACCACATAACCAACCGCAATGGATTTTGGATCTGAAGAGCACTATGAATCGAGTCCTAAATCTGAAAAAAAAAAACACGCTACTGCCTCGGTTATCTAATAACCGAGACATAATCTGTCTCGTTTTATCTCGGTTCATCACCCGAGGCATAAAGCCTGTCTTGTTTTACCTCGCTCGTATATGCCTCGGTTGTAGAACGGATGCCTTTAAACAAAATTAACCGGTGTCTATTTCTATTACTGTACTAGTGAAACATGTGTTATGTGCATATGCATTCATTTTTTTTATGATAATAAAAAATAATAATTAGTTTTTTGAATATTCCGTGAAAAAAAAATGTGAAATCTTAGTTGAGCTAGACAATATTAGGATGACAACAGTCGGGTCGGACACGGATATTGTCTACCCGCAACCCAATCCGACAAAAAAAAGTCCATCCCTACCCGACCCGCTACCTGCACATATACCTGCTTCAAAAGTATTCGCATGTATTTTAAAACCCGCATATACCCACAAATATTTAAAAAAATATATTTTTATAAATTATTAAAATAAAATTACAAAAAATATATAAAATATAATATAAATTAAATTAAATATAATAAAATTAATTTTAATGAAATATAACCTTATAAAGTATAAATTAATGTTAGTTTTAATTAAATTTAACTTGATAAAATATAAACTATATTTTTATTTTTATTTTTTTTACGTAGCAGATATCTGTGGGTACAAATAGTATAATATCCACACTCAATCCATTTATAAGTGGATATTAAAATACCTGCTATCTGTAATCCGTGAGTAGTAAATATTCACAAATACCAACTATCCATCGCCAATTTTATTCGCAATATCCACGAATCCTTTCAAGGTCATTACCCATGTGACCCTCATGAATCACCACAAAAAAATCCTGATCGTCAACATTAAGGATGTCATAATGACCATTATACCATCCTTGTTCCGAACCTCATTAATGAGTGTGTCCTCATATATATTTGAAATCACAGAGTTATATCATTTATATGTCACAACACACACATATGCATTTAATTATTTTAATTATATAAACTCATGTGATGACTAGTGACTCACTAATTCAAAATATTGACTAATTGAATACTTTGACTAATTCAACCATTAATATGAGTTTTAAAAATATTGATTATAATAACACAATTCACAATAACACAATGCACAATAGTTTATGAGTATAAGAAAGTAGAGATCCAAATTTTAGAGAATTGATAGTTTCTTTTTAGTCTACTATTCATGAGTTGCATTTATCTCAAACATTAAAAATTGCCAAAGTCTGAATCAAAGACATACAATGTTTATATAGCCTCTTATAGAACTTGTACAATATGCAAACATACACTAGCAACCAAATAACCAATGAAATTAATTTCCAATGAGTTAATTCAGCGTACTGATTATATTCTTTGTCGCTTGGGCTCAATAATCTGCATATTTATTAACATAACATCATTATAGAAAGAATAAATGTGAAACATAACACTAGGTTGAATATATTATACACTCACAGTATAAAATTTTTAAATTTATGGTATAATCATCTTTTAAAAAGCATAATTTTAGAATATTCATAATGATTTTTGCTTTTAAGTAAATATCTCCATGTTTTCAAACAACAATATTACTATTTCTCAACTTGAATATGAAAATTATCATACAATATTTTGCAAACAAAATTAATGGTGCTATATGCAACAAAATGCATCAATGATTAAAGAATTTGGCACGTCAAAATGAATTATTTTAACTAGAAAAGAAAGACATCAAGTGACTATATTATACTTTTATTATACATAGACAAATAAAAAAAGATATAATAAGTTTCTATATACATGGTATTTGTTTTGTTAAAGTATAAAAAACATTAAAAATTATAATGTAAATTTGAGCTTACATTTTTTTTTCAAAAGGGTCACTCTCAATGCTATGATACTATAAACAAATTATTCTTAACTAATTAACCATTGTTAAAATGTCATATTTACTTATTAATTAGCATTTATGGAAAAACAAAAAAGGTAGATTTATATATCGTGAATTTTGCTTCACTGATTTAGCCTGACAATAAGAAGAAAAAATAATGACAAAATTTCCCTCTCCACACTCCCAAAATGAAGGAATCTAGTTCACTCATAGAGTCAATGAAATAAATAGAAAAGAATAATTTGGTCAAAACTTATATATATATCTGAACTGTTGAGGACGAGCATGCAAGAAAAGTAAAAGATGAAAATAAAAATAAAGCAGACATACTAACTTAGTCAAAGAAACACCAAAACAAAGTGAATATGCTTAAGTACAAGCATAAAATTAAGATCTCCTAAGAATAAATAAAATTTATACCTCAATCAATAATTTCAGCTAATAAAATATTCAAATACATTATTAAGTTATGTGAAATATTAATTATTTAATTTTTAATCATCTGACAACATTCTTTTAACTAATCACATTTTGAAGCAAACTCATGTAAAAAAAAAAATGCTTGAATAACCATAGGCAAAAAATTCAACGAAAGAAAAATTTAGTTCCACTTTCTACTACATACAAAAAAGATTGAATTTTCTAGGGTTCTTTCTCTTGCATAAATAAAGAAACTGAAAAGGAACATAAGTAAAAGTGCATCTGTATTAAATAATTGAAGATTATAAATAAGTAGCATCACCTCGCTATCAGTTTTTGGTGATAGAGCAACTTTAGCTTGAGATTTCTTCATTTCATCAACAAATGAACATTCTGAGCAAACATATTGCTCCAACTTTTCTGCATCTTCAGCAGTCATGTCCACACAAGCAGGATGGTACCTAAAATACTACCAAAGTTGAAAAATATTTCTCTCACGAAATTCATAAGATCACAAGTAGATATAAACAAGATATTATATAACACTATAAAATCGAAGCAAAAGAAATCAAACATTGCATCAATCGAACAGGTTGATACATTATTAAAAGACACCAAACATAATTTGTAATTTTGTTGAAAAATGACTACTGTATAGACATCAAAACTTTAGACTATAAAATCCTTTTGTCATTTATTTGATTACATGTTTCTCAACCCTTTTTCTTGGATTGAAGAAGCAAAACCTTATCAAGAGCAACATGCAAACCTTGTTCATCAGCAAATGAAAAGTTTGAAAAACAACAAACCTGTCAATATAACTTAAGAAAACATTGTTCTATAACTTCTTCAAAAAAATTTGTGGTGTTTGTCAATCTTCCTTTTGTTTAGGGCGAATAACCTTTAGGATCTAAGATAAAATATCTAAATTAATTCATAAAAAAAACCACGTCTAAATAAAAAATTAAAGCCCCTCAAAATTAATTCACTCATAAATGTAATAAAAGTAATTCAAGAAATAAAAAAAACTAATGTTACCAATTCTTGCATTCCTCACACTGCACCATAAGTACATCTGGGTTATAAGGCATCTCGCACTTGCAGTACCTTCAAAAACGCAAGAAAATCAACAAAATGAAATCCAAAATTTCAAACACTTAAAACACAGACAAGAACATGATTTTATTGAAAACAAAAGGGGCACTCACACAACTACACGATCAGGTGTGAAAGTTCCAGTAGCAGCCTCGTACTCAAACCTATAATAATAATCCTCAGCAGCTACATCCTGAAGCTTGGTATAGTTCTTGAAAGAGTGCACAACGCACTTCCCTTCAATGGCATGAGCACTTTGAACATCATAATGGTCAGACAAAAATAACTCTTTCACCCCATGGAATCTCCTACGTCCCTCAATGGAATCTTCAGGCCTATAGTACCACCTAACATGCACCTTCACATCGTTCTTACGACAAGGTTCAATTTTCTCAACACGAGCCACGTATGGTGCCTTGTTCGTATCAGGAGGGCGCATCGTCACATGGTCCCCAACTACAAAAGGAACATTTTTCACTCATCATCGTATCACCCACATGAATTCAAACCATTCTCTCATTGTCCCCATTACAAAAGTAACAATCTTGTTGCAATTTAAACAACTAGTTACCCAAAAAGAGAAAAAATTTCTAGCAATTACCTCTTACGATCTTGTTGGTACCTTTGATGGTGTAGGAGTTCAAGTCTTTTTTACTTGACTTCGTTTTCGACATGGTTGAAGAAGGGTCTCTCTAAACTCTATTTATGAGAAAGCTTTTGGTGGAGAGCTGGAAATGGGAAGGGATTTGAGCTTGGACAACGAAGGTGAAAATTTTCTGACCCAAAGAATTTTGGGGACAAATTAGAAGGAACCCTAAAGTTTCGTTTCATTCATGGAAGAAAAGGAAAAAGAACACAAATAAGACAAGAGAATGAGTGTGATGCTTCTAATGGTTGTGAGCTAAAATGTGTTTTATTATGACATCTCAATACGTTTTTTTTATTCAAAGCTACTATTGGTATTGGACATTTTACCCTTTTGGCTTACTTTTTGTCCTTTTTTTGCGATAATATAAGCAATTTTTTCTTTATTAAAGCAACTTTTTATTTAAAAAAAAAAACAAAGATACGCGTCATGGCATTTATTTTAAGAAAATAGTTTTATAACTCGAATTTATTTAAGCGAGAGAAATAAATAAATAAAGGAATAAATGTGAGTTGTTAAATAACGATAAAAGATAAAATGATAGAAAAGGAAGTAAATGTAAAGTAACTCATTCTTACTTTTACTATCATGTATTTGAAAAAAAGACTATATACGCTTAAAAGTAAAATATTGAAGTGTGGAAAATAAAACTTGAAACAAAAAGATAGAATTAAACCTTTAGTTAGAGTTAGTTAAACTGTGAAAGAGGA
This sequence comes from Vigna umbellata, assembly GCF_029865625.1. NCBI lineage: Eukaryota > Viridiplantae > Streptophyta > Magnoliopsida > Fabales > Fabaceae > Vigna > Vigna umbellata. The sequence goes on from NC_142170.1 coordinate 2,607,072, forward strand.
ATGTAATAAATGAGTCATTTTAAATAAAAAAAAGTATTAAATATGAAAGGTTATTAACTTTTAGGTTTTCATATTGTTCTTTACCAACGTACTAACCAACTTTAATTCACTTATAATGAGTTTTTCGAATCTAAGTTATAAGAAGTTATACATGTATAACATTCCGTACAACAATATGTACAATATTTTTTTTTCATGTTTATCTTTATCCATTGGTGTAGTATGTTAAAAAATGATAGTGACAAAAAGAAAAAAAAAAGCACAAAATATGTTATTGTATAAATAATATATCTTAAGTTCCTATATGATAAAATGTCTGATTACTTTAAAAGTTATTTATGATAAATTAATTAATAGAGAAGAAAAAAGTTTAAATAATATTTTGGTCCTTATTTTCGTCGACTTTGTTTAACGTGAGATTCTGTTTTTTTATGTTCAATGTGGTTCTAATTTTGATAATTTATGTTCAATTTGGTCATTTTTTATAATGTCGTCTAAATTGCTAACTACAGACTATATATAGTGCTTGAATAGCTATTCAATGTTTGCTTACGTTGCTCGTCTATCATACTATGAGTTGGAATCTGAACAATAACAAGCTGCCATGTGTATTTATCCCACAACCCAAAACCCTAAGACTGCCATCAACCACCACAGTCGGCCACTACATCACGACGATGCATCATTAGAACCACCAGCCACGCATAACCACTCTCACATATCACACCATCCATGAACTTGCAACTTAAATCGTGTCTCTTCTACTGCAATCCACAAACCACCTTACAACTCGAGCGTCAAAAGAAACCACCTTGAGTTTTCATTTTCACGTTGTGCCAGAACCACCATCTTCAACATTTCTTCCAATTTTTCTTTCATTTTTTGTTGATGAAGTACTTAGGAATGATTTTATTTCATTATGACCGATTGATTTTGTGCACAGGTGCTCTTCGAATAAACGCTTTGAATGTTCATTTTGTTTTGTTTCAACCCCAAAGTCACCTTTAAGGTTAGTTTTATTTTAGGGTTTTCATGTTTCATTTGGTTGTTTGTTGGAAACCATTTTGTGTGCAATGTTTTCTAGACAACGTTTCATGTTTCCTGTTTTTTGAAAAATAGAAAAAAACATTTTTTGGACAGTGTTTTGTGTGCATGTTTGTTTATGTGTTTCTTTCTATGTTTCTGGGATAATGTAATACAATTTATGTGATCTGAAATGGTTACAGAAATGATGACTTAAGGTAGGGACCCATTACTAGAAGTATGACTAGAAGAATCCAAGAAGAGCTTGAAGATATGGACACAACAGGGCACGTTCTTTTTTCTTCATTTTAAGTGGAATTTGGAGACACCAAGAGAAGGGGTAAAACTGTCCAGTTGATGGTCAAAGTTGCTAGCCGCACCACCACTCTTTGCTAAGCACACCACGGCAGCACCTCCGTCCCTCAACACCCCAGCTCACGTGCTGCTTTAGTTTTTAGCACATTTTTCATAAGTCTTTCACATTTTACACATGGGTCATTGCCTCGCTGCAAGCTCCATGGATCACATATAAATTCATGGTAGCTACCCTTGTAAAGACACTTTTGATGATTAATGAGTTTTGATTCTGCTGATGCATTTTCCAGCAACCGAGACTCTACCAAAAGTCACCATAGATTGAGCTTTCTTTCCTCCACCTAGCTTCCTTCCAGTGAAGGCCGTTTGAGCTAGTTTACTCACTCACCTAGAGCTCTTCCTCCATCTCTGCATCCACTGAATTCATTCTTCTGCTGCTGCCAAACCACAATTCATTCCGCTGCCAGTTGTTTCTCGTGCGCCAACTTCGACACTGCTCACGATCCAATTCCTCATTCCACTACCTTCAACCCACACCTCTTCTGGAGAAACTCATCAAGTGGTATTCAGAGCCTAGGTTCTGCATCACGCTCCAGCTGAGTAAAATTTTCCTTCATTCTACACTGTCAATACATTTTCCTTCGTGTTTTTCCCTCTGTGTGCACTGTTTCATTACTTTCTCCAATTCCAGTAGTTTTCATTACATCGTTTCTTTGTTCCAGCTTTTACTTGATTTATTTCCATCATTTTAATCGGTTCAATCTTTGTCTTGAGTATTTTAATTTTTGCAATCTTATTCAGTCATGCCCAGTCATGTGCATTTGTTGTAATTTTGTCAAAATTCTGAGTAAGTTTGGTGCCTGGGTGAATCTGCATATTTGGAATGGTTTTTCAATAGATGCACATCACAAAAGCAATGATGGATGAGCTCAGTGCATCTTGAATTCCATCACAGTGCAGTTCCAGTTAACGCAGAATTCAAATCTGTTTTGAATTTGATTTAAAATTTATTTTCTGAAATGCACCGTGTGAAATTAAATTTGGCGATGTTTGAGTTGCTGTAATGTGATGTGTGCATACCATATGAACAATGAATTGTCCAAGACAATCAATCTGGTTGCACCATTCTGTAGAATCCATAACTCATTCAAGCAGCTTGACCGAACTGCACCTCTCTTTGATTGTTGTTTCTGATTTTTTTTGTTTTTGAATCTGTTCAATTTAGAAATCCCCGCTGGACATCTTTTCAGTCATTCCTAGCGTATTGTTCAACTTTCAATCACTGTCCTAGAGTCATAAAAGTTGTTTTCAGCTCAATTTGAATCTTTTGTGAAAATTTGGTTGGTGAATTGGACCAATTTTGGTGTTAAAGAGCAACTCATACAGTGAAATTTTGAGTTACAAGTGTTTAGCCTCGGCTGGCAGCTTATACAAGTTCCATTTGATAAAACAAAGTTGCTCAAGTCATAAAATTAAGTGTTCAAGCTTGTTTGTGCAAAATTGTTATCCAAACCACCAAATTTTCAACACTTTTCTGAAAGCAAGTTGCTCTTTTCTGCATAAATGTTTTCTGGTTTGGTACATCTATAATTGCGTGAGAATTGGTAGCAAAAGCTTGATCAAATTGCCTTAAAAGAAATCTCAAATGTAAAGAAAGAAAATGAGAACAAGCACTCTTAAAAAGCTGATCAAAACAAGTGCCAATTCTGAATTACCAATTATGTACCAGTATCAGAATTTCTCTTAGGCATTTCATCGAACAATTTTGCCTATTTTGAAATTGAGCTCGATTTAGGTTTATATGCAACTTGTATTCGTTTATTTGTTTTTTAAATGCACTCTAGAGCCTTTCCTAAGATCATTTTGAGTGCCACCCGTTATTGCTAACCTTTAATTGCTTGATTTGAATTGTTTGAAAATTCTGCACATAAGCTGTTTGATAAAATCACAGTTGTGCATTCTAGTCCTGCAATTTTCTGGCAGCAGCAGAGTTGTTTCTTTTCTACACTCGAAACTGATTGATGGTGGTTCTGTTGAGCTCTTTGTTGGGTGCATAAGTATCTCAGGGTCCTACAACACTGGTAGCATCTTAGGGAGTGGATTGGAGCAAGAAAAGATCAACATTGGGGCTAATTTTTGGTGCAGCAGAATCACGTTTTCACTGGTCTGTAGAAAATCTAGTTGCTGTAACAGCAGCATATTCCACTTGGCAGCTGTGAGATTAGTGTGAATCAACCAAATTCACTTCCTTTGAGAGAAGCCAGAGCTGCATACCACTTTTACTTACTATTCTCTTGTTGTTTCATCTCTATTGTTTTGCAAAATACTTGTAATTGGCCATTAAGTAAGTGATTTGGAAGAATTCACAAGTGTTCTTCCATCACTTGCAAACTTTGCTTTTAATTGTCATATAAAATTGGTAGACAGTGAGTGTGTCTTGGATACAAAGTTCCAAGCCTCACTTAGGAGATCTCACTTCTTTCAATTTTTGCAAGCGCATAGGCCAAGTCTTAGAAGTTCGCATTTAGGGTCTAGTTTTCTTTGAGTTTGAGTGTGTTTTTAAACATTTAATGAATCTAGAGGTAATTTTGATTTAAAGACTTTTAGTAAGTAACTAGGGATATATTTGGCAAGGCAAGATTTGGTATTTAAGCAACCTATACGGTTCACCTCTCTTACCTGGAATATTGTCCTCAAGTGAAAAACTTCTAGTCTTTACTTCAAGAAAACTTTTAAGTTCATCAAAATGTCTGGAAGACAATCCCCGAGAATTAGTGATCCTCCCAAAGATCAATTTTCATTCCAAACTCTAGTCAATCAACTCAATGAGATTGAGAGAAAAATAAGTCAAGAAAAAGTCCAAAGAGAGCTACATAGTGCCATGGTTGAAAATGAGTTGAAACTTTTGAGAGAGGAACAAATCCAAAATAGGGAGAGAAGTTATAGTGGAGAGTCCCAATATGAACAAGAGGCCTTAAGAGTAGGAGAATATTATCATCAACCCTCTTCATCAAGAAGACACAGGAGGGAATTTGAAAATCCTCCTCCTCCTAAGGAAGTTAATGTGGTATTGCCTCATTTTCATGGAAAAGATAATGTTGAGGCTTACCTAGATTGGAAAATGAAGGTAGTGCAAATTTTTGCTTGCCATCAAGTAGGAGAAGAAAGAAAATTCTCTCTTGCTACCTTAAGTTTTCAAGGGTATGCAATGTACTGGTGGACTACTACAGTCCAAGAGAGACTAAGACAGCGACTTCCTCCAATAAAATATTGGAATGAGCTTACAAATGCCCTTCGGAAAAGGCACATACCCTCCTACTACAAAAGAGAACTCATGGATAAGCTCCAAAAATTGCAACAACAGTCTATGTCTATTGAAGAATACAGACAAAAGATGGAGCTATACATGATGAGGGCAGGAATCACAGAAGGTGAGGAAACTACCTTGGCCAGATTTTTGAGTGGGTTGAATCTTGATATCAGGGATAGGGTTGAACTACTACCTTATAGAGATTTGAATGATCTTGTTCAAATGTGTATAAAGGTAGAACAACAAAATTTGAGAAAAGCTTCTGTTAAAAGATTTCAATCCCCCTTTGAACAGAAGATTGTAAAAGAAAAAGAACCCCTCAAACCTCTAGCCAATATAGTTGAAAAACCCAAACAGGAATCCTCTTCACACACTCGCACTAGTGAGATCAAGTGTTTTAAATGTTTGGGTAGGGGTCACATAGCTGCTCAATGTCCTACCAAAAGAACATTCATTTTAAGAGGTAGTGACACATATAGCAGTGAAAGTGAAACCCCTAGTGAAAGTGAGAATGAGCAAGAAAGAGGTAATGAAGAGAAAGTATATCCTTGTGAGGGTCCACTTCTCATGATGAGAAGGGTGCTTAATAGTCAACCAAGTCCAGAACACTTATCACAAAGAGAGAACATCTTTCACACAAGATGTCAAATTGCAGAAAAATATTGTTCTCTCATTATTGATAGTGGATCTTGCTGTAAATGTTGTAGCACAAGGCTAGTTGAAAAACTGAATCTTACTGTGATACCCCATCCAAAACCTTACAAACTTCATTGGCTAAATCAAGATGGGGATATAACAGTCAAGAATCAAGTTAAATTGGCAATTTCCATAGGAAACTTCAAAGATGATGTTATTTGTGATGTAGTTCCTATGGAAGCTTGCCATGTCCTATTAGGAAGACCATGGCAATTTGATAATGACACTACACACCATGGTCGCACCAATACCATAACTGTTCACAAAAATGATAAGAAATTTGTGCTTCATCCTCTGTCACCTACCCAGGTGGCCAAAGATCAAACACAAATGAAGCTCAACAAGGAGCAAGAAAAAGAAGAAATAGAGAGAAGAAGAAAAAGAGAGCAAGAGGAAAGAAAAGAAGAAGAGAAAAGAGAACAAGAAATCCGAGAGCAAGAGCAAAGAGAAGAGAAAAGAAGAAAAGAAGGGAAAATAGAACCTCTGTCCACACTCCTCATAGAACCAAGACTCTTAAGGGGAGGTTTTCTATCCTTTAATTTTCTTTCATCTATCCTTAAGTTTTCAAAATTCTACTTTTCTTTCCAAGAATTTGCCACTCATTCTTTAAAAATGTTATCACTTTCAACACCTGCAAAGTCACAACTTGGGTTATGGTTACCTTGGTGGTTACCAATAACTCAAGATACAAATAAAATTTCAAATGAAGAAAGGTTTCTTTGTTATATTAAAATTAAAAATTTCAAAATTAGGAAACCTTCTTCTACACATATTCTTTTATATATCTTATTTGGTCAAAGAAAACTAATTAGAGATATGTTTGATGCTTATTGCAGATGGATATTTGACCCAGGAGGAACCTTTGTGAAGCCTACAAAAAATAAGTCCTCACAAAGACAAACCAACAGATTTGAGGACAAATCCTCTTCAAGGGGAAGGAGATGATGACTTAAGGTAGGGACCCATTACTAGAAGTATGACTAGAAGAATCCAAGAAGAGCTTGAAGATATGGACACAACAGGGCACATTCTTTTTTCTTCATTTTAAGTGGAATTTGGAGACACCAAGAGAAGGGGTAAAACTGTCCAGTTGATGGTCAAAGTTGCTAGCCGCACCACCACTCTTTGCTAAGCACACCACGGCAGCACCTCCGTCCCCCAACACCACCAGCTCACGTGCTGCTTTAGTTTTTAGCACATTTTTCATAAGTCTTTCACATTTTACACATGGGTCATTGCCTCGCTGCAAGCTCCATGGATCACATAAATTCATGGTAGCTACCCTTGTAAAGACACTTTTGATGATTAATGAGTTTTGATTCTGCTGATGCATTTTCCAGCAACCGAGACTCTACCAAAAGTCACCATAGATTGAGCTTTCTTTCCTCCACCTAGCTTCCTTCCAGTGAAGGCCGTCTGAGCTAGTTTACTCACTCACCTAGAGCTCTTCCTCCATCTCTGCATCCACTGAATTCATTCTTCCGCTGCTGCCAAACCACAATTCATTCCGCTGCCAGTTGTTTCTCGTGCGCCAACTTCGACACTACTCACGATCCAATTCCTCATTCCACTGCCTTCAACCCACACCTCTTCTGGAGCAACTCATCAAGAAACAATCAATTTTTTTTTAAAAAAAACTTTAGACAGCGGTTCTCGTAAACCCAAGGCAAAAAAGGGTTTATTGGCTCGATTCTGGATCCAACCTAGGCAATAGACCCAATTTTTTTTTTGCTTTACAACTTCGGGTTTTTTGAACCGAGGCAAAATTGTAACCTTTTTGCCTCAGTTTTTGAACCGAGGCCAAAAGTCTTAACTTTTTACCTCGCCGGAATATACCTTGGTTTTGCAATCGTTGTTATAAAGCCAAAAGAACCGAGACAATATCCTTACGTTGCACTAGTGATTACACTTCCATCACCAATGCACAGATCTAAAATCACACAACCAAAACCCTAACTACAATAAAATAAGCCATTGCGAGCCTAATCGCCTTATTGTGAACAGCTGCTAAACCTACATAAGGAGACCACCTCGTGACAACCATGGGAACTCAAACGTTTTTTTCCATTGGATCTGACCTCCACAACAAATCTCGCTAGCTTTCAACCTCCATTGTAGCACTTGAAAGAGAAAAACCAAGACAAGAAAACATAGTTCTGACAAGGATATGGGTGTAGTAGTGACTTTCGTGCATGGATGATTCATGGTGGAGTGAATTTGTGCATGGATATCAGTGGTTTGAAAGGATTTAGGGTTTCACTATTTAGGGTTTGCTTGCGCTGTTGATGGAGGCATGATTCAAGTGTCGAACATGGTGGCTACAAGCATGAAGACATTGTTGTGGTAGGGTTTCTGATGTGTTGGGAGGTTGAAGATGATGATGTGGCAATATCACATCGATCAAAATTGTGTGTGGTGGATAGATACCATGTGGCTATTGGCCGAATTCCAACTCACACTGTGTTAGACAAGTCACATAAGCAAAAATTGAACAACTCATTGAAATACTTCCAACGTGTATAGTTTGTCATTAAATATCTAGACGACGTCATGAAAAATGACCAAATTGAATATAAATTACCAAAATTGAGAGCACATTTAACATCCAAGAAAAATAAGTCTTACATTGAACAAAGTCGACAAAAATTAGAAACCAAAAGAATATTTAAGCAAAAAAACAACTATAATCATTGTTCATATTTTAATTTGAATAAAATAATAATATGGGACTATAATTTTACTTTATATATTGTTGAAACTAGAATGACTTAATTTCTCACACCAAGAGGGGGGGTGAATTGGTGAAATGTAAAAACAAAGTTTTCTTTAAATCTTTTTCGCAAAGTGGATGCCTTTAAAAGCTTTCTTGAAATGCAAGGAAAAATATTTGTTTATGCAGCGGAAATATAATCAATTTAATGCAGTATGCAGTATACTGAATAAAAAGTGCAGGGATGGAAAGATCAAACACTGGGTTTTTATACTGGTTCGGCCAAGCCTACATCAAGTGTTCTTCCAACCACAGGAAGCCAATGCACTATAATGATCAAGGTTTTTATAACAAATTTTTTATAGAGACCTCATGTCAAAATTATAAAACACATCTCTAACCCTCTAATCAAAATATAGGCATATACAAAACAGACTAGTAGCAAGAATCCCCTCTCCTGCAGTCCAACCCTTTAAGCCACCCTCAAAGTCAAGAACGCAACACGCTCTTCTTCCTGTAATCACAACAGGGAAACCTCAAACCAATCTTTACAAGATTGTAGCCTCTATTCTTTCAGTAACTCCCAAATGTGCAGATATGATCAGCCTTTGTAAGTGTAGTTAACTTGCTCTTCAAGAATTCACAAGTAGATGATCACCACGGTCACTTCTTGTTTCTTTGAGCTCTTTCCCTTTCTCTGTAAGAATGCACTCTCTGCAAAATATCACAAAACTGTTAGAATCACAAAAGTTCTTACAGAGATCAAGTTTGCGTCAATTTATAGATTTTCACAATTCAGACGCATTTTAATCTACTTAGTTACTAATGCAGTCGAATGTAACAATTCAGTCAAAGCAGTTAGCAGCAATCAATGCAGTTAATTGAATGTGCAATTAATGCAATCGAATCATAATAAATGCTTGGTCAACATATATAAAAATATAGCCGTTGTAACATTTAACACATGCATTAATAGAATTTCAAAACTGTAACAGACTTAGTCGAATGCAAGTTGCATATAATCGACTATGTAACACAGTTAAACAAAGTTTTGAAAAACTTCTTCTTTGAAAATCCTCACAGCAGACTTGGAACAAGTTTGTGCAAAGCCACGAGTTTTAATCGACTCACCCCGTAATGAAGTCGACTTAAAACTGTTGTTTTACCATACAATAGAAAGTTCAACATAAGTGCTTGTGGTTTTCTTTCTATAAAAATGAGGTCGACATGCATTCACCAATAAAATCAATTATATAGCACAGTGAAATGCAATGTATCAACACAATCATGTTCTCCATGCTTTAAACAGATTTATACATTGATAAAGATATGTAGCATGTAAGCAATAGAACATGTGTAACACATAAACATCACATGTGTTATTAATTATGTTGTCATTATAAAAAATCAGAAGCTCTAAGATTGTAGGTTCAGCTAAACCAGTGCTCTTCCTATCAACAATCTCAATAATCTCCCCCTTTTTAGATGATGCACAACCATGATTAATAAACAACCATGTTGTACAAATCCAATCATATCACGTCAAAATGTATCAGTGCAAATGATTAACAAATATATCAGAGCATGTATCAGAGCAAAACATTGCAAACATTTTGAGATATTCTCATTTGATTCAGCTCAAAAAATATCAATTCATCTCAGAGCACAAACAATTCATATCAAAGCATAAATAGAATATCAGAGCATAATATGAATATCAGAGTATTCTCCCAGCATTATCAAAAAATTTAACCGAAAATTTCTCCCAACAATATCAATATTATGTTGTCATCATGAAAAACCAGAAACTCTAAGATTGTAGGTTCAACTAAACCAATGCTCTTCCTATCATCAATATCAACATATATAAATAATATAAATTATGTATAACATAATTAAAAATCATTGTTTCTTAATTTTTGGATAATGTCTAATCATAAGAATTGAGTCACGGACTTTCCAAACATTCATTAGTTGAATACCTTATGACATCGTGTAAGTTTTCACACTTAACACATTTCAACAACTCTATTAGATTTCACTTTAACTCTTTTATGCCAAGATAGTACTTTGCACCTAATATACCAAATTGATGCAAAAAAACCCTTTTTAACTTTTCACCATTTGATATCAATGAATTTAGAATATTTTTTTCCATTAATGGGTTCCTATAATTAACATTATAGATGCAAGGGTCACAATACCATATCAGGTAGTCATAGAATATATAACTTCATGTATATCATCTCATATATCAATATCATCAAATATATTCATATGCATCTCATCCAATTCATAAATATGTACACAGAATCTACTAGTACATACATACATAACTAAAATATGATGTAACAACCATCAAGTTTATATATCTTGACTGAGACTACATCACTTAAGAAATTTATCAGTAATTAGGTAAAATCTCATCTTTATGAAACTACCACTTGAGTGACCATATTGCTTAAGTAAAACAACATCACTTAAAAAATACTAACTATAAAAGGTAAAGAAATAATTTGGTCTTTCTTTTTTTAGCATGACTTTGATGTCTTAGTTACCAATTCTAGAGGAGAGAGAATAAACATGAACTCTTTCTTGCTCAAGCATCACTTCATTATTGGTAATACTTGACTCAGTGCACAAACCATCAAGATCCACAAACAATAGCTAGGAAATTTTCAACTCACTCATTTGGTGGATCAATAAGGCTTATAAGAGTGAGTTAAGGTTGTTAAGACAAGATTGTCTAGAGAGACTAGATTGTCTAATAATGAAATATAGGGAAACACTAAAGGGGGTGGGGTTGAGGGTTTGAAATATTTTTGGAAAAACAACATTTAATAACTATTGCGAGTCTCATATAAACTGCAGTAATTGTTAGACATTTTCATTTTCAAGCAAGCGTTTAGGAAAATGTTTTATATAAACTACCGCAACCGGAATCGCGACGGAACGACGACCCAAAAAAGAAAGGCGTTTGAAAAAAAAGATTTGGAGTCACCACCATAGTTTATTCTGGAAAACTACGGAAAAACCATAAAATGATAAGGCAATGTCTACGAAAATGAGATTCTAAGTTCGGGAGTCGGTTACGTGTAGGAAAGGTATTAGCACCCTACAACGCCTGCCCTAAGGCAGTACCTTTAACTAAATACACGAATATGATGTGGTTTTTAAAATGTTTAACTATCCCCTAAAATAAAACTCTAAACAAACAAAATATATTTTTTAGTTTTTTGTGCCCGACAAGGATTGACCTTGCTCCTACGTATTCTCATTAAAATGAGAAATCAGGGTTACGTAGTTCTTTTAGAAACTGCTTGAAAATTTTGTTTGAGGAATTGTTTGAGAGATTTGTTTGAGAAATTGATTATGGATAAATTTGGAATTTTGGGGAAGTGCACTTAACAAGGACTAGCCTTGCTCCTACATATCTCCACTTTTGATGGAGAATCAAGGAACACGTAGTTTTGGCCGAGAAATTGTTTGTTTGCTTGAAAGTGTTGATGTTTTTAGTTTTTTTGAAGATTTTATATTTTTTGGTATTTTTTGAGAAAAAGAAGGTGAAAAGGTTTTTTAGCACATGGACGATGTGAGCGATCACACATGTGCTTAACCCTTTAAGACATATTTTTATAATTTTATTTGAGAAAGAAGAAAAGGTTTTTAGCACAAGGACGATGCGAGCGATCACACATGTACTTAACCTTTAAAATATTTTTTTGGGATAGTTTTTATGAAAGAAAGAGAAAAGGTGTTTAGCACAAGGACGATGCGAGCGATCACACATGTGCTTAACCTTTTAAATATTTTTTTAATATTTTTTTTTATAAAAGAAAGAGAAAAGATTTTTAGCACAAGGACGATGCGAGCGATCACACATGTGCTTAACCTTTAAAATATTTTTTGGTATTATTTTTTTTAGAGATAAAAAACAAAATTGTTTATAAATGAAAATTTAGAATAAAAAAACAGTAAAAACAATTATGGAACAATAAAACCAAATTTAATAAGATAATTCAAAACAAAAAGAAGAGGTGAAGGGATAAGAACCTGGATGAGAAGACAATGATAATCCGATCAAGATGCGAGTGAAAATAGAGGCTTCAAGAGATGTAGATGTTGATATGGAGGAGAAGAGGTGTGTTGAAGTGTTTCACATGTGGTGTGTGTAGAAGAATGATAATAGGGGAGATAAGGAATGTGTGGAAAGATATGTAGTGTGGGAGAGAAGAATATGGAGTAGGGTTTTGGGATGGAAATGAAGAGGTTTGGTGTGAGAGAAAAAAAGATGGATATTGTGTAATTGTGTGTGTGAAAAAGGAGTGAAGAGAATGTGGGTATTTATAGAGTTAAGGATGGAGAGAGTATTAAATAAAATATAATTTTTTAAAAATGAGTGGAGAAATAGAAAAAATTAAAGTGAAAAATAAGTAAAAGAAATAATATAAAAAGTTGGTGGAGAGATTAGGTGAAATAAAATTAAGTTAAATAAATAATATAAAAAGTTGGTGGAGAAAGTAGGTGAAATAAAATATAGGAAATAGTAAAAGTTAATGGAAAATAAGTGAAAGAAATAATATAAAAAGTTGGTGGAGAAAGTAGGTGAAATAAAATATTGGAAATAGTAAAAGTTAATGTGGAAAATAAGTGAAAGAAATAATATAAAAAGTGAGTGGAGAAAGTAGGTGAAATAAAATATAGAAAATTGTAAAAGTTAACGTGGAAAATAAGTGAGAGAAATAATATAAAAAGTGGGTGGAGAAAGTAGGTGAAATAATGTTGATGCAGAAGATATAATTAAAAAATGTAAGTGAAATAATTAGAAAAGTTGGTATATAAAAATTAATAAGGAAATGAGGTGGAAAAAGTAAATGAAAAAGGTAGATGATGTGGAATGTGATATGGAGGGTGAGGTGGATGGTGATGTGGAGATTGGAGTGTGATAAGAGAAAAGGGGTAGTGAGGAAGTGAAAAAAGTGTGGGATTATTTTGGGTCATTGAATTAAGGAATAAAAATTTAATTTGGGGGTGCAAATAGTAAAACAAAAAATAATTTTTTTATTCTTTGTTCTTTTTTTTGTGATGAATTTTATTTATCCGGACAAAATTAGGTATTGACATAAACACAATCAATTTTTTTAGTACAAGTACAAATTCAAATAATTCTTAGAGAGAGAATAAATACAATACAATGAAATCTGAGAACTTGTAAGAGTTCTTTCTTATTCAAGGAACAAACTTAGACGATGTAAACTTTTAGAGAGAATAATAGAGTAATGATTCAATGATAGAAAAAGTTATTTTTTCTTCTCTTCTGTGAGTCCTTCTTATATAGGGACCTTTAACACTATTATTTTTATGATTAAAATTGATACTAAAAGCAACCTTTAACACTTAGAAACTAGCTTGGAATCATGTTTTTGTTCATATTTTTGGAAATAAGAGAGCTGGACAGGTTTACGCTTGATTTCAGTGTTTTATACAGGTTTTAAGGTGAATTTGGTGAAAGTAGTGAAGAAGGATAAATATGGAATTAGAAAAGAACTATAAAATTGGAAAAGGAGAAGTCGCAACTACCGTTCAGCGGCAGTTTACCGCTGAGCGGCACTCAGGAACACCCGTTGGCTCCGCTGAGGGGTGAAAATGCAGCTGAGGGGAAGAATCAACTTCACGCACTTACTGCTGAGCGGTAGTTTACTGCTAAGCGGCACTATTTTGGGCTTGGGCCTAATTTTCTGTAATATTACGAACAATATATAAGCTTTAGGTCTTCCTAGGGTTTGTATCTTTGGCTGGAGACGAAGCAAACACTCTCTTTTCCACCCCTTGGAGGAAGATCTTGGATGCTCAGGCTACCTACTCATCCTTCTAGGGTTCTATTTTTCATTCTCTCATTATTGTTCATCTAGTTTCACCATGAATATGGTGAACTAAACCTTGTATGGTTGTTGGGGAATCAATGTAGTCTTGTGAAACTCTAACATATGGAATTTGTGTTTTAACATCTTATTTTAAGATACATGCTTTCTTTCATCATTAGTTAGGGTTTTTCCTCTTTGCTTAAAGCTTGCATTGTTTAAGTCATTCAATGCCATGATTATTGATTTTGTCGATATGGGAACGTACGGGGAAATCTAGATCCAGAGAATTTCTCCCAATAGCATATTGCCTAGACATAGGAATGTGAGGGTTGGTTGCCGTTAAGCTTCTGCACTTCAGAATTAATTATTAGGGATGCTAGGAATTGTATGAACTCGTAATTAAGGATAGACCTTCTTGCAAGGTGATTTAGAGAGTGACATTAGCAATTGATGAAAAGAATGATGAATTCCTAAAAGTATATGAGAGTGGATAAGATGAAATTGATAACCCCAACAACATACTCATCCATCTAATTCATTAAAGTGTTTGTATTCCTCTTTTCCATTGATCAAATTCATGCATACATGTTTAATCACTGTCTTTTGCATTTAAAACGACAATCAATTGTTCCCAAGTCTTAAATAATCAACAAATCATATAACTACCCAGGCCGTGAGTCCTTTGGGAGAACGATACTTGGTCATACTTGCCGAGGGTTAAACAAGTTTTTGGCACCATTTTTCGGTGTTCATAAATTTGTCATCAAGTTTTTGGCGCCGTTGCCGAGGACTCGTGGTTTAACTAGTTCATTTGTGTGATTATTGATTATCTTTGACTTGAATTTTGAATTTTGAATTTTGAATTTCTGTTTTTATTTTTTTTGTTTTTATTTTATTTTATTTTCTATTTTCTGTTTTTATTTTTCTGTTTTTATTTTTCTGTTTTTCTTTTTCTGTTTTTATTCTATCTTCTTATCTCTGATCTTATATCTTCTTCTATATCTTTTTGTGCTAACCAATTTTTCTAGGGATTTGTTTTGTTGTGTATGCAGGAAGCAATCCGAACTAGGAGCAAGAAAACTTAACCTCTTCTTGCAGCCCTAGACGAGAGTAGACGGAGGAGAAGAATCTGTACGTCTAGAGAACTTTTTCCTCCTCCGGAAACTCTGTTACAACCATCACCACAAAGTTCTGACCACAACACTAAGGAGATGGAGAATAATAATGCCAGAAGAACTCTTGCTGATTATACTAATGTAGCTGGACCTCAACATTTTAATAGCATAGCAAGACCAAGAGTCAATGCAGCTAATATGGAGGTGAAACCAGCATTAATCCAACTGGTGAAGAGTAACCAATTTAATGGGTTGTCTCACAAAAGCCCATATGAGTACCTCACAACTTTTAATGAGATTTGCAACATAGTAAAGATAAATGGGGTGCCGGACGAAGCAATCAAACTTAGCTTGTTTCCATTCTCAATAGGAGGCAACGCTAAGATTTGGTTGAATTCTTTTCCAGAAGGAAGCTTTACAGAGTGGGAAGTAGTGGTGACAAAGTTTTTAAACAAATACTTTCCACAATCAAAAGTGAATAAAGGAATGGAGGAATCACTAGGTCATGCATGGGACAAATATAAAAGCTTATTAAGAAAAACTCCCACGCATGGTTTTGACGAAAGTAGTCCTGATTTTCCTTGGAGGTATTGGTTCATAAACCAAGATAATGCTTGACGCCTCAGCAGGAGGAAATATCAAATGGAAAACTCCAGAGGAAGCTACAGAAATAATTGAAAATATAGCTACTAGTGATAATGAACTGAATAGTGAAAGAGGGGCTCCTATTCAACAAAAAGGAGTTCAACAGTTACAAACCAATGATCTCTTGCTAGCACAAAACAAGATACTAACTCAGCAGTTAGAGACTCTTACAAAAACGCTTGCACAACTGCCAAAAGAGTTAAAGACTGTTGCACAAGTTCAATCACAGTTGTGTGAATTATGTGGGGGTGATCATATCAATGGTCAATGCGCCTTTCCAACAGAAGCTTTAGAGGATGTTAACTTCATGGCCAATCAATATCCATACCGTCAGGGAATTTCAATCAAGGGTGGAAACCACACCCAAGCATTGGTCAAGGACAAAGTGGGCAAGTTGGACAAATTGGGCAATTTAACAAGCAACAGCTACAACCAACCTTATGGCAACAAATTTCTATACATAATCAAAGATCAACAAGGTTGGAAGAAACTCTTCAGCAATTCATACAGAAAACTAAATCTTCTCAAAAGAGTACTGAAGCTGCTATTAAGAACTTAGAGATTCAAATGGGTCAGATTACCAAGCAGTTGGAAGAAAGGCCTGACAAAAATTTTGGGGCTAATACTGAGGTTAACCCCAGGGAGGAATGTAAAGTGTTGGAGAGTGCAAATGTTGAAACAGTTGAGTTAGACAGAGAGAAAGAAAAAGAAGAGAGAGAAAAGAAAGAAAAAGAAAAAGAAGAGAGAAAAGAGAAAGAAGAGAGAAAAGAGAAAGAAGAGAGAAAAGAGAAAGGAGAGAGAAGAGAGATAAAGAGTAAAGATAGTTTTCCTTTTCCAATAAACCAAGAGAAACAATTTGATTTTACAGAATTATTCAAGATGGTGGACAATGATTACCTTGGAAGGAGATATTACAGCATATTGCAGTTTATACAAAACCTGAGGAAGAAGTCTCTACAAAGAAAAGACGTAGAGATGATGATACAAAGAAGTATAAAGCTGTTAAGAAGGAGCCATTCCCTCCAAAAGCAAAAGATCCAGGAGGTTTCTCCATTCCATGCATAATAGGGAAGAAAAGGATAAAGAAGGCTTTACTTGATTTAGGATCAAGTGTTAACTTGATACCTTATTCTTTACTTGAGTAGATTGATGATGTTGATGTGAAGCCTATAAAGGTTAATTTAGTAATGGCAGATGGATCCTCGAAGAAACCCTATGGAATAGCAGAGGATATTATAGTTTGTGTAGGCAAACTACAGTTCTTGGCAGACTTTGTGGTGATGGAGATGGAGACTGAAAAGATACCCATTATTCTTGGAAGACCGTTTATGAAAACAGCCAAAGCCATCATTGATGTGAATGAAGGTATAGTGGTACTCCAAGACCGAGAAGACAGAGTTGTTGTAGATGTCTTCAAAGAAGAGAGGCAGATGCAGGAGGAAGAAGCTAGTCATAAAGCTGCATTTCAAGATGTACTCATGACTAGCCCTGAAGATGAAAAGCACAAGGTTAAAGGTAAACATTGTTTGTTGTTTCAGGTACAGGAAAAAGAAAAGATTGGAAGAGGAAGAAAAGTCCATGATGACTGGATGAAAGAACGACTCCAACTTGGTACACCTGTGAGATTCAAAAACAAGTTGTGGGTTGTGAAAGGCTACAAAGAAAATTAGATGATAGAGATAGAGTCTCCACATTCTAGAAGAGTCAAAACAATGGACCGGAAGCAGTTGATGATTTGGTATGATATGAACATCAACCATGAAGAAGGAACTTGAACTTTATTGGGTCAAGCTAATGACATTAAAAGAGCGCTTGCTGGAAGGCATTCGAGTGATTTAAGGACAATTGTTTTCTTTTGATTTTATTTTGGTTTTGTAATTTTTAATCAGTTGGACATTATTTCTGTAAAATTTTTGGGTATAGCATTTACTGAAGGATGCTAGGTGGTTAAGTATCTACTGAAAGATACTAGGTTTGTTACACCTACTGATGGGTGAAGGTAAGAAAGATTTACACCTACTGATGGGTGTTGGTGGATTTTGGGTCAGGCTCGTGACGTTAAACAAGCGCTACCTAGGAGGCAACCCAGTTGATTGATTATATTTTTGTTTGTTCTACTTTAGTTTCATGATAGGGATTTGCATGAGTGATCTGAGAATTTAAGTGCAGGGAGCAAGTGAGGAGCATGTGTAGGAGGCACCTAGGTTAAGTTAGGAAGAAAAAGAGCACTTCCCGAAAGTGTCGCTGAGCGGCAAACTACCGCTGAGCGGTAGTGTCGCAGACTGGGCTTAGGTTGCCCCTTAGAGGAACCCGAGCCCATTAGGGTAATTTTATACCCTAAGCTGCGCCTTGGCCTCTCTTTTCAGATTCTTCTCTGCACACATACTCCTACATACTTTTTCAATGGTCCTCTACAACTTTTCCTTCATCCCTCTTGAGAAAATCTCCCTTCCACTCACTTTCTCACTAGTTTTCCATCTAAGTTTGGGGTTGGAAGAGAGCATCATAGCTTGAAAGCATTCTTCATTCATCTAGCACCTCCACCCAAGTAAGTCAAGCATTTTTCATTCTAGGGTTCTTGAGTATGAATTTGATTGTTGAAGCATGAATTTTTAGGGGTTTTGATTTCTATGCATGATTTGATGATTTAATTAATGTTTGAACCGATTGAATTGAGTGATTTTGATATGGAAGATTAGAAATTGCATGTGGGTGGAGTTAGGAAAGGTTAAAAGTGAATTTTTCAAAAATCTGTAGAGTCACCCTGATAATAGTTGAAAAACTGTTATTTTCATGCTTAAAATTGATACTAAAAGCAACCTTTAACACTTAGAAACTAGCTTGAAATCATGATTTTGGTCATATTTTTAGAAATAAGAGAGCTGGACAGGTTTATGCTTGATTTCAGTGTTTTATGTAGGTTTTAAGGTGAATTTGGTGAAGGAAGTGAAGAAGGATAGAGATGGAATCAGAAAAGACATAAAAAAGTGCAAAAGGAGAAGTCGCAACTACCGCTCAACGGCAGCTTACCGCTGAGCGGCACTCAGGAACTCACGTTGGATCCGCTGAGGGGTGAAAATGCCGCTGAGGGGGAGAATCAACTCACGCACTTACCGCTGAGCGGTAGTTTACCGCTGAGCGGCACTATTTTGGGCTTGGGCCTAATTTTCTGTAATTTTACGAATAATATATAAGCTTTAGGTGTTCCTAGGGTTTGTATCTTTGGTGGAGACGAAGCAAACACTCTCTTTTCCACCCCTTGAAGGAAGATCTTGGATGCTCAGGCTACCTCCTCATCTTTCTAGGGTTTTATCTTTCTTTCATTCATTATTGTTCATCTAGTTTCACCATGAATATGGTGAACTAAACCTTGTATTGTTGTTGGGGAATCGTTGTAGTCCTGTGAAACTCTCATATATGGAATTTGTTTTAACATCTTATTTTAAGATACATGCTTTCTTTCATCTTTAGTTAGGGTTTTTCCTCTTTGCTTAAAGCTTGCTTTGTTTAACTCATTCAATGCCATGATTATTGATTTTGTCGATATGGGAACGTACGGGGAAATCTAGATCCTGGGAAATTCTCCCAATAGCATATTGCCTAGACATAGGAATATGAGAGTTGGTCGCCGTTAAGCTTCTACACTTAAGAATTAATTATTAGGGATACTAGGAATTGTATGAACTCGTAATTAAGGATATGCCTTCTTGCAAGGTGATTTAGAGAGTGGCATTAGCAATAGATGAAAAGGATGATGAATTCCTAAAAGTATATGAGAGTGGATAAGATGAAATTGATAACCCCAACAACAAACTCATTCATCTAATTCATTGAAGTGTTTGTATTCCTCCTTTCCATTGATCAAGTTCATGCATACATGTTTAATTATTGTCTTTTGCATTTAAAACCTACAATCAATTGTTCACAAGTCTCAAATAATCAACAAATCATATAGCTAACTAGGCCGTGAGTCCTTTCGGAAAACGATACTTGGTCTTAGCTAGTTTTATTACTTGATACGATTCGGTCACACTTGCAAGTTTTTGGTGTCGTCTTTCAGTGTGCATAAATTTGTCATCAAGTTTTTGCCGCCGTTGCCGGGGACTCGTGGTTTAACTAGTTCATTTGTGTGATTATTGATTATCTTTGACTTGAATTTTGAATTTTGAATTTTGAATTTTGAAATTTGAATTTCTGTTTTTATTTTTATTTTTATTTTATTTTATTTTATTTTATTTTTATTTTATTTTTATTTTCTGTTTTTATTTTTATTTTATTTTATTTTATTTTTCTGTTTTTATTTTTTCTGTTTTTATCTTTTTATCTCTGAATCTTATATCTTCTGTTATATCTTTTTGTGCTAACCAATTCTTCTAGGGATTTGTTTGCTTGTGTATGCAGGAAGCAATCCGAACTAGGAGCAAGAAAACTGCAGAACCTCTTCTTGAAGGTTTAGACGAGAGTAAACAGAGGAGAAGAATTTGTACATCTAGAGAACTTTTTCCTTCTCCGGAAACTCTGTTACAACCACCACCACGAGGTTCTGACCATAGTACTGAGGATATGGAGAATAATAATGCTAGAAGAACTCTTGCAGATTACACTAATATAGCTGGACCTTAGCATTTCAATAGCATAGCAAGACCAAGAGTCAATGCAGCTAATATGGAGGTGAAACCGGCATTAATTCAACTGGTGAAGAGTAAGCAATTTAATTGGTTGTCTCACGAAAGCCCATATGAGCACCTCACAACTTTTAATGAGATCTGCAACACGGTGAAAATAAATGGGGTGCCGGACGAAGCAATCAAACTTAGCCTGTTTCCATTCTCATTAGGAGGCAACGCTAAGCTTTTGTTGAATTCTTTTCCAGAAGGAAGCTTTATAGAGTGGGAAGCAGTTGTGACAAAGTTCCTAAACAAATACTTTCCACAATCAAAGGTAAATAAAGGAAAGCAAGAGATTTCATCATTTAGGCAAGGCATGGAGGAATCACTGGGTCATGCATGAGACAAATATAAAAGCTTATTAAGAAAGACTCCCACGCATGGATTTGACGAAGTGGAAGTAGTCCTAATCTTCCTTGGAGTTCTTGGTTCACAAACCAAGATGATGCTTGACGCCTCAGCAGGAGGAAATATCAAATGGAAAACTCCAGAGGAAGCTACAAAAATCATTGAAAATATGGCTACAAGTGATAATGAGCTAAACAGTGAAAGAGGATATCCTAGTCAGAAGAAGTTGCTACAATCAAATGATGCTCTGCTTATTCAAAATAAAATTATTTCTCAACAGTTGGAAGAAGTAATTACGAAACGTTCTCAATTACCACAAGAAATACAAAAGGTTTCAATGGTTCAATGGCAATAGCAAAAATGGAAAATGCAATTTACTTGACGAGACTTTCCAAAAATTCTTGAAGACAAATGCATCTTATTGTAAGAATGTGGAAGTTGCATTTAGAAATATGAAGATCCATATTGAGCGAATAGTTGACAAGATGAAAAATGGTAATATTAGAAAGGAATGTAAAACTATTGTGACCAGAAGTGGAAAGGTGTTAGAGGAGAGAAAAAAAGAAAGAGAGGAGAAAGAAAATGAGAGTGAAAAAGAAACATGTGAGTGGAAAAAAAGAGTTGAGAGAGAAAGAAAGAAAGAAGAAGAAGATGAGAAGAAAGAAAAAAAAGAAAGAGAAGAGAGAGATGAGAGACAAAAAGAAAGAGAGTTTGAAAAACCACTTCCTTATCCAAAGAGCTATTCAAGGAAGGAGAAAGAAAAACAGTTGGAAAGATTCATGGAGTTATTTAAGAAGCTGAATATCACTATACCATTCTCTGGAGCATTGCAACAGATGCCATCATATGCAAATTTTTTGAAGGAACTGCTTACAAAGAAAAACAAATACATTGAGAAGGAAACTATCAAGGTACAGGGTAACTGCAGTGCAATCATACAGAAATTACCTCCTAAGTTTAAAGATCCAAAAAGTTTCACTATTCCATATACCATAGGAGACTTGGAAGTTAGAAGAGCATTGATTGATTTAGGAGCTAGCATTAATTTAATGCCGCTATCCATGTGTAAAACAATTGAGGGTTTGGAAATCAAACCTACCAGAATGGCTCTTCAACTGGCAGATAGGTCTCTTAAATATCCATGTGGAGTGGTGGAAGACGTGTTAGTGAAGGTTGACAAGTTTGTATTCCCAGTAGATTTTATTGTAATGGAGATGGAAGGAAACAGTGATGTACCTCTCATTCTTGGGAGACCTTTTATGAAGACTGCTAGAGTTTTAATTGATGTGGAAAATGGCAAGCTTAAATTGAGAGTTCATGATGAAGAAGTCACCTTTGATGTATTTAAAGCCATGACGTATCCAAATGATGATAAAGCATGTTTCCAATTTGACAAACTTGATGAAATCTGTGTGATGCAAGAAAGGATGGTGCGGTATGTTTCTCCATTAGAGAAAACTCTTATTCATGCTCGTGAAGATTTAGATGAAGGAGAAGAGAAATTAATTGTAGAATGTCTGATGGACTTGGAAACATTGAAAAAAATTCCAGAGGAGGATACAAAGTTTGAAATAATTGATAAGGAAGAAGAAGTCAAAGTAAAGAAACCAGAATTAAAAAGACTCCCAGCACATCTGAAGTATGTTTTTCTAGAGGAAGATGAAAAAAAGTCAGTTATCATCAGTAATTCTTTGTCTCTACAAGAAGAAGAACACTTGATAGAAATTTTGAAAGCTAATAAAGGAGCAATTGGGTGGTCAATATCAGATCTTAAAGGTATTAACCCAACTTATTGTATGCATAAGATCTTTATGGAAGAGGATTATAGACCGAGTGCTCAACCACAGAGAAGGTTAAACCATGTAATGAAGGAGGTGGTCAGAAAAGAAGTGTTGAAACTTTTAGAAGCTGGTATTATTTATCCAATCTCTGACAGCGAATGGGTAAGTCCAGTTCAGGTGGTTCCAAAGAAAGGCGGAATGACAGTAATTCACAATGATAAGAATGAACTTATTCCCACTCGGACAGTTACTGGATGATGAATGTGCATTGATTACAGAAAGCTAAATAAAGCCACTAGAAAGGATCATTTTCCTCTTCCTTTCATGGACCAAATGTTAGAAAGATTAGCAAGTCAAGCTTTCTATTGCTTCTTAGATGGATATTCTGGATACAATCAAATTGTGGTAGATCCAAAAGATCAAGAGAAGACAGCCTTTACTTGTCCTTTTGGTATCCTTGCCTATAGAAAGATGCCATTTGGATTGTGTAATGCTCCAGCTACCTTTCAAAGGTGTATGCAGGCGATTTTTGCAGATCTCTTAGAAAAGTGTATTGAAGTCTTCATGGATGATTTTTCAGTTTTTGGAAATTCTTTCCAAAGGTGTTTGGCGAATTTGGATACTGTTCTTAAAAGATGTGTTCAGATAAATCTTGTTCTTAATTGGGAGAAATGTCATTTTATGGTAAAGGAAGGAATTGTGCTGGGACATAAAATTTCTGCTAAAGGGATTGAGGTAGATAAAGCCAAAGTGGAAGTCATTGAGAAATTGCCTCCACCAACAAATGTAAGGGGGATGAGGAGTTTTCTAAGTCATGCTGGATTTTATAGAAGATTCATTAAAGATTTCTCAAAAATTGCTAAACCATTGAGTAATCTTCTTATGAAGGATGCTTCTTTTGTGATGAATGAAGAATGTTTGAAAGCTTTCGACATATTGAAGAGCAAATTAGTGTCAGCTCTAGTAATTGTAGCTCCTGATTGGAATAAAAATTTTGAGCTAATGTGTGATGCAAGTGATTATGCAATAGGAGTTGTTCTTGGCCAGCGAACAGAGCGGATTTTTCATCCAATTTATTATGCCAGCAAAGTTCTGAATGATGCTCAGTTGAATTATGCTACGACAGAGAAAGAATTTCTAGCTATAGTGTATGCTCTAGAGAAATTTAGACCTTATCTTATTGGGTCTAAGGTGATTATCTATACAGATCATGTAGCTATCAAATACTTATTGACAAAGCCAGATTCTAAGCCACGTCTGATTAGATGGGTACTACTTTTGCAAGAATTTGATGTGGAGATCCGTGATAAGAAAGGGAGTGAGAACTTGATTGCTGATCATTTGTCACGATTAGTCAACAAGGAGGTTACTAGCAAGGAATCAGAGATCTGGGAATCTTTTTCAGATGAAGCACTCGTGTATATTCAGCAGAGGCTATGGTTTGCTGATATGGCTAATTTCAAAGCTGCAAGGGTCATGCCAGAAGATTTAACTTGGCAACAAAGAAAGAAATTTTTGCATGATGCCAAGCAGTTTGTCTGGGATGATCCTTATTTGTTCAAGATTGGAGCAGATAATCTTCTGAGGAGATGTGTGACAAATGAAGAAGCAGAAGGAATTCTCTGGCATTGTCATGATTCACCTTATGGGGGACATTTTAATGGAGAAAGAACAACAACAAAAGTTCTTCAATCAGGGTTTTATTAGCCAACTTTATTTAAAGATGCTCATAATCATGCTAGAAATTGTGATAAGTGTCAAAGAGCAGGGACGATCACTAAACGTCATGAGATGCCATTACAAGGCATTTTAGAGGTTGAGGTTTTTGATTGTTGGGGTATTGACTTTGTGGGACCCTTTCCTCCATCTTTCAACAATGAATATATTTTGGTAGCAGTGGATTATGTGAGTAAATGGGTGGAAGCATTAGCTTGTCCTAAAAATGATGCTAGCACGGTAATTAATTTTTTGAAGAAGGAGATATTTTCGCGTTTTGGAACTCCAAGAGTGTTGATTAGTGATGGCGGATCTCATTTTTGCAATTATCAGCTAGAAAAAGTACTCAAACATTATGGTGTGAAACATAAGGTAGCTGCACCTTATCATCCACAAACCAATGGACAAGTTGAGGTATCTAACAGAGAAATAAAAAGGATCCTGGAAAAATCAGTGACTTCATCAAGAAAGAATTGGTCACTAAAGCTGGATGATGCTCTTTGGGCTTATAGGACGGCAATGAAGACGTCTATGGGACTATCACCATTTCAATTAGTCTATGGGAAAACATGTCATTTGCCAGTAGAGTTGAAGCATAAAGCATTGTGGGCATTGAAATTCTTGAATTTTGATCCTTATGAAATTCAAGGAACACGTAGAAGGTAGATTCTGGAGCTTGAAGAAATGTGATTACATGCATATGATTCATCCAAGGCTTATAAAGATAAGATCAAATTCTATCATGACAGGAAGTTGGTAAATAAAGTTTTTAATCCAGGACAACAGGTACTATTATTCAATTCAAGATTGAAGATATTCCTTGGGAAATTGAAGATAAATTGGTCAGGACCATTTGTAGTAAAAGGAGTGCATCCACATGGAGCAATTGAAATATTTAATCCAGCTGCTGCTGATCCACAGAAAAGCATGGTGGTGAATGGTCAACGACTCAAGCCTTATATAGGGGGAGAACTGGAACACTTGTCCACAATGATGCAGTTGATTGATCCTTGAAATTCTGGGTCAGGCTCGTGACGTTAAACAAGCGCTTACTGGGAGGCAACCCAGTGTTCTGAACTTATTTACTTTAGTTTTAGAATAGGGTTTGATGTACTCAATTGAAAACTTTGTCTGTTATGATGGTTTGCTTATGATTATGATTGTTTGATAAGTAAGGCTTGATGATGCTTTGATATGGATTGATATTGAGATGTACATATTAAATGCTTATACAGGTGATTCACAAGCTTTGTGAACAAATGCATGATGTTGTGATTGTGATTGTGATATTAAGCAGGATGTGTATGTCAAATGTGAATGAGCTTATATGTGAGGTTTTGAGCTCCAGAGTTTGTGTGAATGAATGTTATTACTTTGGAAGCAAGAATAACTTTGCCTAAGTTTTCTATGATTGAATTACTTGCTTGTTTGCATCATATGATCAAGGCGATTTGTTGGTAACCCTTGTATTAGCCAATTTCATGAAATTAGCCACTAAAAGAGAACACTTTGTGTTCCTATCTCGCAAACATGAGAAGCACTTTAAGGTGGTCCAAGATAGGAGACTCCTTATGGAAAGGAAGGTTGGAATGATACCTAACTTTACTCCTCAATTTGGAGAGCAATTGTTGGAGAATGATTGGGGGAAGCTAGCCACATACCCTACACCTGCTAATATAGCTGTGGTGAAAGAATTCTACATCAATGCAAGGAAGATTGATGATTATCCAGCTGAGAATTACCTAGGTTATGTCAGAGGCCATGCTATTAGGTATGATCCTGATTCCATCAACAACTTCTTGGATACTGTGTGGGCTGGTGAGCAGTGCCAATTTGCTTTCTGTATGGAAGAAGGCACTGATTTTGATGATGTGGAGAGAGTTTTATGTGTACCTGGAGGACATTTTCAGAGGAATAGAACTTGCTTTGTGGTGAACATTAGGAGGACTGACTTGACTCCTCTTGCAAAGTATTGGATGGCGTTTTCTCATGCCAACATTCAGCCATGTTCTCATGTGTCAGACATCACTCTTAGCAGGGCACTCCTCCTTTACTGTGCAATCAGGAACTTGAATGTCAATATTGGACAGGTAATAGCTGATGAGATAAGGGTGTGTGCTAACACAACAAACAACAAAGCACCCTTAGGACATCCTTCTTTGATTACACACCTCTGCAAGATAGCTGGGGCGGATACTTTTGCTCCACCATTTGAAAGGCCAAGAAAAGCAATTGATGAGGCTTATTACAGACAATACTGTGGAGGTGAGGAGGCAACTCAGCCAGTTCCACCACGCCGTACTCGCAGAGAAAGAAGGCAAGCACAGAGTCAGGCATCTATTGAGACACATGAAGCAGAACCTTTCCAAATGAGGGACATGTATATGTCTCTTATAGGTGCACAGTTACAGTCTATCCACAGAGGGCAGGTGGCTACTATTGAGATGATTGTTGGAATGTATGATACACCTCCAACACACAGGTGGACTATGGAGGAATTTCATAATGTGGTAGCTTGGCCAGAAGAGTAGGTACAAGGAGGCAGAGTTGGAGCAGCTGAAGCTTCAGCTATGGAGATGGATGAAGATGATGATGATGAGGATGATGCATTTGAGGATGCCGAAGATGAGGAAGAAGAGGAGGATACAAATGACAGCTCAGATTGATGAGGAGCTGAGATAGCAATTACTGATGAATGCTATCATAACTAGAGCAGGACTTATGTTTTTGTTTTATGTTCTGAACTTATTTACTTGTGTTTTAGAATAGGGTTTGATGTACTCAATTGGAAACTTTGTCTGTTATGATGGTTTGCTTATGATTGTGATTGTTTGATAAGTAATGCTTGATGATGCTTTGATATGGATTGATGTTGAGATGTGCACATTACATGCTTATACAGATGGTTCACAAGCTTTGTGAACAAATGCATGATGTTGTGATTGTGATTGTGATATTAAGCAGGATGTGTATGTCAAATGTCAATGAGCTTATATGTGAGGTTTTGAGCTCCAGAGTTTGTGTGAATGAATGTTATTACTTTGGAAGCATGAATGACTTTGCCCAAGTTTTCTATGATTGAATTACTTGCTTGTTCGCATCATATGATCAAGGCCATTTGCTGGTAACCCTTATATTAGCCAATTTCATGAAATTAGCCACTAAAAGAGAACACTATGTGTTCTATCCTTTGAACCCTTAGCCTTGAACATGATTTGAAAACCCTTGTTGTAAAGCTTTACCTTGAGTTAAGTAGAAAATATTTTGTGGTATTGACAAATGTTCAAGTTTGGGGTTGTTGAAAAATAGAAAGGGAAATTGAAAGCATTGAGCTAAGAGCTAAGAAGTCAGTATGTGAAAAGAGAAAGAAAAAGAGAAAGAAAAGAAAAGAAAAAGCAAAGCTCAATGCAAAAGAAAGTTGGGGAAAAGTAAGAATGATTGTGTTTGTATGATTCTCTTAACTCAAGGGTTTTGTGATATAGAAAAACCAATTTTCTTGTTAGCCCAGCCACATTATAAGCCATAGAAAAGTCCTTGTGATGATGCATGCTTGTGAATTTATTTGATTATGGTTAAATGAAAGGCAAAGTCAATTTTTGTGACATTGTGATAGAAGAGTGAATGAGTGATTACCTCTTATACACTTGTGTTTGAGCGAAACACTTTACCTAGTGAGGAAATATTCCATGAGCACATGAACATCCATCCTTAGTTGATTGATCATTCATGAAAAATAGCATTTGTTGGATATTAAGTGACTTTGTGAACACTAAAGCATGTGTATGTCTTGATTGAAGTCTTTGTCATGAGCTTAACTGAAGTTTTTGCTTATCTTGAAAAGAGGATTTTTTGAATGGAGTAAACCATTGTACTGATTGGTAGAAGATTGAGTTACATTTTGTTTGCTTGAGGACAAGCAAAGTTCTAAGTTTGGGGTTGTGATAACAGTTGAAAAACTGTTATTTTTATGCTTAAAATTGATACTAAAAGCAACCTTTAACACTTAGAAACTAGCTTGGAATCATGTTTTTGTTCATATTTTTGGAAATAAGAGAGCTGGACAGGTTTACGCTTGATTTCAGTGTTTTATACAGGTTTTAAGGTGAATTTGGTGAAAGAAGTGAAGAAGGATAGATATGGAATCGGAAAAGAACTCAAAAAGTGCAAAAGGAGAAGTCGCAACTACCGCTCAGCGGCAGTTTACCGCTGAGCGGCACTTAGGAACACCCGTTGGCTCTGCTGAGGGGTGAAAATGCAGCTGAGGGGAAGAATCAACTTCACGCACTTACCGCTGAGCGGTAGTTTACCGCTGAGCGGCACTATTTTGGGCTTGGGCCTAAATTTCTGTAATATTACGAACACTATATAAGCTTTAGGTCTTCCTAGGGTTTGTATCTTTGGCTGGAGACGAAGCAAACACTCTCTTTTCCACCCCTTGGAGGAAGATCTTGGATGCTGAGGCTACCTACTCATCCTTCTAGGGTTCTATTTTTCATTCTCTCATTATTGTTCATCTAGTTTCACCATGAATATGGTGAACTAAACCTTGTATGGTTGTTGGGGAATCAATGTAGTCTTGTGAAACTCTCATATATGGAATTTGTGTTTTAACATCTTATTTTAAGATACATTCTTTCTTTCATCATTAGTTAGGGTTTTTCCTCTTTGCTTAAAGCTTGCATTGTTTAAGTCATTCAATGCCATGATTATTGATTTTGTCGATATGGGAACGTACGGGAAAATCTAGATCCGGGGAATTTCTCCCAATAGCATATTGCCTAGACATAGGAATATAAGGGTTGGTTGCCGTTATGCTTCTGCACTTCAGAATTAATTATTAGGGATGCTAGGAATTGTATGAACTCATAATTAAGGATAGGCCTTCTTGCAAGGTGATTTAGAGAGTGGCATTAGCAATTGATGAAAAGAATGATGAATTCCTAAAAGTATATGAGAGTGGATAAGATGAAATTGATAACCCCAACAACATACTCATCCATCTAATTCATTAAAGTGTTTGTATTCCTCTTTTCCATTGATCAAATTCATGCATACATGTTTAATTACTGTCTTTTGCATTTAAAACTACAATCAATTGTTCACATGTCTTAAATAATCAACAAATCATATAACTAACTAGGTCGTGAGTCCTTTGGGAAAACGATACTTGGTCTTACCGAGTTTTATTACTTGATACGATTCGGTCATACTTGTCGAGGGTTAAACAAGTTTTTGGCACCGTTTTTTGGTGTTCATAAATTTGTCATCAGTTACTTAGAGAGAGTTGACCTCTTGAGAGTATATGGCTTCTGGTACGAAGATTTGTAGTAGTGAGAGCTTGAATGAATATGATAGGACATAAAGCTTTAAGGAAACATTCCAAGAATATCTTCATATTTCTCAATGTCTTTCTGATCCATGTGCAGTTCTTTTGAATAAAACTTGGTGTTGTCATTATCTACACAGATAAAGAGAGAAAAATCAAAGCAGAGAGGGATATGGTATATTCATGCATGTAATGTTCTTACGTTAAGATAACTTTTAGGCATGATTCGTAGTATAAGCATTTAGCATGAGTATGTGCTTTTAAAAGTAGTATCACAATTGATAAAATATTTAGTGTTTACTACTGCTTTCTCTAGATGCATTTTTGTCAAATACTTTTTAATCTTTTATAACCAACACATCATTGTTTATCTTGATTGTGTTTAACAAAGATGTTCTAATATGCACTTCTCTTAGACACTATACTTACTAAATAATATTTCGTTAAATGTTATATGTTAGAAAATCTAGTTTCTCTAGACGATCTTGTCTTAACAATCTTCCTTTTTTTATGTTTAACAAATACAAATGCTAAATTAAATATATTTATGAGGATTTCGAAAAAATTTAGACATTGTTGTTCAAAGCAAAATTATATCTATATTTAGATCATTTGTTCATCTTTTAGTCTAAACGATATACATTCATAGCATTTATATATATTAGAACTTATTGTTAGCATAAAGCTGAAGAGAAAAAGTTTCTATGATGTCTCAAAGTCAAGTTTCAAGTGCTCTTGGTGCAAGAAGATCCTCATGAAGACTTGTTTTGTGTTAAAGCTTTTGTAATTTAGTAGATTTATGTATAGGATGTGGTTTATCTTTGATTCTATGTATTGTTTGCCTTAGGTTACGTTAAAATTCATTTTGAATCAGAAAACCTCATTTTATATTTAGGATAATCGGTTACCAACTTATAACAATCTAGTATTAGTAATCGATTATGACTTGTCATAATCGATTATCACGAGCAATTATGAGAATTTTAAAGCAAGTTGTTGACTGTTGTGCATTCATTAAATGCACAATCTATTATCATAAGCGGATAATTTATTATCACAAGTTAAATAGTTGACAGCGGATTTTTGGAGGTATCCTTAAGTGAGATCTCTATAAATTAGATTGAGACTCTCATTTTAACATACAAAATACTTGAATTTCGAAAAGCTTATCTGTTTTGCTAGGTGTTGTGATAAGTGTGGTCTAGGATCGGTTTAACCCTTGTGCTTGTGGCTTTGAGAACATGGTGTTGGCATAGAGCGAGAACTTTCACGGGAGTTATGATTGAGTGTTATTGTTGTTGTCGAGTTAAAGTTTGTCATCCTTTGTGAAGATTTAAAGGAGGTGTTCATCCTTCGTGAAGCATTCAGAGGAGGTGTTCATCCCTTGTGGGTTTAAGGAAAAGTGAGTTTCATCTCTTAGGGTAACAAGAGAGGTGTTCTAACCTTAAACTATGTTATTTTCTTTGTGATTGTAACAATTTGTTGGTTTTTTATAGTGAAACGTGATCGAGGCCGTACCCGAATCAAATTAATATGCAATTCCAGTGCACTATAAACTAGGAATTGACTCCTAGGTCGTCTCTTAAGGACCAAACTATGGTTCAGGCAATAGGTCGAACACGTGGTGGGGGGTGGTTTTTTGACAGTTTTGTGAAGTGAAATGAACAAACTAAAACACAAAATCAAACACTAATTGAAAACGGTTAGTCACTAGCTCAATTACAATGCGTCCAATCACATATTAACAACAATTACACACTATTCTAACCCCTAATCCAACATGAATTAATCAACTAAGCGAAGACTAATCATGCTTTCATAAAAGCGAATTAAGCAAACGCAATGCTCCCATTTAATCATGTTCGCGCTACCACAAATTAAGTAAATGCGGTTTAATCGACTAAGCGAAAATTAAGTATAATTACGCAACTAAGCGTGTACTCAATTGCAAGCACATAACATAATTAAACATTGAACAAGATTAGAACAACAAAATCACCATGATAGAGCAACAATCTCAAGGAAAACGTTGCAATCTTACTAAGACTAACCAAACACACTTAACCTACCATTAAAAAGAAATTAAACATAGCAGAATGAACTTCAAATGTTAAACACGAAATAGCAACTAAAATTGGAATGAAAATTAATAAAGTAAATGGGGGAAAACGAAATTGAATGGCAAAACGAAATTAAACCTGAAACGAGTGCAGCGAACGGAAACGATAATTTAAATAGAATTGGAATATCAAAGAACATCAAACAAAAATGAAATTCAATAGCAAACATAAACGAAATTCAATACCAAATAGAAACAGACTTGAAATGGATTGCAATGAGATTAAAAAACGAATTTAATACATAGAAGAGAAAGATAACGAAAGCAAACCTAAAACCCCCAAGGGGGGGTTGGAAAACGTCCCAAGCTCTACCAAAACCTAAAAAAACGAAAGTGAGGAGAGGAGAGTTCCTAAAATCTCATTTTGGGGTTTGAAAAGCCCCATTTACCGTTTTGCCCATCATATGGGCTTCTACAAAATATGCCCAAAAATGGGCCCAAAGCTAACTAAAAACGAAGTTAAAAAGAGATGTTGATGTGGAAAATAATAAATGATATGGCGGCCCTCTTGATGTCCCAATAATAATTCCAAAATTGTCCTGCAAAGAATAATTTGAATAATTAAGCCCAAATAATTCAAATTAATTAAAATAAGAATTAATAGTCAAATTAAGCTCAAATAGTGAAAATGAGACAATAATAGAGAATTAAACATAATTCACTAATATAATTCGGTGCAGAAATCTAAGTGAATAGTACAAAATAATGATTCATCAAATGCGTTAATTCTCGTTTGAGATTAATAATTAGACGTAGGATCTGTGTGATCTGAACCAGTATAAAAATCATTTGTGCAGTTTTCTCTCTTCCTTACTCTTTTATTTGTTTAAATTGTTATTAAGGAATTTATATTTTACAAGAAAATTATTAAATGTATTATTTGCAATAAGAAACCAATCCACCCCCTCCCTCTTTGTTTGTTCTACATGCTAACCATTTCGCTGCACCGCTTTGACATATTTTTCTTGCTAAAAGTTTATAGAAAAATCATAGAAAGCAAAAAAAAATAGTAATAATTTAATAGTAAAAGTATACCAAAGATGGTGTTCTCTAGAGTGGTAGCAGCCTGATTTGTAGTAGAAGCTCTAATCAATCTTTGATGGTTTGTAAAGAAACACAGGAAAAAGTGATGTTTTTTAGAGTCAAAGTGTGAGTTTAAGTTCCACATTGTATAAAAATGAGAAAGTAGCGCACCATATAAGGATGAAGACCCATTAACTCATTGCCTTAAGATTTTTGGTTGAGAGTGGTGTCAATATCTTATGTGGTTGGGATCAGGCTTCATTGGTGTTGTGTCTGTAAGATCCTTGAAAATATTTGTATGTTAAAATGTAAGATCCATGAAAAAAAAAAAATATTTATAATAGTAAATTTTAACATTTTATTAGTAATAATAATTTTAATGGATAGAAAAATGTAAATTTTTGGATATAAAGTTATAGTAATTTTGGAGGGAGAGCTTCAAATTTTTGATAACTTATTTAGGATTTTTTTAGAAATGTGAATAGTGAATAGTGAATAGTAAATAGTAAATAGTGAATAGTGAATAGTGAATAGTTAAAAAAAAAATATTAAAATAAATTATGGAAGAGAACACTCCACGTAGAATTAATCATTCAGAGATAAGAATGGTGAATAAAAAATAATTTTTGAATAGTAAAAATGAATAGTAAAAGTGAATAGTAAAAATGAATAGTAAAAATGAATAGTAAAATTTTTGGCTATAAATAGCCAAGGGGGGGAGGCTGAAGATTTACACCAAAATTCTAGAGAAATTGTGAGAGAAGAGAGTTAGAGGAAATTCTAGTTAAAGAGGGGAAATTCTGGAAGTTTCCGGAGAACGGTTTGAGAAGAGGAAACTAAGTCTGGAATAGAGGTAAGGGAAGCTAACTTTGAGTATTTCTTTTTGTATTATCTTGAGTCTTGAATATGCTATATTTTTCTTTTGTCTGATTTTAAATCTTAAATATGGAGTATTTTGTTTCTGTATGATTTTGAATTTTAAATGAGAATATGTTTTTTTTTGTGTGTTAATATCCAAGTGTGATAAATTGTAAAATGTGATATTGATTATGTTATGTCAATTGTATGTTATTAGTGGTTTATATTTTTATTTTGGAAGGATTAGAAATTGTCTAACCGGCTCTGCCAGATTCAATTTCTTGTTTCCCCAAACATTTTATTGTTTTCCTTATTTATTTTTATTGTATTTTGGAAGGATTAGAAATTGTCTAACCGGCTCTGCCAGATTCAATTTCTTGATTCCCCAAACTTTTTTTTTTATTTCCTTCCGTATTTATTTTATTACATTTTTGGAAGGATTAGAAGTTGTCTAACCGGCTCTGCCAGATTCAACTTCTTGTTTCCCCAAACTATTTATTTCTTTACTTATTTATTTTATTGCATTTTTGGAAGGATTAGAAGTTGTCTAACCGGCTCTGCCAGATTCAACTTCTTATTTCCCCAGACATGTATTGTTCTTGTTATTTAATTATATTGTATTGATGGATGGATTAGAAGTTGTCTAACCGGCTCTGCTAGATTCAACTTCTTGTTTCCCCATGAATTTTTATATTAAGATTATTTTTATGATTGTCAAATATTGTATTCTTCTATGACCATTTATAGTAATGTTTTATTATTGTTAATTGTTTATAATTATCTTGTATGAATTCTATTATGGATGTTTATTGTGATGATTTTATTGAATGAGTTTGTTGGCTGAAATTAATCTTGTTGGAAGGTTTGGAATAAGGATTCTATAATAGCTTGTATATGGGTATTAAATATATATACAGTGTTTGAGGTTGTTGTGAGAGGAAGTAAAATTAGGCATTTTAAGATTTAGAGCATAAGAAAACAAGGTAGATAAATTAAATAAATAAATTGTTAATTATTGAAGGCCTCCCTTTGTTGGTAGGATAGAGGAACCTTAAAAACCTGAGTTGGCACATCCCTGATCATAGAGCAGCCCTGGCCTGGTCCAGTCAGTTGTGACTAGTCATATGTGCTGGCGTCGAAGGTGAGTTTGATGCGTTCAGACATCTGGGTCCTCTCCGGTGACCAATTGGGGTAAAGAAAAATCTCTACTAGGATGAAAATAAAATAAAACAAGTTGATTGTAGATGCATAATATTATCATGGTAAAAATTTCATATATATTTTATTTATCATTACATTGAGCCCAGACTTTAATATGTAGTTCCTAAGATATGTTGATGTATTTTGGTTGATCCATGATCTTTGTTTGGTGAAAATATGTTGAGTTATACTCGTTATGGGCAAAATGAGTTTATAATATGAAGCATGATATCTGTCAATGTGTTTAATTTATCGATACCAAAACGGGTTATTATGAATTCATGATTAAAGAATGAACATGATTGAGTTAGGTGGATAAGAGGGTATGAATTGTTGGTTTTTATGAAATGTTGGAGTGGATATGAGAAATCATTACTTATGAAATGATGTTTACTACCGGGAGTAGTATGATCGAGTTATACCATGAGAGTTTGGTATGAGCAAAGTAACACCTGAGATTTATGGAAGCAGGCAGAGAGGGGTCTGACCATAAGGCTTCAGAAATTAAGACATAGTATGTAAGTGAGGCTTAAGGAAGCAGGCAGAGAGCGGTCTGACCATAAGGCTTCATGAGTAAGCATGGTACACTTGTAAGATTTATGGAAATGAGAAAGATGATTTTGATAATGATGAATTAATGACATCGGAATAATGATATTTTATCAATTGCAGAAATACCTGATTTTAATATTTTTGTTACAAGTTTAATGATTTTATGATATGGTTGGCTTACCCTTATTTGTTTGTACTATGATCATATAACTCATGTTATATGTGATTAGATAATGTTGCAGATGCGGTTGAAAAAGCTTAGAGATGAGAGAGATGCGGGGAAAAACTTTCAGGGATTTTTGTAAAAAGAATAAATTTGTATTGGGAAGATTATGTTGTGTAAAATTTATAAGTTGAAATTTCAATGGTGAAGACTATATTGTTTAAAGTTTGTAAGTTTGGTATTGTACTTTGGAGTAATTGAAATAAAGTTTGATTGTTTATATGAGATATCAAATTAATTTAGTCTCTACTATCAGTAATACCCTTTAAAATATTCGGGTGTTACATTATGGTATCAGAGCAATGGTTTTCGAAAGTATTTTGGGACTATGGGGAGTGAAATTATTATTCTTAGTAAAACTATTAATGGTTATGATGAAAATGACTATTTGGAGGAAATTGATATCATATGCTAAATTGTATTGTTATCTTTTTGAAGAAATCATTTAAACTCGACAAAGATGCAGCAACAACAAGTTGATCAAGTACCTCAAAATCATTCTAGCTTGAATGACTTCTTAAGGCATGATCCAACTAAATTTAATGGGGAGGCTACTCCTGATGAGGCTGACTCTTGGCTAAGGCAGAACGAGAAGATTTTTCGGGTAATAACTTGCTCAGAAGAACAAAAATTAACTTATGCATCATTTCTTTTGGTGGGTGAGGCTGAATATTGGTGGGAAAGTATGCAACAGTTGATGACGGTTCGTGGTGAGACTGTGAATTGGGAGAACTTTAAGATAAGGTTCTTGGAAAAATATTTTCCAAACAGTGCAAAATTTGCAAGGGAGGCGGAGTTTCTGACCTTACAACAAAGAAGGTTATCAGTACAAGAGTACGTAGTAAAATTTAATTATCTCTCGAGGTTTTATACTCAGAATATCACAGAAGAATGGAGATGTCGAAAATTCGAGGGAGGACTAAGGCATGAACTGAAGAAGGTACTTATGCCATTGGAAATACAAGAGTTTCCAGCATTGGTAGAGAAAGCCAGAATGATAGAATTGTTGGAGTTTGATCCAAGTAGAGTTTCCAGACTTGCAAAGGGAGAATCTTCAATGAAATTCAACAAGAAACCTTATGAAAAACCACAATTATCATATCGAGGAACAGTGAAGTGTTTTGAGTGTGGAGGGGCACATTTCAGACGTGACTGCCCTAAACTTACTGGGGAAAGAGTTGAAGGGAAGAGATGTTTCATCTGCAATGATCCAGGACACTTTGCTAATGTCTGTCCAAAGAAAAAGAAGGTGGGAGAACCACAACAACAAGATTCTGCTGAAGTAAAGCCCCGGGCAACAGGAAGAGTATTCGCAATGTCTGCAGAAGAGGCTACTAAGCCAGGTACATTAATCTTACACACCTGTATGCTGTTAGGAGAATGCGTATATGTTTTGTTTGACTCTGGAGCCACACACTCCTTTATATCTCTAGCATGTTTAGAAAGACTCGGATTACCGATGCTTGATCTAGGGTGTGAATTAGTAGTTTCTACACCAGCATCGGGACCAGTTACGACCAGTTCAGTCTGTGTCGGATGCCCGATCCAAATTGCAGGACGCAAGTTCAAAGTGAACTTGATCTGCTTACCCCTTCAAAATCTAGACATTATTTTAGGAATGGATTGGTTGACTGCCAATCACGTTCTTATTGATTGTGGGAAACAAAAGATAGAGTTTCTAAATTTGAACAATTTAGAACTAAGCTCAACTCGAGTCGCTGCGAAGGATATCAAAGATGGAGCTACCTGCTATGTGGTGTTAGCTTAGGAGAAAAGAGAGAATACTGAAGAACAAATCATCGGAATACCTGTGGTAGAAGAATATGTTGATGTTTTTCCAGAAGAAGTGCCAGGTTTACCACCTAGTCGAGAGATCGATTTCACAATAGATCTAGTGCCCGGAGCTGGCCCGGTTTCTATGGCTCCATACAGAATGGCTCCTGCCGAACTAGCAGAGTTGAAAACGCAAATCGAAGATCTGTTGGAGAAGAAGTTTATCCGTCCAAGTGTGTCTCCATGGGGAGCTCCTGTATTGCTGGTGAAGAAGAAGGATGGAAGTTCAAGGTTGTGCGTGGATTATCGACAGTTGAACAAGGTTACAATAAAGAACAAATATCCTTTGCCAAGAATCGATGATCTATTAGATCAGTTGAGAGGAGCAGAGGTGTTTTCAAAAATTGATCTCAGATCTGGTTACCATCAGATTCTTGTCAAGACGGAAGATGTACAAAAGACGGCTTTCAGATCTCGCTATGGACACTTTGAGTACGTGGTAATGCCGTTTGGTGTGACAAATGCCCCAGCGATTTTTATGGACTACATGAACAGAATATTTCGGTCATGTTTAGATAAGTTCGTGGTAGTATTTATCGACGATATTCTTATCTATTCAGAGAATAAGGAAAAGCATGCAGAACACTTGAGGGTGGCGTTGGAAATTTTAAGAAAACATCAACTGTATGGGAAACTATCAAAGTGTGAGTTCTGGATAGAGAAAGTACAATTTTTGGGTCATGTGATTTCTGCTCAAGGAATCTCAGTGGATCCAGCAAAAGTGGAAGCTGTGCTAAAGTGGGAGCGGCCGAAAACTGTAACTGAAGTACGAAGTTTTGTAGGATTAGCCGGTTATTACCGACGTTTTGTCGAAGGGTTTTCCAAGATTGTAGGTCCTCTAACTCAGTTAACTCGTAAAGATCAACCATTTCTGTGGACTGACAAGTGCGAAGCCAGTTTTGAAAATATGAAGCAACGACTAACATCAGCACCAGTATTAATCATTCCAGACTCTAGCAAATCTTTTGAGGTGTACTGCGATGCGTCATATCAAGGATTGGGGTGCGTTCTAATGCAAGGAAGGAGACCTGTAGCTTATGCATCTAGGCAGTTAAAAGCGCATGAGAAAAACTACCCAACGCATGACATCGAACTTGCAGCAGTAGTATTTGCATTAAAGACATGGAGACACTACCTCTATGGGGCAAGTTTCCAAGTTTTTAGTGACCATAAGAGTCTAAAGTATTTGTTCGATCAAAAGGAATTGAACATGCGACAAAGAAGATGGATGGAATATATGAAGGATTATGACTTCAAGCTTTTATATCACCCAGGAAAAGCCAATGTGGTGGCAGATGCATTGAGTAGGAGACAAGCTCAGATAACAACGATGATGGTGAAGGAATTAGAACTGTTAGAAAAGTTACGTGATATGAACTTGGGGTTGCAGTTAAACCCAGATCACATATGGTGTAGTCATTTAGTAATCACTAGTGACTTCTTAGAACAAGTGAAGGTTGAGCAGTCGATGGATCAAGAGTTGCAGCAAAAGATCAGGTTGTTGGACACCGATCAAGCTAAGGAGTTCGTTCTAAGTAAAGATGGCATACTTCGATTTAAAAACAGAGTGTGTATCCCTGCAAAGAGTGAATTAAAACATTTAATTTTAGACGAAGGCCATAAAAGTCGTCTTAGCATACATCCAGGTATGACTAAGATGTATAAGGACCTGAAAGAGTCATTTTGGTGGAATGGAATGAAGAGGGATGTGGCCGAGTTTGTAGCAGCCTGCTTGGTGTGTCAAAAAGCAAAAGTGGAGCATCAAAAACCGGGAGGGATGTTACGACAGTTAGACATTCCTCAATGGAAGTGGGACAGTATCTCGATGGACTTTGTAACACATTTACCAAAATCATCAAAAGGTCACGATTCTATCTGGGTTATCGTTGATAGACTAACCAAGAGCGCTCACTTTTTGCCTATTAATCAACGTATGTCACTAGAAAAGCTGACGGAGTTATACATCGGGGAAGTAGTGAGGTTGCATGGCATACCTACAAGCATTGTGTCAGACAGAGATCCAAGGTTTACTTCAAGGTTTTGGCAGACGCTACAGAAGGCTCTGGGAACACAGTTGAAGATGAGTTCGGCTTATCACCCTCAGACTGATGGTCAAACAGAAAGGACTATTCAATCTTTGGAGGATTTGCTGAGAACCTGTGTATTAGATCATCTTGGAAGTTGGAATGAGATACTACCATTAGTAGAATTTACTTACAACAACAGTTATCATTCCAGTATTGGTATGCCACCATATGAAGCTTTATATGGAAGAAGATGTAGAACACCGTTGTGTTGGTTTCAAGATGGGGAAGCACTGACAGTGGGACCCGAGCTATTACAACAAACCACAGAAAAAATAAAATTAGTCCAAGATCGGATGAAAGCAACTCAAAGTAGACAAAAGTCATATGCCGACAAAAGAAGAAGACCGTTAGAATTTGAAGAAGGAGATCATGTATTCTTACGAGTAACGCCAACTACAGGAGTCGGGAGAGCTATCAAGATGAGGAAACTGACACCAAAATTTCTCGGACCGTATCAAATTCTCAAAAAGATTGGGCCAGTGGCTTATGAGATAGCACTACCACCTCGATTGACATATTTGCATAACGTTTTTCATGTATCCCAACTGCGGAAGTATATTCCAGATCCAAAGCATGTGTTAGAAGTTGATGAAATTCAGGTCAAGGAAAATTTAACAATGGAAGTTGGCCCAGTGCGTATACTAGATGTTCAAATGAAAAAGTTAAGAGGGAAGGATATTCGCACGGTAAAGGTACTTTGGAATGAAGACACACAGGAAATGACTTGGGAATTGAAAGAATTTATGATAAAGGAATATCCATATCTCTTTTGTAAGTAATTTTTTTTTGTTAAATAGTCTTTGTTTAAATAAATAATTTTCGAGGGCGAAAATAATTGTTGTTGGGGAGATTGTAAGATCCTTGAAAATATTTGTATGTTAAAATGTAAGATCCATGAAAAAAAAAATATTTATAATAGTAAATTTTAACATTTTATTAGTAATAATAATTTTAATGGATAGAAAAATGTAAATTTTTGGATATAAAGTTATAGTAATTTTGGAGGGAGAGCTTCAAATTTTTGATAACTTATTTAGGATTTTTTTAGAAATGTGAATAGTGAATAGTGAATAGTAAATAGTAAATAGTGAATAGTGAATAGTGAATAGTTAAAAAAAAATATTAAAATAAATTATGGAAGAGAACACTCCACGTAGAATTAATCATTCAGAGATAAGAATGGTGAATAAAAAATAATTTTTGAATAGTAAAAATGAATAGTAAAAGTGAATAGTAAAAATGAATAGTAAAAATGAATAGTAAAATTTTTGGCTATAAATAGCCAAGGGGGGGAGGCTGAAGATTTACACCAAAATTCTAGAGAAATTGTGAGAGAAGAGAGTTAGAGGAAATTCTAGTTAAAGAGGGGAAATTCTGGAAGTTTCCGGAGAACGGTTTGAGAAGAGGAAACTAAGTCTGGAATAGAGGTAAGGGAAGCTAACTTTGAGTATTTCTTTTTGTATTATCTTGAGTCTTGAATATGCTATATTTTTCTTTTGTCTGATTTTAAATCTTAAATATGGAGTATTTTGTTTCTGTATGATTTTGAATTTTAAATGAGAATATGTTTTTTTTTGTGTGTTAATATCCAAGTGTGATAAATTGTAAAATGTGATATTGATTATGTTATGTCAATTGTATGTTATTAGTGGTTTATATTTTTATTTTGGAAGGATTAGAAATTGTCTAACCGGCTCTGCCAGATTCAATTTCTTGTTTCCCCAAACATTTTATTGTTTTCCTTATTTATTTTTATTGTATTTTGGAAGGATTAGAAATTGTCTAACCGGCTCTGCCAGATTCAATTTCTTGATTCCCCAAACTTTTTTTTTTATTTCCTTCCGTATTTATTTTATTACATTTTTGGAAGGATTAGAAGTTGTCTAACCGGCTCTGCCAGATTCAACTTCTTGTTTCCCCAAACTATTTATTTCTTTACTTATTTATTTTATTGCATTTTTGGAAGGATTAGAAGTTGTCTAACCGGCTCTGCCAGATTCAACTTCTTATTTCCCCAGACATGTATTGTTCTTGTTATTTAATTATATTGTATTGATGGATGGATTAGAAGTTGTCTAACCGGCTCTGCTAGATTCAACTTCTTGTTTCCCCATGAATTTTTATATTAAGATTATTTTTATGATTGTCAAATATTGTATTCTTCTATGACCATTTATAGTAATGTTTTATTATTGTTAATTGTTTATAATTATCTTGTATGAATTCTATTATGGATGTTTATTGTGATGATTTTATTGAATGAGTTTGTTGGCTGAAATTAATCTTGTTGGAAGGTTTGGAATAAGGATTCTATAATAGCTTGTATATGGGTATTAAATATATATACAGTGTTTGAGGTTGTTGTGAGAGGAAGTAAAATTAGGCATTTTAAGATTTAGAGCATAAGAAAACAAGGTAGATAAATTAAATAAATAAATTGTTAATTATTGAAGGCCTCCCTTTGTTGGTAGGATAGAGGAACCTTAAAAACCTGAGTTGGCACATCCCTGATCATAGAGCAGCCCTGGCCTGGTCCAGTCAGTTGTGACTAGTCATATGTGCTGGCGTCGAAGGTGAGTTTGATGCGTTCAGACATCTGGGTCCTCTCCGGTGACCAATTGGGGTAAAGAAAAATCTCTACTAGGATGAAAATAAAATAAAACAAGTTGATTGTAGATGCATAATATTATCATGGTAAAAATTTCATATATATTTTATTTATCATTACATTGAGCCCAGACTTTAATATGTAGTTCCTAAGATATGTTGATGTATTTTGGTTGATCCATGATCTTTGTTTGGTGAAAATATGTTGAGTTATACTCGTTATGGGCAAAATGAGTTTATAATATGAAGCATGATATCTGTCAATGTGTTTAATTTATCGATACCAAAACGGGTTATTATGAATTCATGATTAAAGAATGAACATGATTGAGTTAGGTGGATAAGAGGGTATGAATTGTTGGTTTTTATGAAATGTTGGAGTGGATATGAGAAATCATTACTTATGAAATGATGTTTACTACCGGGAGTAGTATGATCGAGTTATACCATGAGAGTTTGGTATGAGCAAAGTAACACCTGAGATTTATGGAAGCAGGCAGAGAGGGGTCTGACCATAAGGCTTCAGAAATTAAGACATAGTATGTAAGTGAGGCTTAAGGAAGCAGGCAGAGAGCGGTCTGACCATAAGGCTTCATGAGTAAGCATGGTACACTTGTAAGATTTATGGAAATGAGAAAGATGATTTTGATAATGATGAATTAATGACATCGGAATAATGATATTTTATCAATTGCAGAAATACCTGATTTTAATATTTTTGTTACAAGTTTAATGATTTTATGATATGGTTGGCTTACCCTTATTTGTTTGTACTATGATCATATAACTCATGTTATATGTGATTAGATAATGTTGCAGATGCGGTTGAAAAAGCTTAGAGATGAGAGAGATGCGGGGAAAAACTTTCAGGGATTTTTGTAAAAAGAATAAATTTGTATTGGGAAGATTATGTTGTGTAAAATTTATAAGTTGAAATTTCAATGGTGAAGACTATATTGTTTAAAGTTTGTAAGTTTGGTATTGTACTTTGGAGTAATTGAAATAAAGTTTGATTGTTTATATGAGATATCAAATTAATTTAGTCTCTACTATCAGTAATACCCTTTAAAATATTCGGGTGTTACAGTGTCTC
The DNA here is from genome assembly GCF_029865625.1 of Vigna umbellata. Lineage (NCBI taxonomy): Eukaryota > Viridiplantae > Streptophyta > Magnoliopsida > Fabales > Fabaceae > Vigna > Vigna umbellata. The sequence continues at coordinate 2,650,183 of NC_142170.1, forward strand.
CCTAGTGAACCCCTCCCTTGATAAACCTAACAAGTGTTATCAAAGTTTGGTTAATCTTTGGTGACTAGCTAAAAAGAGTGCAATGGTCCTTGTATGGAAATTCTTCTTGGCAAGAGTTTCAGGTAAGCGTCTCTTGTAATGATGAACGACGGTAGGAAGGGGTACTCATGGTTAGGAATGCTTTTGATGGAGGGGAGTGTACCAATGTGGAATTGACTCACCCTTGAGGGGGAAATTGTATGGAATCCAAGTGTGAGTCTAAGTCCCACATTAGGTATAGACATAAAAAAGTGGAGCACCATATTAGGATGAAGACCCATTAACCTATTACCTTAAGGTTTTGGATTGATAGTGATGTCAATCCCTTATGTGGTTGGATTCATGTCTCATTGGTGTTGTGTCTCCCCAATGAACCCCTTCCTTGATAAACCTAACAATTGTTGCCTTGGTCATTATGGGATGATCTAACCTCTATTATGTATTGTTGCCATACTACAACACACGACAATGTTATTGTCTTTGGTCATTCTTCTTTATATGAATGATGATTGTGATATGGGGAAGAGCATAAGAAGTACTCAAGAGTCCATAGCTCTATTTATGGATGCATAAAATAATCCACTATTAATGAAATTTTCTAAATTATTAATTATCAAGATATTGTCACATCATTGTAATACCTAATGTTTGTTAGAGCGGTGCAACAAAATGATTAGTGTGATTGGACAAAAATCAAGATGACGGGGTGAATTGATTTCTTGTGCTTTTAAAATAATTTTTCTTCTCTCTTTATAAAATTTACTTAACAAATAATATCAACAACAATAAAGAGTATAGGGAAAGAGAGATTTGCATAAGGAATTTTATACTAGTTCTCATCACAAGGATCGTACGTTTAGTTGTTAAGCCCAAACAGAGATTAACTAACCACGATCACAAAACAAATAAACTATTACAATCACATAGAAAGACAAGTTTAAGGATTTAGAAACACCTCTCTTGTTACCCCAAGACATGATACTCACTTTCCCTGAAAACCACAAGGGATGAACATCTCTGAATGATTCACAAAGGATGAACACTTCCTTTGAAACTTCACAAAGGATTACATGCTTCACTCAGCAACAACAACAACAACAACACTAAATCAAACTTCCAGCGAAAGTTCGCGCTCTATGCTAACACCAAGTTCTCAAAGCCAAAGCACAAAGGTTACACAAATCCTGGTTCACACTTTACTATGTTAAAAAACATTCAATTGTGTTTGTTAGAATAAGAGTCTAAAACATCTTTATAAAGACCTCACTCAAGGGCACCTCCAAAAATTCGTTGTCAGTTTATTCTCTCGTGATAATCAATTATCTATAATCAATTATGCATTTAATGAATGCACAATGGTAAAAAAACATGCTAAAAAACTCCAACGGCTAGTCATGATAATCGATTATGTTATAAGTCATAATCGATTATTGGTAAGTGATAATCGATTATGAATAATCGATTATTATGTGCTGGTAATTGATTATTTTAGAGACAAAATGAGTTTTTAGCAACCTTTAAAAACCTCTTTGTGATAATCGATTATCTTAAGTATTAATCGATTGTTGCAGAGTTTTTGTGACTCCAAAGCTAATTTTAAAGCATACAATTCATGGAATCAATGACAAATAAAGCCTTATACATAAATCTACTTATTACAAAAGCTTTAACACATAAAACAAGTCTTCATGAAGGTCTTCTTGCAATGTGACCACTTGAGACTTAATTTATGACATCATCAAAACTTTTGTGTTTTATCTTTTTGCTACCAATGTTTTCGCTATAGGTAACAAAATTTAATTGTTTCAACAAGTGACAATATATAAATCAATTGCAATGTTTTAGTGAAAAAAAAATCAATATCTTATACAAGAATAGAAAATTTTATAGCAAAACCTATTCCAATGGATTTCCATAAAGGTTGTTGTAGCATGCAAAAGTTTGCCAAAGTAGAAAATGTTCCTGATGCTAATGTCCACACAAAATGATCATCATCTAATTTTCTGTTATAGCTTCATGTAGTTTTGATGCCTTTAACTTCGCAACCTCCAAACAACTTTATCTAGATATTTCTATTCTACTTTTTGGTAATTTTGAAATGTACTTATTCTATTTTGAAAATGGTAACTTATTCATTATAATCACATAGAAATGTGTCATGGAAGGTTGAGGGTAAGGATAAAGGTCTAAAAAAATTTCACTCCAAAGTATCTCAAAGACTCTTAGAGATTTTTAAAAAAGCTCGAAGAGAAGGTAAGAAGTCTGATTAGAATGAAGATTCTATTTGGAACATTTTTTTGGAGAAATGGAACATTCCTCTATATCGAGAAAAATGTGATACAACTAAGAAAAGTTATGGATCTAAAAAAGGTGAGAGTTTTCATATGGGAGATATATCATCATACATGACCACGCTATTTGTTTGGTATGAGATCTTTATATATTTTCTATTCATTTATGACATAATAATAATAATTTTCTACTTTATAAATTTTTTTGTTTCCAAAATACAAGAGTTTGGTTAACAAACACATATACGAAGGCTACATGGAACTTTGTCGATGAAAGATCTAAGAAGACACATGTTGGTTTCTACCAAGTTTGTTACAATTTTATACCTCAATTATTTACTATTTTAACTCAAACATTTCTTCTTGGAACAAGAAGAATTTCAAACCATATTTTTTCAAGCATTATTTGAAACTACATTGGTTGATTCTCACAATATACTCCCTTGGACCTTACTAAAGAGGAGAGACTAAGGAACAAATGTTGGTTAGAGACGACATGTAGAAGGTACAAGGGACAAGTATACTGGGTTGGACATGTTGACTCTTATGATGATTATGTTGATAGTTACTTATAATAAACACAAACATTTTCTAGTTAGCAAGTATAACAAGAAGATTATTCAACTTCAACATTAATTAGCAACTAATGAGAAATAAATTCGTCAAATGAATTCTCAATTTCAAACCAAATTTCAATCCACTTTTAAAGGATTTTAGAGTTTCATTTAAATATTAGTTTTAATCACTTTGGAGGTCCTTATTTTTGCAGATTCATATCAATTGGGTCCTCACATTTTGAAAGTTCTCAATTGGGTCCTTATTTATGAAAAATTGAATCAATAAAGTCCTTGCCATTAAATTCTATGGACCGCGTTAAAAGTGTTGCCTGATGACTAGGTGAGGTGGCATCTCATAAGCACGTGACACGCAAAGACGTTAATAGGTGGACTTAAATGATTTTTTAATTTAAAAACAGTTTCAAAAAGTCCCTGCCACATTACCACCCTGACACGTCATAATCACCATCTCTTCACAAACCATAATTTCTCTCCAAGAAACCCTAGCGGCCGCACCATTTAACGCCATCACCGCCATCCTCGCCGGCATCCGTCCTCTCCAACGCATCACGTGCCACCACCAACGCGTCTTCTCCCTTCTGCTGCACCTCCATCACCTTCACATCTCACCAGACCTTCCAATCATTCCTCGAAAACAGAACCCAAAATCCAAATCGTGAAGCCCTCCGTTGACTCAAGCTCTACATCGTAGCAGCACCACCATGGCAATCGCAAGCCATCACGATTCGGCCTTCGTTCTCGCGCCACTACCCAACGCGATCCCTTGATATGCCATAACCACCAATTTTCACCATTTTCACCCTCGCACCAGCCAAATCGTCGTCGCGCCAGCAGCACTTCCGTCCAATCTCCACCACAGAATCATCCACCATACGCTGCTGCTGCAGATCGCAAATCGCCAGTCTTCTCCACCACTAACCGCGCCGCTGCTTGCCTCCACCTACAACCACAACCAGACCTGCAAGCAAACTAGAAGCCAAGTGAAAGCGTCGTCGCATAGCATCGTTGAGACCTAGGGTTTCTCGTGTTCTCGTTGCATAGCTTTGGTGGTGGCGCGTGATGCGTTGGAGAGGACGGCTGTCGGCGAGGATGGCGGTGACGACGCTGGATGGTACGGCGGCTACAGTTTCTTGGAGAGAAATTAGGGTTTGTCTAGAGATGGTGATGATGACATGTGAGGGTGGTGTTGTGGCAGGGACTTTTTTAAACTTTTTTTAAATTAAAAAATCATTTAAGTCCACTTATTAACGTCTTTGGCAACGTTTTTAACGCCGTCCACATAATTTAACGGCAGAGACTTTATTGATTTAATTTTTCATAAATAGGGACCCAATTGAGAATTTTCAAAATATGAGGACCCAATTACTACGAATATGCAGAAATAGGGACCTCCGTGATTAAACCTAAATATTAATAAGAATAAGAATAGCAATAGATAATAATTTTTTATTTTTAATCAAAAGTCATATTTGTATTTACTTTCTTCTATTCCTTTCCAATTAAATCAAATGTATGTTTCTTTTTTGTATATTTGTTTGCTTTGTTTTCTTATTTCCTCTATTGAAAACACTAAAATGAAACAAAATTTAGAAAATAAAAATCAAATTTTATCATTATATATTTACATTTTTTACTTTTAGTTTTTATAAGTTATTAGTTTCAATTTAGAATACTGTCAAGTATTTTGTTTTATCTCTTGTGCCAACGTCCAATAAAATGATAAAGATGATGTCATCAATAAAAGATAATGTGATGATATCATATATTAAGCCAATATAACATATCATGTTATCAGGTAATGTGATTACTATTAATTTAAAAAACAAATTGAGTTTTCATGTCTTACTTAATTTCTATACAAGACAACTATAAAGTATTTGACTGACTACGTAACATGATTAATGTGTCAACACTCTCTAATGGATAATGGCATAAAATTTAAAATCCATGCATATGTTTAACAAAAAGAATTTATCCTTATAAAATTTTCAATATTTTGAATACAGTCTCCCATACTGAAATAAATTATACATTCTTAAATTATATTTCAGTTTATGTTATTTCACTAGAAAAAGAGCTGCATGATTTTTTAGCTATTTCGTAGCTAAGTTTTCACTAACAAATTTTGCGATAGATAAATCAAATTGTTATCAAATATTTCATAATTAAATTTAAGTAGTTAATTAGAAAGAAATATATTTTTTCGTTATTATATATGTAACCAATTCGTCATTAATTTCTCGTCAATTAAAGTGAGAAAATTTTGTAATTTCTAACTAATTTATAGTTACCTTTTTCAACTTTGCTCATATAAGTTTGTAGTTGATCTGTCATGATACTGTTTTCACTAATTTGTAGTTAATTTGTTGCTATTTTATAATTAATTTATCGCAATTATGTTATGTCGTAAATAATTTGTCACAATTCAATTTTCACTAATATGTAACTAATTTGTCACAATTGTATTATTATTAATTCGTAGCTAATTTCTCACAAATATTATTTTATTAATTTTAATTATATGCACTCTAATTCATGATAAGTTGTCTTTAAACATGTATCCATAATAAAAAGAGAAAAAAAAAGAATGATTATGCAATTATTAAAGTATTTCCAAAATTACTCCAGTATTTACAATACATACTAAAAAAATATTTTAAGTTTATTTACATTGGATATCATATATGTTTACACAATTTCAAAATATTTGAAGACATATTTTATTTAAAAATTAAAAGTAAAGGTCTAACAATATATTAAAAATTTAGTGAATTATTAATATACTAACTCGTGTATATCATTATTACACACTAGAAGATATATAATTTTATTAGGGATTTATTTTTAATTATTGACAGTTTTAATCCCTGGTAAATGCATTTCTCGCGGTTGGCAAAATTGTGGAGAAAATTACCATTGAAAAATAATTTTCGGTGGTTTTTTTTAAAACCACCGCTAATTGCGAGGGTTTCATAAAAACCGCCATCACTTATGAAGGTTTCTGAAGTCGCGATCAACTGTGAGTGTTTCTTACCTGAAACTGTCAAGACTTGTTTGGGTTGTGTGAAACCATCGAGATTTGTGTGGGTTGCTCAAAACCGTCGAGAACTTTTGAGTTTACTTACTTAAGGTTTCAAAAACCGTTGATAATGCAACTAATTTAACTTTTTTTAATAATTCAAATGATTTGCTTAATTTGATTACAACAAATATGTGTAATAATAAATCATAATAATCTGAAACCAAAAGTAATTATTATTATAAAACTCTGAACATTAAAAATACAAATAGTTTATCAACTTAAGAAATACATATGTTTAGTCCTAAAAAAATCAAAATAAACATGTTTGACTAACATCAAATAATCTTGTTATTCTTCATTTTCTTCATCATTTGGTACACTTCCTTTCAAATTAAGAAAATAAAAAACTTCAAATTAGGAATGACAACAAGAGAATGTGAGTATGAGTTTGATTATCTTCCAATTGTTTAGAATGTTTAATTTGTAATAAGAGATATACCATATGGGGCTTATATTCTTATTTATTTATTTAGCCAACCAATAGTAATTACGAGAATTGAATACAAAGTATCTGAACTTTTTTCCTCTTTTCCTTACCTCTCGAAGAGGCTTGGAAGAAATCAATATCACTTATCTTGTAAGTGAATTCTCTTTTGTCTAAACCTAATTATTCTTAACTGTAAGTGGTGGTGTTAATTACAATAGAGAAAACTTTCTTGGCCATGAAGAGAATTTTTATCTAACGCAGTAACAATCAACTTCTAAATGTTTTGTCCTCTCACGAAGCTACTGTCAAATGTTTCAACTGCAAAAAACCTCACATGTGATGTGAACCATGTAACAACTTAGTAATTGACTTTGAACTTAACCTGGGAACAATAATTTGCATTTTTTTTCTCTCCCATGACACTAGATGATCATGTATCACCTTCATACCCCTATCTATTGCATGTTCAGATACACAAGTTACAAGCTTTTATAATGACAACATGTTACTAGGATAATATAAATGGCCAGAGAATTTTCCCACAAAAACAGAATGAACAAATACTAATATGAACCATTTTGGGTAAACGAAGTATAACTTATCTTCAGTAAACTGGTAATGTCTTTAGTATAGACACCAAAATTTTTTTACAAACTATGGAGAACACTCAGTTTCAAGGGATTGTTTCTCTTACACTAAGCCTGCGCGACAGAACAAAGGTATTTCAATTTCAACTCCAGAGAACGGATCAAAAAAATCTGAACTATGAAACTAAAAGTCCCAAAGACAGAAAAATCTGCAAGACTTCTGGTCACAGTTGGGATCACATCATCGCTGAAAGAAAATAGGGAGAGAAACTGAGCCAGAGCTTAATTTCGTCATTTGTTGCGTCTCCAATTACGAATGCCCTAATTGCGCAAAAACCCTCTCCAGTAACGAACACTCTACAGTTTCTGATTTCTTGCGTCTCCAAGCTCGAAGAACACTCTCATTCCCATTTCGCGATTGCAAGGACTTTATGATTTCGTCGACGTCCAAGGACTTCACGATTCACGTCGAACCTCACGATTGCAAGGATTACTCCAATCACCAATCTCGAAAGTCCTAATTAACCAAATACCCTCTTCAGTAACGAGTTCGCGCAACGTCGAAGAACACTCTTCTTGAGAATTTTAATCCCAATTTCAATGAACCCTAATTCATAATCATATTATATATTTCGGAAAACCTAATTTTAAAATGTATAATATAATGAAATTCCACGTAACAACATGTGATTATGCCACGTATTAAAAATTTATCACATCAAACTGTCAGGTCATAAAAAACTTAATCCCGTTAACCCAATTTAACGCCAAGAAGCCAATTACTTTAATTTTTGACTTTTAAGGACCCAATTAGAAAAAAAATTAAATAAGATATCTATTTGGAAAAAGTCAACCTAAATAGACAGTGCCGAAGTAATTTAACCAAATAAAAAAATAAGGATGAAAGAAATTATAGTAGATAAAGGTTAGTGAATAGATTGCACACTTGGTATTGAAAGTCAAATTCTTATGGAACAAAATTAAAAATTAATAAAAATAAAAGGAGTACAAATAATTAAATATGTATCCTACAATGATTAAATGAAATTGAAAATACTAAATAAAAATAAAAAGAGTACAAATAATCAAATGTATACCTTACATACTATTTGATTGAATGAAATCGACGTGTGTTTCCTGAAATTCAATATCTTTGAACGAAATTAAATCAAGAAAATATGTATTAAAGTTGTAATAATAAAACAAGTACCTTGGGGATGTAACCAAATTTATAAATTTTGAAAGTTATTCATTTTGAGAGAGTAAAAGAATTGTGTAATCAAATAAAAGAATAAGAGTTATGAAAGAAGCAAACAAAACAATAAACATAAAATTTTAACATTACCTAATAAGTTATGAATATTTTAATAATTTAAAATGACATCAAGTATTAGATAAACAATGAAAAAAACTAATATATATATATATATATATATATATATATATATATTATTCCTATACTCATTTTAAAAAATTAAATATCACGCTCATATCTATATTTAATTAATACAGAATTTTTCATCAAAATTAAAATAGATTTGAATAATTATATAAATACATGTTTATTTTTCAATCTACTTAAACTATATTTTATATTCTAATTTACTCATTTAGAAAATAGTTAAATAATGAGTAAGATAACATCTCGAAGAACGAGACAACAATTTCAAAACCAAGTTGGATTTCAATAAATAAATAACTAAAATATTTCTAAGGTGGTAACTTTTAGAAATTATTCCGTTTTAATAGCTATTAAACGTAGACACTCACAAAAATTTTGAGTAATTCGAAGTAGAAAATTAGTTTCTCACAGCGTTTTTTACAAAATAAAGATTACTTTACACGTAGTTCTAGAACTAAAAAAATTCAAAACCAATACAAAAATGTTTTCTTGTTAACAATACAATATTTTTAATAATATAAAACATAAAAGTGAACAAGAAAAGCTCTGTTAATATTATATTGAGCATACTTGACAGTTGTCCACGTGAAACTGATAACGTGCGAAACTTCTAATTTGATTCTTCTATAAAGCAGGGGATATCGATTTCTTCAGAAATTATTAGAATAGAATAATACTTTTCCTTAAGATAGGAATAAAGTAAAGAGTGGGAAGGAAATACAAAAGATATATAGAATAAAGATATCATACTTTATCATTTATTTGAGTCAAATCAGAAATAAATATACTTTTTATATGCAAAATGGACGTAAAGTAGAGGGTTTTAAAAAAATAATAATAACACTAAAATAGTAGATACTAAATAATTTTATTTTAAGAAAATGATAAAGTAAACTTTTGTTTTAAATATTATACAATATTATTAAACAATATATTTGTGTTTCTTAGTGTATTTTTCGTTCAATGGAAAATCGTCCGTCGTTAGTTGGACCAACTCGACTTATTAAAAATATTTAAACTTGTACGACACTTCATATTAACACAGTCCGATAATAGTATTAAGGTTAATAGTATTTGAATAATTTCTTATTTTTTTATTTTTTATTTTAAATTAAAAATAAAAATTTATTAAAATATCTGTGTGTTTAAAATATATCTCTTTTTATGAATAGAAATTTTTTTATCAACTAAAATCTGATACTTACATAAGTTAGCAAACCCATATATATAATTTAGTTATTTATTACTTAGTTAAATGTGTAGGTTTGTACAACTGCAAACAATTCATCCAATATAGATTCTATCTTTTTAGGTTAAATGTTTTTAGATTTTAAATTTTGACATAAAATTAAAATTGATTTTTGTAACATCTCAAATTTAGTAATATAAAACTATTAAACTGAACATTACATTTATAATGGTAGAACAAGAACTACAAACTAGGTGAATAAAAATTTTCACCTGAAAAACAAAAAAGTCACTACCTATACTATAAGCTTCACTTCCTACCTTCAACTGCGCCAACTGAAAAGACTGCATCCCTAAGCTCACATCATTAAGGTGATCATCACGAAAGAGAAACAACATACAAAGACAAACCACAAAAAGCAAGGGTAAGCTAGAGTATCAAAAGACTATACATACTATTTAAAACAATAACAATATACATGCATATGATGAATCAAACAACACAACAACTTGTCCAATCCACTTGAAACACTTTTTACTATCCGGATATATGCATTAATATCGGACTCATGGGGAACCTGCACCCGTGTATGGAGGAGCAACCTAGCTCAGAAATAATAAGAATAACCACATCCTCAACCACCACCAATAATACCATACACCAGGGTTAATCCGTCAAACATCTATGGCCCTAACCAGTGACCATAGACTAGGACCTTCTACTACTCTTCACGGCATAATCACCCATCTCTACATGAAATGGGATTATTGAGAGTGTCAGGATCATTCCCCAATCTAGGAGCCCTTAGATAAATATATAACACCACATAACCAACTTAAGATATTCCTCCTTGGAATTCCTTTCTCACATGATACTTGAACAACATCATCACATCACATCCACAATCATTTTTATAACTTTATTTCCATACAAAATTTGCATACTCTCATTGCTTATATAATCTCATGAATACTTATACATCAGCTACAATGAATCAGAACATAATTCAATTCAAATCAAAGACAAAGAAAGAAAACGTGAACTAAAACCTAGACCAGTCGCTAAGCGCATACCATTCGCTATCCGAATAAAACTGACAGTGCTCCCAAACCTCAACAATTCGCTCAGTGCATGCCATTCGCTATCCGAATAAAATTGACAATACTCCCAGACCTCAACAATTCGCTCAGCACATACCATTCGCTAAGCGAAAGTCCTCTAACAGAAAATCCACCTCTACCACCACTCGTTGAGCGAATTCACTCACTTAGCGAGTCTGCATAATTCTACAACACTAAATCTGCAAAATTACGCAACCGACATCAAATTTACCAATTCTAACCATTTTTCCCAACTTCTAACTCTCATATATTGTTTTATATACCTAATTATACTTAACCAAGTGTGTTTAAACCCTTCTAACATCAATCTAAACAAGTAGCCTCAAGATCTCACCCAAAAACTTACAAAAACTCAACTCATAGACCCAAATTGAATTCTACCACTTGTGACACAATTTTAAGTAACTTAATGACTTAAACAAGTCCCAAACAACTTACCAAAGCTTTCCAAAATGACCATTTGCACACAGAACCCCAAAACCAAGTTTTCACTATTTCACTTCCTCCATTTGAGTTCTAAACCAAGTTGAACTCTACACAATTACCGCCATTCACCCCAAACTGAAATCTCTCCCAATTAAAGTGTTGAACATAACCCAAACTAGTTCATAAACACCCCAACTTCAACAATTCAATTCACCAACCATTTCTCACCATTTCACTACCTTAAACCTCTACTTAACCCCAACAAAATTACAACTAAAACTACTTTTTTTCCTTTAACAGTTCAATCAACACAATTTACTTCATCAACATCAAATCCAATCTTACAAACATACATACAACAGATTCAACATGTTATACAACATTCATTGTCACTCAAACCATCAATATCACCCAATTAGTTCAATTATCACACAATAACATTTTTCATCCAAACAGTTTAGTACTCACATGCCATTAAACTTATACTACACACTTCAATTAAAAGCAATTATCTAGCTTCCCTTATCTCGACTCAACAGCTCCAAAACCTTTAAACGCTCCACAGATTTCTTGCGGCACAAGGAACTTCTAGTAAACCTACAAATCACCGATTGGTGATTGGAGACCAACCTTAGAACCACAAACAAACTAAGAATCAAGGGAGAGGGATTCTTGACCCATACAAAATAAAATCACTTTACATGATCAAGAACCCTAAATACTAAGGAAAAAAGGGTTTACAACTTACCTGCTTAACTCAACCAATTGGTCGGTCATATTGGTAGCCTTTGACACAGGGATCGCGTAGACACTTCCTGATTGTTGAACAGATGATTGAGGAGTAAGAAATTGTAGAGAGAAGTGAAAGAAAGAGAAGAAAATAATATTTTAAAGAGATAGAAATATTTTAGATAATGAACCGTGCTTTAGAAAGGTTTATTTATATTATAAGGTTATTTTATAATAAAATACTCGGTCTTATTATTTTAATACATCTACCAACTATAATACTCTATCTTCTAGGTTCTTACAGATTTTAATATTAGTTTTGATGTATTTAGTCTTCAAATTTTAAAAATGAATAAATATAATTATTTTAATTTAATTGTATGTATTAAAAGATATTATGAACTAAAATGTGTTAAATAATATAAACAACTTAAATCTTTTAGTTGAATATTTTACATAATTGAATTAAAATTACTAAATTTATTTATGTTAAAATTTGAAGATAGTATCAAAATTGAGATAGAAACAAATTTAATTTTTCATCTAAATGTAATATTTTACTCTAAATTTTATTTTAACCACTTAAATAACACGTTTTTCTATTTTATTTGCACTTTATTTGTATTCTTTGATTCTTTCTTTATTAATGAAAAATAATATTTATAATTAAATATCATTCCTTATTACATCCATTATGTGCATTTTGTTTAACTATAGCAGTTAATATTCCTGTTCACTTTATTTTGGATTTTGCGGTTATTTAAACATCCCATGGGTTTATGTTTTTTCCTTTTTCATATATTACAAAAAATACAGTGGTAAAAAAATTGCTACTCTCTTATAAGAGTAACCTCATGCACATAATACATTATTATCATAATAATTTCGTTTCACTTAAAAAGAAAATATAAAACTTATTATAGAAGACAATACACGTTTTTAATAATAACAGTAATACATTTTAAATGAATTAGAAATAGTTTTATACACAAACACCGACTTATTATATAGAACAATATAAATAGATTTACATTTTATACTGTTTTGAAATTTTCTCTTCCTGTATTATCTCAAAATATCACTGTTCAAAATAATATTAATTAAATTACAGTACAGAACATCCACAAAAATGTCCCAGGTATTGCTATCCTCATCCTGCGATGGAGATGATGTATGCTAAAAGATAATACAAATTCTAATTGACACACCAGACAAGCATATGTTCTCTACATATTGTAGCATCTTGGGATAAAGTCAAGTTTGATATCGATTATTAAACAATGAAGAACCATGCAAAAACAAACATTTTCTTCATTGCTAATTTCAATGGTCTTCGTTTTTGGAATTAAAAATAATCCTCGTGGTGCTTGAACGATCGTGCAGAGAAAGTGACCACGATGCAGACACAAGGCACAAACCTCTCTTGAGGCATTCCACAACTAGAAGATCTGTAGTTCAGTTCAGCACATGTAAAATGAAATGAGAACCATGTCGAAAGTTGGATGCTTCACTTTGTTTGCTTTTTTAGTGGCATTTAATGTCGATTGCCGTTCTCTTCGCCCTAGTTTTTCTGATGGGGTTGATGCTGTTCAACCCCACGAGTCTTATCTGCAACTCGTAGACCAAAAGGTTCAATCTTCTTCTGATGGGCATTACTGTAAGCAAATGTACGGGTTCTTGCCTTGTTCCAGTAACATTCTTGGCCATCTTTTCCTCATTTTAGTTTATGAGTACTTGTTGTTCCATGGAGAGTCGTATTTGGCTGCTGGAGGTGAGCAAATCTTCAAGATTCTTGGCCCTGGTGTTTTTGGTGCTAGTGCCTTTGATATTCTTGGGGCAGTTCCAGAGTCCTTAATTCTTGTTGGTATGCTTCTACTCTGATTTTTATTCTCACAATTTCAATTCTTTTGTTCTTCTTTTGAAGCCTTATAGACCCATCAGAAGACTTCACTCATATTTAATGAAATTGCTAACATGTTTAGTTATCTCTGTTCCATTAGTATCTTCGTAGATAGCACTAGAAAGTTAATATTATGCTTAGTATTTTTGTGGTGTCGCTTGTTATTTTTCAGTTACAGGACTTTCCAGTGACAAGGAGATTGCACAAGAGTATGCTTCCACTGGTGTTGGTTTGTTGGCGGGATCATCCATCTTACTTCTGACAGTAGTGTGGGGAACATGTGTTATCATTGGCAAACAAAAGTTGATAAATGATTCTAACTTTGATGGCTCACATTCATCAAGGAGAGGAATAACAAAATCACTAACTGGTCTGTTTTTGATTTATTATTTGAGCCCTTGCACTTCTTTTCAGTTGATACTTGCGTTTTGAAGTTTCATGTTTTTTCATTAGTAACTCCTTTGTATTTGATTGATATGATGTGTAATTTGAAGCTCATCCCCGTCATTTACTGTCTCCTTTTGATGAATATATAGGTTATGGTATCACTATGGATGTAGATACCAGACAGATGGCAATAATCATGGTTTTCTCAGTTATACCACTTGTCATAATGCAGATTCCCCATTTGTTCCACTTCTCTTCTGCAGCAAGCAATGTGACCTTGATGGTTGCTCTTATAGTAGCTGTTACATTTCTTATCTCATACTTCATTTACCAGGTTTTGCATTCATCCAACACTTCCTATTGAGTAACCCAGTTGATCCTTAAAATAACATTGTACTGTATTACCAATTTACACACAATTTGGAATTGGAAGAAAGGGTGAACAAACCACCATCAATTACTCAGTAATTTTTAGACATTTAGGTTTCTCTGGTTTAGTTTTTTTCCAATGCCAAATTGCATTCTTATTTTCACCAATGAATTTTCAGGTCTTTAAACCTCAGATTGAGAAAACTAGACTGGAGTATATTAAGCATGACGACTTAATATTAAGAATTTTTCAACGTGTTGAGAAACAAACTCTGCAAAAGATTCTGGCTGATGATGGAACTCCCAATGTGTCTGCAATAAGTGGGTGAGTGAGACTTCATGAAACATTTGTCAACAGATTAAACAGTTACTTGGTTTTCTGAACAATCATTGTGTACATTACCGATGGTACTTGCCAAGCAGGTTGTATCATGAAATTAGCCAGCACGGGGGCAAGGACTTGTTAGCTTCTGAAGTTAAAGAACTGTTCTTTGGGAGCAAATTGACTGACACAGATATCAAAGAAGAACAGATAGCAGACTTGTTAAAAGTTTTTGACAGAAATGGTGACCAAATTATAACCAAGGAAGAGTTTGTCACTGGTTTAACAGAATACATTAACCAAACAAAGCATGCCTTGGATAGACAATACCTTCCAAAACAATCTTTGAACAAAATGTATCAGGTATATATAGTCTAATGCTAGATATGACTTGATTGCCATAAATGACAGTTTTCTAGTAAAATCTATTGATATTTATTAAACAAGTGTTATTCATACAACAGAATTTTCTGCTTCCATCTCTCTCTTATTTCATCTTAGTTGACAAATCATATTTATCTATTTCTTTCTCTCTTAGCTGAGAAATTTATTGTGCAAAATAACATCTTGTTGGAAATCCCTCATTGATTAGATATAAGACAATTTCGTAATATATAAGTGAGTGAAAACCTCTTCTTACAAACTGGTTTTGGGAGATTGAGTTAGGTTTAAAGTCAACTTCTTAACATGTGAGACTTCAGTCAATAATAATTGCAATGGGATTTTCTTTTTTTCTTATCATCCCAACTAATTTTCACCCTGCTAACTAAGCATATTGCAATGGGATTTTCTTTTTTTCTTATCATCCCAACTAATTTTCACCCTGCTGACTAAGCATATTCATTTCGTTGTTTTATGAACAGACTTTTATCAAGCCATGGATTGAACACGTGAGAAAGGAACGTGAATTGAAGGAACATCTTATATCTGAAGTCTTAAAGCATGCTCAGAATGATACGGTTGGCAGGCTGCAGAATGATGATGGTACACCTGACAAAACTGCAATCAGAAGGTCCACATGTTGATCTTATTTGCCATATTTACTACAGAGTTGGTTGTGAAACTTAACAACTCGATCCTAAATGATTGATGCAGCTAAAAATATTGTACTAATAATCTTTAAGTAGAATTACACCAATCATTTACGAAGAAATTTACTTCAGTATGCTAGGCAAACTGCAATTTAGTAGTACAACTAAATTAATTAGATGTTTACAGACTTCAGCTATGCGACAAGAATCAAATATCATAATCACAGATATTAAATGTTCAAATCGAAAGCTAATGAGATTTAGTTGTGTACTAATGCCACAACAAAATACTATATGTTATTTAACTATTTTTGCTTGTCCTGTGGACACTGATGCAACAGGCTGTTTGAGGAAATTGATGTCAACAGGGATAACCACATTTCAAGATCTGAACTGGAAAGAGTAGTAAAGGACATCCACTTTAACAAGTTTGTAGATGCTGAGGAGGCAGTTGCAAAACTTGCTCAAGATCTTGATGTCAACCGAGATGATGAAATTAGTGAGACCGAGTTTATTGAAGGTTTTGCAAAATGGATGAACTCAAATTCCAGCCAAGCTGCTAAATCAAAATCTTCATCTCAGGGAAATCATCAAGTATTCCATTCTTCCGTTACTAAAAAGTTTACCACTTTCAATTTTTCTTCTTTCTTTTAGGCCAAACACTTGATCAAGAACATACATTTACACTTGATCTCTTTAATGATTGTGTATTAGACCTGGGAAGATGTTGAAAAGGTAATGGAAGAGAATCCAACCAATGGCGTTTCTGCATGGTTGACGGCTATTGGATACGTGGTGTTGGGGGTTACTATGCTGGCTCTTCTTGCAGAACCTTTAATAGCCAGTGTTCAACAATTCTCTGAAGAAGCAGGAATTTCATCGTTTTTCATCTCATTCATTTTAGTCCCCCTGGCTACAAATTTTAGAGAAGCAACCTCAGCAATCAAAGAAGCTAGCCATAAGAAGAGCAGCAATACTTCTCAGACAATATACGAGGTTACTTTTCATCTTCTCGTGCTACTTTCACTTCTTCACCATGCTAATATCTGGTGCACAAATACAATACATGTTGATAGTGATGGAAAAAACATAATGAAGATCATCACTGTCATTTATCCCGAGAAATACCCTAAAAACAATTCAGACAAGACTATATGAAACTCCAAAACCGGATAATAAACACATAGACAACTCTACCATACCTTTTGATTCCAAGTACATTCACATTTTCTAAAACAAAAATTTAACCCAACCTTACAACATTCTATTACAAAAGAGTATAAAAAAGTCAAATACAAATTTAAATTATTTTTTAGAATTGTTTAAATCATGAACATTAAATCTATTATATAGCTATTATCACTCAATCCACTGTTTATCCTAGACATGGACGGATCTTCAAAACATATTTTGGTAGTATAAAGATAAACGTGCAAAAGTTTTTGAGATGTCAAATACATAAAATATACTAAAATTTAAAAGAAATACTTTTATTTATATATTAATTTACATATACAGAAAAAAAAAGTTGTGGGGCCAATGCCTCCTACTTCAAAGTTCCTCCACTGATTTTAAGTGATGTAGGACTTTCCAAAATTTTCATCAATCTAACACATGGATACAAGCATGGCGGCACAGTTATTCTCAAAATATATAGGTTGTTGTAGATTATATATATATATATATATATGTTATGTGAAGATTTTGGGTGAATGCATGCAGATTTATGGAGCAGTGTTCATGAACAACATTCTGGGCTTTGTGGTGATCTCTATTCTGATATACATTCGTGAGATCACTTGGCAATTCTCAGCTGATGTACTGGTTGTGGCAATAGTTTGTGCAGTAATGGGCCTCGCTGCTACTTTTCGCCCCACTTTTCCTCTTTGGACATCCTTCCCTGCATACTTCATGTACCTCGTAGCATTGCTTTTGGTCTTTCTTCTCAAAGATGTTCTCAATTATGTTTAGTGATTTTCGGAGAAAACATGTGGATGCAAATGGATAATGTTGAACATTGTGTGGCATTCCTGATTGTTAGATATTTATCCAAAAGAGAGATAATATTAATTTAGAATATACAAACAGAGTCAATTTTTATCTTAGTACTATGACAATGAATAAAACTTAAACTCAATTGTTAGTAGTGATTTCTTAAATTGCTAAGAAGTTTCCTATAGTTCACTTTGTGACGTTTAAGATTTCAACATATATAGTAAGGAATGCTATTCATATTTTAAATTTTTATAAAAATATTATAGTAACTTTTAATATATTCTCTATCTCTTATTAATCAATCATTTAGCTATGATAATTATATTAGTACATGTATTTGGATAAAGAATTTTAAGAGAGTAATTTAGTTTTTTTTAGAGAACTTGAAATACTTTATAATAAGATGTGTGGTGTGGATAAGGAATTTAAAAAGAAATTGCAATTCTAAGAATTTATTAAATAATTAAATAGCTTAAAATTAGAAAAGGTTTTGGATATTATCGAGTTGATTAAGAGAGAGAAATTGTCGAGATGATTTTTTTACGTCTACTTATTATTTTTATTGATATTAATAAAAAAGTTATTATATGATTTAAGTTGTTAGAATATTGTTTTTTTAAATAATTGTTATTTCTGGTTTGATATTAGTTTGAGTTTTTTCAATCAATGTCAAGGAGACTATCTATTTAGGTGCGAATCAACCTTTTTTTTTAATAGATGTTTGTTGTGATTATTTTTTTATCGATATTTGAAATGATTTTTCATCTACAA
This sequence comes from Vigna umbellata, assembly GCF_029865625.1. NCBI lineage: Eukaryota > Viridiplantae > Streptophyta > Magnoliopsida > Fabales > Fabaceae > Vigna > Vigna umbellata. The sequence continues at coordinate 2,668,829 of NC_142170.1, forward strand.
AAATGGTTTTTTTTCAATAGTTTTTTATTTTTATATTAATGTTATGTAAAAAAACATTAAGTCAACATTAATTAGAATTATTTTTTACCAATGTCAATTCGAAAATTTTTTTAGTCAACATTAATTACAAAAAAGTTAGCAAAACCCCTCAATCATCAAGACCATAAAAATATTCTTGTTCAATGGCATTTATTCAAGATCAATTCAAAATAATATTGGTTACATTAATCAAGAAAAAGTTTTGCAAAAGTTAAAAAATTCTTAATAAATATATTTTAGTATTTTTTATTAATGATATGTATTTCCATTAATATGGATTTGTCATTAAATCTATTAATAATTGAATGTTTTAATAATTCGTCATCAAAATAGGTATCAAAGTTATTGCCGTTTGTTATGGATTTTGATCATTAAAATTCATCGGCAAATTCTGCTTATATATAACATCGACCACTATTTTTTTTCTAATTTATTAATAGATTTATTAGTAAAATGGACATTAATTTGTTGTCAAATCCAATGAAAATATCTATAAAACATTTCTTAAATAACACTAAAAATACTATATTTACCAACGAAAATTTATTAGAGGATGAAAATTTATAATTACCAAGAAGAATTATTGATGAATTTTAATATTTCATAACTCGTCAATAAGGTTGTTGTAGTTGTTTACCAACATATGTGAGTCACTAGTAATTGAGTGGGTGAATTAAAATGAAATTTCGAGATTCAAGGAAAGTGTTTCCTCGATTTCAAAAGAAGTTTCATTTTTCATGGTCTCGTCTTCCCAAAAACCCTCAATTTTTCTAAAATGTGCCTCAAGTTCTTCATTCGTAAAGTCCCAATTTCTCATACCTTCATTCGTCATATCATATGGCCTTTAAAAACCCAACTTTGAGAGAGGTTTTCACATTGTTGGGAGTGATTAGAGATGTAGACATTGGTGTTTACAGGTTGGGTCTTTAGGACTTTCCAGTGAGAGTTTGTTACCAATGAGGAACATTGGTAAATTTGAAGATAAATGATTTTGATGATGTTGAAAGACGATAGACTGTTATAATTGTTTTAAAAGCACTTTGTAGATTATAAATGTATTAGGAAAAGCCTTAAACATGTAATACTTAGAAAAAATTCATATTTCTAGAACTGTTACGCATTTAATCGATTATTAGAAGCTATAATAGATTATCCTGAGCCCTTCTGAAAAACATCGTTTCTCTGGAATAATCGATTATTACTCCAAATAATCGATTATCACTAGTTTTGATTAGAACTGCCAAAGTCTCTGGAATAATCGATTATTCCTCAGGATAATCGATTATCACTTTTGAAAAACCTTGTAACGGACTCAAATAATCGATTATCACTAACAATAATCAATTATTTGTGGCAGATATAATTCATCTCTGCGAACTTAGACCAGTTGGCTATATAATGTAGTTCCAAAACTTTTAGAAGAGCACTCTTAGCTTTTTAAGAATACAGTTTGTCTGAGGAAGTTCTAAAAAGCTAGTTCAAGTGCTTTGCCTGGTTTCGTGAATAGGAGAAGCTCGTGTTTCGTGTGTCGATAGTCAGAGCGGTTCTCTTCGAGTTGGCAAGGTGGTCATCTTCCGATTCGTTCGTCGAAGGAAGGTTTTATCTATCTGTTTTTATTCACTCTTATTGTAATTTGTGAAACTGATTTTAGTGAAAACGTTTATCACTTTTTATAGTGATTAACAACTGGACGTAGATTCTTTTGAATCGAACCAGGATAAAAATCCAGTGTGTCACTTTTTCTTCTCCCTGTACTCTTTACTGTTTTATGCACATCAACTGTTTGACAAATTTTCTCTAAGAAAATTAAATTTCTAAAACGGACCATCTTATTACGAGTTTGACCGAACACGCTTTCCGCTTCATTAATTTATTCCGCTGCATGACTCTGTAACGATACCGATTGTTCCTACACAGTCTCATTCAACCAATGGATTCTTAACGCCTTGTCACCCTTATCAATCGCTGGTGTGTCATCACAAGGAATGAAGATCGTTGAGGTTGTCCTAATGCACAAGGAAACATGGTGGGATGAGTGGGATTTCACTAACGACGATGATTTGGCAATGAGAAAGATTATATTTGATATACTCGTAGTTTTGTGGAATCTAAGGAAGGTACTACTAAATTGAAGGATATCATTGATCTGTATATTATTATTTTTTAATTGATTATGGTAGTTGTGAGTCTTGCATTCAATATCTACAATCTTTCATCCATTATACATTCTTTTACATCCATTAAACTTGTTTGGAATAGTATATAATTAGGATTTCAAACCCCAATAGTTAGCTAATGTTACTATTTCTGAACTCAACTATTGATTTTGTGTTATCTAATATGCTTTTGATCATAGTTGCATCTTCATATCACTAGTGCAAAAAATACTTTTATAGATACTTTTTATACTGGTTATGATCCATCCTATATAAAAAGTAGCGTAGTGACATAACTGTAAATATTGTAAAACTTTCCATGCGGGTTCTAGATTCAACCAATATAGAAAGTGGCATGATGGTGTGGACACCATAGTTGAATCTCAAGGACGCGGTGTGGAGGCGCGACTTCACTTTTGGAGCTCGTGAAGGCTGCTTGGGGAATGTGGGAACATCTTCTTCTCCTTCCTTGGGTCTCCTTCTTCCATCTTCCATTTTTGTAAGCTTTGAGGATCTCCATGAAATTGGAGAGCCAAACCCATTTTGTTTGGGGTAGATTTAACTATTGAACTCTCTTGTACCCTATAAATGCTTTGATTATATATATATGCATCTTCATTTAAATGTTAATTTCTTGTTTTTACTCTTAATGCTTGTGGGGATGAGAACGTTCTTAGCTCGATTTGCGCTTTCGTTAGGTTTTGGAAAAAATCTAGTGAACCCTAGGCTTGAAACAAGAGATCTAGTGGGACTTGTGTTTAAAGATGGAACATAACCCATTAGTTGTATAAAACTGATAGGCTGTCATTGAAGCTATCAAATTAATACTACTTGTCAAGGCAACTTCAGTATTGCCTAGTAGTATTCAAGAAAGTAGACAGGGTTGAAGTAACCTTGAGTCATCTCCCAACGAACACAGAATTGCTTTTGAATATCTGTGACTCTTACGATTGCTATGCAATGCTTATGAATAAAAGTAATGGTTGAAGAGTGTTTAAATAATAAATAAGAAACTTAAAAACAGTTACGATGAAATAGGCTAATTCCACTGCTTTTCCAAGATAGATTCATCATCGGTTATTCCCGGATAATTGTTCAATTGATTATTGTTTAAGTTTCAAATTAATTAAAGTACATTCTTAATTAATTTGAGGGCGATCATGCATTTAACCAAAGTAAATTCTCAATCAAATGCAAAACCTTTCTAGATTATTCACAATAAATTCAACCAAAGTAAATTCTCAATCAAATTCTATTGTGTTTAAACATGTCTATTCTTAAATCTCTTAACCAAATTAAAAGCTAATCAATCAAAGTAAATTCTCAATTGATTATAGTTGACATTATTACTAATCAATCAAAGTACATTCTCAATTGATAGTAAAAAGCATTTAATCATATGAAAGTTCCTAAATTAAATCAAAGTAGATTCTCAATTTAAACCTAGAAACCCTAAAACTCATATAATCAATATGCATGTAGATTCAAACACATTATGATGCAAAAATATTTGCTTTTAACAAGATAGAGAGATGAAAGACATAGAGAGAACAACTTAAATCAATAATCAAAGTAAACAATTGCATTAACTGAACGTGACCTCAGAATCCGTCATGGAATTACAGCAGAATAGCCCTAGATGCTTAGCTCTCCATGAATGGAGTTAAATACAAGACGAAAGAAAAGTGAGAGGAGTATGAGAGAATGAATGAATTAAGTGAAGTCCCCTTTTTCTGCCTCCCTTGGGTCTCTTTATATAGGCTTGATTGGGCTTGGACTCTGAATAGTTTGTTGATAAGATATTTTCTGTTGATATATTATATCTTTCAAATATTCATTAGATTAAATCAGTTTTAAAGAATATTTGATAGATATTAACTTAATTATCTTATATCCTATATCTTCCAAATAACTAAAAGATTTAGATAAAAAATTATTTGGAAGATATTTTCTGTTGATATTCCCAAATTAAATTCAACAACTGAATTTTATCTTTTAGATTTTCTAACTTTCCAAAATGGCACAAATACCCTGAAATTTCCTCTATCTGCACTTTAGCCCCTTCTGAATTTTCCAAATAAAATCTGATTTTGGGCCTTGAATTGCCATTTGGACCAATAAAACTTATATTCTCAGCTGCACAAATAAACATTAGAACATCCAAGAATAATTTATGCACTAAAACTCACTTTTTACGTCTCTTTATTTTCCAAAACCCAACAATTCCAATCATCACAAATTCACTTAAAATCAACCATTTAAGCACAATTATCCCATCAAAAATTTGAATTTTAAAGCATAAATGTGGGCATAAATATGCACTCATCAAAAACCCCAGGCCTTAATGCGGGTTCACTTGTTGAGTGATTAAGAGATTGACGCTTAGTTTATGTTTATGATGTTCGTGATGAGATTGGGGATCTAGGGCTGAAGATCAAGGATCAAGTAATTTAAGAAGATTAAATTGTTTGTGTTATAAATTAGGAACTCTATTATTATTATTTATATGTATGAGGTGTTTGATCATTGTTGATATAATTAGTATGTATGTATCTTGTTTTTATGATTTTTTTATTGGTAGCTTACCTCACACATGTTTGTTTTTGTGTGTTTGTAAATAAATTATTGACGATGATCATATAATGTGTTATTGTTGAGAATTTGGCAAGTATACCAAATCTTTTCAAGTAATAAAACCGGTAAGACCGAATATCGTTTCCCAAGAGACTCGTGTCACCAAATAATCGTATAATTTCCAGCTAACTTAGACTAAAGAATGCTTCATAATTTAGGTTTTTGTGCAATTAAAGTAAACATGCAAAGTAACTGATAAAAGTGATCTTTTTGATACTCAAACACTTGGAAATGGTAAGATTTGAAATGATATGGAATGGTATTGTTGGGTGTATGATTTCACCTACTTCATTCTTATGTAAAGAAATTCACTTCCTCTTCATTAATATGCCAATGTCAATCTACTAAATTACTCAAACCCAATCCCTTGGTAGAGAGAGCCTATACTTCTTTATTAGGCTCCAATCCCTTGGAAGACCTAACAATTATTTTCGCATTAAGAATTGAGATTTAAGACAACCAAAGGTCCTTGTTCTATCCCTAGATACTATTTCCTTTAGGTGTTTAATCCAAGTTCAGATTTCCCCAACATTTCCCAATATCAAGCAAACCTTAAAATCGTGTCATGAGTAGCTATTTCACAACAAGCATTAAGAAAAGAAATTAAACTCTCACAATCAATGAAAAAGGCATATATTCATTCAAAATAAAGTAGTTTACATAAGATTTCAGTGGCTACATTAATCCCCCAACAACAATGTAAATCCTTAGAAACTCTCTTGTATGAAATTTGTTCTTCAAGATCATTTTTATGATACATGCTTTCTTTCATTAATAGTTAGGGTTTTTCCTCTTTGGTCAAAGCATGCATTGTTTAACTCATTCGATGTCATGATTATTGGTTTTGTCGATATGGACACATACAGGAAAATCTAGATCTGGGGAATCTCTCCCATCAGTATATTACAAACCTAGACATAGGAGTATGATAGTTGGTTTCCTTTAAGCTTCTGTTCACTATAATGCATGATTAATTGCTAGGGAGACAAGACATTGTAAACTTGTGATTATGATTAAGCTTTCTTCGCCGAGACATCGGGTTTTAAGTAATTTAGAAAGTGGCATTAACATTAATGAATTCCTAAATACAAGAGAGTGGATAGGATGAAATTGATAAACCCCAACAACATATTCATCCATATATTTCAATTCATGTGTTTTGTTTCTTCTTGCCCATTGATCATCACATGCATACATATTTACATTTCAGCCTTTTGCATTTGAAACTTACAACAATTTGTTCACAAGTCTTAATTAATCAACAAAATCACACAACAGGTCGTGAATCCTTTGGGAGAACGATACTTGGTTTTACCAGGTTTATTACTTGATACGATTCGGTTACACTTGCCGAGGGTTAACAAGTTTTTGACTCCGTTTTCGGGGATCGAAGATTTGTTCATCAGCCAGCCACGCCGGTGCCTCCAACGAAAGAACCCGCGCCCTTCACGACTGACCGACCTCTCCCGGTCGTGAACCCTAACACCTTGGCACCCCAACCATCGCTAGCTGAAGACGCCGCCGGTGACACTAAATACTTATGACATTATTTCTCCCAACTAAGTCGGTGACACTGATCGTCACCGCTAACCGCGGTTCCGTCAACGCCTTCGTCTTCATTTTTCACTTCTCCACGCGAGTATCATCATCTTTCATTTTAAGGTGGATAACTAATTGTTTAACTATTAAAAATCTTTTGCTACAGGTATAATGCAACCTTTAGCATTAAGAAATCTCCCACTGGATGTGTTGGAAGCTATTCTCCCTATAATAATAACTTAGAAGTTACAAAGAAAGACTCATCTCATGATATTCAATCTCATTCAAGCGACAATCTTCCTAACCAAAATTCAAATGGTGCTACCAATAACATTGATATGGGTTCCACTACTAATAATGCTTATGCTAAATCTGAAGTTATAAGTTTGCTAGCAGTGGCTTCAACCAAATGTTTGCACCAAACATCCACTTTCCAGCCTATAAAAAACATCCTTATTTGCATCAATAGAAGTGTTTCAGGAAGCAACAATTGAAGCAATAGCCAAAATGGGAGAAACAACAGTTAATGCTGGACGAACAAACATGGAAAGCGACAATGGACTCTCTAGAAATAGTGGTAGTGGTGATGCTAGTGGAAGTAGAACTGTCGCGTGGTGGAGGAAGTTCATAGAAAAAGAGTTGACTCAGTTTCAGAAAGAGAGAAAATCATGTGGCACACCGTTAGCCAGCTCAGTCTGTTTTAAACGACGTTAATTAGTTTTGGAAGATGAAATATTACAGTTTCCTTAAGAATAAGGATCAAAGTCTACCAAAGTTTAAAAGAGAGAATAAAAACAAAATCGCAAAATAGTTTAGGGATTAGAAATATATTTAATCCAAATATAAATTGTAAAACCATTTCTTAATAATTTAAATCATATTAATTTAACTTTAAGTCTGTTTGAATTGATTTATTTTAAATTCATATTTATATTTTTATTTCAAATACAATCCACCTAGGTTTCGATTAAATTTATATTGAATCATATTTTCGATTTTGAAATTTAAAATCACAATGCATCTAAGTTCAACTCAAGTCAAATTAAATCAGTTTTGAGTCCAAAGTTGTGTTAAGTTAATTCAAGATGAAGGTTAAACCAAATTGACTTAGGTAGAGTCGGGTATGCTAGACCAAATCTCTTTAAGTCTCTTTCTCGTAGTGCCTTTTTTGGTTTAATTGATGGGTTATGCTGTTTTTATATTCTGTGATGTTTGTGTTTTGTTCTGTGTCGAATGTAGGAGAACATTCTCGTTGAGGAGGTTTTTGAGAACCTGATATGTAGGAAAGAAGATCTTAAACTTCTTTCAGTCTAGAAGAATGGAATTTGACTCAATGAATTGAATTGACAAGTTTTTTTTGGCTACATATATAAAGGAATATATGGATGAATGATGCATAGCTATTCTTTGGTATTATGGGTAGCTTGATGTGCTTGTTCCTCTCCTTTGTTTGATGATCAGTGCATTAGGAAAAGCAAGTGTTGATGATGGCATGCATGTGAAGATGAAGGGTACCATAGGAGTTATTACAGACAACAATTCCCGTAACGGTAAAGAGGAAATAGTTGCTGTTAAGATGGCAATGGAAGATTTCTATCATTACAGCAATCAAAGTTTTGGTTTACAGATAAGGGACTCACATGGCGATCCTCTTCAGGCTGCCCTAGCAGGTCTTTCTTCTTTCCCACTACTCTTCCATTCTTCCGTATTCTATTCAACTTGGACATAACTATTATAAACCTTCTGTCATAATAAATTATCAGCTTTAATTCTACATTATGAATAGTTGATAAATTACTGTTCTGTTAATAAACTTCTAACTGATAAATATTAACTAAAAATTAGTTAGTCTGTAATTGTAAAATTATATAAAAATAATCATATAATTTTTATTATACAAATGATTTTTTTTATTTCTAAATAACAATATCTTGTTCATAATTATTAATTTAGGATTTTTAAATAATGGCATTCGTATTTTTTTTTAATACTTCTATTTAATTCTTAATTTAATCTAATAAAAAACGATAATTAAAACAAAATTAAAAAAAATGTATTTAAAGATAAAGAATAGTAATAGAAACAATTTAAATAGGTTGTAAGTTATAAACTAATTGAAGTAGTATAAATTTAATTAAACTAATAAAATTTAATGAATTTTCGTGAAATATCAAATTTGAAAAATATACAAATTTGAAGTTGATTTAAATCCTAATATGTGTTTAACTACTAAACCTATATGTTTATTATTTTGTGAAATATAGAGATAATTAATGAAGGAGGGAGAAAGAGGAATATAGAAGAGAGAGAATGCTCGTGCCTATGAAATAAGAAAAAATGCATATTCTTTCGACGTTAACATAGAGGCATTTCTAAATAGGAGTATTAAACAGAAAAAAAATTTCTAAATGTAAAGATCAAATAAGCAATTAAGCTTTTAGATTGGTTTGATTTTGTTCTTTGAAGAATTGAACTTTATTTTATTGAGCTTTTATAATTTCTTTTCAATTTAGGTTCAAAGATATAAACATATTAATATAAGATGAAGCCTTAATAAATGTTTATGAAAAATAAATACATAAAAAACAAATTTAGTTATAAAATAGTTTTAATTTCTATTTTAAAATAAAATACATTGAATCAAACAAAAAATTGGTTTGATTCATATAAACACTGTTTTCAATTTAATTCAATTAGAAAAAAAGTGTTAGATTTTCTGACTTGATCCATTCATATTTAATTAAACAAAGTTATTCTATGACTTCTAACTACTTTATGAAGTCATAACTTCTTAACTATTAAACTTCAATCAGCACTTTTAAATCATTTTATGATTCAAAAGGAGAAGAAACTATGGAAAAGGTTAAGAAAAGTTGCATTTTATAAGAACAATGATCATCTTAAGAATCACACTAATAATTTTTTATTAGTTAATAATTGAAATTCGTATATCTTAATTTATATATAATTCTAAACTGGTAGATTAACAGAAAAATATTCAAATTTGTTTCGTTTACATACAATTTTTACTGTAACAACTTATATGAAGAAGTCAATGATAATTACTCGAGTCAAAATTAAATTATTTATAAAATTTCAAAAACGATTCTACATCATTTTCTTAATATATATGAATACATAGTAAAAGAATAAAAAAGTTTACGAAAATAAAACATATATATATATATATATATATATATATATATTTATATATTTATTTTAATGGTACTAATTTATTTGCCGCCACTACAAAATTATATAATTTTTTCAGGAATTATTTTTAGAGTAATCAACTGTTTTAATTATTGGAGAATTCGTTTCTCACGGTTGCAAAAAAAACTTTAGAAAAAGCGACATTGTTAAACATTATTTGCGATTTTGTACGAACCCGTTACAATTTCTAGAGTTTCTAGAAAAATCGTCGTAATTTTTAGGGATTTTTAAAAACTGTCGAAAATAGTCGAGATTTTATAGGAACCGCTGAAAATAGCCTAGGTTTAACCGCTCTTATTTTTAAGAATTTCCTTCAAAACTATCGAAAATGTAGTGATAACTCAAATTTTTATTTTTATTTATCAATACATCATTTTCTTAATATATATGAATACATAGTAAAAGAATAAAAAAGTTTACGAAAATAAAACATATATATATATATATTTATATATTTGTTTTAATGGTACTAATTTATTTGCCGCCACTACAAAATTTATATAATTTTTTCAGGAATTATTTTTAGAGTTATCAACGGTTTTAATTATTGGAGAATTCGTTTCTCACGGTTGCAAAAAAAGCTTTAGAAAAAGCGACATTGTTAAACATTATTTGCGATTTTGTACGAACCCGTTACAATTTCTAGAGTTTCTAAAAAAATCGTCGTAATTTTTAGGGATTTTTAAAAACTGTCGAAAATAGTCGAGATTTTATAGGAACCGCTGAAAATAGCCTAGGTTTAACTGCTCTTATTTTTAAGAGTTTCTTCAAAACTATCGAAAATGTAGTGATAACTCAAATTTTTATTTTTATTTATCAATATATCCTTGTCCCAAATCATTCCATCAAAGTTGCCATACAAAGAACTGCTGGTTCTTCTTTATCACCAACTTCCACACAATATATGTTTTTGTGCAATAGAAACTTCACTATGTATATAATAAAACCACCTGGCAAATTATGCTTTTTCTGATAAAGTTTGATTACTTTACAAACTTTCTTAATTCTGAGGCTATGTAAAGAATCTGCAGTAACCTTGCACTTTAGACTCCTCACAGGGACAAAATATTGTTTAGCCTTCCATCAAGGAAGTGACAATGGAAAAATTCATTGGCACTGACAAATTTTTTAATAATTGGTAGAATAGTTTTTCCTTTTGTTTAGTTGGGAAAGAAAAAGATGTTGTTTGAATTTGACAACAGTAGTACTAATTCAAAGATTCATGATGAGGTCTCATATGATGATACCTCATCTTTATTGCGAGGGCGGGTTACTTTTGATTCAATCTAGTTAATAAATGGCATTACCAAAAAATAAGCAATTATTATATTTTCTCCTATGTGCATTAAGCTTTTGACTTTTACTTTCTAGTCAAGTTCTCTTTGGAGTGAGAAAAGAACCTTGTAACGAGCATGACTTGAGACTGTTGGTTGTAACAAAACATTGATTTGGTAGTTAGTGTTGGTTGCTATTAGTCCTATTTTGCCAGTACAAAATCAATAACACTACAAAGCTAATAACTTGAGTTATCTCTACACAAATCATGTTCAAATTTTTATTTTTATTTATCAAGGAAATTGAACTAGAACATTATTTGCATTTTGTTGTTCACCTTTTTATCTTTTACCATCTTTTCCAGATCTTTTGTATAAAGTTTTGGAGGCATAAAGAGCATAACCATTATCCCCATAAACCATGATAATCAGTGTCTTACAAGAGAAATTGTGGATTGTGAAAAACTTACATATACAGAAAATCCTATACCATTCACAGAAAGCTTAAGTTTCATTTACCATCATGACAGCAAAACAATTAAACTACATAACATCTCCCAAATTCCATGAAAGCATCAGAACATATGATAAAAATCAATAGAATTCGAACATAATTTCTTACCTCTGCACCAAGCTTATTATAGATACCATTTTCGGTCAACATGACAACGAACAAGACAACACCATAAAATCCAAAACAAATGAAACTCATTCATCAGAAACATTCATATTAATATTTAGAAACAGCCATAATAAAACCAGAACTATATTTAAGAAAGACTAACAAGGAAAGTGATTCAAAAGATGAAATATATATGGAGACTAGCTCAGAATTGATGAGGATGATCCCTCCCTTGTTTGGCAACTTTAGGAAAGAACTTAAAGCGGTTAATCTCATGAAAGGTCTCTTCGAATCTGAACTTTGATCAGCCAAATCTACACAAGCACATTTTAATAAAAAACACAGAAGAACAAACCTAAAAACAAGAGATTACTCACAAAACAAAAAAATAAATGTAGCCCACATGCCAAGGAGAAACCTAAATATTTTGCAAATTACATTTTAGGTACAAGTAACATAATCATAACAGGTAGCCCACATGGCAGAAAACTCTTTGAACTTTACTTTCATTTCTTAGTTGAAAAGTGTAATATCTCATTATATAGTAATTCTTATTACATAACTAAACCGTAATTAGCTTCCATCATATTAAGCAAATATATATCATGATGAATCCTCATAAAACACTATAATTTGGCTCCTGCTCAACATTTCTTTCATAAAAGCAGAGGAAATGTAGTAACAATAAGTAAACACATACAGATGTGTGAAACATGACATCTCATTTAGCTAGCGAAGTATAAGAGCATTCAAAACTATTCAACATCAGCCAAAACAAAGACTATCCTAAACACCTTACCAAGCTATTGATCCATAACAGAAAACACATAATTTTTCGTGACTGGGATCGAAGTGGTTCATAAGTGGATGACTTCAAAAACCAAAACCAGAGAGGCAAGATCAAACACAGTCTTACCTTGGCGGTCATTGATGAGCGTGCCAGAGCACCTCTACCTCACTCAACCCACAAGTGCCTCAACACCTTGACGACTCCACCTTGATGCTCAACCAAGTAGGAGAAGACACGAAGCCAAGCAGGAGAAGATTGTGGTACAGGAAAGATTTGGGGGAAAATTTGATGAAGGCAAGGAGGGAGGTTAAAGTTTAGATAGTTTTAGAGAATTAGATTAGATGTATGACTGATGAGTGCATATTTATGCCCACATTTATGCTTTAAAATTCAAATTTTTGATGGGATAATTGTGCTTAAATGGTTTATTTTAAGTGAATTTGTGATGATTGGAATTGTTGGGTTTTTGGAAATAAAGAGACGTAAAAAGTGAGTTTTAGTGCATAAATTATTCTTGGATGTTCTAATGTTTATTTGTGCAACTGAGAATATAAGTTTTATTGGTCCAAATGGCAATTCAAGACCCAAAATCATGGCAATTCAAGACCCAAAATCAGATTTTATTTGGAAAATTCAGAAGGGGCTAAAGTGTAGATAGAGGAAATTTCAGGGTATTTGTGCCATTTTGGAAAGTCAGAAAATCTAAAAGATAAAACTCAGTTATTGAATTTAATTTGGGAATATCAACAGAAAATATCTTCCAAATAATTTTTTATCTAAATCTTTTAGTTATTTGGAAGATATAGGATATAAGATAATTAAGTTAATATCTATCAAATATTCTTTAAAACTCATTTAATCTAATGAATATTTGAAAGATATAATATATCAACAGAAAATATCTTATCAACAAACTATTCAGAGTCCAAGCCCAATCAAGCCTATATAAAGAGACCCAGGGGACTTCACTTAATTCATTCTCTCATACTCCTCTCACTTTTCTTTCATCTAGGGCTATTCTGCTGTAATTCCATGATGGATTCTGAGGTTATGTTCAGTTAATGCAATTGTTTACTTTGGTTATTGATTTAAGTTGTTCTCTCTATGTCTTTCATCTCTCTATCTTGTTAAAAGCAAATATTTTTGCATCATAATGTGTTTGAATCTACATGCATATTGATTATATGAGTTCTAGGGTTTTTGGGTTTAATTGAGAATTTACTTTGATTTAATTTAGGAACTTTCATATGATTAAATGGTTTTTACTATCAATTGAGAATGTACTTTGGTTGGTAGTAATAATTTCAACTATAATCAATTGAGAATTTACTTTGATTGATTAACTTTTAACTTGGTTAGGAGATTTAAGAATAGACATGATTAAACACAATAGAATTTGATTGAGAATGTACTTTGGTTGAATTTATTGTGAATAATCTAGAAAGGTTTTGCATTTGATTGAGAATTTACTTTGGTTAAATGCATGATCGCCCTCAAATTAATTAAGAATGTACTTTAATTAATTTGAAACTTAAACAATAATCAATTGAACAATTATCCGTGAATAACCGATGATGAATCTATCTTGGAAAAGCAGTGGAATTAGCCTATTTAATCATAACTGTTTTTAAGTTTATTATTTGTTCTTTAAACATTCTCCAAACATGATTTTTATTCATAAGCATTGCATAGCATAAGAGTCAGATATTCAAAAGCAATTCCGTGTTCGTTGGGAGACGACTCAGGGTTACTTTAGCCCTATCTACCTTCTTGAATACTACTTGGCAATACTGAAGTTGCCTTGAAAAGTAGTATTAATTTGATAGCTTCAACGACAGCCTATCAAATTTGGCGCCGTTGCCGGGGAATACGGTTAGTATTTTGAATATTTTGATTCTTGTTTTTACTTTTATTTTTATTTTTATTTTATTTTTATTTTTTTTTATTTTTATTTAACGCACATACATTTAATTTAATGAGTTATTTTGTAGTCTTTAGTCATTCTTGTTTTGGAAAAAAAAAATCTTTTTTCTTCTTTTTATTAAGAATTTCTCTTGAGAAATACTTGAGGCTAGTTTGAATACACTCTGGCTAGGAAAGACTTGGTACTTAAGTTGTCCGTTGTGACGCACCTCTCTTTCCTGGGAATGGACCCAACAAGTCTCTCTTATCTCTTATTTGAAATCTTTATCTAAAGCAAGAACAAAAGAAAAAGAGAAATAACAGAGAAACAACTTCAAGCAGATTGCGTAGTGCATGACCAGAGCTAACCCGGGAGAATTTTATCAAATTAACCCGGAAGTCGAAAGGAATTTGCGTAAGCTGCGGAGAAGATTGAAATTTGGGTGTTCTACTGAGGGAACACTTCCTACATCTGAAGTCATTCCACCTTCGTTATCTCCAGTCACAAACATATCATCTAATCCCTTACCTGATCCTAACCCAAACAATATGGCACAAAGAACCATCAGACAATTAGCCACCTCCCACAATACAGCTATCCGAAGTAACATTGAATACCCTAATGAGGAGTGGGAGCTGAGACCTGACCTGTTAAATGCCTTACCAAAGTTCAATGGGTTATCAAGGGAGAATCCACACAAGCACTTGAGACAATTTCACATGTTGTGTGAAAACTTTAGATCTCCAAGGATCACAATAGAGAGCCTTAAAATGAGAGCTTTTCCTTTTACTCTTCAAGGCGCAGCTTAAGATTGGTGGTATTATCTCTCTGCACGGATTACAAATTGGGAAACTATTGAAAGACTCTTTCCTGAGAAGTATTTTCCTGTATCCAGATTATCAACTATCCGTAGAGAAATTCAAGATATAAGACAGAGAGATAAGAGAATCTTAGTGAATATTGGGAAAGATTCAAGAAACTATGTTCTTCATGCCCTCAAATCCAAATGGAAGATTTTATTCTAAGCTTTTATGAAGGCTTAAGTCCTACTGATAGGTCATGGGCAGATGCTGCAAGCGGAGGATCTTTCTCAGACAGGTCACCAGAAGATGGTATAGATCTAATAGAAAGGAAGGCAGTAGACAATCAACAATATGGAACAAGAGAAAATTCAGTGACTTTGTTGAAGGGAGTACATGAAATTGATAATGGTGTAGTTGATGGAAAGAGGATAGATGAAATATTGAATAAGCTAGAAAGCAAACTCGATGAGATTGCAAGTTTGTTTAAAACCTCAACTCAACAAATTGTTAAGAAGTGTGGAATTTGCATTTCAACTAACCATTATACTGATGAATGTCCTAGCTTGGTGGAGACCACTGTGGAAAATCCATCTCAAGTTTTTGCTGCAAACATGATTGGAGGAAATAGACCATACCAGAATTATCATGACTCATCCTCCAAATAGCAGAACATGCAACCTTATGTTCCACCTCAACAAAGGCAACAATCTCAACCTAAAATGTCACTACAAGATTTCATGAAAACAATACTTGAGCAAAATTCAGAAATCAAGAAATCAATTGTAGATTTGACTCAGAGGGTGGAAAAATTAGAGGCTAAGGAATCAAACAAACTACCTGCACAAACAGTGATCAACCCGCAAAATGTAAGTGCTATTACTTTGAGAACGGGTAAGCAAGTAGAAAGCTCTGAAGGAGCCCAAGAGGATGAAGATAAGGAGAAAGAAGGAGCACAAATTGATGACAATGGAGGACCGAGTGAACCATCACCTGAGACTACCACTGATAAATCCAGGTTAGTATCTTTTAACTCTTCTTCTAAAAATTCTTCTTCATCTTATTCTCCACCTCCTCCATATCCAAATCGGTTGAAGCCGAGAAACAAAAAAATGGAGGAGTTAGATCAAGAGATCTTAAATACTTTCAAAAAGGTGGAGATCAATATTCCCTTGCTAGATGCTGTTCAACAAATCCCTAAATACGCCAAGTTTTTGAAAGAAATTTGTACAAATAGAAGGCGTTTTAGGGATAATGAGGTTGTGAATTTGGGAAGGAATGTGTCAAGCTTGATTAAGAAGCATATTGAAATACCGCGAAAATGCAAAGATCCAGGTATGTTTTCTGTTCCATGCGTTATTGGAAATTCAAAGTTTGACAATGCCATGCTAGATTTAGGGGCTTCCATAAATGTAATGCCTTTATCAGTGTTTACTTCTCTATCTATGGGACCTCTTAAGACTACTGGTGTGGTCATTCAACTGGCCAACCGTAGCACAGTTAACCCTGCAGGTGTGCTTGAGGACGTCCTTGTCTAAGTAGACAAATTAATTTTTCCTGCAGATTTTTATATCTTGGACATGAAGGATGATGAAGGAATCAGTCCAACAACTATTATCTTGGGAAGACCCTTCATGATGACAGCACGAACCAAGATAGATGTGCATGCAGGATCATTGACAATGGAGATAGGAGACAAGAAGGTGCAGTTCAACGTGTTGGAAGCTGGGAAGCACCAGATTAAAGATCATTCTTTGTTTTGTATTGACTTATCAAGTGATGTTGTAAACAATTTTTCTTTTTCAAATATGTCGTCCCTAATTTTGGACGAAAAAGGAACCAGTAAAGCAGGTGATATTGAGGACGCAATATTAATAGATGATACCTCTGTGGCGTCCGAGTGTGATGTTGAGGTGGCTGAGAATACCTTAGGCAGTAAGATGTTTCCATCTGTGGTACAACCACCCGTTTTGGAGAAGGATGCTAAACCAGTGAGACAACCTCAAGGAAGACTGAATCCTCAACTGATGGGGGTTGTAAAGAAAAAGGACACCAAGTTGCTACAAATAGGTCTTATATATTCAAATTCTGACAGCACTTGGGTGGGCCCTATACATGTGGTTCCCGAGAAATATGGAATCACAATGGTCAAGAACGACAAGGACAAGTTGACTCCTATTCAAGACAGAAGTGGGTCACATAATGTAGTAGTTGACCATCTTAGTAGGATTGAAAAGGGAAAAGATAGCATTCCTATCCAGGATGACTTTTCCAATGAAGTCCTACTAGCATTCCTTCCACCATGAAGGAGGTAAGTTCCCTCATACTTTTTCTTTGCATTTTATATATAAGGCATACATTGAGGACAATGCATAGTTTAAGTGTGGGGGTGTGGGGAAACAATTAATTTTGTTCCCTATTTTGTTTGTCTATTTTGTTTGTTTTTAATAAATATTTGCATTGGATTTGAGAGTTTGAATCGGTAACTGGAATGATCATGAATTCAAGAAAAAAAAAAGAGAGTCATGTTGATATGAGTGGATTGCTTTTATGATTTGCTGATTGAGTTGACTTGAGAATTTCCTGATGTGAAAGAAATTTGAAACCATGTGAGTTTTGAGCTTAATGTTAAGGATGAACCACCATGTGTCATACCTATTTTTCTTGAGTGATATGCGCATGCTTTGTTGATACTCTAATAGTTAGCTTGATTCTGTGTTGTGCAACTGAGGTGAATATGCATGATTTGATATGATTGAGGCATTGCTTGTCCTAACATTAATCCATTGGAACCCTCTTTGAGTCTGAAGCCTATTTTTCTTGTTTCAAGTCATTGTCAAATAAAAAAAAAAGAAGAAAAATCATATGTTCCTTACCTTAGGAAAGAAGAATGAGTAATGGATTCTGTTAGAAGTAAAGTGAGCAATAAGTGTGTGGGTGAGTACATCACCCACAAAATAACAATTAAAAAAGCAAAAAGGAAGATGAAAAGTTGGAGTTTTCAAAAAAAAAAAAAGAAAAAGAAAAAGAAAAAGATCTTCCTTAAAAGAGCAAGAAATAGAGTTGTTTTTGAAATCAAGTGTCATTACTCTTTCTATATCAATTTCAAAAGCTCAGAAATTCCAAGAAAATTTCCTACCTTTGCCCTGGCCTCAATACAACCTTTAAAAAGCCCTCATGATCAATAATTACATGTTTTCTGAAGTATGTGAATGTTAGAATCTTGCTAAATATCATGGGTGTCTACTTACATGGGTATTTTGAGTGTAAACACAAGCCAAAAACACATGAGAGAGTTGGAGAGGAATAAATACATATTGACTTGAGTGTTACCTTTCATATTTTATTTTCTTGGGAATTCAAAAAAGGTCAACTTATGTGTGAAGAATAGAGTGATTTCATTTGCATGTCCATGACAAAGTAATGTCTAGATGATTGATCTATGTCTAGTGCTACTCATTCTTTTGATCCAAATGCAAATATGGAATAAAATGACTCAGAACAAAGTCTTGGAATTAATCAATTTTGCCCAGGAGTGCAAAAGGATAAGTGTGGGGGTGTGATGAGTGCATATTTATGCCCACATTTATGCTTTAAAATTCAAATTTTTGATGGGATAATTGTGCTTAAATGGTTTATTTTAAGTGAATTTGTGATGATTGGAATTGTTGGGTTTTGGGAAATAAAGAGACGTAAAAAGTGAGTTTTAGTGCATAAATTATTCTTGGATGTTCTAATGTTTATTTGTGCAGCTGAGAATATAAGTTTTATTGGTCCAAATGGCAATTCAAGGCCCAAAATCAGATTTTATTTGGAAAATTCAGAAGGGGCTAAAGTGCAGATAGAGGAAATTTCAGGGTATTTGTGCCATTTTGGAAAGTCAGAAAATCTAAAAGATAAAATTCAGTTGTTGAATTTAATTTGGGAATATCAACAGAAAATATCTTCCAAATAATCTTTTATCTAAATCTTTTAGTTATTTGGAAGATATAGGATATAAGATAATTAAGTTAATATCTATCAAATATTCTTTAAAACTGATTTAATCTAATGAATATTTGAAAGATATAATATATCAACAGAAAATATCTTATCAACAAACTATTCAGAGTCCAAGCCCAATCAAGCCTATATAAAGAGACCCAGGGGACTTCACTTAATTCATTCTCTCATACTCCTCTCACTTTTCTTTCATCTTGTATTCAACTCCATTCATGGAGAGCTAAGCATCTAGGGCTATTCTGCTGTAATTACATGACGGATTCTGAGGTTACGTTCAGTTAATGCAATTGTTTACTTTGGTTATTGATTTAAGTTGTTCTCTCTATGTCTTTCATCTCTCTATCTTGTTAAAAGCAAAGATTTTTGCATCATAATATGTTTGAATCTACATGCATATTGATTATATGAGTTCTAGGGTTTCTGGGTTTAATTGAGAATTTACTTTGATTTAATTTAGGAACTTTCATATGATTAAATGGTTTTTACTATCAATTGAGAATGTACTTTGGTTGGTAGTAATAATTTCAACTATAATCAATTGAGAATTTACTTTGATTGATTAACTTTTAACTTGGTTAGGAGATTTAAGAATAGACATGATTAAACACAATAGAATTTGATTGAGAATGTACTTTGGTTGAATTTATTGTGAATAATCTAGAAAGGTTTTGCATTTGATTGAGAATTTACTTTGGTTAAATGCATGATCGCCCTCAAATTAATTAAGAATGTACTTTAATTAATTTGAAACTTAAACAATAATATCAATTGAACAATTATCCGTGAATAACCGATGATGAATCTATCTTGGAAAAGCAGTGGAATTAGCCTATTTAATCATAACTGTTTTTAAGTTTATTATTTGTTCTTTAAACATTCTCCAAACATGATTTTTATTCATAAGCATTGCATAGCATAAGAGTCAGATATTCAAAAGCAATTCCGTGTTCGTTGGGAGACGACTCAGGGTTACTTTAGCCCTATCTACCTTCTTGAATACTACTTGGCAATATTGAAGTTGTGATGGAATCCTACTTGACTTAGTTTTTCTTTTGTATTTTTACTTTTCCTAGCTTAGCTCTTAAGGAGTATGGGTTACTATAAATACCCAACTCCTCTCTTGTATTAGCACTTTTGAGATTAATGAGAATTAAGTTTTCTGAAATAGAAACAATTCTCTCTTGAAAGTCAGGTTAGAGAGTCCAAAGACTCCCTCTAGCCACCTTCCAAGCACACTCTCTCCTTTCCATTTTCCATTTTCACGGTGCTTTCTCTCTCATCCCACACTGCCTCTCCTTCGCTGCCACCTTGCATGCACGTCAGCGCTCTCCATTCAGTCCCGCGTCAGCTCCCTCATTCATCAGACACGCACCACTTCATTTCCCATTTTCCCACTCGCGCATCCTCATTACTCACATTTCCACTTCGAAGAAACCTCATCTGCTAGGGTTTCTCCTTCTCAAACGCATCATTATCACAGTAACCCTCTACTCCATTTCTCTCTTCACAGATTCACCTCTTCATCATCTATAAGCCTCATTCTCTTCACAGATTCCACATCATTTTCACCATTTCTTCATTTTCTTTGAGTTTTGACCGATTAAACACCTCTCCAACCTTCGTTCTTCTCCTTTCCACCGTTTAAAACACCATTTCCACCGATTAATCGGTCAGTTTAGTGATTCCTCACCGTTCTAGGGTTTCCTTCGTGTTTATAAGGTTTTCCACCGATTAAACCTCGGTCTAGGGTTTTGTTGTGTTCGCTCTCGGTTTTCCTTAGATTTCATTCGAGTCATTCTTCGATTTAGAGCTTCCTCTCCATTCCGCTGTGTCTTCACTCGTCGGAGAAGCTTCGAAGATCCGGATCGCCTTCTGCTGCCTCCGTCGGTCCGAACTCCTCAGGCTTCGTCCATCAAGTTGCCTTGAAAAGTAGTATTAATTTGATAGCTTCAACGACAACCTATCAATGACTGAAGGTGCGAGGGAGGGGATATGGATTGGGTAGGTATTCTAAAAATAAAAAAAAATAGAGCTGTCAAAACAGGCCATTCGACCCGACCCGGTCCAGCCCACCACGGATTGGTCACTTAGTGAGCCAACCCAACCCGACTAATTCACTACAGGAAAAACGTTAATTTTCGAAGGAATAATACCGACAACCTTTGGGGCCTTCGGTAAAGTCGATTTACCGAAGGATGTACCGACGATCATGTAAGTGGTTGATTACCAAAGGCTTTTTGAGTTTACCGAAGGCTCCATAGGCCGTCGGTACAAGCATCGACCTAGTGAAATGAAAATTTGGGATTTCCCTCTCCCATTCTCCAAATTTTAGTTTCCACAGAAGCTTTCCCCCAATTTTTCGTCTCTCACCTCAGAACCCCCAAGCATCTTCCTCTGTTCTTCTGAAATCAAAATTAACCCCTTTTTTGTTGCAATTGCTGTGTCGACGTTAGGATAGTACCGGTGAGGAGGGTGGTGGTTGAGGGATTACATTATTCCGAGGGGGTTGTTCGAAGGTGGTGGTAGTGGCGTGACGACGGTGTTGTGGCGACCTCAGGACGGTGTGCTCAGAACTTCAAGGAACTTAGTTAAGGGACTTTGTTGGAGGCGTCGTTGTGGGCTTGTGTGGCTGTCGTGTTGTACAAAGGTTGCCATCGTCAAGGGCTTTCTTGGTTGAGGTAAGTTGTGCGTTTAAAAATTCATTATGAGTTACAATGTTCTTGAATCTGTTTGATGTTCTTGTGGCAGCAGTATATGATGTTGTTTGATTGAGAAAGTTTATTGGTCTGTTGTCTTTGCTTCTAAAGCTTGCAACTGTGTGCTCTAACTACGCAAAACTTCAACTACGAAGTGAACCTTTGATATTGATTGAATGGTTTAAAGTGTACTTAGTAGGACTTATAGGTTACAAATTTTAGGTCTAAGTCTAAGTCCAACCACCATAAAAAAAATAGTTATACTAACCACTTATATCGAGCAATCCATTTAATCGGTTTGATATTAAATCCACTTGCTGATCACCCTACATTGAAGAATGGGCGCCCTCTTGGCGCCCTCACCATACCACGTGAGCTTCTTGATGCATCAACCGTGGCAGAGGCCATCAGTGTGATCTCTTGCTGGTACGAGGATAAAACTGAATGGGGACAGCGTGTCGGATGGATCTATGGATCAGTTACTGAGGATGTCGTTACTGGCTACATGATGCACAATAGAGGATGGAAATCAGTTTACTATGTTACCAAGCGTGATGCATTCCGTGGCACAGCTCCCATAAATCTCACTAACAGACTACATCAAGTCCTAAGATGGGCAACTGGGTGGGTTGAAATATTCTTCTCAACAAACAATGCATTTCTAGCTAGCCCAAGAATGAAGTTTCTTCAACGGATTGCATATCTTAATGTTGGAATCTATCCATTCACTTCCTTTTTCCTTATAGTCTACTGCTTCCTCCCTGCACTCTCCCTCTTCTCAAGCCAATTCATTGTTCAAACTGTCAACGTCACTTTCCTTGTTTATCTCTTGACCATCACTGTGACTTTGTGCATGCTGGCTGTGCTTGAAATCAAGTGGTCCGGCGTTGAGCTGGAAGAGTGGTGGAGAAACGAGTGGTTTTGGTTGATTGGAGGAACAAGTGCACATCTAGCTGCAGTGCTGCAGGGTTTGCTCAAAGTGATAGCAGGGATTGAAATCTCTTTCACCTTGACATCAAAATCTGGTGGGGATGATGTAGATGATGAGTTTGTTGATCTCTATGTTGTGAAGTGGACATCCCTTAGGATACCACAAATCACAATCATGATGGTTAACCTGATAGGAATAACAGTTGGAGTTAGTAGAACAATATATAGTATTATACGTCAATGGAGCCGTCTACTTGATGGTGTTTTTTTTTCAGTTTTTGGGTATTGACACATCTTTACCCTTTTGCAAAAGGATTGATGGGAAGGAGAGGGAAGACACCTACCATTGTTTTTGTATGGTCAGGTCTCATAGTTATACAGCCCAAACCAATTACAAATTCATAAATTCAAAAATCAGAGTTGGATTCAACTTTGCACTAGAAAAAATGAACTGTAAATTGAGGTTTTGAGTTGTGAAATTGCACAACAGTGGTTATAAGTCAAATTAGAATTTTAGAACAACTTTAAATCATCAAAACAAAGTCTTTTGAGTGATTATTTGGCATAGAAATAGTAATAATGTAGCAAATTAAACAACTACACACCTCATTCTAAGTTATAATGATTCAAACATCTAGCTATCAATGCAAATGACTATAGAAAGTGTAAATACACTAAACTAATCTTGAAAACAACAACTAAGCATGATCAAACTCGAACCGGACATTGCAAGGACATTTAACACGGTGAAAACCATCACTTTTTGAGTTAAAATAGAAGTGGAGTAGTGATTTTGAGTTGCAGGCTATTTATAACTCATTTCAGTGTTTAAAGACAATTAAAATCATAAAATAAAGTTACTTGAACATTCAGTTGTGTGTTTAAATCACTTGCATATGTTTTTTAGTATCAAACCACCAAACTAGGACTTTTTCTAGTGTAGAATTTTGTTTCCAGCTAAGGTTTGTTTCTTTTCTCTAGTTGCAGTGCATTTGTAGTCATTTATGAATCATATAAGGCAATGAGACAATGTCTAGCCTTGATTATACGTGCTACATCAGTTAAAACATCATTTTGTTTCAAAAATTCTGCACAAAATGGAATAAATCTGGTGCAATCTCATAAATCTGTTTCAGTGGAACTTTTTTGTTTCTTAAGCAATGTGCAAGTTTGTATAATGATATTAAACATGTTCCAAGTACACTAAAGTGCAAAAAGCATAGTGGAGTTGCTAATAAATCCTGAAACAAGGTGCTGTTATTGCTTTTTTTATCAATCTTTTCACCGTGATTGATATCTTTGCTTGTGTCTTAGGTGTTTAAATTCTTCTAGCGGATTCTCTGCAGTTATATCAAGTGTTTTAGGATGTCTTAGAGTCATTGCAACTGTTGTCTTCATTTCATTTCACTGAATTCTAAATTCTGGTGTAGTTTTGGTAACATTTTCATGCATATTTGGCAATGTCTGGTATGATTTGTTGAATCTTGTTGTGTTTGTGCATATACAGAGTTTGAGCAAGTTTATTTTTCCATTTTAAAGTTCTGTGCAATGTTCAAATGGTTATTTTTCCATTTTCAGTTTTTGTGCAGTGTTCTTGCTTTTTAAATCCACTTTCACTACCACATTATCATTTGAAATGGTGGACTACAAGTCTCATTTTGTTGGTGTAGAAATCTCTGCATATGACAGTCAAGTAATATTAGCCACCATGGAATCTGAATAAATATATATATATGTGTATATATATATATATATATATATATATATATATATATATAATATGGAAGTGGTAATTGTGTATGATGAAGAAGTAAGTAGCTTTGTTTATAATCTGGCCGTGAGTGGACAATAGAATTATCTTATATGACAAAACCAAATGAACATGGCTCATGGACCAAATTAATTCACAGACAGAGTTAGTGGAACACATGTTACTTTGACAATTCAACTATTTGCATAAGTAGATTCTGGTAAATGTTTTCAGAAACCTTAAAGTTAAAGTTGTGAAGGTTTGGGATGGATATAGGGTGTTTGATGATTAATCTTTTGTTGTTGTTGCGTTTTGCTAATTAAAATTGTCCATTATTCTACAAGGTTTTGAGGTTTCAATTAGGAGAACATAACATTTGGAAGCTTCAAACGGAGTGGGTTAAAGTTAGTTGCAAAAGTGTCATTGTTTAAGGGCTACACTCAACTGTCGAAGACTTCATCATTTCCAGGTAGGTAAATGATGTCTTCTTTTGTTTGCCTTGCTTTATTTTGCTCGTGATTGATCTGTATAAAACCCTATAGCCATGCAACAATTTGATAAATAAACATGCTGGCCCCTCCTTTTGGTAAATAAAATTTTGTTTGCCTTTTATCTCTCTTTCTCTTTCGCCTTTTGTCTTCTCTCTTGTGTTGTCTGTGTTGCATATTCTTCTCATATATAATCTCCACACCTTGTTCTCCACCCTTGAACCGAAATTCCCTCTTGGAAAAAGACCATGACAACACCCTTAAAAATTTCTTTCAATACATGGTAAAACTTAAAATGAGTAACTATAAGGATGAAGTAGAGTACAAGAACAAACCAACATGCATATATGTTGGTTATATACTATCTTGAATCCCCCAAGTTACCAAACTAGAAGGAGGAACCAAAGTTATAGTTGGTTTATAGTTTATATATTAACTAAAAAACTAAAAATTCCTTACTAAGGCTAAAGTAGACCATCTCTTAGGTTAAACTTTATTAACTTTGCTCCAACTGGTAGTGGTTAAGGGCACTCCAGTGATTAATTTGGCCTTCAACATGTTAAAATATATGTCTCTTAAAGTCTCCAACAACCTGTACATGAATTTCGACTTTAATTGTGAAAGTGAACTCTAAAGTCAAAGTTGAACATATGATTTTGGACTTCAATTGTGAAGTCTCAAAATTGAAGTACTTAAAACATGAAAAGTGTTCTAAATAGGTGACAATTTCGAAATTCACCTAATATAACCAAAGAAAGTATGTTGTTGTTATCCTAACAAGTTTAAAGTACTTAAATGAAGGTAATAGAGATGTCAAATTGGATAAGTAGCAAAATCTCAAAATTTGACTACCTAAAACCTAAAAAGAGTACTACTATATTTAACATCCTAACAAGTTTAAACTAGTACAATGAAGCTAGGAAATTTGTCAAAAGTAAAGAATTACCTCAACTTCAAAGTTTGAGTATGTAGAACCTAAAAAAGTCTACTAAAAGGGTGAGAAAGAGGCAATTCACCTAAAGTAGACTAACAATAACTAATGTTAATATCCTAACAAGTATAAATTAGTGAAATGACACTAGGAAACTACTCAAAAGCAAACAAGTAACTAAAACTCAAATTTTGAGAAGTTAGAACCTAAAAAAGTGTACTAAAAAGGTGAGAAATCAGTTTAAATCGTGTTTGTTGTTGTTGTGCTTGTACTTCCAATGTTCCTTAGTGTTTCTTCATCATTTTAATCAGTGAATTTCGTTTGCTTGAGTTGAATTCCAGCTTGCATATCCATTTTCCAGTTCTGTCTAAAGTCATGTGCCTTATGTGTAGTGTTATTTCTGTCATGAAGTGTTGATTCTGTTCCAGCCTTTATTTTCTGTGTTTTCTTTGCAAATATGTGTTTAGATGCATGTGTACCAATATATAAATCCATAAAAGGCAATGAGGCAATGTCTAGCCTGGATGATATAAGCTAAAGCATAAAAAAAGTTATTCTGGTTTTCAAAGTCTGCACATAATTTTCAAATCTGGTGCAATATCCAAAACCTATTCCAGTGCACATTTTGTTGTTCTGAAGATTTGAACATGTTCATTTGATGTTATTACACATGTCTCAAGTAGTGGCAACTTGTATTAATCCATAAAATGCAAAAAGCATATCTAAGTTGCTTAAAATCCATTAGCAAAGTGTTGTCACAGATTTTAATCAATCTTTTCACCGTGATTGATATCCTTGCATGTGTTTTACATGTTTAAACATCTCGTAGCTAATATTTTGCAGCTAGATGTAGTGAATTAGGACTTCCATAAGCTTTGTTTGTGCTGTCCAGTTTGATTCTAGTATTTGTTTTCAATTCTGGTGCAAATTTGGTGTAAAAAATGCTGCATAATTAGCTGTAGCAGGGGTGATTTGATGAATCTGATTGTTTTAGTGCATTTTTACCATTAGTGCAAGTTTATTTTGTCATTTGGACCTTGTATGCACTGTTCATTTGGTCAAATTTGAGCCATTATGCAAAATCACTTCCTAGACCATCACTTTTGCCTAAAATTGGAAGTGAGCTAGTGATTTTCTGCTGCAGTGTGTTTCTTGGCTGTTTCAGTGTTTAAACACATCCAAATTGATGATACAAAGTTGCTCAAAACATCAAATTATGTGTCGAAACGTGTTTGTGTAAAATCACCCTTTAAACCACCAAATTTGCCTCATGTTTGGAAGTAGAGCAGTGATTTTCTGGTGTAGTCTTTTTCTTTATTGTTTAAGTCATTGCACACCTTCAAATTGATGATATAAACTTGCTTGAAGCATCACTTAAGCTGTTGAAATACTTCCAAGCATTTTTGGGTTTGAAACCACCATTTTCAAAGTCATTTTCTGGTGCAGTGTGCATTTCATGTGCTGTTTGAAATTTGCCAAACTTTAATCTTTATTTCTGGATTGGCAAAAGCTGGTATGATGTTTCCAAATGGAGTTATATGATCAAAAACAGTATAGAACATCCATAAAGAAGTCTAACTATAAACTCACACTACAAAATATGACACCCTAGAATCTAAAAAGTGTACTAAATAGGTGACAATTTCGAAATTCACCTAAACTAACCTAAGAATGTGTAATGTTCTTATCCTAACAAGTTTAAAGTACTACAATTGCAAACTGCACTAAACTAGGAAAATATACTACAAATAAACTACCCTAACAAGTTAAGAATGGTAGAACCTAGCTAATTAAGAACTCACACTACAAAAAAACCTTAAACTCTAAATTTGACAACTTAGAAACCTAAAAGTAGTACCTAAAAGACAATAAAAGTGCAAAGAATGCAAAGTCTATTAAAGTACTCACCAAAACAGTAAACTAACTATCTACACCACTTTTAAAAGATAAAAGAAAGATAAAAATGAAGTCTCAATTGAAAAATAAAAAGAAAAACAGAATTTGACTATTGAACACCTATAAATAGACTAAAGTAGGTGAGAATTTTATTTCCATGCAGAAATTTGTTATCAAACCTACATTTAGGCCATGAGTGAATGTTCATGTATATGTTGTATGTTGATGTATATATTGTATGTTCCTCTGTATTGTATGTTCATTTATTAGGGTACAGCTTGATTAAGTTAAGTAGTCTTTTAAAGTCCTATGGTACTACACACATTCTCAATGGAATGAGAAGGATGAAAGTACCTTAAACACTTACAATGTACATAATATGTGGAAGTACTCTATAAAAGAGAACTTCATTAATGTCAGAAAATTGACTCCCCCAAATTTAATACACAACCACTTAGGATGTCAAAGACATTTCAATATTGAGGACTTGTCTTTGCATGCCCTTATTGAATGCCTATGACAATAGTGTTGAAATTGCCTTCCATGTTCGGCTTGAGTAGTAATAGGTTTATTACTTGTGTCACATGGAGGGTTGTTGTTTTGGCTAAGTTTTGAGTTCTTTGGCTTGTCACAGAACATGGCCCATTTTCTCAATCATCGTGGATGGATGTACGATCGTTGTTATAGTGGAAGGAGAGGTTTGAAGGAATCTTTTGTCATCGGAGTTGAAGAGTTCGTGGAGACGGCCCGACGATGTCAATATTATGCCCTTGATGGAGGGATTCGATGTCCATGCATCAAGTGCGAATGTACAAGGATTTTGAAAGATGAAGTCGTCAAAGTTCACCTTTACCAAAAAGGGTTCATGCCTAATTACACGGTCTGGACATTTCATGGTGAAGAAATTCCTTCAACCTCCACTACAGCTGTAAAACGGCTTGCATCAGGTTCGAATACTATTGTACATACATCTGAGATAGATCAATTTGCGTATATGCAAGAGATGGTGGACAATGCTCTTCGTCATCATGCTGAAGAAGCAGACGATAGTCATGATGAAGAGCCTCCAAATGAAACGACGCAGAGGTTTTACAATTTACTTACAGAGGCAAATCTACCTGTATTTAAAGGTTCATCTGAGTCAAAATTGTCAGTGTGTATTAGACTCATGGTGGCAAATCTAATTGGAATGTTCCCATTCAAGCAGTGGACTTCTATACAAAATTGATGTTAGATTTGACACCACTAAACAATTTCATGCCGAAGAATTATTACCAAGCCAAAAAATGTGTTTCAAAGTTGGGATTGGATGTCAAGAAGATTGATTGTTGTGTTAATGGATGTATGTTATT
Source organism: Vigna umbellata (assembly GCF_029865625.1). NCBI lineage: Eukaryota > Viridiplantae > Streptophyta > Magnoliopsida > Fabales > Fabaceae > Vigna > Vigna umbellata. The sequence continues at coordinate 2,697,844 of NC_142170.1, forward strand.
CTATGACAATGACAATGGCAAAAATGATGCATTGTTGGTTGAATGCAAGTTTTGTGGCTCACCTTGATATCATACAATGCATGCTGGAAGGAGGCAAAAAAAACCAATTCCAATAAAGTCCATGTTCTACTTGCCTATAATTCCAAGATTACAAAGATTGTTTACTTCAATGCAAACATCACAACACATGACATGGCATGATGGTAACAAAACTCTGGGATTTTTGCGTCATCCTTCTGATGGTGAAGCTTGGAAGCTCTTCAATCGTAAACATCCATCCTTTGCTAGCGAACCACGTAACGTCAGACTTGGTCTATGCTCTGATGGGTTTACCCCATACATTCAGGCGTCTACATCACCATATTCATGCTGGCCCGTGATAGTTACCCCATACAATCTACCACCTGAGATGTGTATGACAAAGCCTTACATGTTTCTATCGTGTATAATACCAGGTCCATCTAATCCTAAATCATTGATTGATGTTTATTTGGAGCCTTTGATCGATGATTTGAAGAAGTTATGGAATGGTGTTTGGACGTATGACGTTTCAAGGAAGCAAAATTTCCTTATGAGGGCAGCCTTGATGTGGACTATTAATGACTTCCCAGCGTATGGGATGTTATCTGGTTGGAGCACGCATGGTCGATTAGCTTGTCCACATTGCATGGAACATACAAAGTCATTCCAATTGAGTTATGGTCAGAAAAGTAGTTGGTTTGACTGTCATCGACGGTTCTTGCCCATTGATCACCCCTTTAGAAGAAATAAAAAGGCATTTCACAAAGGGCAAGTTGAAACGGATATGCCCCCGCCCAAGTTCACTGGATCACACGTTTAGAGAAGAGTGAAAGACTATCCAAAAGTCACTGAATCTGGTTAGAATAGGATAGAAGGGTTTGGAGAATGGCATAATTGGACTAAAAGAAGCATATTCTGGGAACTTCCCTATTGGAAAGACAACTTGCTAAGACACAACCTCGATGTCATGCACACAGAAAAGAATTTCTTTGACAATGTCTTCAACACAGTTATGAATGTTATAGGTAAAACAAAAGATAATGAGAAAGCAAGAAAAGATTTACCTTTGTATTGTGGATGAAAAGACTTAGAGTTGAAGGTGCAAGGTAACGGTCGATTATTTAAACCAAAAGCAAATTACACCATTTCAAAAGACGAGGCAAGAATAGTGTGTGGATGGATCAAGGAGCTTAGAATGCCAGATGGATATGCTTCTAACTTGTCCAGATGTGCCAATGTTCAGAACGGTGCTATTCAAGGTTTGAAGAGTCATGATTGTCATGTATTCATGGAGACTTTAATCCCTCTTGCGTTCAGTTGTTTGCCAATACACGTGTTAAATCCACTGATAGAGATCAGTAACTTCTTTAAAGATTTGTGTTGCACGACACTAAAGGAGAATTCCCTTAAAAAGATGGATGAAAATATCCCAATTATTCTCTGCAAATTAGAAAGAATATTCGCTCCTGCATTCTTTGATTCAATGGAGCATATTCCAATTCATCTTGCATATGAAGCTTGGCTTGGGGGACCTGTGCAATACAGGTGGATGTATCCATTTGAAAGGTTTATGGGAGAATCCAAACGTTCAGTTAAAAATAAAGCTAGAGTAGAAGGCTCAATTTGTGCAGCTTACTTGCACAGAGAGACAACGTATTTTTGTTCACATTATTTCAAAAACTTCATGTTGTCCCCCACTCATGTCAGAAATGAAATGCAATGGCAAGTTGAACCACGTGAAGGTGCATTATCAGTGTTCCGACAATCAGGCCGTCACGTAGGGAAAGAATTCACTCATTGGTTAACTGATGCTGAATTCAACTCTGCTCATGTCCATGTCTTAATCAATTGTAGTGAAGTAAAGCCGTACCTTGAGTATGTCATTATCCATCTCTTATCTTTCAAACGGTTCAATTATTATACACTAATGAATTTCATTTGTACCAGCTCATTTGTTGTGGCTGAGCAAGTCGCAGAAGGAAATACTTCTGCTAGAATACACTCAGAGTTTCCCCATTGGTTTAGAAATCAGGTTCGTACTTTTTCCTACATTTAGAGTAAGGTTAATTTGACTGTTGCTTTTATAATTTTGTTAGTACCTTTGTAGGTTTTTAATCAGGCATTAACTCCCACGGTTCAAGAGTTAAGACATCTATCGAATTGGCCAATGAGATGTGTCAAAGAATGGCACACTTACTTCACCAATGGTTACAAATTCCATACACATGAATGGTCTAAAGGAAAGAAAACATCAAATTGTGGTGTGTATGTGAAGGGCCTAACAGAGGGTTGTTATGATGATTTCTATGGCATCATTCATAAAATATATGAGTTAGAGTACAACAACACTACTTCTCCAAACAGAGTAGTACTTTTTTATTGTGAATGGTTTGATCCTTCTAGAGCTGGTACTAGAGTCGATCCACGCTTTAATATTGTCGAACTCAACCAGAGATTAAGATATCGACCGTTTGATCCTTTCATTCTACCAACTAATGTCAGACAGGTTTATTATGTGCCATATCCACCATTCCGCAATATTGACAAGCGTGGTTGGGCCGTAGCAATACAAACCAAGCCTAGAGGTCGCATTGACTCAAATGAGGTTGAGGAAGATGTTGCCTACCAACTTGACCAAATGTCACAACCACAAGAAGTTATTGAAGTTGAACGTATAACCGCATTGGTCGACCCTGATTGTGATGGAGATGAATTACAAGCAACAATACAAGGTGATGAAGAACAAGAAGAAGAGGAAGAAGAAGAAGAAAAAGAAGAATACGAAGACGAACAAGAAGATGATGATGATGATGACGACGAAGAAGAAGACGAAGATGATGATGATAAAGACGATGATGAAGAAGAAGATGAAGATGAAGATCATGACGACGATGATTGAATGTTGGACATCCATTGTAGCAAATTGAACTGTCATTTCAATACAATTATCATAAATACCATCTTAAAAGTTGTATGCAATTATTTATACATTTACTTTAATAACCATTGATCCTTCGTTAATCATTTCTATTTTTTCGCTTTATTTGTAACCATTTCAATGCAGTAATGGCAGGACAAGGTTCAGAACATCCTGACCAGGAAAAGGGGTAGGAAGGCCTAGAAAGAGGCAACGACAGGCACCAAAAGTATGTACTTAGGGTGCCTGCTAGACTACCTACCATTGCTGCCGCCAGTACATCATCTGTGGGGCCTCCTCCTACCCCTACAGTACAGCCTCCTACACCTGCAGTAGACCCTACTCCTATCCCTACAGTACAGCCTTCTACTACCCCTACAACAGACCCTCTTCCTCCTCCTGTAATTATAACCCCCACTTCTCCCCCTGTGGTTATAACCCCCACTCCTGTCCCTGACCCTACTTCTATACCTTCCTCATCTGTTATACAGCCTTCTGACACTGTCACACCATCTGCTGATCAAGATTCAAGTGGTGATGGTGAAGGTCTTGACCCGCCCCTCCATGATCGACCATGGATTGAGCCGTATGGTAAAGGGTAAGTTTTTAATCTCTTGATATAATTTGATGTTTAAACCCTATTGTAATTCAAATGACTTTTATCCTGCAGGTTTATTCCATCTAGGGTTGCTTCCCAGGCCATCACACGTTCAATTAAGCAACAGTTTCTAAGTCCATGGCCTACTTGGGGAGCAATTCCTGATGACGACAAAAAGTCATTCTGGGAGCGCTTTCAGGTGAACAATCTATTTAACTAATTGTCCCTCTTATTTTAGTATGTTCTATAATCAATGTTTGTTCTCTACAATGTTATAGATGAAGGTGCAGTGGAAACCTGAACATGAAAGTCAGATACACAGAAATTTCCACATGAAAGCATCTCATCGACTGTCAGAGATGTTTAGGGATGCCCGCAATGCAGGACAGCGCCCTTACTGGCTGGGTGAACAAATTTGGAACTCTTTACTGGCTCATTGGAATACAGTAGAGTTTCGCAATAAATGTGCCAAAGCCCAGAGGAACAGAGCGTCTGAAAGGGGTGGCACCCTACATACTGGTGGGTCGATCACCATTCATGAGCATGCCATTCGTATGGTATAATTTCATTACATAACTTTTTCTTTCATATATAAGTTATGTATTTATTTCATACATACTTGATATAATTCTAAATTATGTTACAGGCACAAGCTCTAGGACGGGCGGTCCATGTTGATGAGGTCTTTGCACAGACTCATGTAAGGAAGGGCACTAATCAATTCGTTGATGAAAGATCTCGGAAGACTCATGTAAGCAAATAACACTATTACTATTACTAATTTTTCAGTTAAGTTATTCTATCATTCCCTAACATTGCTTTTAATGTTTCAACAGGAAGAATTTTCTATGAGACTTTCACAGGTTAGATCTGAACATGAGTCAGCTCCTACACCGGATGATGCCAGTAATGCAGAAGATGACATCCGTAGGACACAGTGCTGGATCGACATCGTTGGTGGGAAGAAAAAGGGACGAGTGTACGGTGCATGACAACTTGCTGCAAACTATACAGCATTGAGAGGAGGTACTCTGAAGCACCAACCTTCTTCTTCCACCACTACTCCTGACGAGGTCGTTCTTCGCCTCACGCAGGCACTGCAGCAATGTGACCAGGAAATCACTGATTTGAGAGTAGAGTTTACAAACTTTAAGGCCCTGGTCATGAGAGTGTTGCCTGCTACTTCATAGGATGAATTAGTTATCCCTCCGACCCAGCCACAACCCTCCTCGTCACCCGCTGTCCCTCAGCAGCCCACATCAGTCCAACCCTCATCAGTCCAACCCACACCAGTCCAACCCACACCAGTTCACCCATCAATAGAGGAGCAGGATGATGAATATCATTCTGATGATAGTTATGTACATTATTAGTTTCATTTTCTTATTACTTGTTATAGAAACATTTGGATATTAGAACATTTGGAGTTTAGATAATTTCGATGTTAGATGAACTTGGTGACTTTGAATGTTAGAACATCATTAAGATTGATTGTTTTATGTTTAAACTATAAATACATGTTCTATGGATTAATGGATATTCTATAAATTACTGTATGTTCTATGGATATTGATCAATGATTGCATCTTTCAGATGCACATTATGTAGGTCTGTATGTGCTTGAAAACTGTTTAGCAGGTCTGTTTGTGATTGAAAACTGTTATGCAGGTATGGTATATGTTGTTGGTTTCGCCAGAACACAATTGTCCCTTACATTTCCCTCGAAATTACCGAAGGCTTTTGCCCTTCGGTAAATTCCCACGTTAGGCACTTACCGAAGGCCTTTGCCCTTCGGAAATTACCGAGGGCTTTTGCCCTTCGGTAATTACCGAAGGCTTCTGCCCTTTGGTAATTACCGAAGACTTTTGGCCCTCGGTAATTACCGAAGGGCAGAAGTCCTCGGTAAATGTTAGCGACAAGGTATTTACCGAGGGCTCTTTGGCCGTCGATAAGCCTTCGGTAATTACCTTCTACAGACGGTTTTTGGCTGTTTCCGAGGGCTTCTGGCCTTCGGTAATGCCCTTCTTTTTTGTAGTGATTTATTAGCAAGCCAGAAAAATTAGAACCCAGTCCGACCCACCACGGGTTGGTAGGTAAACGGGTTGGCTCCTACTTACTTAATTACAATTTTTTTAAAATATAAAAAATTTACAAACTTTATATAATTCAAATTTAAACAAATTTCACTCTCAATTTTCACTCCCAATATGGGTGTTTAATTAATTTTGAAAATAAAGAATTTAAATAATTTTTTCAAGCAAAAAAAATAATAACTAGTTTTTTGTAAAATGAAAATTAAATTTTAATAAAATAAAATTAGGTAGGTGGATTAGTGGACCCACCCGGTCCACCACGGGTTCAACCCGCATGAGTCGGGTTTAAATGAGCCGGGTTGAAATCTGACCCACATAAAAAGAAATATAATTTTTTCAAAGTCAACCCGGCTCGAACCCGTTATGGGTCAAATTGACCTGCGGATTGTGACTCATTTTGACAGCTCTATAAAAACATTATAATTTAAGGGTGGTTTTTGCTATTATTCGTCAAAAAGTTTAAAAAAATAATAAGAAAAAATACTTATGGTTTTAAACATAAACTGTCGGAAATTATTCAATTTCCAAAATTGTCAAAAAAAAATAACCCTCTTACAATCAATTATTTTTAAAATCAATTATTTTTATAGTGAGTGAGACATTGACATGGAAGTTGACTTCCCGTGATTTATTTGAAGTGGTCATATAGTCATTGAGGCGACTGTATACCAATTCAAATTTCTTGGCAATAGTAATTATGTTTGAAGGTACCTAAAATAAATAATAAATATACTTATATTATGGAAAGTCAGCATGTGGAAGTTCCAACACGAAAGGAAGAATCTTGACAACACATAAAATAAAAATTAATCTTTCTCATCAAATTTTCTTCTATTCCTCAAATAATCTTTCGTCTAGGAACCGTTTTAAGCTAGTTTAGAGATGTTTTAAATTTGGACACCAAGACCAGAAAGAATAAAAATTAACTTTGCAATTTAAAAAAAATTACTGTTGTTATGCTAAATTAAAATTTGTATATCCAGAAGGTCCTTATTTATTATTTTAATTCTATATAGAAATATTTTTCATATTTAAAAAAGAAACTGTTAGCATGATCTTCATTAATCTTAACACTTTTATGAAAAGTTTTTTATATCGATTAAAAACAATTTTCTATACTATTTTTAAAATTGGTATAGATACAATCAATATAGAAAATTTGCATTTTCTATATGGTTTAGAATTGACATGCAAAAGTTGAAATTTAAACATAATCTAACTTGCATAAAAGGGTGGAAAATAATTGAAAGAAATTTCAAGTTATTTTCTTAAATATAAAGAATAAAAAATATATTCAAATACAAGTAACATGTATTCATTGACAATCTAATTAAAAAAAAAAAAAGGAAAACTCTCAACAAATATTAGACACATTTGTCGTTGGCACCTCTTTTTCGACGAAACTGGTTGCTGGCCAGAAGGCTTACTAGAGGCAGAATTGCGCCAAACCCCTCAATCGTTGTCTTGTTATCTCTTATACTTAAAATATGTGCTCTACGTTCTCTTTTGTCGTTGTCGTCCCATGCTCAACTCATAAACCAACAACTTAAACGAATATATCAAGGATTAATCCTTGTTTGATGATTAAAGAAAAAAAGAAATATAAAGTTCGTGAAAAATAATCACTAACATCATGAGGTCACTTTTTTTTTTAATGATATCCCTTAATTTTTTTAAAAAGCTTTGAGTGACTCCATTGAACTCGACAACTATAATATAATTAGACAAGTCTATATTAAAGGCGAAGGCAAGTTGTCACTCTTTGCCTCTAAACTTCTTTTCAATCTAGAAGAATGGAATTTGACTCAATGAATTGACTTACAAGTTTTTTTGGCTACATATAAAGGAATATATGGATGAATGATGCATAGCTATTCTTTGGTATTATGGGTAGCTTGCATGTGCTTGTTCCTCTCCTTTGTTTGATGAGCACTGCATTAGGAAAAGCAAGTGTTGATGATGGCATGCATGTGAAGATGAAGGGTACCATAGGAGTTATTACAGACAACAATTCCCGTAACGGTAAAGAGGAAATAGTTGCTGTTAAGATGGCAATGGAAGATTTCTATCATTACAGCAATCAAAGTTTTGTTTTACAGATAAGGGACTCACATGGTGATCCTCTTCAGGCTGCCCTAGCAGGTCTTTCTTCTTTCCCACTACTCTTTCATTCTTTCATATTCTATTCAACTTGGACAAAACTATTATAAACCCTTCTGTCATATAATAAATTATTAGCTTTAATTCTACGTTATGACTCATTGAACTTAAATGTAAACATGTTATTAATAAATCAAAATCATAGACAATTATAATTTGAAAGATTACATCAAAAAGTTTTAGGGTAAATTCTTTTCGAAGAACGGAAAAATAAAAAACTGTTATTAATAAATCAATAATTATATTTTGTATGTACAGTTAGTTAAGACTTGTTGTCGTTATATATATATATATATATATATATATATATATATATATATATAGATATTTTGTTAGAGGGCCTGCCGGCCAGGTTATTTAATGGCTGACAAAATTTCCAAACCACTCTTTACATCAGTCCTAGGCGGCATTTAGTTGTATGTTATCATCATTATGAGCAATGATAGCATGACACTGCAAAACTATAAATTAAGTTCATTAATACAGTCAAATAATAAATTATAATTATATTATTTTTAATTTAAAGTCATAATATATTATTATATTATCAAAGTATTGTGAAATGAATGTTTTTTTAAAATTAGTATCAAACTAGCTTTTTTTTCTTTAAATATTGATAAAAGAAAAATAAGAGTTTAAGTTTCATATTTTACAGTTTCTGTTACATCTTTTCATGTGTAAGCAGAGGCTTTAATTTTCATCAGAACTGATGAAATGTTTTCACTTCTTTTCTCGCTCTCTTGTTCTCCAATTAAGTCATCTTTTGTTTTCAATGAAACACTGATGTTTTGGCTTAAAATTGAATTGGTTGCAGAAATGAGATTGTAGTGGGGATTTTCTAGTATTGGGTCACCAGGATGATTTTTTTTTTATAGATATTCATTGAAAATTAAGTGATGAAATTTATTGGAGAAATTGTTTTCATGTGGCATCTCGAAAAGGTAATTTAATTCAACTAGAATTTCTTAAAAAAAAAATTCACTTCTTTAAAAATTAGTTTTAATTTATTTCATTTTATATAATTATTTTTTATTAAATATATATTTAGTCATGAAATTTAAAAGTTAAAATATTTAAATTTTAAAAATAATTAAATATAATTATTTTAATCAAATTATATTAAATATTTTTAAAACTTATTAATCTCTTTCATTTCAAGTTATTAATTGAGTTGTTTATATTGTTTAATATATTTTAGTTTTAATATCAATTGCAAAACATGTTTAACAAGTCAAAACAATTTAACTATATCTATTTTATAAAATTTGAAAATCAAAATGTATAAAAAATTCAAACATATATTAATTTTAATTTTGTTTAAATATTTAAGAATTAAAATTATATTTAATCTTTTTTTAAGTGTTTACAACAGTTTATTGAAATAATTAAGTTCTAAGCTATGTATAACAATGCCCACTCTTCTTCTGCAGCTAGAGATCTTATTGATACACAAAAAGTGGAAGCAATTATAGGGCCTGATACATGGAAAGAGACAACTTTAGTGGCTGATATTTGTAGCCAAAATGTGACCCCAGTTCTATCTCTAGCTGATGCAACTCCAAATTGGTCAACATTGAAGTGGCCCTACCTTGTGCAAATCTCACCTAATCAGTTTAAGCAGATGAAAGCAGTAGCAGCTATTGTACATTCCTTTGAATGGTACAACGTTAACATAATATACGATGATACTGATTCTTCATCCACGAGAATGTTCTCTCATCTCTATAGTGATCTTAGTGTGTCAGGTGTTCATATAAGCAATGTTTTGGCCATCCCTCCGTTAAGCTCCTCTTCACTGCCTCAAGAACTAGAGAAACTTAGGAATGGCTATTGCAGAGTTTTTGTTGTTAATTTGTCAGTTCCTTTGGCCATAAACCTATTTCAAACTGCAAAGAAATTGAAAATGATGGAGAAAGGTTATGTATGGATCGTTACGGATCCTCTTACAAGTCTTGTCCATTCATTGAACTCTTCCACTGTATCCTTAATGCAAGGGATAATTGGAGTAAAGAGCTACTTCCCAGAAATAGGGCTTCAATACGAGGACTTCTACTCTAAATTTAGAAAAAAATTTAGCTCAGAGAACCCTCATGAACTTAACAATGAGCCTGGGATATTTGCAGCACGTGCTTATGATGCTACATGGACTCTTGCTCTATCCATGATCCAAACAACCAACAAAAAGGATCAAACGTTAATGGATAAGATTCTACTCAATAATTTTAATGGCTTAAGTGGAAAAATTCATTTCACTGACCAAAAGTTAGACCCTTCAGATACTTTTCAGATCATCAATGTGATGGGGAAAGATTATAAGAAAATTGGGTTCTGGACAAAGGGACTAGGTTTCTCAAATACTATAGGCCAAAATGCTGCTTTCAATTCTTCAATGAAGGAACTTGGACAAGTTTTATGGCCAGGAAGACCTTGGGGAATACCAAGAGGATGGATTCCAGCATTGGATAAACCACTTAGAATTGGGGTCCCCGTTTTGGCCACATTGAAACAATCCGTAACTGTAATTCACGACCAAACAGAAAATACCACCACGTTCCAAGGATTCACCATTGATATTTTTAGAGCAACTATGGAGTTGCTGCCCTATCACTTGCCCTACAAATTCTATCCTTTCAATGACACGTACGATAATTTGGTGAAGCAAGTTTATTTGAAGGTAAGACTTGTTAACTATAGTATTATTTGTACCAAGTCTTTCAATCTATCCTTTCTCGTTATTTGTACCATGTCCTATATATTTTTAATTTAGTTGTGTTTCTATGTAGTGTCGGTTAGTAAAGAGAATAATTGATGGGTAAAGAAAATGTAGAGCCAGTAGAATGTGAAAGTAATAATTGAAAGAAGTGTATTTTGTAGATGTTTTCTTATAGAGTACATGGACATTTATAACCTATAGATTAGTTTAAAACATGTTAGCCACTACTTACACTAGTAAAAAAGTTGCTTTTTAACTCGCCTTATACGTCTCGGTTAAAGGACAACCGAAACGTATAAAGAATTTTAACTCGGTTAATAATAAAACCGATTCCTAAAGGTCCACTTTTTCGTCTGGCAAAAGTCCAATCAGAGCCAATGACCTCGGTTGTGTCAGACCTGGGACGAAACCACGTTTATGCCTCGGTTGAGGCGGGGACCGAAGCATATACCCACGTTTATGCCTCGGCTGAGACGGGACCGAGGCATATACCCTTTCTCATTTTTCTTCACTTTCCCAATCTCATAACCCCAATTTCAGAACCCCAATTTTCCCAATCTCAGAATCCCAATTTTTCTTCGTTTCTCCACTCCCGTCCCCCTCCTTTCCTCTCTGCAACCCTTCCTTTCTCCACTCTCGTCTCCCTCCCTTCTTCTCCTACAACCCTTCCTTTATCCACTCTCCTCTCCCTCAACTCCACCATTCCCTCACCACCCTCTTCTCCCCCCGCATCCCCAAAACGATATTGGTTCTTAGGGTTTTGGCACTCAGAGGTGGAGGCAGCTGTAGGACCCTGCGACGTACCCCAAGACGGTGCCCACGGCCAAGAAGAAGAGAGAGCTCGCAATGGTGCGGCGAGAGCCTGTGACGGTGAGGCGAGAGAGCCCGCGACGGTGAGGCGGCGAGAGAGCCCGCGACGATGCCGCGAGAGAGCAACGACGGTACTGCGATGGCGGCTGCGATGATGGAGCGGCGAGGATGCGGCGGCGGCGGCGTGGTGGCGTTTAGGCGTTGGATCTGTGTTTTTGGTTTTTAGTTCAGTTTCTCTGCAGGTGTGGCGAAATGGATCTGCGTTTTGGGTCTCTGATTTTTTGTTTTTCGTTTAGATAGTGTTTCTCGTCTCCTCCATCTACTTTCTCCGTTTCTGTGATTGTGTTTTTGGTTGGAAGAGTTTGTGTTTTTGGTTGGAAGAAGACATTGGAGTTGCTCTTTCTCTGGCAATGATTGGCAAGGAGGAGGAGTGACCTTGTTTGTGACTCCAGAAACATCAGTGCATTGTGAAGGATTGTTAAAAAAATTTTAGAGTCTGGCAGAGATCTTGACCTGTGTTGCAACAACGAGAAACCATAAAAATGAGAAACAAACAACTGATCCCGGTTCATATTAAAAAAATTAAAAAACTATACTGACTCGGTTGTTTGTGAAACCGAAACAGAATTCAAACCCTTCTAACTCGGTTCTAGAACCGAGGCAAAATGCGTATTTTTTTTATCTCGTTCGTATATGCCTCGGTTATGGAACCGGTGTCTATAACTGAAAATAACCGAGGCCATATCCCTTGAATGCACTAGTGTTATGTGAAATGTCCTAGATTTTTACCTTTGTAGAATGTTCTTGATTTTTTCTTCTTATCTTAGACTTTTCTACAATATTCTAGAACTTTTATTACATTTTAATGCTTATATCTTAAGATTTTCTATATTATTCTAGAATTTGCATTACACTTTAATACTCCTCCTTAATGCAAATTCAGTAATTCCAAACATTGCGCATAATAGTTCAAATCTTGGTCTTAGTAATGCCTTTTTAAAAAATATCTGCCTCTTGGTCTTTTGTTGGGCAGTACTCGAGTCAAATTTGTCTACTTGTCTCTTTATCTCGAATTAAGTGATATTTAATGACTATGTGTTTTGTTCTTTGAAGATGGACTGGATTTTCTACTATTACTATTGTCGATTTGTTGTCACAATAGATAATAGTCGATCCATCTTGTGGTTCACCCATTTCTTTAACTATTCTTCAAAGCCATATTGCCCGACTCGTGGTTTCAACAATTGCTACATACTCTACTACTGTTGTTGATTGTGCCACAGTTGCTTCTTTGATGCCCAAGATAAAATATTTTATCCTAGTGAGAAAGCGTATCCTGACGTACTCTTCATGTCGTCCATTGATCTTGCCCAATCACTATCTGCGTAGCCAATCATCTTTGAGTTAATCATGGTTTTGTACCATATACTAAACTCCTTTGTGCTTTGTAGATATCTTAAAATTCTTTTTCCTACTCCATAATGAATCTGACTTGACTTTTGCATGAATCTTGATAAAGACTTGTAGTATACATAATGTGTGGTAGTGTGGCTGCGAGATACAAGAGACTTCCAATCAAACTCCTGCAACGTGATGCATCTACTTTTGTGCTCCATCATCTTTTTGTAGCTTCTCGTTTACCACCAACGGAGTAGTGACAGGTTTACAAGCATTCTCATCTTGAACTTCTTTAGTAAAGCTTCAATATATTCCTTTTGAGATATAAATATACCTTTTTATTTGTTTCACCTCTATACCGAGGAAATAGTTCATCAAGCCAAGGTTGGTCATCTCAAATGTCTTCAATATTTCTTCTTTAAATTCTTTCATCATTTCATATTGTTTCATGTATAGATCAGATCATCAACATATAAGGACATAATGAGATGATAATGACCTTGTGTCTTACTATATAGTTTTGGCTCACTCATGCTCTTCATGAGTCCTTGATCGATGAATTATTGATCAATCTTGCTATACCATGCTTGAGGAGCTTGCTTCAGGCTATATAATGCATTTTTAAGTCTTAGTACTTTGCCTTTATTTCCTTTGTTGGTGAAGCCTTGTGGGTGTTCCACATAAAACTCTTCTTCGAGCACTCCATTTAGAAATGCTGATTTAACATTCAATTCATAAACGTTCCATCCTTTTTGTGCTGCAAGAGCTATTAAAACTCTAATTGTATCTAAGCGAGCAACTTGAACCAATGTTTCATTGTATTCTATTCCTAGTTATTATGAGTAGCCTTTAGCGACCAATCTTTCCTTGTGCTTTTGTATAGTTTCATCAAGATTAAGCTTTTTATATACCAATTTCAGTCCTTCAAATGATTCATTATTCTCCTTCAAGAATGGAAGATCTTTCACATGTTTTCTGATATATAAGCTTTAAGGCATGTGTGTTGAAGTGACCAAATCTCGTATGCCAAAGCCATGACTCATAAACTTCTACCTTCATGACAATATTAGTTCTAGATTTGAAGCTTATAGAAAGCTTCTATTTCTCTTCTCCATTTTTACTTGGCAAATTTCTATCATTTTACTATCATAAACTTTACATGTATATTTCTCAAAATGAAGAGAATATCCATTCTTCATCATTTGGACAATACTTAAAAGATTTTCTTTAAGATTTGGAAGTAGTAAAACGTCCTTGATGAATTTTGTACTTTTCTTTGTCTCCACCATGACAGTTCCTTTGCTTATAGACTCCACTAAGGTGTCCTTTCCTAGCCGAACTTTGACATTGACAAATTTATCAATGGCTTTGAAGATGCTTTGATCTTTCAACATATGATTGTTGTATCCACTATCGAAGTACCAACTTCTTTCTTCACTAAGAGATTCTTGATTGGCATAGAATAAGAGTTTCTCCTTATTATGTTCTCCAACAAAGTTTGCTTTATGCTTATTTTTATTATGACAATAGTTCTCTATGTGACCAAATTTCTTACAGTACTATTGAGGTTTTTCATGATGCCAACAATATTTTTCCAAGTCACTTGTGCTTTTACAGATGTCACATAGAGGATATTTTCCTTGACGAGTCACAAAGAAACTTCTAGAATTTTCTTTACTTTTAGAAAATTCTCCTCTACTTTTATTTCCTTCATATTCTTTATTCCATGACCATAACTTTAGTTTTGATTGAAAGATATTTTTGACTGATTCTTCTTTATGTCTTTTCAATATTTGTTCATAAGCTTAAAGAGAGCTCATTTGTTGTGTTACTGACAATGTAGCCAAATCTTGTATTTGTTAAATCATAGTTGTGATTGCATTATATTTTTGGGGAATAAAAACTAAAATTTTCTCAACGATATTTTTGTAAAGAATATTTTCTCCATAGGCTTTCATTACTATTTGTTTCTTTTATTCTAGAATAGTAGTCTTTAATGGTCTTAAATTCTTTCATTCCTATTGTCTTAGAGAATGAAGTTTAACATTGTGTATCCTCACTTCCTTAAAACTGCTCTTATATTGTGTTCCAAGCGTGGTTTGCACTTGTGTCATCTATTATTCTTGAAAAAATTGTGTCATCAACTGCTTGTTGAAGTGCAAATAAAGCTCTTGAATCATTCTTTATGTTTTCCTTTAACTCCTTCTTTTGAGCTGCAATAAGAGTGGAGGTGTCTTTTGGAGTAGTGAATCCCTCTTCTATAATGTCCCATAAATCTTGAGACCAAAATAATGTCTTCATTTTTACACTCCAAAAATCATAATTTTCTTTTGTGAAAATAGGTACTAAAATTGGTGATGTTTGATTGGAAGTAGTCATGAGTTGAGAAAATATTTTGAAAGTAGTAATTAATGGAGTTATAGTTTTGTTTGAAGTAGATTAAACTTTTTTATCTATGTTCAGTAGATGACCAAACATAGCTTTGGTACCACTATTAGTATTTTGAAGTTATGAAGGAATAATTGATGGGGGTAAAGGAAATGTGGAGATAGTAGACTATGAATGGAATAGTTGAAGGAAGTATATTTTATAGTTGTCTTAGTTGTGATAGATGTTGTCTTACATCAAATGATAAAGTTCATGGGTATTTATAAACTCATAGATTATTCTAGAATATACTAGCTACAACTTATGTGAAATGTTCTAGATTTTTATCTATGTAGAATGTTTTTGATTTTTTCTTCCTATCTTAGACTTTTCTACAATATTATAAAACTTTGATTACATTTTAGTACTTTTATATCTTAGGTTTTTCTATATTTTTTTAGAATTTAGTGTCTATGTCCGTATTCGTATATTTATTCATATATGCACTTCATAGCTACTGACACTTGTTCCCACATTTTCGTTTGTGTATGCATGAAACAGAATTTCGATGCAGTAATTGATGTGAGCATAATTTCATATCGATATCAGTATGCAGAATTCACTCAGCCATACACTGATCCAGGAGTGGTGATGGTAGTTCCCCTTAAATCAAATGTGGATCACAGAGGTTGGTTATTTATGAAACCTTTTACAAATACTATGTGGCTTTTAATACTGGCCATGGTTATCTACAATGGCTTCATTCTTTGGATGTTGGAAAGACGCCACAGTCCTGAAATTACAGGTTCCATGCTGAATCAAACTGGGACCATGGCTTGGTTGGCATTGACCCCTCTAATCAAGTTAGATGGTAATTTTAATTTAAGATTCTATGTTCTTGTATGCCATCATTTATCTCATTGTTCAATACTTAGATAATTCTAATTCGGCTCATTCGACTGAACATAGGAGACAAGCTACATAGCAATTTATCAAAGATGGTTATGGTGGTTTGGTTGTTTGTGGCACTTATCATAACACAGACTTACACAGCTAACCTTGCCAGCATGCTAACTGCTGAACGGCTTGAACCAACTACAGATAATATTGATCAGCTACGGAATAGCAACGTCAGGGTTGGATACAGTTCAGGATCCTTTCTGAAACATTATGTGGAGAAAGTGTTGCGGTTCCACCCTGAAAACATGAGGAACTATGGAGAACTTGAAGAATATGCTGAAGCTTTCAGAAGAAAAGAAATAGGAGTTGCCTTTCTGGAAGTTCCTGCAGCCAAAATTTTCCTAGCAAAGTACTGTAAAGAGTTTATTCAAGCCGGGCCTTTGTTCAAAGTTGGAGGATTTGGGTTTGTATGTGATGCAACAATATTCTCATAGCTTTTATTTATGCACCTTTTAAGGATATACTTTCTGATAGATTCTTTTAAAATATACCATTTGTTGGCGAAACACTTTTCATTGACAAGTTTCAGTCATAATGTATAGTTCCTGATGATAAAGTTTAACCAACAAATAGGAAGTGTTTTACTAGTCTCTTTCTTTGGTTATGGAAGTTTGTTTAACTCCTTCTGTATTGTGTGTGTTAGGCATTTGCAAGGGGGTCTCCATTGATTCCTTATGTAAACAAAGCACTTCTAAATTTAGTAGAAATCGGCAAGGTAAGTGAAATAGAGAACAAAATGCTTGCATCAGAGGAATGTGAAGACACAAAAGTAAATGGAGAAACTGCAAGTCTTAGCCCGAATAGCTTCTGGGTCCTCTTCATATTGACAGCAGGCACATCAACATTTTCTCTCTTGGTTTATGTTTTCCGTATGAATTATGCAAACAGTGAAGAGAAAACAATCTGGAGACTAACCACAATGATCATTCGACAATGTAACCATGCAAAGAGAAGAATGTCAAGAAAAGTAAGTGATGTTGCAGAAAGCCCTACGACCTCTTCAACCACACATGTTACACAAACTCAAGTTTAAACATGTCAAAGGTTGTACTTGCTTGAGGAGTGGAAAGTGTTGTTATAGAACTGAAAGTTACATAATATAAAATTACTAAGTATAAGTTATAACGTACTGCTAACAATGTAACTGATGCAAAGGAAAAATGTTGTTGTAAATATCACTGTACAGTTCTTGTATTAATAAACAAAATTTAAGTTAATAAAACTAAATTTGTTTATTATGTTTCACCCTTAATTAGCAGCACTCCTTCATAACTTTGACTGATTTGTTTGGAAATTTCGTTTTCAGTCCAAGAATATATATTTTGCTGCAATGCACAACAAGCGAGTTCTATACCTCTTATTAGCAAATATAATTGTGTGTTCAGCTCTTGAAAATTTCTGAAACTTTGTAATTAGATTAAGCCACAATGAATTTTCATCTTTACTTCAAGTACCTGCATATCTTTCTGTAGTGAGTGATTATTGTTGGATGCATTAGTTCACACTATTATAACTCTATCTTATGAAAAATTAGTATAAATATGAAACTCTCGTATCTCATCAGTACAAGTGGGAATGATCCAAGTTCAAAAGGGTCACACTCCCCAATGACCAATGACATAGCATCATAATTCAATAATATCTATGGTGGTCAAAGCTAGAAGGAGACTGTATTTGACCAGAAAAGTTAACTACCTATTTACTTTACTTTTATATATAAAGTAGTTTTAGATATGAAGAAGAAGAATTACTGGTGAGTTATCAGAAAGAGGATTTTAGAAATAGTTAATCCTACAAATTTATCCTAATTTCATAATAGAAAATAAGTTTAGATTTAGATAGGATGCATTTTGAAGAAAGTTTTAAAAATTTAAAATAATTATTAAAGTTTGATATCCTTATTTAAAATACACTTAAAGTTAAATATATATCTAAAACCGCAAGTACTTTTTTTTATTAATTTTAAATTTTTCGGCGATTAATAACAAAAACCGTCTCTAAAATATAACTTTTTTATTTTCAAAATACTTACCCAGTCCATATTCCCTCCCTGCGTCTTCATCTATCTAATCTAATTCTCTAAAAATATCTAAACTTTAATCTCCCTCCCTGCCTTCATCATTTTTTCCTCCAAATCCTTCCCCGCACCACAATCTTCTCCTGCTTGGCTTCGTCTTTATCTTCTCCTGCTTGGCTTCGTGTTCGTCTTCTCCTACTTGGTTGAGCGTCAAGATGGAGGCATTGAGGCGTCGAGGCATTTGTGGGTTGCGTGAGGTCGAGGTGTTCTGGCGCTGTCGCTAACCGATCTTAGGTCGAGGTCGAGGTAAGACTGTGTTCGATCTTGGCTATCTGATTTTGGCTCTCTCGTTCTTTGTTCGATCTACTGATGTTCGATCTTTGTGTTATAACTCAAAAACATTTCGTCTCTGGCTTTGGCTTTCCAGTTTTTGTATTTACGTAAAAGTTAATGAAACTTGTTGAAGGTACCAAGAATCTGCTGGGACGATTTCTATCACTACAGTGCAAAACATTCTGTCTCGAACCCCTCAAACTCAAATCCTTCTTGGTATGTTCATCTTATCTCTTCCATCTTCATGGTTTAGTAGTGATTAACGAAGATATTATTCAGCAGAAGAATTATTATGAAACACAGTATGGGTATGTTAGATACAGTATGGTTCAGAGGTTTGATGCCTATATTCATGCATAATCCAGTCCGTTTTCCTTCCATTAGGGGCACGTCCTGTAGAAGACCAAGGGCCTTGTCCCTTCCAGTCGCTTTCAAGAATCCAACAACAGTCGCCCTGTTAGTTCTTATTCCTGCAGGATACTTCTTATCTTTATGGCTGAAAAAGTACCACTCATTATGTTGCTCATATCCTAGCTTGCACATATCTGCATAATTTCAAACAAGCACATCAACAACTTTGTAAGTATATAATGTCATAACTCGCTCCATATACAACGTTATGATATATAGTTAACAGATGAAGTTGATTAAATTTTCTGAACTTGAATTATGATTTCTTAAAGATTATTCATGTCCCTTTAATTTAAGAAAGCATTTCTGGGTAATTAATATACCTTGTTTGTCCCAGGGTTCCATTTTGTAGAGATCAATCTCAACAATAACATCTAGATCGATTTTTAGGGAGTTTATCTTCCTCTTAGATAGTACCCCATAAGCTCCTCTTTTGTTGGATGAAATCTGAATCCTAGAGGCACACATGATTCCATATCAACTAACACTATGATAAAAAAAGTTTTTTATACATGTTAAAAAATGGAATTTTATACTTGTTTTCAAGCATGTATAGAAGCAAGAGGTATAAAAAGTTTTCGATTTTTTATACCTACTCTAGAGCTAGTGTAAAAAGTTTTACTTTTTATACTTGTGTTGTTTATAATGGGTATAAAAGTTTGATATTTACACCTAGTACTATGGGATAAGGTATAAAAAGTCCCCTTCGTTGTTAGAGAAAAAAACTCTCTTTTTATACCTGCTGGTGCTATAATAGGTATAATAGAGTCTCACTTTTATACTTGGTGGTATTATAACAGTTGTGAAAAACATGACTTTTTATAACTGATGTGGCTTTAACCGGTATAAAAAAAGACTTTTTTTTTAAATATTTGATTTGTATGTGCTACTATCCATATCCAGACATGCATAAAATTCAATCTCAGAATACAGTTTAAATAATCAATAACAAGTAAAATAATCAATATTGTTTCCATTATCACACCAAAATGTAATATTTACCTAAAAACTTCCTAAATATATTTACCTAACATAGTTACTTCCAACATAGTTACTTAACATAGTTACACATAAAATAGTTCCTAAACTCAAAATGTAGTATTGAAACATCTAATCATTTACAAATGGTTAAAAGAAATGTAGCCCACTGCTCCCGAACATCCTTTATGACATGTGCATCATGACATAATATTCGCACTCAAAGCTTCCGGTTGACGTGAGCACTACAAGTTAAATTTATAAAATATCATAAAATTTATTATTGTATTTATAGTTTGAAAGATTAACTACTTAAAGTTGGTGCAATAAACAACAACTTCTTTCTAGAGACGATATGTGTTCCCTGCAACCTTGAATATGTCTCAACCACTCTATAAAGTTAAATGTATATTGAAATGAGTCCTAAGGAACTTAGTAAAATCAGTTATGTGTACACAACAATTAAATTGTTAAAAAACTTACAATATTAGTGTACTTTTAATTGCCAAAGTGTGAGGTTTTTTGTGCAATGAACATAAGAGAACTACAAGAAACTGTTGAGGAAGAATTAGTAACAATTGCAAGTGACCCCTGCAGATTCAAACAATAATAGTGTTAAATAACATTTACATAAATAGAATTTTATTAATAAAAATTATATACTTAGTGTTGCAAATAAGGTGCTAAGTACACTTGATTTTTTCCGTTTACTAAAGCCTCTAAGAGGTACTTTTGGACCTCTTCACCTTTATTCCCAACTCCTTGAATGGCAATAGGGTCAATAAAACCATAAATGATCATTCTTCTTTTCAATGCTCAACTGATGTAAATACCTTAAACATTGAAAATGAATAATGTTAGAATAAAATATTGAATATGTTTAAAATTCAAAAATGTAGAAATTTACTTACAACAACCAAAGTTGTAGTACTGATATACATAACATATCAGTGCCAGAGAGAATTTCAAAAATATCCCTCTGACATATGAAGAAAGAGAGCAAAGATGTCTTGTTTGTGCCTTCAGGAGGCATTTGTAACTCTATAGAAGAGAGGGAGATCTTCACTTCCAACACACCAAGTTGTTCTAGAATTATTTGTTGTGGCGGCTGCGACGGTTGTTGTAGTGATTCATTCATATCTTCTTACCCTTGTGCTTCAACCTGGTATACATATTTAAAAACTTGCAAAATACTAATAGTACTAATAAAATCAACAAAGTGCCTAATTAAAACAATTACCTCCTTCACAATTGTTCTTGATAATCTAAGGGGCCAAAGGATAAAATTTCCACGGGCCTGTTCCAGTGTCTAAACATCCTAAGAGGGCACAGGGACTCGAGCTGTAGCATCTGATACGTCTACAGCCACCACTCTCATCATATCAGCTGTAATGGTTTCATGGTGTATGGTTGACCCCAATGTATACATTTTACCTAATTTATCCAAATAATATTTGTAATATATCAAAGAATATAATTCAACAAACAAGTACATCTAGACAATATAATAAGATAAATTACCTAAGGCCACCAAGAACTGTAGGGCATTATCATTAAACAACTCGTCGTCTGCATCAATAGTGGGAGAAGCGTTTTGAGGAGAAACATCACAACTCTCCTTTGTGCTTATACAAAGATGAGAAAGTTGAGGGGGATTCCTAGGCTGGCTTGAGGAGGAGGCTAATTCTGCTCGCACATCTGCTAACAATTGTGCCCATATATTAGAGAACTCCTTCTTCAATTGTGCTCGCATATCACTGTACTCTTTCTTCATCTCGCTGATCTCCTCCCTCCTTTCCTCCCTCATCTCCTGCCTAATTTCTTCTCTTATACCCTTGAGGACCTCCTCACTAACATGGGCTTTACTATGATGACTTGTTGGAGGACCCAAGAATTGACGGATCCCAATAAATTTACCAACACCTCGAACACGTCCAGAATGCTCTGGACGACCAATGGCAATTGCCAATATGTCCTTACGGCCCTCAGGAGTGAATGTACCCTATGTGCTCTGCTCTACCAACTCATCCTACAACCAAATATTTAAAGTTAAGTTAATCACATATGGGAGATCATATGTTGTTAATATATGGACTTATAATGCGCCTAGCTATGCTCGTTGTTTCCTTAGATGTGTACTCCCAGATGGTCTTTGGCGAGCTCTCTTCCTGTAACATGGCGTGGAGGACGAGTTATGGTACTCGTATTAGAGCCCCCAATAGGATTAGAGGCAGATGCCTCTTTCATCATTTTCTGCTCCAATTTCTCATAACCCACACGAGACAATATGTGGGGGTGGACATTTTTCTTTGCGATCTCTTGTGTAGCTCTCCTCTTAGCCTATGACATTAGTGTATAGATAATTAATTATGTTAGCAATATGTTAACATAAATAGTTAAACTATGATATAAAATGAATTTACCTGAAAGGCAGGATCTTATTACTTCAACTTAAAGGCTTGTCATGTTTCCTCATCAAGAAATTGATACTTTTCTCAAGGACTTTTATCAGTTTTGGAACCATAAATATAATGACTTGTAAGCATAATCTTGAAATTCTTCCATCTTTCCCCGACATATGAAATCCATTTCGTCCTCAAAAGATTAGTGTTTAGGATGTCATATGTGACTTGTGCAATAAGAATGAATGAGATATTTTTAAAAAACTCAATGCACTTGAAAGTAATATAGGGATGTATCTACTGTATTTTTATTTTTTTTATTGCAGTTTATAAATGTAAGATTTTTTTTCTAGTATAGAATAAGTTGAGGACTGAAACGTATTCACCATTAAATTTATTTCTCATGATGAGTCAATTTTGACTTTTGTTTAAAACTGATAGATGAAGGATACTGATAAAATGAAGCAACTCTATTCTTTATAGAGTTTCTATCTTTTCTAAGTACCTTTATGCTCCTTTTCTAGATGAATATGCTCGTATTTGAGCTATTAGATACGTAACTTTAGGGAAGGTAGGTTTGTTGAGTGATGGGTTGGAGGGGAACGGGACAAGTGGGGTTGGGATACGTAATTTTATTAGATACGTAATTTATAGTGGGAAATGAACACGTGGATGTAGAACATTGCTAACCTAATCACTCTTCCTATTAAACAATTTATAAGGATTCTAGAACCTTACCGGAAATAAATAGTGGGAAATAAACTATGGAGAGGTTGTTTTCTATTCACTAGAAGCATAATTTAATTCTTTATGTTCAATATGATATTTATTACCTAATCTACTCATGCAGGCAGGTGACAGTGATAATTTGGTTGTCACCTTCCTTCTATGCCATAACATTTCTCATGGGATTAATCTACATAAAACTCCAGTTTTGGATTAAAATTACTTATATATGTTAATGACACATTATATAAAAGTTAAGATTTCATACCAAGATGCTCTACCATATTTGGTTCTTCACGTTCTCTGGAACATGATCCTAATCATCACAAAGAATGGATGCCTTGCTTCTACTGAGCAAGGCTACATAACTGATGAATTTCGTGCTAGGTGTATGAATGTCGTGCGCACCTTGTGAAGGTGGGAGGTCACCAGATGGTACGTCACCAAGCATTTCCCTACATAAATCATTAAGTGTTAATAATAATTAATAGATAAAATAACAAAGCAAAATATATAATACATCTAAAATTTCAATTTTTGCATTGTCAAGTTGCAATGTTCTCCCACAACCCTTCGTGGTGATCATCACGTATGGCATGGACGTCGTCTACTTCATTATTGACATTCAAGGTTGGCATATTTGATGAGAAAGACGGAGTTTCACTAATATGAAGAACGACTTCATCATTGTCATTAGTATAATGCAATGTTCTATCTTGGAGAACCACCGACCATCTATTGTCTTTGGGACCAGTGACATAAAACACTTATTTTGCCTAAGACGCCATGATAAATGGCTCTTCAATATAACCTTCCTTTTCTAGGTCAACCAATATAAAACCTAGATCATTGATCCTCACGCCAATATTACCATTAACCCACTTACATTTAAAAACAAGTACTTTGAAACTTGTGTAATCTATCACCCAAATATCTTCAATTACACAAAAGTAGCACATGGATGCCATCATAGGATTTTTGTCCTTTGAACTCGAGAAATGCATTAATTCGGCCACAACCATTACTCCACTATTTTGAGTGGTGCTTTTTTCATCTTCTTTTTGTGTATGAAATATGTAGTTATTGATATCGTACCCACACCAACATATGACATCAAAGTTTGGCTAACTTGATAGCCAATTTAATGTATCAAAAGTTGTACGGTCAGCTTGAACTTGTTGTTTGAACCACTTTAAAAAGGTTTTATTGTTCTCATTAATGACCTACTTTTGAGGCATTCGTGGATTTTTTCTCTTAACTATATCTTTATGAGCACTTAAGTAGGGGATGACTTCTTCAGTGTTATTCAATATATACATATGTCCTCGTAGAATTTCAACTCTCTTCAGGGTGACAACTTTTGCACTTCTAGTACCCTTACCGACACCTCTTCCATGATAACAAGACCTAGGTACCCCTATAGCTTTAACATCTAATAAATAGTTTGTACAAAACTCGATAACTTCCTCAACAATATATATTTCAACGATTGATGCTTCAGGACGATATTGGTTCTTTACATAGCCTTTTAACATCTTCATGTATCACTCAATAGGGTACATCCATCGTAAGAATACTAGACCAAAAATTATAACTTCTCTAACTAGATGAATAATCAAGTGCACCATAATATCAAAGAATGATGGAGGAAAATACATCTCCAACTGACACAATATGACCACAACCTCATTTTCTAATTGATCCAACTTCTCAATTTCAATAACTTTACTACATATTGCATTGAAAAGAAAGCACAATCTTGTTAATGTGTGTCTAAGATTCCTAGGCAATATGCTCTGAATAGCCACTAGTAGAAGTTGTTGCATCTATACATGACAATCATGAGATTTTAACCCAAGTAATTTATGATCTTTCGTGGATATAACTCGTTTAAACTAGTGAGAATTAGTTTCAGAACTCAGTCTTCACAATTCACAGTCAAGAGGTGAAGGTGTTATAGGCCTTTGAATTAGAAAGTAATTCACATTTATGGATTCGAGAATCATGGCTATGATCTAAAGTATTTAAAATTAAGATTTGGAAAGCATATCCTAAGGTAAATAAAGGGATGCACTGTGACTTTGTTTCAAAAGAAATGTTCAAGCCTGATAATATCTTAGGAATCAATTTGAACCGGAAGCATGGGCTAAGGATATCCTCAAGGTTGTTTCATATATTAAAAAGGGCTCATTTCAAAAACCATAAAAACTACATCTGTCATGAGACTCTGGACTATTCCAAAATAAGCCAATACAAACACATAACTAGCAGATCAGATGAAAACTTTGAATACAATGCGAAAACACATAAGACAACAATAGTTGCTATGCATGCAGATTATCTCAAAACTGAAGGTTGTTGACGAGATCCCAAAAGCAATGCCACTTCCAAAGCTACAAATTCTCCTTGCTTTCTATTTATAAATGACCAAACTAAGTACCAGGTAATTAAAAAAATCAACGGTTTCTACAATCCTTAATTCCTTCCCAGATCCCAAACTTTTAACGCCCCAAAATCAGAATTACCTCAAATTGCAGAAATAAAAATCATAATTCAACCTCAACTTTGCAATTTGTTTCCGTAAAAGGTTCATTTTGGGAAGTAAATTTTAAATGATTTTACAATTGTTATGTTAATTTGGAAGACACATTTAAACAATTAGAGTGACATGTGGAAGCGTGGTGAGTTCATAACCTATAGGCTCTGGTTCGAAACTAGATTGCGATTAAAGCATAGAAGCTTCCACTAATTAATTTTTCAACTTTCTTCCAATTATTTGTGCAATAAAATGAAGGTTTCACTAAATCTACTGGTTTACATCTCAATAAGAATTCAGATTGAACTTCAACTATACTCAATCAGTAAAGAAATTTCCTATTGCATATTATACCGACACACAACATTATGGTAAAAATGAGGAAGGTTTTCTTATCTATTAATTATTACCTGTGGTGTGCTTCGATCATCAGTTCCTTCATATTTGCTTAGACACTTGTAAATGAACAATCTACAACACCAAATGTTGATGAACTAATTAAATGAAATCATCACGTTGAATGTCTACACTGAAAGTATTATTTAGAGCTTATATAACCAAATAGTAAATGAATGCTTCAATTCTTTGTATACCTCCTCGCTCATAAATGCATTTAGAAATACTATTTTACTGAACAATTTATTTATTATTTTCACTTTTGGGTTTGAAAATCAAACATATATATTATGCAACAAAGTAAATCATAAAAGAAACTAAAATACAAAATGTTTGCCTCAAACCTTCAAGAGAACTTGATGGTTTAATCGATGCATAACCCTGAAGGAACCAAGGAACCCTAGAATGGACCGATTGATCGGTGGAAAAGGGGTTTTAAACGATGGAAAGGGATTATAATCGGAAGAATGTGATTATAATCGGTGGAAGATGTAGATTGAAGGTGAAATGATATTTAAGTGAAATTTCAATCGGTCAAAGATGAGGAAATGAGGAAATGCGGGAGAAACCCTAACCTGAAAGTGAGGAAGATGCTCTATGATGGTGAAGGATGAGCTCTCGAGCCACTGAAATCTCGGGGAAGATGACACATACAATGAGAAATGCTCTCTGATGTGCGAGAGAGAAAAAGATGTTGCTTCATTCGTGAGTGAATGTGAGATAGAAGGTGTGAGGAACAACTTCAAACACCGAACAAGAGCGTCACCTAACCACCTCACACGACCGAATGGAGAACAATGGTAATTAGAATGAATTTTTGCACAGAAGAGAAAGTATTGTGGGGAAAACAAATTGAATATAAAAAATAATTCATACTTGTTATAATATTTAACCGCTATAGATCAATAATCTATACCTACTCTAGTCTTAACAGGTATAAAAAAAGAACTTTCTATTGTATTTTATTACAATATTGCCATCGTACCACTTTTCATACATGCTTTTATTGTAGTCGGTGTAAAAAAGTTCCTCATATTTACAAAACTGTCATCATGCCACTTTCTATACCTGCTGAATTTTAATAGGTATAAAAAATTGCTATTAAAAGTATATTTTCCACAAGTGTGATGATCTCTCCTGAAACAAGCAAAGGAAAAGGATTAAATTCATATATAGTTTAGTATCAGGGAGCCCCATTAGCTGTGTTACAAGATTTGGAGACTCTTTTGCTAAAAAATTCTCAACTGGTAAGACAAAACATGCCGACTTTGTCCTCATTTTTGAAATTTTATTTGTGTATATATATACATGTCATTAACTTGTATTTTGGAAATATGTTTGATGCTCTTGTATTCTCCTTGGAAATGGAGGCCTTAGTTATTGGCTATATTATTGATTTAGCTATCAAATTATCTAATGTTACAATCCCAGAAGATTAATGTGTGGAGGAAGTTAGTTCACAGATGTTGGAGCTTGCTTCATTAGATACCAAACTGAGTAATTATGGACTGTTATGCTTTATACAAAATATTGTAAAATATTGTCATTAGCCTAAAAGCATTTGCTTCATTCAAAGGATGTTCTATTACTTTAAACAATATGATATTAAGTTATAATAATGAATGTTCTATCATAATTTTAATTTTTTTTAACTAACTTTTTTCTATCAGTTTATACAACATCATTTTATAAAGAATACAAGAACACATAAATATCCAATGAAGTTCTAAAATCTTGTTATAACCACTAAACTTTTAAAAAAAGCCAACTCATGCATATTACAATTACACAAGAAGTATATTAGTGAAATGAGAGTTGGAACGAATATGATGTAGGTCTTAGTGCCCATCACAAACCACTAAGTTGTGCCACTATCCTAGTCAAATTACCAGTTAATGTCATGCAGCCTGCAATGTTCAAAGCTATGTTAAAATTAAATTTGATAGTTTTATCAAATCCGGAAGAATTATGCATCTTCCATATTATCCGAAATATGCTAACAAATGGTGCAAATCTAATGTCTTTCAAGTGAGAGCTTCACTTGTAAAAAAGAAAATTTGTAAGATCTATAAAATAAGTTGTACGACATATTATGGTCTTTATTTTAATTGCTAGTTGGGCGACATTCTTTTCATCTTTTTTTGTGAAAGCATTTTATTTTAGTTCATGGCAACGTTGGGATAATGATATATGTAGATGTGTAGGATAACAGTGTTGTTGTGGTGTGCAGGGTTTATTGCACTTGAGAATTAAACTGTAAAATAATTTTTGAGGTCTTGATTTATCCATCTCATAATCTTCTATTTATAAAAATAAATTGATACAAGTGTTAACACTCCGGCAAGTGTACCGAATCATATCAAGTAATAATAAGTGGTAAGACCAAGTATCGTTTTCCAAAAGACTCACGACCTAAACGGTTATGTGATTTCTTGATTAAATAAGACTTGTAAACGAAATCATTGTTTTTATATTGCGGAAAATAAACATGAATGCAAGTGTTGATCAATTGGATTGAAAGATGCAAAAGTGATTGATATAAACTATGAAATGATTATGTTGTTGGGGTTTCCGACTTATCGTATCCACTCTCATGTATTTATGAATTCATCTCCTTCATTAATGTTAATGCCACTTTCTAATTTACCTTAAACCCGATGTCTCGGTGAAGAAAGCCTAATCCAAATTACTAGTTCACAATGTCTTGTCTCCCTAGAAATTAATCATGCATTACATTCGCACAAAAGCTTAAAGACAACAAACCCTCCTATCCCTATGTCTAGGTAATATTGCTTTTGGGAGAATTTCCCCGTATGTGTCCATATCGACAAAATCAATTATCATGCTATGAATGCGTTAAACAAAGCAAGCATAGAGTATAGAGGAAAAACCCTAACAATTAATGAAGTAAAGCATATATAATCAAGAATCAATTCAATACATGAGTGTTTCAAAGGATTACATCGTTTCCCCAACAACAATGGAATTTTTCTTCACCATAGACATGGTGAAACTAGATGAAAATAATGAAAAGAATGAAAGATAGAACCCTAAAAGTTTAAGATCGGAGCTTACACATCCAAAATCCGCCTCTAGGGGGCGAAAGGACTGTATTTTCGCCTCTTTCTATCCAAAGATATGAACCCTAGGTCGACTAAACCCCAGGCCCAAGTCGCCAGCGCTCAGTGCTGGAAATTGTTCTCAGCGGTAGGTGCGACACTCAGAATGACGCTCAGCGATCGTGCCCAGGCGCGAAACAGTGAACTCAACAGCAGACTTTGGCGCTCAGTGGTAGAAATGCCGCTCAACGGTGACTGCGATACTTGGATTAGCCCTCAGCGATGGCGCTTAGGCATCAGACATAGAACTCAACAGCAAGCTTGGCGCTCAACGGTGAAAATGGCGCTCAGCGGTGGCTGTGATTCTTCTTTTGTTCAACTTTCCTTCCTTTCCTTAGTCCAAGTCCTTGCTACTTCAACTTCTTCATCCAATTCATCTTGATTCCTGTCAAAACAAGGAAAAACAAGCATAAAACCCATGCAACTCTTTTATTTCCACAACTTAAGCAAAAGCATGATTTCAATCTAGTTTCTAAGTCATAAAGGGTGTTTTTAATGTCAAAATTCAGTATAAAAATAATGGTTTTTCAACCATTATCAACAAGAGTACATGATAATTAGGGTAACCTTAGACACAATATAATCATAATAATTAGGGTAACCTTAGACAAAATATAATCATCATAAATAGAGTAATCCTAGACACAATATAATTATGATAAATAGGATAACCCTTGACACAATATAATGATGATAAATAGGGTAAATATCCTAACACTCCTCCTTAAGCTTTTGCATACAAATTGTATGTACCAAGCTTGGAATAGATAAACTCAATTTGAGATCTCTTTAGAAACTTGGAAACTTAAGCTTAGAACAATATGCACGAATGCTTCAGAATATTGAGAGAGAATGTCTCTAAACTAAATTGAACGTAGCCAAAGAGACTCCTCAGAAGCTTATGGCGAATAATATTGGACAACAGTGGACAACCACGAAACTTCAACTAGCACCATGAACTTTCAACTAGAATGAATTTGATAAAAGAGATTTCTATCAGGAGTGGATGACAACCAACAATGGTACATAGAGACAAACTACAGAGACTGGATTGCCATCAAGTAAGGATGGGGCCTACAGTGGCTAAAAGCGACAAACTACAGGGATTAAATTGCCATCATGAAAGCGACCAAACTACTGGGACTAAACTGCCATCAAGTAAGCATGGAGCCTGAAGTGGCTAAAGGAGACAAACTACATGGATTGCCATCACTGACTATGGGTTATGCAGTGGCTGAAAACATATTGCAGTGGTAGGAAACATACTCCCACTCACGGCTTAAAATTGACACAAAAAGCAACCTTTACACTTAGAAACTAGCTTGAAATCATGCTTTTATCCATATTTTCAGAAATAAGAGAGCTGGACAGGTTTATGCTTGATTTCAGTGTTTTTGTGCAGGTTTTAAGGTGAATTTAGTGAAAGAAGTGAAGAAGGAGAGAGATGGAATCAGAAAAGTCAACCAGAAACCAGAAAAGTCAACCAGTCAACCAGAAAAGTCAACCAGTCAACCAGTCAACCAGAAAAGTCAACCAAAAAGTCAACCAGTCAACCAGAATACGAAAAAAGTCAGCGAGACGAGTTTTGGGCCAGTTTTATGCGATTTTATGATCTGTTTGGGCCTGGACCCGTTTTTTATTATTTTTATGTTCTATTTAAAGACCTAGATGTCTTAGGGTTGGTATCTTTGGCAGAAACGAAGCAAACACTCTCTCTTCCACCCCTTGGGGTAGATTGGGAGATGGTGACAGCTCTCCTCTTCTCTTTCTCGGGTTTTTCTATCTCTTTCATTCTTTCATTATTGTTCATCTAGGTTCACCATGAATATGGTGAACTAAACCTTGTATGTTTGTTGGGGAATCGATGTAATCTTTTGAAGCTCTCATATATGGAATTTGTGCTTGCATCTTAATCTAAGACTTATGCTTTCTTTCATCATTAGTTAGGGTTTTTCCTCTTTGCTCAATGCTTGCTTTGTTTAACTTATTCAATGCATGATTATTGGTTTTGTCGATACGGGAACGTACGGGGAAGTCTAGATCCGGGGAATTTCTCCCAATAGTATATTGGTTGCCTTAAGCTCCTGTGCTAAAAAAACTAATTATTAGGAATGCTAGGAATCGTATGAACTCGTAATTAGGGAGAAGCCTTCTTGAAAGGTAATTTAGAGAGTGGCATTAACAATGATGACTTGAATGTTGAATTCCTAAAATATATGAGAGTGGATAAGATGAAATTGACCCCCAACAACATATTCATCAATATATTTCATTGAAAGTGTTTGTCTTTTGTTTTAGCTATTGATCAACCTCATGCATACATGTTTATTTTCGTCTTTTGCATAGTAAAATCCAATTATCTTGTTCTTAAGTCTTAGCTAATCAACAAATCACATAACTAAACTAGGCCGTGAGTCCTTTGGGAGAACGATACTTGGTCTTACCGAGTTTATTACTTGAAACGATTCGGTCATACTTGCCGATTGTTAAACAAGTTTGTGACATCATATTTTGGTGATCATAAATTTGTCCATCAAGTTTTTGGCGCCGTTGCCGGGGACTCTGGTTTAACTGGTTAATTTGTGTGATTATTGATTATCTTTGACTTTAATTTTGAATTTCTGTTTTTATTTTCTGTTTTTATTTTTTCGGTTTTTATTTGATTTGGTTTTATTTTATTTGATTTTATTTGATTTGATTTTATTTTATTTTATTTTATTTTATTTTATCTTATTTGATTTGATTTGATTTGATTTGATTTTATTTGATTAGATTATATTTGATTTGATTTGATTAGATTAGATTTTATTTTATTTTATTTGATTTGATTAGATTATATTTTATTTTATTTTATTTTATTTTATATTATTTTATCTTATCCTCTGAATCTTTTATCTTCTGAATCTATATCTTCTCCTATATCTTTTTGTGCTAACAAATCTTTTCTAGGGTTTTGTTTTCTTGTGCATGCAGGAAACAATTAGAACAAGGAGCAAGAAAACAACAGAACCTCTGCTTGAAGGTCTAGACGAGAGTAGACGGAGGAGAAGAATCCGAACATCTAGAGAACTTTTCCCTTCTCTAGAAACTCTCTTACAATCATCACCACAAGGTTCTGTTCATAGCACAGAAAATATGGATAACAACAATGTTAGAAGAACTCTTGCTGACTACACCAATATAGCTGGACCTCAGCACTTTAACAGTATAGCTAAACCTAGAGTCAATGCAGCTAATATGGAGGTCAAACCAGCACTGATTCAACTGGTGAAAAGCAACCAATTTAATGGGTTATCTCATGAAAGCCCATATGAGCACCTCACTACCTTCAATGAGATTTGCAACACAGTCAAGATTAATGGGGTGCCAGACGAAGCTATCAAACTTAGCTTGTTTCCTTTCTCATTGGGAGGCAATGCTAAGCTTTGGTTGAATTCTTTCCCAGAAGAAAGTTTCACAGAGTGGGAAGCAGTGGTCACAAAATTTTTAAACAAGTACTACCCACAATCTAAGGTGACAAAAGGCAAACAAGAGATTTCTTCATTTAAGCAGGGTATGGAAGAATCACTGGGGCATGCATGGGACAGATACAAAAGCTTGCTAAGAAAAACACCCACGCATGGCTTTGAAGATCAGGAAGTAGTCTTAACTTTCCTTGGAGGGCTTGGTTCACAAACCAAGATGATGCTGGACGCCTCAGCAGGAGGCAATATTAAATGGAAAACTCCAGAGGAAGCAACAGAGATTATAGAAAACATGGCTACTAGTGATAATGAGCTACACAATGAGAGAGGAGCTCCTATGCAAAAAGGAGTCCTCCAATTACAGACACATGATGCCCTGCTAGCTCAAAACAAAATTCTAACTCAACAGTTGGAGACTCTGACTAAAACTCTTGCACAATTACCCAAAGAGTTGAAAACTGCTGCACAGGTACAAACCCAGTTGTGCGAATTATGTGGAGGCGACCATATCAATGGTCAATGTGCCTTTCCAGTTGAAGCCGTAGAGGATGTAAACTACATGACCAATCAGTATCGTCAAGGAAGCTACAATCAGGGGTGGAAACCACACCCAAATATTGGTCAAGGGCAAACTGGGCAAGCTGGTCAATATAATAAGCAGCAGCAGCAACCCACCTTATGGCAACAGTTATCTATGCTTAATGAAAGATCCATGAGGATGGAGGAAACTCTTAGCAATTTCATACAGAAAACTGAGTCTACCCAAAAGAGCACTGAAGCTGCTATAAAAAATTTGGAGACTCAGATGGGGCAGATCACCAAACAGGTGGAAGAAAGGCCAAATAGAAATTTTGGGGCTAATACTGAGGTTAACCCCAGAGAAGAGTGCAAGATGGTAGAGAGTGTTGATGATGAGAAAGTTGAGTTAGATACAGAAGAGAGAAGAGAAATAGAGAGCAAAAGTACTTTTCCTTTTCCAATCCATCAAGGGAAACAACTGGACTTCACAGAATTATTCAGAATGATGGATAATGATGCACCTTGGGAGCAGATTCTACAGCAAATCACAGTTTACACAAAATCTGATGAAAACATCTCTACAAAGAAAAGACGTAAAGATGATGAAGCAAAGGAGTGTATAACTGTTAAAAAAGAGTCATTCCCTCCTAAAGCAACAGATCCAGGCAGTTTTTCTATCCCTTGTACCATAGGGAAGAAAAAGGTGAAGAAAGCTCTCCTTGATTTAGGTTCAAGTGTTAACTTGATACCTTATTCTTTACTGGAGCAAATTGGCAATGTTAATGTGAAACCTGTAAAGGTTAATCTAGTAATGGTCGATGGATCTTCAAAGGAGCCATGTGGGATTGCAGAGGACATTATAGTTTGTGTTGGCAAACTTCAGTTCTTGGCAGACTTTGTGGTGATGAAGATGGAGACAGAGAAGATACCTATCATACTTGGAAGACCGTTTATGAAAACGGCCAGAGCTATCATTGATGTAAATGAAGGTATAATGGTGCTCCAGGACAGGGAGGAGAGAGTGGTTATAGACGTCTTCAAAGATGAGACGCAAGCACAGGAGGATGAAGCTAGTTATAAAGCTGCATTTCAAGATGCACCCATGACTAGCCGTAAAGATGAAAATCTCAATGTTGCAGGTAACCATTGTTTGTTGTTTCAGGTACACAAGGAAGAAAAGATTGGAAGAGGAGGAGAAATTCCTGGTGACTGGGAGAAAAGAAGACTCCAACTTGGCACACCTGTAAGAATCAAGAACAAGTTGTGGGTTGTGAAGGGCTTTAAAGAGAAGGAGATGATAGAGATAGAGTCTCCACATGCTAGAAGGACCAAAATAGTTCACAGGAAACAGCTGAGGAGTTGGTGGGATGACAACATCAACTATAAAGAAGGAACTTGAGCTTTACTGGGTCAAGCTAATGACGTTAAAAGAGCGCTTGTTGGGAGGCAACCCAGTGATTTAAAAACTTTTAATTTTATTTTAGTTTGTAATTTTTAATCTGTTGAACATGATTTTGTGAATATTTTGCTGAACATAGCATCTACTGATGGATGCTAGGTGGTTAAGTATCTACTGAAGGATACTAAGTGTGTAACACCTACTGATGGGTGTTGATGAGAAAATTTTGCACCTACTGATGAGTGTTGGTAAGTTTTTAACACCTACTGATGGGTGTTAGTGAGATTTTAAACACCTACTGATGGGTGTTGGTGGATTTTGGGTCAGGCTCGTGACGTTAAACAAGCGCTACTTGGGAGGCAACCCAGTTGATTGATTGTTTTTGTTTGTTTTATTTTAGTTAGGGTTTGCATAAGTATTTTAAACATTGAATTGCAGGGAACCAGTGAGGGGCATGTCTAGGAGGCACGTAGGTTAAGAAAAGAAGGAGAAGAGCACTTCACGAAAGTGCCGCTGAGCGACAACTTACCGCTGAGCGGTACTCTCGCAGATGGGCTTTAGTTTCCCCTTAGCGGGATCCGAGCCCATTAGGGTATTTTTATACCCTAAGATGCGCAAATGCGTTTATTTTCAGGCTCTTCTCTGCACACACACTCCTACATACCTTTTCAAAGGTTCTCTACAACTTTTCCCTCATCCCTCTTTAGAAAATCTCCCTTCCACTCACTTGCTCACTAGTTTTCCATCTAAGTTTGGGGTTGGGAGAGAGCATCAGTGAAGGGGCTGATTTCTTCATTGTGGTTTACTAATACTTAACAATGTATCTTTTGGTTTTGTGAATTATGTTTGATGCAGGGATGGCCTCCTCATCGGGCAAAAAGAATCAAGACTATAAGATCCAAGAAGAGGAAGATACAGAGGACAGCTCAGATTGATGAGGAGCTGAGATAGCATTTACGGATGAATGCTATCATATGCTTATGCTTTTGTTGGTTTAAGTTTTCTAAACTTATTTATTTTTTGTTTTAGATTAGGGTTTGATGTACTCTATTGGAAACCTGGTTTGTTATGATGGTTTGCTATTAACTGTGATTGTGTGATAAGTAATGCTTGATGATGATTAGTGATTGATTGATGTTGAGATAGATGTGCACATAAAATGCTTATACAGGTGATTCACAAGCTTTGTGAACAAATACAGGATATTATGATTGTGATTGTGAAATTAAGCAGGATGTGTATGTCAAATGTCAATGAGCTTATATGTGAGGTTTTGAGCTCCAGAGTTGTTATTGATTGAATGCTATTACTTTGAAAGCATGAATGACTTTGCCCAGGTTTTCTATGATTGAATCAATTGCTTGTTTTGCATCATGTGATCAAGGCCGTTTGTTGGAACCCTTTTTATTGGCCAAATTCATAAAGTTAGCCCACTAAAAGAGAACACTTTGTGTTCTATCCTTTGAACCCTTAGCCTTGAACATACACTGAAACCCTTGATTGAAAATCTTTACCTTGAGTTAAGTAGAAGATCTTGTGTGGTATTGTTAAATGTTCAAGTTTGGGGTTGTTGGGAAAACATGAAAAAGGAAAAGCATTGAGCTAAGAGCTAAAAAGTAAGAATATGCAAAGAAAAAAAAAAGAAAAGAAAAGAAAAAGAAGCAAAGCCCAATGCAAATGCAAAGGCAAGTTGGGAAAAATAAGAATAATTGTGTTGTTATGATAATCTTAACTCAAGGATTTTGTGATCCAGAAAAACCAATTTTCTTGTTAGCCCAGCCACATTATAAGCCATTGAAAAGTCCTTGTAATGATGCATGCTTGTGAATGTTTTTTATTGTGGTAAAATGAAAGGCAAAGTTGATTCATGTAACATTGTGATAGTGGAGTGAATGAGTGAAACACTTTACCTCTTATACACTTGTGTGTTGAGTGAAACACTTTACCTAGTGAGGAAATATTCCATAAGCACATGAACATCCATGCTTAATTGATTGATCATTCATGAAAAATAGCATTTGTTGGAATTTAAATGACTTTGTGAATACTAAAGCATGTGCACATCTTGATTGAACTCTTGGTCATAAGTTTGAGTGAAGTTGTTACTTATCTTGAAAAAGAGGATTTTTGAATGAGTGAACCATCATATGAATTGGTTGAAGATTGAGTTACATCTTGTTTGCTTGAGGACAAGCAAAGTTCTAAGTTTGGGGTTGTGATAACAGTTGAAAAACTGTTATTTTCATGCTTAAAATTGACACAAAAAGCAACCTTTACACTTAGAAACTAGCTTGAAATCATGCTTTTATCCATATTTTCAGAAATAAGAGAGCTGGACAGGTTTATGCTTGATTTCAGTGTTTTTGTGCAGGTTTTAAGGTGAATTTAGTGAAAGAAGTGAAGAAGGAGAGAGATGGAATCAGAAAAGTCAACCAGTCAACCAGAAAAGTCAACCAGTCAACCAAAAAGACAACCAGTCAACCAGAAAAGTCAACCAGTCAACCAAAAAGTCAACCAGTCAACCAGAATACGAAAAAAGTCAACCAGACGAGTTTTGGGCCAGTTTTATGCGATTTTATGATCTGTTTGGGCCTGGACCCGTTTTTTATTATTTTTATGTTCTATTTAAAGACCTAGATGTCTTAGGGTTGGTATCTTTGGCATAAACGAAGCAAACACTCTCTCTTCCACCCCTTGGGGTAGATTGGGAGATGGTGACAGCTCTCCTCTTCTCTTTCTCGGGTTTTTCTATCTCTTTCATTCTTTCATTATTGTTCATCTAGGTTCACCATGAATATGGTGAACTAAACCTTGTATGTTTGTTGGGGAATCAATGTAATCTTTTGAAGCTCTCATATATGGAATTTGTGCTTGCATCTTAATCTAAGACTTATGCTTTCTTTCATCATTAGTTAGGGTTTTTCCTCTTTGCTCAATGCTTGCTTTGTTTAACTTATTCAATGCATGATTATTGGTTTTGTCGATACGGGAACGTACGGGGAAGTCTAGATCCGGGGAATTTCTCTCAATAGTATATTGGTTGCCTTAAGCTCCTGTGCTAAAAAAACTAATTATTAGGAATGCTAGGAATCGTATGAACTCGTAATTAGGGAGAAGCCTTCTTGAAAGGTAATTTAGAGAGTGACATTAACAATGATGACTTGAATGTTGAATTCCTAAAATATATGAGAGTGGATAAGATGAAATTGACCCCCAACAACATATTCATCAATATATTTCATTGAAAGTGTCTGTCTTTTGTTTAAGCCATTGATCAATCTCATGCATACATGTTTATTTTCGTCTTTTGCATAGTAAAATCCAATTATTTTGTTCTTAAGTCTTAGCTAATCAACAAATCACATAATTAAACTAGGCCGTGAGTCCTTTGGGAGAACGATACTTGGTCTTACCGAGTTTATTACTTGAAACGACTCGGTCATACTTGCCGATTGTTAAACAAGTTTGTGACATCATATTTTGGTGATCATAAATTTGTCCATCATTATGCAGTGGCTGAAAACATATTGCAGTGGTAGGAAACATACTCCCACTCACGGCGAACAGTGAAAATGACGACGCGCCAATGAAAAGTCATGAAGGTTGATGATCATAATGGTCTCCTTTATTCATCAAAGCATCCAAAAATATATCTGACAAAGGACTGCTGAAATAGACTCCTATTATGCCATGAGCAACCTTCAACGCATGACTTCAAAATTATGAACCACTAGTAAATATGAACTCAGCATGATTTGGCGAATCACACAATGATGAAACAAAGGAGATGTGAAGGACTTAGGGTTAAAAAACGATCAAAGGAGAAAGGCCTAGGTCTGAGTTACACCCAGCGAACCAAAAAAACAAGGTAAGAAACGAACTCTAGAGGCTTTAGTGAGACGACCGACAGTGGCGCGGTGTCACTCTAACACCAGAAAGGTGATGCGTGACAAACACACGCTAGAAGCTGATCAGAGAGAAGTCGTGCGTGACGGTGCGTGTGGAGGAGAATGAGGCAGCGACCACCAGGGATGGGTCGCCATAGAAACGAGATGGTAGTGGCAGCGGAGGTCAGAAGGATGTTTCACGCATGGCGGCGCTTGGATGAGAACTAGCCCTCGAAACAGGCTAGGTTGTCCGTCGCTCACGGAGGCAATCTAGATCCATTGGTTGTCAGACTACACTGTGGCAGTGACCGACGGTGAATAGTGGCGGACGACGTCAGAATGGTAGGGAACAGAGGTTGATGGTGACAAACTTATGTGGAAAACTCCTCACAGTGGAAAAATAATGCTAAGTCGACAGCGGCAAAAAGCCCCATACAATAGCAAACGGCATCAGAAAATGACAAACGACACCGGAAAGTGACAAACGGTGTCAGATAGTTGCAGACAATAAGTATGATTTGGAGACCAGAAAGAAACCAGAACAGGACGACTCATTACGGTATTTCAGAAAAGATGAAATTTTTTAGGCCGCTGGTGGCGGTTACCATTGGCCACCAGCAGCAGCAAAGACAAAGTAGGAAGATACTCAGACAACCTGCTCTGATTCCAACTTATAATTATACTATAAAATACTTTTTGAGGGCTTGATTTATCCCTCTCCTAATCTTCTATTTATAAAAATAAATTGATACAAGAGTACATGATAATTAGGATAACCCTAGACACAATATAATCATGATAATTAGGATAACCCTAGACACAATAAAATCATGATTAGGGTAACCTTAGACACAATATAATCATGATAAATAGGGTAACCCTAGACACAATATAATCATGATAAATAAGGTAACCCTTGACACAATATAATGATGATAAATAGGGTAAATATCCTAACAATTGCGAGCTATGTGAGGCTATATCTCATTTGGTCTGGGGAGGATCTGTACAAATTGGTGGTGAAAAATTTCAACAGAGTTGTCGCATCTTTAGAAGGTTTTCCTCCTCTTTTCTCACTTGTCACTTGAATTCTAGAATATTAAAAGAATGCAAAACATTGCACAAATATACAACATTAAATTAGATTTTTCATTTCAGGCCTTTTGACACTATAAACTAAATTAAAAGTTGAGCAACATACTGTTTTTTGGCAAAATAAATCTTGAAAATCATTGAGTAGTTAATCTTGCAAATAAATGATTTTATGTTAACTAAATAGGATCTTAATTCTTAAATACTATTTTATTCTCTATTCCCTTTTTCCATAAATATTTAGCTACAGTAATCATTATGTCGTAAACAGTTTGAGGAAGAATTCATTCTATAGTTAGCTTTTTATAGATAAATTAAGGCTTAATAGCTTATTTGGTCCTTATGTTAAGTGATTTTTTTCAGTTTAGTATCCGGTTTTAAAGGTGTATACATTAGGTCTTAAAGTTGTCAAAATTGTATGAATCAAGTCACATCCCTTAAATTTCCAGAAACGGAGTTAACTCCCAACTAACGTGGTGAAGGAATCTGCACTTTTTCTTCTTTCTCCACTGCTTTTCCTGCAATATTGTTTTTTCTCTCTTTTCTATATCTTTATGAAATACTTTTTTTCTCTGTCTCTCTCTCCTTCTTTTTCACCACACCCATCCTCCACTTCATCAAACTCTCTTATTTCCTTTCGAGTCCACTGTCAATCTCGTGAGTTTCCATGAGTTTGTCCCAATTCTGTTTTAAATTTTCAATTGAAATACGTTATGGAGATTTCCTTTTATCATTGTGATTAATAAGTAGCAGAAGATTTCCAGTTTTGAAGGTTGGGAAATAAGACCCGAGTTTTGTTTTTGCCTTATTTCGTTCCTCTATTCTTTCCTTTGATGTTTGTGCTAAGTTATTCCTGATTTTTCTTTTTGCCTCGTAGATACATTTTTTGTGAGAAAAAAAGGGGTTTTGAAGATCTGAACGTTCTGCTTGTCCTGTAATTACAAAGACGATCGTTGCTTGCTTGGGTGTAAAGACTAAGTTTATATCCATCGTCGCTGATAGAAGCTTTCAAATTTACTTGAATTTTCAACATAGATTTACATTTTCCATAGCTTCAGAACTGAAATCCCGTCACTTTTCCTACAACCATAAACGAAGTTCTGGCCAGACCTGATTTTGGTGAGAGAAACTAATGTACTTAATCAAAATTAGAACTGAATAAATTGGTTCTGATCGCAACCTTGTAGTCTTGGTCGCAACAGTTAATTCAGTTTTGATAATCATATGTTCTTGCTATTGTTCTCTAATTTCTCTCTTCTTAATAATTTCCTGCAGAAAAACGAAAAATCCCCTTGGTTTTAGAAGGAATTGATTCATTTTCTAGTTAGTGTTAATTGTGTAAGGTAAACATCCAATTTTTCTGGATTTCTTTGGACTAAATCGTGTTTTTGGTCCTCTTCGTAATCTCAACCGCTCACAGTAAAATCCGAGTGTGGCTTTTAAAGATACGAGGCATTGAGCAGAACCACCCAAGAACAGTTGAATTGAATGGATTGATGTCTCGTTTTCACATTATCCTAGCTATCTTGTAGAAATACTGAATTTCAACCTTTTTTTTCCATGTGCACCGAACATTTCCACTGTCTTCGGTTTCTCTCCCTCTTGTTATTGTCATCGTCCATTTTTGTCTTGACCCAGATATAGAAGATGCTCAAACTGTATTTTTTTTTTGTTCGGAATCCATGGACCATTCGATGCACAAATCCTGTTAAACAGTGTAGTAACCTCAGTTAATTGGAATGTGGACGAGAGAGTGATTGGGTTGTCTTGATGTGCAAATAAATGTAGTATAGTGCTAGGAAGTGACTCATAGGTCGTCTCTGAAGGACCAAATGTGGTTCGAGGCTTAGGTCAAACACGTAGTAGAGGGTTTTGAAAGTGTTTTTGTGATTCGAAATGAACTAAATTAAAACTGGAAATTAAATACAACAAAACATAATTGAAAACATTGAAATAAATGGACAAAACATGAAAGACCGAACAGTCCTACAAATGACCGAACGGTTCTACGTTGAGACCTAACGGTCTCTAAAGCAAGTGAGAAAATTAGAAATGCAGGAAGATAAAGAAGCCGAACAAAATAGACAACATAGTGAACGAAAACAATAAATTGAACAGATAGGAAACGAAGACAAGTTGAACGATACAATCAGAGATCGAACGGTCTAAACGCACCAAAACCAGAAAATGTAGAATTCATCAGGATTTGAAAACAAAACGCTGGAACAGTAAATGCGCAGAAAACGTAACAACAGCTTAATTGAATGTACAAAATGAACTTAAACATTAAACGCAATAGTAGAAGCATCAGTAAAAGTAAACCGAGATTGAAACAACATTTGAAAACAAGATGAACAATAAAACGCAATGACAGAACGCAGCAGTAAAAAAGATGATGAATAGTAAAATGTAACAGAAAATGAAGAAACGCTTCTAATGCTATTCAAATGCATCGTTAAGCTAAAATAGGAAATACATAATGTAGCTTGAAAACACCAGGCGGCTGGAATATAACTTCAAAGTAAAAGTGTGTGAAACAATTGAATGCATATTGAGCAAATTTACAAGCACTAGGAATAATAAAATGCATCCTAGACCTAATAAATGAAGTGCTGAAGTCTTCTAGCAAGACATTTCCATCACGAAAAAGCACAAAGTAAAGACGCGTGAACAATAAAGAAACTAGAATTTATTTTGGGTTATCCTCTCGTGGACATGGCAGCTATGCCAATTCCAATCGAATGAAACTTTAGTCCATGTGCTTCCCAATGTTGGACGTGAGCCTGCTGGATGTAACAGATACTCTCCCCAAAATTAATCACCGTGCATCTTCAATTTAAAATCACCGCTTCTGCTTCCAAAGTAAATTCCCGTGCACATCTCTTCTACTTATGCGTGCTGCTGCACCGTCTCCAACCAAGCTGGATGCTACTTCTCCCAATTAATCACCTTCCTATTCTTGTGTTTTCCTTGCTTGACGCTGCAGCGTGGAGGCTTTCTTCCAGGCCGTGCACACCGCTTGGAGAAGTGAAAACCGAGAGCTGCTAACGTGCTACTGTCCTCTTCTCCCATGACAGCCCTCTCCTTTCCCAATGAATCAGCGTGCACCACTTCTACTCAATCACCATGCTTCCCTAACGAAAGAAAAACTACATCCTTCTGCTGCTGGAATAAAATCAACATTTTATTTTTTTCCATCTTCCCATGAAAACGTTCCCAGCCAAAAAGAAAACTCAGCAAGTGTGGCGGCTGGCTCTCGGCCGTGTGTCTCCTCCCTCCTAGCCGCGACACCCCTTTCTACAAGAAGAAAATTAAATATACTGGACATCACCGTCCATCCATGCACCGTTTGTTTCCAAAGAAAGAAAAAAAATGTGCTTCCCTGTCCGTGTGTTTTTCTCCCCTTTTCCTAGGTGGCGGCTGCCTTCCTCATATTCAATTCCCCTTTGCTTGATGCTCCAAGTATAAGTTTCCCATGGGCCTCGCTGGATAGCGCACACACAATTGAATTCAGCCAATTGCTTTTTGAAGCTCCTCTCACGTAGACGTGACTTCCTTTTAAAATCTAAAGACCCATGTGCACCTCTCCAACGTTGAAAATGAACGTGTGTAGGCCGTGGCAGCTGTGTGCTTCCAATGATGAAGCACCCTTTATCCTGCAAGCTAGGTCGTCACCTTTGCTGGACGTCACTCTCCTTCTCAATTGAAGCACCTCTTTCTCAAAAGCCCAAAGAGTAAAATCACCATAGTGTCCTCCTTTATGTGGACACTTCTTTTGTGGAGAGTCCTGAATTATGTGGCAGCCCCTTTAATGTCTCAAAATATTATCCAACAATTTTCTTGTAATTAATAATGCAAATAATTAGCCTCAAATAATTCAAATTAATTAAAATAAGAATTTCTGATCAAATTAAGCACAATTAGCAAAAATGGGAAATACTGGACATTCAAGCACAATTCCCTGATTAAATATAGCACAATAAGCTAAGTGAAATCAAGAAAATATTGACCATCAAAGAGACATTGTATGTGTTTTGAAGGAACACAAATCCAATTTCAATTTCAATTTAAAAATGTAGCAATTTGAAGGACTAAATCTTAATTTTAATTACTTTTATGGTAGCTAGTAGTTAAATTAACCTAGTATGGTGATGATGACAATGATGATGGTAGGGAAAGGTTGAAGAAATGGAGAAAGATTCAAGTATTCGAAGAAGTAACACTATGTCTGGTTGTAGAGATAAGCCGAGGGGATAGGTTGTTGCTGTTTAGGGTGAGTTCCGATGGCGCTACATAGGGAATAACGTCGGATTTGGTCATTGTTATTAAGTGGAGGATGGGACATTGCAAGAAAAGAAAAGAAAAAAAGGAGAGAAAAAAATATTTCATAAAAATATAGAAAAGAGAGAAAAAGTTG
This sequence comes from Vigna umbellata, assembly GCF_029865625.1. NCBI lineage: Eukaryota > Viridiplantae > Streptophyta > Magnoliopsida > Fabales > Fabaceae > Vigna > Vigna umbellata. Next base: position 2,741,577 of record NC_142170.1, read on the forward strand.
GGACATTGCAGGAAAAGCAAAGGAGAAGAAAAAGTGCAGATTCCTTCACCACGTCAATTGGGAGTTAACTCCGTTTCTGCCAATCTAATGGAAGAGACTTGATTCATACAATTTTGACAACTTTAGGATCCAATGTATGCACTTTTAAAATCGGGTACTAAATTGAAAAAAATCACTTAACATAAGTATGCTATTAAGCCTAAAATTAACTTTAGCTCCCTAGGAGAAAATTGTTTATTCTGTAATTTGTGATCTAACTTGAGTTCTTTCTATAATCATTATTCATGCTTTATACTTAGATCAATTTTAATTTATTTTCTTCCTCTTATTTTGTTTTATATTTAGATCAATTTTAATTTATTTTCAGGTTTCATGCTAAATATCATCTTTAAAAACTTTGGATATTTTTGTTAATGTCGTTTTCACTGTCCAAAATAGGATACTTAAAATAGGTTAATGAATACTTGAAATAAGTTGATACTTGATAGTCTACATGATTTAACTTCTAAACCTTAAAAAAGTATTGTAATGTATCTATATAAATAGTAAAGGGATATTAAGTTTTATATATTTTGAAATGGTGTAGGTGACCGTGAATGGGACTCTTTATCACCAGAGTAGTTTCAAATGCACTAATGAAGAGTGTGTTATTAGTCCCTCTAATTATGTTGCATATGATGGAAACTTTACTGCAAGCACCACCACATGCAACTAATCAAGGAAAAGGGAAATTTAAGCAAGCTTGAAGGTGACCATGAGAAGAGTGCAATTCAAGAGAAAACCAACTGTGAAATAGTTGCAGCTGAGAAATGAAATGAAATGTTGAAATGATATGAAATTATAGAAATAACATTTTTTAATAGCTCATTATTAAGAACCATGAAGAATTATTAAGTTGACAAACTATTTGTATTTTTAATATTCATAGTTATTTTATATAGGTTTAATGTTTCGGCAGGTCCCAATTTTGGGTGAGAATCTCAAATTGGTCCTCTTCTTTTTCAGCGTCTCAATTAGGTCCTTATTTTTCAGCATCAATTAGACCTTTGCCGTTAAATTGGACTTAATGGTGTTAATGTACACTTGACGTGGCACGATGGACTATATTTTTAATTGACGTATCTTGAATTTGGACCATGTCCTATAGAGGCATACCCAAAGTCAAGGACTTTGTTCTTCTGTTTCCCTATGTTGCGGTTTCTCTACAAGGCGTGTGCATTGGAACTTCCCATTTCCACATTTTGTTTGCTGCAAAATTCAATGTCAAATTTCTCCAATAAGAAAATTAACACCACTACTTTTCTCTTTGATTTTTCCAACCTGAAATATAGTCCATAAATACTACACTAAACTAAGCAGCTTGAATAATCTTAGACAAAACAAAACAAAAAAATTGTTATTGTTCCGGCACAGGGAAGAATAGGCTAAGATACTTTCAATATGAAGAAAAAGAGATAGCAACCGACACAAGAAACATTCTTCTAATCATGTTTACTTTGGTTGCCGCAATGACATTTCAGGCTGCAGTGAATCCTCCCGGTGGAGTTTGGTAACAAACTGAGGATGATAAAAAGGTAGGAGAGGCAATATATGCTTTCGATAAAAAGGCTTACTATGTTTTCCTCATCTTCAAAACTTTAGCTTTTTCTAATTCAATGTTAATCATTATGTCATTGACATACAAGTTTCCTTTCCAATTGGAGATATGGGCAGCCACTGTTTCGATGTCTGTGAGTTATGGATCAGCCATTTTTGCAGTCTCTCGTGACATTTGTAAGAAAATCAGAATCACTCTTTAAATCAACACCGTCATCGTCATTGTTACTTATTTCTTCAACACTGATGAAAGACGAAGATGATCGATGATGGTGATTTGATTTCGCAACGGCGTTTTTATCACAAGTTGCGTTTTTGTCTTGTGGTTGCAGGTGGTGGCTAATGGCAGCATGGTCGCCTGAGAGAGGAGATTATGTGATAGCGGCGCAGGGTGTTGAGAAGGTTTATGGTTGCGGCGTGGATGGTTGGTGAGATAGTGCCAGCGGCTAGAATTACGTTGGCGGCACAAGGAAGGGAAAAGGAAATAGGATCTGGAGGTGGAAGCAGCAAATCCTCTAATTTTTTAATTCAAAAATTAGAAATTACACGTCACAATAATCTAATTACCATATATACCATGCCATATCATTTAAAATATTACTGTCAGCATGTCACGTTAAGGTCTCTTAAATAGTGTTTGTCCAGTTTGACGGCAAACCCAATTGATATACCGAATAAGTAGGGGACCTATTTGAGATTCTAAACGAAAAAAGGGACCTACCGAACCATTAAATCTTTTATATAATATTAATTATTTTTGGTTTCAAATTATTATATTTGTTATCAATCAAATTAAGCAAATAATTTGAATTATTAAAAAAATTAAATTAATTGCATTACAAGTGATTTTTGAAACCTCAAGTAAGCAAACTCAGAAATTTTCGGCGGTTTTGGACAACCTACACAAGTCCCGACGGTTTTAAACAATTCACGTAAGTCCTGGCGGTTTTTAGTAGCCTCAATAACTACTGGCGGTTTCTACAAAAAGCCCCGCAATTAGTGACGATTTTGAACAAAACCGTTGGAAATTGTTTGTAACGATGATTTTCTCAATGGTTTTGCCAATCGTAGGAAATGACATTTACCAGGGGTTAAAATCGTCGATAATGCGAAAATAAACCCTGGAAAAATCATAGATTTTTGTAGTGAAAATTTTCAGCAAATAATATTTTTCCAAGAAAGTTTGCAAAAAGTTATTGTGATATTTCAATCCTAATTCTAATATAACTATATATCTATTAACAAATTATCTATCAATCAACATTCATAAAATAAATCATAAAACTTCTTTTCTTGTAGGTTTTTATTAGAAAATATGTAAGAAAAATCCTTATGATGACCAAATTCTAGCAATAATAGGTACTTTTTAACACAATATATAAATATACTTTAAAGTAAGTACGGATAGAAAATATAAATTGTAAAACCATTTCTTAATAATTTAAATTATATTACTTTTAAGTATGTTTAAATTCATTTATCTCAAATTTAAATTTATTTATTTTTATTTCAAGTGAAATCCACTTAATTAGGTTTTGATCATATTTATATTAATCATATTTTAGATTTTGAAAATTTAAAAATCACAACCCTAGATGAAGGTTAAGTTAAATAGTCCTAGGTAGGGTCGAGTCTACTAGACCAAATGACTTGTCAAGTCAACTCATGCTGAAGGATAGAATCATGTCAACAATAAAAAAATCAAGCCAAGTTGACCCGATATAAAGGTCGAGAAGAGGATAAAGAATTGAGACAGGTCCTATTGATCCAAAGGTTGACTCAAGTAATCTCGAATTAGAGGTTGGGTCAAAGGTTGAGCTGACTCCAATTGTAGGTTAAAACAAGTCATCACAACTTGAAGGTCAAGATGAGTCGATCTTAGTCAGAACTCAAGGCAAGCCGACTCATGCCAAAGTTCAAGATGATTCAGTTTAAACTGAAGGTCAAAACAAGTCGATTTAGATAGAAAGTAGAGACAAGTCAGTTTAGGTCTAAGATCAAGTTGAGTCAGCAAGAGCCCAAGTTAAATCAAGTCAGTGTGGGCTCAAGTTGAGTGAATCAGATTCAGGTTGACATGGGTTGACATAGGGTTGACATGGCGGTTTCATCACTAATAGACCTAATAGTAAAATATAATAAATCAAGCTCACTTGGATTTACTCTAAGTGATAAGGGAGATTTAATATATATTTAATCTAGATTAATTTGGATTGGAAAAGCTCTAAATCTAGTTGATATAGTCAAAATAGATTTGAATTAAAGATCCAATCTATTTTATTGGATCTAGATTGAATCTAAATTGTGTTTTGTAAAATCCAAACCATCACCACCCTTCTTTGAAGAAAATACAATTCTTCCAAACTATAAGATATTAAATGTAAGATAGTTTATCTCTCAGAAAATAAAATAAGAAATACGAAAAACCTTAAAATACATTAGTCAAATTCATGTAAATATTCTACAAATTATATTAAGTAAATCGTTTTTGTTTTATATTATACAACATGGTCATTTTTACGTGTAAGACCTTATTGTTTCGATTATGCTTTAGTGGAAAAAGAGGAATCAATGACGAATTATTATGATAGTCGTAGTCCACTTGTCATAATAAGTTGATCGGTGACCTTTTCATAATAAAAGTGAAATTTATTATGACTCGTAAAAGGGGACCTACCATAACAATTGTAGTGGGCCTGTCATAATAAGTGGGGCGCGGTGGTAAGAATAGAATTATGTAGAAAACGTATTATTCAGTAAAAGGAGATATGTCAATAAGTGAAAACGGAAAACCTTTTATGACAGGTGTAAGGGACCCGTCATAGTAAGTAGGTGCGATGACAAATATGAAATTATGTTAAAAATGTATTATGAAAGATTTAGGAAGACCTATCATAATATGTTTGTATTAGTTCAACACTTCTCATAGTGTCGAAAACCCTAATTTTACAATTGTCCCTTAGAAACAAACCTTAATTCCTCCTTCTACCACTAGTGCAGTCAAGGGAAACGACAACGGTTATTTCCGTCAATAGGCAACAGTTCCTAAACCGACGCATATACAAGTGAGGCAAAAAGGGGTAGGCTTTTTGCCTCGGTTCAGAACCGAGGCAAAAAGGGGTAGGATTTTGCCTCAGTTCACAAGTAATTGAAGTAGTAGGGTTTTTTTTTGTGTTTTTGAAGGACTTTTCGCCTCGGTTCCTTCTAAACCGAGGCAGTAGAGCATTTTTTTTTTTACTTTTTCGCTTTCTATATCTTAGCTCCAAATGACGATCAAGCCTTTTTTAGTTTTTTTTATACTTTTTTCTTTAAATATTTGAGATGAAGCCTTTGTCCATCATCTCAAATGATGTATTGGGTCTTGAGCCTGCTACATATTGATTTGATTTGATAGGTCTTCTAGATCTTTGAGTAGCCTGCAAAAATAAATAGAAACTAATCAATACTTCATCAAAAATTAAAAAGTCGATGAAGATTACAAGAAGTATATATCCATAGTAAAAAGTGAAAATATCATGATTCTTACCACTCCTGTTCATGCGCATTCCTCTTAGATTTCAATAACCTATTATTAATTCAATAAAGTAAACAAAATGAATATTTCCATTGACGAGACTATTTCCATTGACGAGCATATTTCCATTTTGCCGTGAGACACGATGACCAAGTTCATCTTTGTTTTCCTCTCCTCAGGTGGCTGATACCTTCCAATATTAATATTTGTTCTCAACCATCACTATAAAACTCTGCATCAGTACTTAACTTCATAATTTTGATTCCCGAACAACATATACGTATTAATATTACCAGTGATTCTATCATACACATCAGCCGCGGATTCTCCATCTGAAAATCGGTAGAAGAAACGGCCATAAAGCTGCCGAAGTGCCTTTTCCACTCACATCTTTTCTCTATTTGTAAAATTCCCTTTCGAATCACCAAAAGTATATATTTGTTCCTCTCCTGTCTCTTAATATTCTCATTGTGCCTGATGATCATAGCTAGCTGGTAGCCTTCCACAATGAACCTACCATGTGCCGCCGACAGCCATCACCCCAACCTAGCACCACCGCTAATCATCTTCACCGCCAATGTCGTCGATCAAACGCTAATTCGCACCACAATCATCAACGCAGACCTGCAATCAGAAAAACCCCAATTGAAAGTCGCCGCACTCATCTTCTTCACCAGAAACCTCCATTGACGCACCATTACAAAGCTCTGTTCATCACCACCTAGCGCCGACGCCAACCTCATGTTCGTCTCCATGGCGCAACCCTGTTCAACCTCCATTCATCATCATCAGGCAACATCAACCTGCAAAATCAAACCAAACCCAAAAATAGATAAATCCTAAATCCCAAGTCGCGCCTCCATGACCAAAACCACAAAGCTTCAACCTCCAACGAGAAAAGCACCAGACAGAAATCGAAACCTGCAAGGATGGTCTGAACCCTAGAATCGCAGTGAAGAGGGGGAACCTTGAATTTTTTGGTGTCGACGCCGAGGACGGAGCCTCCACCGTGGAAGGATCCCAAGCTCTGACAAGCCACCTGGAGCCACCCTTCGGAAGCACAACCGAGGTCGAGAACGGTGGCGCCACGGTTGATTATGGTTTATTGCTTCTGAATCTGAAGCAGTTTGAAGGCAGAATATCATGATTCAAAAAGCAATTTTCCAGATGTTAAGGCATTGTTTTTAATTTTAACCGAGGTCATACAGTGTATATGTCTCAGGTCCCTAATGAACCGAGGCAGTAAATCATGATTCAAAAAGTTGTTAGGCCAAAAGTCAAATCTGCAAGAATTTTTTCAGGGTGTTAGGCATCGGTTGAAATTTTAACCGAGGTCATATAGTGTATATGCCTCAGTTCCCCTTGAACCGAGGTAAAAAAGTTTGACTAAACTACGAAAATGCCATCGTGTTCTGATAGGCTTCGATTGCTAAACCGAAGCCTATTGTGCGAGTTTAAATCATCCTTTTTTACTAGTGTACAAAGAAGCAAAACCTTAAACTTTCGAGTCATCTTCTTCCTTGCAAGAGACATAAAGGAAAACTCTTCTATCCTCTTCTTCCTTGCGAGAGACTGATAACAGTTGAAAAACTGTTATTTTTATGATTAAAATTGACACTAAAAGCAACCTTCACACTTAGAAACTAGCTTGAAATCATGTTTTTCTTTATATTTTTGGAAATAAGAGAGCTGGACAGGTTTATGCTTGATTTCAGTGTTTTTGTGCAGGTTTAAGGTGAATTTGGTGAAAGAAGTGAAGAAGGAGAGAGATGAAATCAGAAAAGACAACAAAAAGTGCAAAAAGGAGAAGCCGAAGTCACCGCTCAGCGGCAGTTTACCGCTGAGCGGCACTCAGGAGCTTGCGGGAGGTCCGCTGAGGGGCAAAATGGCCGCTGAGGGGAGAAAACAAGTCACGCACTCACCGCTGAGCGGTATTTTACCGCTGAGCGGCACTCTGGAAGTCACGTCAGGACCGCTGAGGGGCAAAATGGCCGCTGAGGGGAGAAAACAAGTCACGCACTCACCGCTGAGCGGTAGTTTACCGCTGAGCGGCACTCTAATGGGCTTGGACTTGACTTTTTGTAATTTACGAATGATACATAAGCTTTAGGGTTTCCTAGGGTTAGGTATCTCTGGCTGGAACGAAGCAAACACTTTCTCTTCCACCCCTTTGAAGGAGGATCTTGGATGCTGAGGCTTCCTCTTCACCTTTTTAGGGTTTATTCTTTCATTCTTTCATTGTAATTCATCTAGGTTCACCATGAATATGGTGAACTAAACTCTGTATGTTTGTTGGGGAATCAATGTAGTCTTGTGAAACTCTCATATATGGAATCTGTTTTTACATCTTTTAATTAAGACTTATGCTTTCTTTCATCATTAGTTAGGGTTTTTCCTCTTTGCTTAATGCTTGCGTTGTTTAACTCATTCGATGCATGATTATTGGTTTTGTCGATACGGGCACGTACGGGGAAGTCTAGATCCGGGGAATTTCTCCCAATTTTATATTGGTTGTCGTTAAGCTCCTGTACTTATGAACTGATCATTAGGAATGCTAGGAATTGTATGAACTCGTGATTAGGGAGAAGCCTTCTGGAAAGGTACATTAGAGAGTGGCATTAACAATGATGATTTGACTGTTGAATTCCTTAAAATATATGAGAGTGGATAAGATGAAATTGAACCCCAACAACATATTCATATCTATATTTCATTGAAAGTGTTTATCTTTTGATTTTTGCCATTGATCAAAATTCATGCATACATGTTTATTTTCTGTCTTGCATTTTAAACCCCGAATATTTCGTCTGTAAGTCTTAGTTAATCAAGAAACCACATAACTAAACTAGGCCGTGAGTCCTTTGGGAAGAACGATACTTGGTCTTACCAAGTTTTATTACTTGAACGATTCGGTCATACTTGCCGATTGAAAACAAGTTTGTGACATCATAATTTGGTGTTCATAAATTTGTCCATCAGAGACACAAAGTGATGGAAGCTCCTTCAACAATGTGGATGAAGACTCATTGATGAAGACTCAATTATGAAGACGTTAATGGTTGATAACGGTTGAAAAATCGTTATTTTTATAATTAATTTTGACATTAAAAACACCCTTTATGACTTAGAAACTAGATTGAAATCATGTTTTTGGTTAAGTTGTGGAAATAAGAGAGTTGGATGGGTTTGATGCTTGTTTTTCCTTGTTTTGACAGGAATTAAGATGAATTGGATGAAGAAGTTGAAGTAGCAAGTAGTTGGACTTAGGAAAGGAAGGAAAATTGCATAAAAGAAGAATCGCAGCCATCGCTCAGCGCCATTTTCATCGCTGAGCGCCAAGCTTGCCGTTGAGTTCTCTGTCTGACGCCTAAGCGCCATCGCTGAGGGCTAATCTAAGTATCGTAGTCACCACTCAACAACAGAGTCTGCTGTTGAGTTCACTGTTTCGCGCTTGGGCACCATCACTGAGCGTCATTCTGAGTGTCGCACCTACTGCTAAGCGTAATTTCCAGTGCTGAGCGCTGTCGACTTGGGCCAGGGCCAGTTTTCTGTTATTTTTATAAACTTTATAAGGGTTTAGTCGACCTACGGTTCAGATCTTTGGACAGAAAGAGGCGAAAATACACTCCTTTAACCCCTTGGAGGCGGATTTTGGATGCGGAAGCTCCGATCTTCAACTTTTAGGGTTTTATCTTTCATTCTTTTCATTATTTTCATCTAGTTTCACCATGTCTATGGTGAATTAAAACTCCGTTGTTGTTGGGGAAATGATGTAATCCTTTGAAACTCTCATGTATTGAATTGATTCTTGATTATATATGCTTTACTTCATTAATTGTTAGGGTTTTTCCTCTATACTCTATGCTTGCTTTGTTTAACTCATTCATAGCATGATAATTGATTTTGTCGATATGGACACATACGGAGAAATCTAGAACTGGGGAAATTCTCCCAAAAGCAATATTACCTAGACATAGGGATAGGAGGGTTGGTTTCCTTTAAGCTTCTGTGCGAATTTAATGCATGATTAATTGCTAGGGAGACAAGACATTGTGAACTAGTAATTAGGATTAGGCTTTCTTCACTAAGACATCGAGTTTAAGGTAAATTATAAAGTGACATTAACATTAATGAAGGAAATGAATTCATAAATACATGAGAGTGGATAGGATAAGTCGGAAACCCCAACAACATAATCATTCCATATTTTATATCAATCACTTTTGCATCTTTCAATCCAATTGATCAACACTTGCATTCATGTTTATTTTTCGCAATATAAACACAATGATTTCGTTTACAAGTCTTATTTAATCAAGAAATCACATAACTGTTTAGGCCGTGAGTCTCTTGGGAAACGATAGTTGGTCTTACCACTTATTATTACTTGATACGATTCGGAACACTTGCCGGAGTGTTAACAAGTTTTTGGCGCTGTTGTCGGGGACTCGTGGTTTAACTATTCTATTTGTGTGATTATTGATTAACTTTGACTTGATTTTTATCTCTTTATCTTTTTATCTTTTTATCTTTTTGTGCTAACAATTGTTTCTGCGGTTTTTTATTCTTGTGTATGCAGTATTAGGAGCAAGAAAATTTCAGAACCTCTTCTTGAAGGATTGGACGAGAGTAGAAGGAGGAGAAGAATTCGAACATATAGAGAATTATTCCCTCCATCGGAGATACTTTTGCAACCCTCACCACAAAGGTCTGAACAAAGCATTGAAGAGATGGCCGGAGAGAACAATGGTAGACGTACTCTGGCGGATTACACCACAGTTGTTGGCCCTCATCACTTTAACAACATTGTTAGGCCGAGGGTCAATGCTGCAAATATGGAGTTGAAACCGGCGTTGATACAATTGGTGAAGAGCAACCAATTTAATGAACTGTCTCATGAAAGTCCATATGAGCATCTAACTACATTCAACGAGATTTGCAACACTGTAAAGATCAATGATGTACCGGATGAAGCTATAAAGCTAAGTTTGTTTCCTTTCTCATTGGGAGGCAATGCTAAGCTATGGTTGAATTCTTTCCCGGAGGATAGCTTTACTGAATGGCAAGTTGTGGTTTCAAAGTTTTTGAACAAGTACTTCCCACAGTCCAAGATCAACAAAGGGAAGATAGAAATTTCCTCTTTCAGGCAAGGTATGGAGGAAATGCTAGGTCAAGCATGGGATAGATACAAGAGCTTGTTGAGAAAGACGCACACTCATGGCTTTGATGAAGGAATAGTAGTCATTCTTTTCCTTGGAGGTCTTGGTTCACAAACCAAATTGATGCTAGATGCCTCAATTGGAGGTAATATCAAGTGTAAGACTCCAGAGGAAGCTTTTGAATTGATTGACAACATGGCTACTAATGACAACGAGATGCATAGTGAAAGAGGAGTTCCACCTCAACAAAAGGGAGTCCTACGATTGCAATCTCAAGATGCCTTGCTTGCACAAAGTAAAATTATCACGCAACAGTTGGAAGAAGTGACAAAGAAACTTTTCTATTACCACAAGAGATATATAGTGTTTCAATGGTTCAGTGGCAGCAACAACCAACTCCAATTGAGAAGACCACCACGAAGCTTGGGGAAACCTTCCAGCAATTCATGAAAATAAGCTTATCTTATTGTGAGAATATAGAGGTTGCGTTTAAAAGCATGAAGATGCATATTGGGCAATTGGTCAATAAGATAGAGGGTTGTGAAAGGAATGCAAAAAGTAATATGAGGGAAGAGTGTAAAACTATTGTTACTAGAAGTGGCAAGGTGTTAGATGAGAGAAAAACAAAGAGAAAAGAGAAAGAAAATGTGAGTGAGGAAGAAGTAAGTGAGCGAAAAGAGAGCATTGAGGAAGAAAAAAAGAAAGAAGAGGTAGATGAGAGAAAAAAAGAAAAAGAGTTTGAAAAACCATTTCCTTATCCAAAGACTTATTCAAGGAAGGAGAAAGAAAAACAGCTTGAGCGGTTTATGGAGATTTTTAAAAAACTAGAGATTACCATACCTTTCTCTGAAGCATTGCAACAAATGCCTTCGTATGCAAAGTTTTTGAAGGAGCTCCTCACGAAGAAACGAAAAATACATTGAAAAGGAGACCATTGAAGTGCAACGTAATTGTAGTGCAATCATACAAAAATTATTACTTCCTAAGCTTAAAGATCCAGGAAGCTTCACCATTCCGTGTACCATCAGAGAATTGGAAATTGGAAGAGCATTGATTAATTTGGGAGCTAGCATTAATTTAATGACGCTTTCTATGTTCAAAAGAATTGAAGGTTTGGAACTCAAACCTACTAGAATGGCACTTCAATTAGCGGACAGGTCTCTTAAATACTCGTATGGGGTGGTTTAAGATGTGCTCGTGAAGGTAGACAAATTTGTATTTCCAGTGGATTTTGTCATAATGGAGATGGAGGAGAATGGAGATGTGCCTCTTATCCTGGGAGACCATTTATGAAGACTGCAAGAATTTTAATTGATGTGGAGAATGGCAAGCTTAAAGTGAGAGTTCAAGATGAAGAAGTGGATTTTGATGTATTCAAAGCCATGACACACCCTAAAGATGATAAAACATGTTTCCAATTTGATATGCTTGATGAAGTTTGTATGGTGCAAGAGAAGATGGTATGTTGTTCTTCTCCGTTAGAAAAAACTCTTATTGATGTCTGTGAGACTTGAATGATGAGGAAGAAAAATTAATTGATGAGTGTATGACGGAGTTGGAGACATTTAAGGAGATCCCAGTGGAGGAGGCTAATTTTGAGATGATTAATACCAAAGAAGAAGTCAAAGAAAAGAAGTTGGAGCTAAAGATGTTACCATCACATTTGAAGTATGTTTTCTTAGAAGAAGATGGAACAAAACCAGTCATCATTAGTAATTATTTGCTCCCTAAAGAGGAAGAAAAGTTGGTAGAAATATTGAAAGCCAACAGAGAAGCTATTGGATGGTCAATCTCAAATCTCAAAGGTAGAAGTCCAACCTAGTGCATGCATAAAATATTTATGGAAGATGATTATAGACCATGTGCTCAACCTCAGAGAAGGTTAAATCCGGATGAAGGAGGTGGTTAGAAAAGAAGTACTGAAGCTGCTAGAAGCTGGTATTATATAGCCAATCTCTGATAGTGAATGGGTAAGTCCAATACAGGTAGTGCCAAAGAAAGGTGGGATGACAGTAATATATAATGAGAAGAATGAGCTTGTTCCTACTAGGACAGTTACTAGATGGAGGATGTGCATTGATTATAGGAAGTCAAATAAAGCTACTAGGAAGGATCATTTTCCCCTTCCTTTTATGGATCAAATGCTCGAAAGATTGACAGGTCAGGCCTTTTATTGCTTTCTAGATGGATATTCTGGATGCAATCAAATTGTGGTGGATCTAAAAGATCAAGACAAGATGGTATTTACATGTCCATTTGGTGTATTTGCTTACAGGAAGATGTCATTTGGGTTATGTAATGCTCCAACTACGTTTCCAAGGTGTATGCAGGCAAATCTGGATCTCATAGGGAAGTGTATTGAAGTCTTCATGGATGACTTTTCGGTGTTTAGAGATTCTTTCCAAAGGTGTTTGGCAAATCTGGATATTGTCCTCAAGAGATGTGTTCAAACGAATCTTGTGCTTAATTGGGAGAAATGTCATTTCATGGTAACATAAGGAATTGTGTTCGGTCACAAGATTTCTGCTAGGGGGATTGAAGTGGATAAAGTCAAAGTAGAAGTCAATGAGAAGCTTCCACCGCCGACAAATATGAAGGGGATTAGAAGTTTTTTAGGCCATGCTGGGTTTTATAGAAGATTTATTAAAGACTTCTCAAAGATTGTTAAACCGTTGAGTAATTTGCTGGTTAAAGATGTGCCTTTTATGATGAATGAAGAATTTTTAAAAGCCTTTGATATTTTGAAAAGCAAATTGGTGTCAGTCCCAGTGATTGTAGCTCTAGATTGGAATCAAAATTTTGAACTAATGTGTGATGCCAGTGATTATGCAATAGGAGTTGTGCTTAATTAGAGAAAAGAGAAAGTATTTCATACTATCTATTACGCAAGCAAGGTTTTGAATGAAGCCCATTTGAATTATGCCACCACAGAAAAAGAATTTCTTGCTATTGTTTATGCTTTAGAGAAATTTAGACCGTATCTTGTTGGGTCTAAAGTGATTATCTACGCAGATCATGCTGCTATAAAGTATTTGTTAACCAAGCCAGATTCTAAGTTATGATTGATTAGATGAGTGCTTTTACTACAAGAGTTTGATATGGAAATCTGTGACAAAAAGGGGAGTGAAAATGTAATTGTTGATCACTTATCCAGGTTGATTAACAGTGAAGTTACAAACAAGGAAGCTGAAATCTGGGAATCTTTCTCAGATGAAACACTCATGTACATCCAACAAAGACCGTGGTTTGCTGATATGGCTAGTTTTAAAGCTGCAGGAGTAATCCCAAAAGATCTCAATTGGCAACAAAGAAAAAAAAATTTACATGATGCCAAGCAGTTTATTTGGGATGATCCATATTTATTCAAAATTAGAGCAGATAACCTTCTAAGGCAGTGTGTAACAAATGAAGAAGCAAAAGGAATTCTCTAGCACTGTCATGATCCCAAGAATGATGCTAGCACTGTGATCAAATTTCGGAAGAGGCAAATCTTTTCACGCTTCGGAACTCCAATAGTACTTATTAGTGATGGAGGATCTCATGTTTGCAACTTTCAACTAGCAAAAGTACTCAAACATTATGGTGTGAGGCATAAGGTAACTGCACCTTATCATCCACAGATCAATGGGCAAGCTAAGGTGTCTAACAGAGAAATAAAGAGGATACTGGAGAAAACAGTTACTTCATCAAGAAAGGAATGGTCACAGAAACTGGATCATGCTCTCTGGGCATATAGGACGGCAATGAAGACATCTATGGGTTTATCACCTTTTCAGTTAGTCTATGGGAAACCATGTCATCTGCCAGTGGAGATGGAGCATAAAGCTTTGTGGGCTCTTAAATTTTTCAATTTTGATCCCTATGAAACTCAGAATAAACACCGAAGGCAGATGCTGGAGCTTGAAGAGATGCGGTTGCACGCATATGATTCGTCCAGGAATTATAAAAAAAGGGTAAAATTCTATCATGACAGGAAGCTGATAAAAAAAGTTTTTAATCCAGGGCAGCCTGTGTTATTATTCAATTCATGGTTGAAGCTGTTTCCTGGGAAGCTGAAGTCAAAATGGTCAGGACCATTCATAGTGACGGGTGTGCATCCCCGTGGAGCAATTGAATTGGTAGATCCAGCTGCTAATGATCCACAAAGGAGTTGGGTAGTGAATGGTCAACATCTCAAGCACTATTTGGGAGGAGAAGTGGAACGTCTTTCCACAGTGGTGACGTTGGTTGATCCGTGAGCTTATTGGGTCAAGCTAGTGACGTTAAAGAAGCGCTTACTGGGAGGCACCCTAGTCTTCTAAACTTGCCTTTTTAATTTTTTGAACATTATTTTGTTTCTGTTTTTAGAATAGGTTGTGATGTACTCAGCTTGAAACCTTTATCTGATGTGATGGTTTGATATTGACTTGTGCATGATGAGTATTGCTTGATGATGCTTGGATATTGATTGATGTTGAGATTGTGCACCATATGCTGATATACAGGTGGTTGTTCACAAGCTATGTGAACAGATGCATAATGTTATGATTGTGATTATGATGTTAAGCAGGATGTGTATCTGGAATATATGGAATGTTGAATGAGCCTATATGTGAGGTTTTGAACTCCAGAATTTTTGTGAATAATTGATATTACTTTGAAAGCATGAATGACTTTGCCCAGGTTTCTGTGATTGAATCAATTGCTTGCATGTGTCGTATGATCAAGGCCATCTGTTGTTATCCCTTTTTAGCCAATGCATGATTTTAGCCCAATAAAAGAGAGCACAATGTGTTCTGTCCTTTGAACCTTTAGCCTTGAACATAATATGAAAACCCTTTTTGAAAATCTTTACCTTGAGTTAAGTTGAGAATATTTGTGGTATTGATAAAGGTTCAAGTTTGGGGTTGTTGGGAAATTTGAAAAGGGGAAATAAATAAGCATTGAGCTAAGTTTTGAGCTAATGAAAAAGCAAAAGAAAAAGGAAAGAAAAGAAAGAAAGAGGAAAGAAAAGAAAAGCTCAATGCAAGGGAAAGTTGGGAATAAGTAAGAATGGTTGTGTTTAAATGATGAAAGTATGAATGACTCTCTTAACACAAGAATTTTGTGATCCAGAAAAACCAATTTTCTTCTTAGCTCAGCCACATTATAACCAATAGAAAAGTCCTTGTGATGATGCTTGCTTATGAGTGTGTTTGATTGTGGTTAAATGAAAGGCAAAGTTGATTCATGTGACATTGTGATAGTAGAGTGAATGAGTGACCTTTATATACACTTGTGTGATTGAGCGAAACACTTTATCTGGTGAGGAATGATTCCATGACCACATGATTACATCTATGCTTAGTTAATTGATCATTCATGAGAATAACATCTGTTGGATATTATGTGATTATGTGACCACCATGATGATTTATTCTGAATCAAGGCATGTGTGTATCTTGATTGAATTCTATTTGATGAGCTGATTTGAGTAATTACTTGTCTTGAAAGAAAGAGTTTTTGAATGTGTTGAACCATTGTATTGATTGGTGGAAGACTGAGTTACATCTTGTTTGCTTGAGGACAAGCAAAGTTCTAAGTTTGGGGTTGTGATAACGGTTGAAAAACAGTTATTTTTATACTTAATTTTGACATTAAAAACACCCTTTATGACTTAAAAACTAGATTGAAATCATGTTTTTGCTTAAGTTGTGGAAATAAGAGAGTTGGATGGGTTTTATGCTTGTTTTTCCTTGTTTTGACAGGAATTAAGATGAATTGGATGAAGACGTTGAAGTAGCAAGGAGTTGGACTCAGGAAAGGAAGGAAAATTGCACAAAAGAAGAATCGCAGCCACCGCTCAGCGTCATTTTCACCGCTGAGCGCCAAGCTTGCTGTTGAGTTCTCTGTTTGACGCCTAAGTGCCATCGCTGAGGGCTAATCCAAGTATCGCAGTCACCACTGAGCGACATTTCTACCGCTGAGCGCCAGAGTCTGTTGTTGAGTTCATTGTTTCGCGCCTAGGCGTCATCGCTGAGCGTCATTCTAAGTGTCGCACCTACTGCTGAGCGCAATTTCCAGCGGTGAGGGCTGTCGACTTGAGCCTGGGCCAGTTTTCTGTTATTTTTATAAACTATATAAGGGTTTAGTCGGCCTAGGGTTCAGATCTTTGGACAGAAAGAGGCGAAAATACACTCCTTGGAGGCGGATTTTGGATGCGGAAGCTCCAATCTTCAACTTTTAGGGTTCTATCTTTCATTCTTTTCATTATTTTCATCTAGTTTCACCATGCCTATGGTGAACTAAAACTCCATTGTTGTTGAGGAAACGATGTAATCATTTGAAACTCTAATGTATTGAATTGATTCTTGATTATATATGTTTTACTTCGTTAATTGTTAGGGTTTGTCCTCTATACTCTATGCTTGCTTTGTTTAACTCATTCATAGCATGATAATTGATTTTGTCGATATGGACACATACGGGAAAATCTAGAACTGGGGAAATTCTCCCAAAAGCAGTGTTACCTAGACATAGAGAAATTCTCCCAAATACTTTTCATACTTTTTTTTAGAGAAAAATATAGCATGGTTTAGAGAAAAACATGTTAGCTTGGTCACAATGTTTAATCGTATAGAAAGTTTTTATTTCTTATTCTGATTTAAAATTGATATAAAAAGTACTAATTAAGTTGATAACGAATATTAAAAGTATTTCATATATATATATATATATATATATTCTTTTTTCTAATTTTCTTCATCTTATTAATTAATAAAATGATTTTGAACATCAATTACAAACGTTGAAATTCAAGCATAATCTAACTTACACCAAATGGTTAAAAATAATTGTAAGAAATATAGATAATTTTATTTGATGATATATATAGAGAATAAAAAATATTCTTTATTTGATGATTAAAATAAAAATAAATAAAGCTCGTAAAATCTTTAATTTGAATAATCACTAACATCAATAGGTCACTTTTTTAATGATCCCTTGAATTTTTTAAAAGCTTCTATTGACTCCATTCGCCTCAACAACCATAATATAATTAGATGTTAAAGACGAAGGAAAGTTGTCACTCTTTTCCACTACACTTCTTTTCAATCTAGAAAAATGGAATTTGACTCAATGAATTGACTTGACACTTGAAATTTAAGTGATTGAATTAACAAGTCACTTGAAATTAGGGTTGGGCACAGTTGAATTAAAAATCATAAACTATAGTTTATCTATACTGTTTTGTACTTAAAAAACTTAAACTATTTTTACTAAAAATCAATTATACTGTTTAACAGTTCAGTTTAAAAATACTGAACTTATTATACAGTTAACTGTTAACTGGGGGTTAACTGGAGTTAAGGTCATCTGTCTCAATTTTTTCCCAATTTGCTGCCGCTGAAAAGCTTGTCACTAGTGAAGGCTCGTTGCTGTCAAAGTGATATGATCATAAATGGGTCAAGTAGTGAAGAGTTTCAAAGTGACAAAAACACAAAAAGAGTAGAATAGGTTTCCTTTTGGCGTGTATTTGCCTTTTGATTTCTTTCTCTTAGTTCTTGTGAATAATTGCTTATAAACTCTTCTTTCTCTTTAAGAGTAAGCAATGTGGGACTTTCCATAGCTTGGTCTTAAAAAGAATAGAAGAGAAAGTGAGCATTTTTAGGCATGTAGGAGTTAGGAAGCATAGCTAGTGTTAGTTTTTGAACTCTAGGAGAGCTAGGAAGCTTATAAACCCTTTTGGAATGAGAGAATTAAGCAATGTGGGGCTCCCATGCACCTAGGGACGTTGCAGCTGCTGCTAGACAGAACTTGGAGCCTTCCAAGTCCCACATCTCTTGAAACTCATCACCTAAGTCATTCCAAAAGCTATATAAGCAACCTAGGGGTTCTTCTTTGTAGACACCTTTGCATTGAATGAAATTTGAGTTGAATTGCAATCTTGCAATCTTCTTTGAGATAGAATTCTGTCTCTAAAGTCCCAAATTTGGGCAGGCCTTATCTTGCTCAAGCAAGTGGCGGTCCTCTTCATGATGCTTATCTTGGAAGCTTGTTCAAGTGGCGCATCTTCATTTCCTAAGTTTCCTTTTCTCTAATCTCTTCCATTTTTAAGTTCTCTTCCATTTCTTAAATGTCATTTAGTATATTCTCTCTAGGTATGCACTTCCCCATCATGTGGTATCATGAGCCTTAGGTTTTTGATCTCTTAGGAATTGCATGCTAGAGTAGAATAGCTTAGATATGTTCATTTTCGCTGAGCCATTTTCTGTCTCGCCCAGCCTCTGCGTGAAAATACAGTGAACTTGTATGATTTAGTTTAGCTTCATTTCTTGTCCGTTTTCCATGAAATTTTTTTTCATAGTTTCGTCTGGATGTCTAGTTTCATGAACATATTTTACTTTTCTCAAATTCGTCTGGAAATCCAAAATGAATATTTGTGAATACTGTGGATATCATTTGAAAATGGACAGTTCAGATAGAATCGAATTTTCGATTGATTCGGGTACTTGGAATCCTATGGATGAAGACATGGTTTCTCTGGATCCCATTGAATTTCATTCAGAAGAAGAACCTTATAAAGATCGTATTAATTCTTATCAAAGAAAAACAGGATTTCTCCACTGTGTTCATCCAGTTTTCTGCTGTTGAATTAATACTCCACTGTTTTGCTTGTTGTTAGCTGTTTGGACATTTTGGTGGCTGGAATTGCTCCCTGGACGTTGCTACACACTCTCAATACTCTTAAGCAAGGAATCAACACTTCAAATCAATTCTTTGAGGGACTAAACCGTGGCTGTCCAGAGCCTTGTGCAAGTAGACTTTTCATCAAACAGCGACAATGCTATTGGAGGTCTTCAACAAGTAGGTGTCCTATTTCCTTTCGTTTGTTTGTTCCAACTGTAATTTCTTGTCTTGGCTGGATTGTATGTGTCTTTTCTTGCTTATTAGCTTTGAATTGAGTCATATGTTTTTTCCTCTTTAGGAGTTTTCTAGAGTATTTTTCTGAAATTGCATAGCAAAGAGTATTTTTACATCTCCTTGCTTGTATGATGAATTGAGCTTGATCATCATTGGATTTAAGCGTGTGAACCTTGCTTATTTGTTCTGTATAAATAGAGGCTATAAACCATTACAATTGTGCTTCCAATCAAACACATTTTCTTCATTAAAGTGGCTTGGCCGAGACATTTTACCAAGTGCTGTTTGCTGTATCAAAATAAAATCAAAAAAAAAAAAAAATTGGTTGATGTTTGGTGTGCTTGGCCGAGAGTTTTCTCATTGATTGGTGTGTTTGATTGCTTCATTTAGAGCCTCTTTTTCATTTCCAATACAGAATATTTTGGTTTGAGGTTTGCCAAAATTATTTCCAGCATTAATTCGGTCTTGCTCTTCATGTATGCGTAGCATGTTGATGTGATTTTGCTCCTTAGTTGTGTTAATTTTCTTTGCTGTCTTGTTCATTTTGTACCACTGTTTTGACTCCAATTTCTTGTTGTTTTGTCTCTTCACATTCATTAGATACTGCCTCCTTGTTTTTGTGCCAAGTTTCTTGATTTTTAGGTTCTATTTTCATCATTTGTCTTGTAGTTTTCATTCATTTTTTTTTTGGCTTCTACCATATGCTGTCTTGATTTGGCTTCTTTGCATTGAGGGTGGATTGTACATCTTTCCATTTGCTTTGGACTTGAGTTGGTGCTCTCAAAGTGGACTTGTGAGACATTTTACTATCTTAAAAGAAGGGTGCTGCCCTTTCCTTTTTTCTTTGAGACACTTGCCGTGAGTTTTGAACCATTTCATTGCTTTATTTGAGTGAAACCGTGACCAGAATTGTGGCTGCTGTATTGCCGTGATTTTTCATTGGTTCTAACCTGTTTTTGGTGTTAGTTTTTTGTGGTTGTTGCCTTACCATGTCTGCAGGTTCCAGCCGTGCTTCATTTCATGGTGATAGCCCCCATGGAAGTCCTTCTAGCAAGTTTGATGTGATGAAGGCTTTCCAACAAATGCAACATCAACTTGATGCTATGAGCAAGCGGTTAGACGCGGACACAAAGGCTAAAGGGAAGCAATCTCATGGTCATCATCATGGTTCCTACAAGAAGAAGCAAGAAGCTAGAACCATAAATGTATACCTTCCCTCGCCAAAGAAGCATCAAGAAGATAAAGCTATGGACCAAGGCCTTACACTACCAAAGTTGAACTTGCCTACTTTCAAAGGGGAAGTCGAGCCGTCTATTTTTTTAGATTGGATAGCTAAAGTAGACCAAATTTTTGATTTATATAGTGTAAATGGACCTTTGCGTGTAAAGTTAGCTTGTTTAGCTTTAGAGGGATACGCCAAACAATGGCTAAATAGGAGATACTTAACCATGGCCTCACCCGCGAGTACATGGGAACATTGCAGGGACATTTTGTACCAACGTTTCGTACCTCCATACTACCATAGGGACCTCTTGATTAAGCTCCAATGGCTTACTCAAGGTAGACGAAGTGTGGAGGAGTATGCTCGCGAGCTCAAAGTGCTCCTATATCATACTAACACTAAAGAAAATGATCATGCAAAAATAGTTAGATTTATTAGTGGACTCAATAGAAACATCCAAGATGTTTTGAAATTCCATGATGGTGAGACTTTAGATGAAGTGGTTCATAGGGCCATGAAAGTTGAGAAGAAACTCTTGCAAAAAGAGGCTTTTCACAACAAAATTTCAAAAGATGTTTTCTACAAATCTTCATCATCAAAGGATAAAGCCAAGAATGTTTCTAAGGAACCCACTAACAAATCTTGTCCTCATTCTTCTTTTAACCATTCTTCTTCTAACCATTCCTCCTCCCCATCTACATCTCCTTCTAGACCTAGCCATATTAAGTGTTTTAAATGTTTAGGGCATGGTCATATAACATCGTCTTGTCCTAATAAAAGGGTAGTGTGCATTAGGGAAGAAGAAGTTGTCATTAATGAGTCTACCTCTTCCTCACCTACACACACTTATAGCTCTTCTTCCTCACCAAGTGAAGAAAAAGAGAAGGTTATGCTTCATTGTTTAAATAAGGACATTCAAGATAACCAAGAGGAGAGAGTAAAAGAAGAACATGAGAGGAAAGAAAAAGAGGAGAAAGCAAACAAAGAAAAAGAAGAAATTGTGAGAGAAAAGGAGAAGGCAAATGTCCTAATCACAAAGGAAGTTTTATTGCAAGCACCTTCCCCTCCCATCATTCAACTGGATCCAAGCTATGACAGGGGAGTTTTTCCATCCTTCCACTTTTCTCCAAATATTAAGCTTTCTTCTTTTCCTAAAAGCTTTTTTGAAAATATCCCATCTTTCTCATCTCTTATTACCACTTCTTCACACACCATTTCCAACCCATATCTTGATTTAATGTATTCTTTTTTACACTTAAGTCAAGACAAAAATATAATTTTTTCTAAAAAAGCATTTTTAGTTTTCCTTAAAAAAATAAATCAAATTTCAAAGACCCATTCTTTCAATTTTCCTTTTCCATATACATTGTTTGGTAAACATCAATTTATTGACAAAATGTTTGATGTTTTTTGTAGGTTAACATTTGATCCAAGAGGAGTTCCTTTGGTTTATACACGAAATAAGTCACTAATCTCTCTTTGTTGTAGGTTTTTCAAGATTCGAGGTCGAATCCTCTCCAACCTGGGGGGGATGATATGATCATAGATGGGGCAACAATGAAGAGCTTTCAAAGTGACAACAAGCATAAAAAAAGAGTAGAATAGGTTTCATTGGCTTGTAATTGCCTCTTTTGTTCTTTCGTTATTTCTAGTTGTAGAGACGCTTATAAACTCTTCTTTCTCTTTAAGAACAAGCAATGTGGGACTTTCCATAGCTTGGTCTTAAAAAGAATAGAAGAGAAAGTGAGCATCTTTAGGCGTATAGCATTAGATAGCATAACTAGTTTTCATATTTTGAACTATAGGAGAACTAGTTGCCTTATAAACCCTTTGGAGTGGAGAGAATTGAGCAATGTGGGACTCAAACGTCCCTAGCAGCTGCTGGACGGACTACACCCTCAAAAGTCCCACATCTCCTAGATCTTGCATCTTAGTTCACTCCAAAGGTTATATAAGAAGGCTTAGGGGTCTCCTTGTTGTACACACCTTACCTTGATTCAATGAATTTGAGTTGATTTGCACTTTTGCAATCTTCTTTGAGATAGAATTTTGTCTCTAAAGTCCCAAATTTGGGCAGACCTTATCTTGTTCAAGCAAGTGGCGGTCCTCCTCTTGATGCTTATCTTGGAAGCTTGTTCAAGTGGCGCATCTTCAATTCCTAAGTTTCCTTCTCTTTAATCTCTTCCATTTTTAATTTCTTTCCCATTCTCTTAAATGTCATTTAGTATATTCTCTCTAGGTATGCACTTCCCCATCACAAAGGTTCGCCGCCACCGTCGAAGCTTCTGATGGACAAATTTATGAACACCAAATTATGATGTCACAAACTTGTTTTCAATCGGCAAGTATGACCGAATCGTTCATGTAATAAAACTTGGTAAGACCAAGTATCGTTCTTCCCAAAGGACTCACGGCCTAGTTTAGTTATGTGGTTTCTTGATTAACTAAGACTTACAGATGAAATATTCGGGGTTTAAAACGCAAGACAGAAAATAAACATGTATACATGAATTTTGATCAATGGCAAAAATCAAAATATAAACACTTTCAATGAAATATAGATATGAATATGTTGTTGGGGTTCAATTTCATCTTATCCACTCTCATATATTTTAAGGAATTCAACAGTCAAATCATCATTGTTAATGCCACTCTCTAATGTACCTTTCCAGAAGGCTTCTCCCTAATCACGAGTTCATACAATTCCTAGCATTCCTAATGATCAGTTCATAAGTACATGAGCTTAACGACAACCAATATAAAATTGGGAGAAATTCCCCGGATCTAGACTTCCCCGTACGTGCCCGTATCGACAAAACCAATAATCATGCATCGAATGAGTTAAACAATGCAAGCATTAAGCAAAGAGGAAAAACCCTAACTAATGATGAAAGAAAGCATAAGTCTTAATTAAAAGATGTAAAAACAGATTCCATATATGAGAGTTTCACAAGACTACATTGATTCCCCAACAAACATACAGAGTTTAGTTCACCATATTCATGGTGAACCTAGATGAATTACAATGAAAGAATGAAAGAATAAACCCTAAAAAGGTGAAGAGGAAGCCTCAGCATCCAAGATCCTCCTTCAAAGGGGTGGAAGAGAAAGTGTTTGCTTCGTTCCAGCCAGAGATACCTAACCCTAGGAAACCCTAAAGCTTATGTATCATTCGTAAATTAGAAAAAGTCAAGTCCAAGCCCATTAGAGTGCCGCTCAGCGGTAAACTACCGCTCAGCGGTGAGTGCGTGACTAGTTTTCTCCCCTCAGCGGCCATTTTGCCCCTCAGCGGTCCTGACGTGACTTCCAGAGTGCCGCTCAGCGGTAAAATACCGCTCAGCGGTGAGTGCGTGACTTGTTTTCTCCCCTCAGCGGCCATTTTGCCCCTCAGCGGACCTCCCGCAAGCTCCTGAGTGCCGCTCAGCGGTAAACTGCCGCTGAGCGGTGACTTCGGCTTCTCCTTTTTGCACTTTTTGTTGTCTTTTCTGATTTCATCTCTCTCCTTCTTCACTTCTTTCACCAAATTCACCTTAAACCTGCACAAAAACACTGCAATCAAGCATAAACCTGTCCAGCTCTCTTATTTCCAAAAATATAAAGAAAAACATGATTTCAAGCTAGTTTCTAAGTGTGAAGGTTGCTTTTAGTGTCAATTTTAATCATAAAAATAACAGTTTTTCAACTGTTATCACAACCCCAAACTTAAAAGTTTGCTTGTCCTCAAGCAAATAAGATGTAACTCCATCTTTAAACCAATTCATATGATGGTTTACTTCATTCAAAAATCTTCTTTTCAAGATAAGCAAAAACTTCACTCAAACTTATGACCAAGAGTTCAATCAAGATGTGCACATGCTTTAGTGTTCACAAAGTCATTTAAATTCCAACAAATGCTATTTTCATGAATGATCAATCAATTAAGCATGGATGTTCATGTGTTCATGTGATATTTCCTCACTAAGTCAAGTGTTTCACTCACACTCAATTGTATAAGAGATGATCACTCATTCACTCTACTATCACAATGTTACATGAATTAAATTTGCCTTTCATTTTACCACAATCAAAAACATTCACAAGCATGCATCATCACAAGGACTTTTCTATGGCTTATAATGTGGCTGGGCTAACAAGAAAATTGGTTTTTCTAGATCACAAAACCCTTGAGTTAAGAGAATCATATAAACACAATCATCTTATTCATTCCCAACTTTCTTTTGCCTTTGCATTGAGCTTTACTTCTTTTTCTTTTCTTTTCTTTTTCTTTGCACATTCTTACTTTTTAGCTCTTAGCTCAATGCTTTTCATGTTTTCCCAACAACCCCAAACTTGAACATTTAACAATACCACACAAGATCTTCTACTTAACTCAAGGTAAAGATTTTTCAATCAAAGAGTTTTCAGTGTATATTCAAGGCTAAGGGTTCAAAGGATAGAACACACAGTGTTCTCTTTCAGTGGGCTAATTTTATGAATTTGGCCAATAAAAAGGTTTTCAACAAATGGCCTTGATCACATGATGCAAAACAAGCAATTGATTCAATCATAGAAAACCTGGGCAAAACCATTCATGCTTTCAAAGTAATAGCATTTAACAATAACAACTCTGGAGCTCAAAATCTCACACATAAGCTCATTCACATTTGACATACACATCCTGCTTAATTTCACAATCACAATCATGATATCCTGCACTTGTTCACAAAGCTTGTGAATCACCTGTATAAGCATTTTAATGTGCACATCATCTCAATCATCAATTAATCATAAGCATCATTCAGTATTACTTATCACACAATCACAGTTAATAGCAAACCATCACAAGAAACCAGGTGTTCAATAAAGTACGTCAAACCCTAATCTAAAAACAGAAAATACTTACAAAACACTGGGTTGCCTCCCAGTGAGCGCTTGTTTAACGTCACGAGCCTGACCCAAACTTTCAAGGATCAACCAACAACATCATTGTGGAAAATTGTTGCACCTCTCCCCCTAGATAAGGTTTGAGACGTTGACCATTCACCACCCAACTTCTTTGTGGATCAGCAGCAACTGGATTAAATATTTCAATTGCTCCATGTGGATGCACTTCTTTTATCACATATGGCCTGACCATTTTGACTTCAGCTTCCCAGGAAATATCTTCAATCTTGAATTGAACAATAATACCTGTTGTCCTGGATTGAAAACTCTATTCACCAACTTTCTGTCATGATAAAATTTAATTTTGTCTTTGTAAGCCTTGGATGAATCATATGCATGTAATCGCATTTCTTCAAGCTCCAAAATCTGCCGTCTGCGTGTACATTTAGTTTCATAATGCTTTATGCTCCAATTCTACAGGCAAATGGCATGCTTTCCCATAGACTAATTGAAATGGTGATAATCCCATAGACGTCTTCATTGCTGTCCTATAAGCCCAAAGAGCATCATCCAATTTGAGAGACCAATCCTTTCTTGATGAAGTCACTGTTTTTTCCAGGATCCGTTTTATCTCCCTGTTAGATACCTCAGCTTGTCCATTGGTTTATGGATGATAAGGTGCAGCTACCTTATGTTTTACTCCATAGTGTTTGAGTACTTTCTCTAGCTGATAATTGCAAAAATGAGATCCTCCATCACTGATCAACACTCTTGGAGTGCCAAAACGTGAGAATATCTGCCTCTTCAGGAATTTAATTACCGTGCTAGCATCATTTTTAGGACAAGCTAATGCTTCAACCCATTTACTCACATAATCCACTGCTACCAGAATATATTCATTGTTGAAAGATGGAGGGAAGGGTCCAACAAAGTCAATACCCCAACAATCAAAAACCTCAACCTCTAAAATACCTTGTAAAGGCATCTCATGACGTTTAGTGATTGTCCCTGCTCTTTGACATTTGTCACAATTTTTAGCATGATTATGAGCATCTTTAAACAAAGTTGGCCAATAAAATCCTGATTGAAGGACTTTTGCTGCTGTTCTTTCTCCATTAAAATGTCCTCCATAAGGTGAATCATGACAATGCCAGAGAATTCCTTCTGCTTCTTCATTTGTAACACATCTCCTCAGAAGATTATCTGCTCCAATTTTGAACAAATAAGGATCATCCCAAACAAACTGCTTGGCATCATGCAAAAATTTCTTTCTTTGTTGCCAAGTTAAGTCTTCCGGCATGACCCTTGCAGCTTTGAAATTAGCCATATCAGCAAACCAGGGTCTCTGCTGAATATACATGAGTGATTCATCTGAAAAAGATTCCCAGATTTCAGACTCCTTGCTAGTGACTTCATTATTGACTAACCGTGACAAATGATCAGCAATTAAGTTTTCACTTCCTTTCTTATCACGGATGTCTACATCAAATTCTTGCAATAGTAAAACCCATCTAATCAGACGTGGCTTAGAATCTGGTTTTGTCAACAAATATTTGATAGCTGCATGATCTGTATAGACAGTTACCTTGGACCCAATGAGATAAGGTCTAAATTTCTCTAGAGCATACACAATAGCAAGAAATTCTTTCTCAGTTGTAGCATAATTCAATTGAGCATCATTCAGAACCTTGCTAGCATAATAAATTGGATGAAACTTTTGTTCTTTCCGCTGGCCAAGGACAACTCCTATTGCATAATCACTTGCATCACACATTAATTCAAAGTTTTGCTTCCAATCTGGTGCTACAATTACTGGAGCTGACACTAACTTCTTCTTCAATGTGTCAAAAGCTTTCAAACAATCTTCATTCATCACAAAAGGTGCATCCTTCATCAAAAGATTACTCAATGGTTTAGCAATTTTTGAGAAATCCTTGATGAATCTTCTATAAAACCCAGCATGACCAAGAAAACTTCTAATCCCCTTTACATTTGTTGTTGGAGGTAATTTCTCAATGACTTCTACTTTAGCTTTGTCTACCTCAATTCCTTTAGCAGAGATTTTATGCCCCAATACAATTCCTTCAGTTACCATGAAATGACATTTTTCCCAATTCAAAACAAGATTTGTCTGAACATATCTTTTGAGGACAGTGTTCAAATTAGCCAAACATCTTTGGAAAGAATTTCCAAAAACTGAGAAATCATCCATGAATACTTCAATGCATTTTTCTAAAAGATCCGCAAAAATTGCCTGCATACACCTCTGAAACGTAGCTGGAGCATTACATAATCCAAAAGGCATCTTTCTATACGCAAAGATACCAAAAGGACAAGTAAAAGCCGTCTTCTCCTGGTCTTTTGGATCCACCACAATTTGATTATATCCAGAATATCCATCTAGAAAACAATAGAAAGCCTGCCCTGATAACCTTTCTAGCATCTGATCCATGAAAGGAAGAGGAAAATGATCTTTCCTAGTAGCTTTATTCAGCTTCCTGTAATCAATGCACATACGCCAACCAGTAACTGTCCTAGTAGGAATAAGTTCATTCTTATCATTATAAATTACTGTCATCCCACCTTTCTTTGGAACCACCTGTACTGGACTCACCCATTCACTGTCAGAGATTGGATAGATGATACCAGCTTCTAACAGTTTCAACACTTCTTTTCTGACAACCTCCTTCATAACAGGATTTAACCTTCTCTGTGGTTGAGCACTTGGTTTATAATCTTCTTCCATAAAAATTTTGTGCATGCAGTAAGTTGGGCTAATACCTTTGAGATCTGATATTGACCACCCAATTGCTTCTTTGTTGGCTTTCAGAATTTCTATCAATTGCTCTTCTTCTTGTAGAGATAAAGAGTTATTGATGATGACTGGCTTTGTTCTATCTTCTTCTAGAAACACATATTTCATATGTGATGGCAATCTTTTTAATTCTGGTGTCTGTGTTTTGACTGTTTCTTCCTTATCAATTATTTCAAATATTGGATCTTCCTCTGGACTCTTTTTCAATGTTTCCAAGTCCATCAGACATTCATCAATCAATTTCTCTTCTTCTTCATCTAAATCTTCACATGCATCAATGAGAGTTTTTTCCAATGGAGAAATATTTCGCACCATCCTTTCTTGCACCATACAAACTTCGTCAAGTTCATCAAATTGAAAACATGCTTTGTCATCATTTGGATATGTCATGGCCTTGGATACGTCAAAAGTGACTTCTTCATCGTCAACTCTCAATTTAAGCTTACCATTCTCTACATCAATCAAAACTCTAGCAGTCTTCATAAAAGGTCTCCCAAGAATAAGAGGAACATCACTAGTTCCTTCCATCTCCATCACAATAAAATCCACTGGGAATACAAATTTGTCAACCTTCACTAGAACATCTTCAACCACTCCATATGGATACTTAAGAGATCTGTCCGCCAATTGAAGAGCCATTCTGGTTGGTTTAATTTCCAGCCCCTGAATTGTTCTGCACATGGATAGCGGCATTAGATTAATGCTAGCTCCCAAATCAATCAATGCTCTTCCAAATTTCACATCTCCTATGGTGCATGGAATAGTGAAGCTTCCTGGATCTTTAAGTTTAGGAGGTAGTTTCTGTATGATTGCACTGTAGTTGCCCTGTATATTGATAGTTTCTTTCTCGATATACTTGTGTTTCTTTGTGAGGAGTTCCTTTAAAAATTTCGCATATGCTGGCATCTGTTGCAATGCTTCAGAGAATGGTATAGTAATCTCCAACTTCTTAAACAATTCCATGAATCTTTCCAACTGCTTTTCTTTCTCCTTCCTTGAATAACTCTTTGGATAAGGAAGTGGCTTTTCATACTCTTTTTCTTTCTGTCTCTCCTCTCTCTCTTCTCTCTCTTTTTTTTCTCTCCTCTCCTCTTCTTCTTTTTCCTTTTTCTCTCTCTCAACTCTTTCTTTCCACTCACATGTTTCTTTTTCACTCTCATTTTCTTTCTCTTCTCTTTCTTTTTGTCTCTCCTCTAACACTTTACCACTTCTAGTTACAACAGTTTTACACTCCTTTCCAAGATTATCATGTTTCATCTCGTCAACTATTCTCTCAACATAAACCTCCATTTTTTTAAATGCAACATCCACATTATGACAATAAGACGCATTCGTCTTCAAGAATCTTTGGAAAGTCTCTTCAAGCTTTGTTGTTTTCTCAACTAGAGTAAATTGCATCTGCCATTTTGGTTGTTGCACTTGAACCATTGAGACCTGTTGTATTTCCTGTGGTATTTGAGAAAGTTTCATAGTTACTTCTTCCAGCTGTTGAGAGATAATTCTATTTTGAATAAGCAAAGCCTCATTTAATTGTAACAACTCCTTCTGACTAAAATCTCCTTTTTCAATGTTGAGTTCATTGTCATTAGTAGCCATATTTTCAATAATTTCAGTTGCTTCCTCTGGAGTTTTCCATTTAATGTTTCCTCCTGCTGAGGCATGAAGCATCATCTTAGCTTGTGAACCAAGACCTCCAAGGAAAGTTAGGACTACTTCTTCTTCTTTGAAGCCATGCGTGGGTGTTTTTCTTAGCAGACTTTTGTATCTATCCCATGCATGCCCCAGTGATTCTTCCATGCCCTGCTTAAATGAAGATATCTCTTGCTTGCCTTTTGTCACCTTTGATTGTGGAAAGTACTTGTTCAAAAACTTTGTTACCACTGCTTCCCACTCTGTGAAACTTCCTTCTGGAAAAGAGTTCAACCAAAGCTTAGCATTGCCTCCCAATGAGAAAGGAAACAAACTAAGTTTGATTGCTTCGTCTGGCACCCCATTGATTTTCACTGTGTTGCAAATTTCATTAAATGTAGTAAGGTGCTCATATGGGCTTTCATGAGATAACCCATTGAATTGATTACTCTTCACCAGTTGGATCAATGCTGGTTTGACCTCCATATTGGCTGCATTGACTCTAGGTCTAGCTATGCTGTTAAAATGTTGAGGTCCAGCTACATTGGTGTAATCAGCAAGAGTTCTTCTGATATTATTATTCTCCATATTTTCTGTGCTATTGTCAGAACCTTGTGGTGATGGTTGCAACAGAGTTTCCGGAGGAGGGAAAAGTTCTCTAGATGTTCTGATTCTTCTCCTCCGTCTACTGTCTTCTAATCCTTCAAGCAGCGGTTCTGTTGTTTTCTTGCTCCTAGTTCGAATTGCCTCCTGCATACACAAGAACACAAAACCCTAGAACATTTGGTTAGCACAAAAAGATATAAAAGAAAATATAAGATTCAGAAAATAAAGACAGAAAACAGAAAAACAGAAAACAAAAAAAATAAAATAAAATAAATTCGAAATTTAAAAATAAAATCAAAAAAATAAGTCAAAGATAATCAATAATCACACAAATTAACCAGTTAAACCACGAGTCCCCGGCAACGGCGCCAAAAACTTGATGGACAAATTTATGAACACCAAATTATGATGTCACAAACTTGTTTTCAATCGGCAAGTGTGACCGAATCGTTCATGTAATAAAACTTGGTAAGACCAAGTATCGTTCTTCTTAAAGAACTCACGGCCTAGTTTAGTTATGTGGTTTCTTGATTAACTAAGACTTACAGACGAAATATTCGGGGTTTAAAATGCAAGACAGAAAATAAACATGTATACATGAATTTTGATCAATGGCAAAAATCAAAAGATAAACACTTTCAATGAAATATAGATATGAATATGTTGTTGGGGTTCAATTTCATCTTATCCACTCTCATATATTTTAAGGAATTCAACAGTCAAATCATCATTGTTAATGCCACTCTCTAATGTACCTTTCCAGAAGGCTTCTCCCTAATCACGAGTTCATACAATTCCTAGCATTCCTAATGATCAGTTCATAAGTACAGGAGCTTAACGACAACCAATATAAAATTGGGAGAAATTCCCCGGATCTAGACTTCCCCGTACGTGCCCGTATCGACAAAACCAATAATCATGCATCGAATGAGTTAAACAATGCAAGCATTAAGCAAAGAGGAAAAACCCTAACTAATGATGAAAGAAAGCATAAGTCTTAATTAAAAGATGTAAAAACAGATTCCATATATGAGAGTTTCACAAGACTACATTGATTCCCCAACAAACATACAGAGTTTAGTTCACCATATTCATGGTGAACCTAGATGAATTACAATGAAAGAATGAAAGAATAAACCCTAAAAAGGTGAAGAGGAAGCCTCAGCATCCAAGATCCTCCTTCAAAGGGGTGGAAGAGAAAGTGTTTGCTTCGTTCCAGCCAGAGATACCTAACCCTAGGAAACCCTAAAGCTTATGTATCATTCGTAAATTACAAAAAGTCAAGTCCAAGCCCATTAGAGTGCCACTCAGCGGTAAACTACCGCTCAGCGGTGAGTGCGTGACTTGTTTTCTCCCATCAGCGGCCATTTTGCCCCTCAGCGGTCCTGACGTGACTTCCAGAGTGCCGCTCAGCGGTAAAATACCGCTCAGCGGTGAGTGTGTGACTTGTTTTCTCCCCTCAGCGGCCATTTTGCCCCTCAGCGGACCTCCCGCAAGCTCCTGAGTGCCGCTCAGCGGTAAA
This sequence comes from Vigna umbellata, assembly GCF_029865625.1. Classification (NCBI taxonomy): domain Eukaryota; kingdom Viridiplantae; phylum Streptophyta; class Magnoliopsida; order Fabales; family Fabaceae; genus Vigna; species Vigna umbellata. The sequence continues at coordinate 2,773,383 of NC_142170.1, forward strand.
CTGCCGCTGAGCGATGACTTCGGCTTCTCCTTTTTGCACTTTTTGTTGTCTTTTCTGATTTCATCTCTCTCCTTCTTCACTTCTTTCACCAAATTCACCTTAAACCTGCACAAAAACACTGCAATCAAGCATAAACCTGTCCAGCTCTCTTATTTCCAAAAATATAAAGAAAAACATGATTTCAAGCTAGTTTCTAAGTGTGAAGGTTGCTTTTAGTGTCAATTTTAATCATAAAAGTAACAGTTTTTCAACTGTTATCAGCTTCGCCGTCGCCGTCAAAGGCTCGCCTCATCATTGAAGACTTTTCTATACTCTAGCATAGCCGAACTGTCAAAGGCTCTACCACCATCGTCGAAGGTTCTCCGTAGTCGAAGGCTCGTCACCTCACAAGGTTTTTCCGCTCTCTATCTTTGCCGCCAAACTATTGCAAGCTCTACCATCATTTCACTCTAAGGTACGAATGTTTTTCATTTCTCTTTGAAAAGGGATAAATTAAATTGGAAAGTGATGCACTTTGGTGTTTGTGTTGAGGGTGTATTCTTCTAGTGGTGGTAACACTTGATTTTCTTCTTGATTTTGTGGGAGCTTTAATTGTTTAGAAAAATTTGATTTTATTTGATTTTTTTGGATAAGGGTAGATTCTATGAAATGAAAGGTGTATTTGGTTGAGATGCATGACATACCTTTGTACAGTTAACTAGAGAATATTACTAAAAGATGTAGTTCCTCATATATTTCGCTAATCTGGATTTGTGAATGATGAGTTGGGTTTGAATATGAAAATCCAACTCCTACTGGTAAAGTGAAGCCTGTAGTGTCAAACAGACCATGCTCTCATTCAAACTTATTTCCTTACACCACAATTACCATGCATAGTGGATACATTGAAGCCTGGTTATAAAGATTACCACTTTATAAGGAGGAAATATTCTTTAATGCAAACAGAAGAAATATAAACAATCAATGACAATTTTGTACTTTTGGGTAAAGTTTGACAGATACTGCTAGATATAAACTGAATTTGTGAATTGTGAATAATAAATTCTAAAGCATCCAACGCGACAAGAACTATTAGATATAGAAGATAATGTTTAGATTAAGAAAATAAAATCAATATAACTCTAGCATAATGTTCTTATATTTAGCATTTCTATAGTAGTCTTCTACTCATTAATATTTTTCATTCATGCTTTTGGGTCTAAACAAGAACATTTAAAGTTATCTTTTTTGTTAACTCACAATTTAAATCAAACTTATCCAAAGTGAAATTTATGAACTTTGTTTCATTTATGGATTTAAGTAATGTACCAAACCTTGTTTCACTTTGTCTCACTTTCCAATTAGACTAAGCACTCTTATATAGACTTGTGTCAAACCAATCATGTTTAAGTTGAACATTTAGAGTTTGATTGAATGTCCCTTCAAGGTTTATGAACATAAAGTGTTACTGAAGTTTTAGAAATTGTTTTGCTTGGCTGGACCGTGAACAGTGTAAGCTGCAGAATCCTTCTTAAGTCTCACTGAAAATTTTACATTTTCATTTATGAAGTAATATTTAAAAGTATTATAATTAACTAAAAATAGTAGAAGCACTGAGATTTGAATGTACATTTGGTTTGGGTTTTGTTGAAAGTTGAATTGAATAATGAAGGTAGGAGAGTTTGTTGAGAGTTATCTCATATATAATAGAATGCAGAGCAGATTATAATTAGTGCAGCTCTCTGCAGAATTAAATGAAGTCACAGGGAGTAATTAGTGCAGCTCTAACCTTCTTGGTTTTTCTTATTTTTGATATATCTGTTGTATTTAGTTGCATAATAAATGTATAAGAGTGACTTCCTTCAGGACCAATCCCTTGTAGCTTTTTTAATTAAATTCCTGGGTACTTTTCACTGAGCTAGTTGAGATTTTACATTTATTCTTATTTCTACTGATGAATAATTGGCATAGGTGGTGATGCATTGGAGTCTCTGGTGCTGCATTCCTTTGGTATTGGATGAAGTTGATGAATTCTTGTCTTTCAATTCCCGGGAAGACATGCACCGGATATTGGAGCATGTATGGAGGAGATCAAGTACAGAGCCAAGCTCAAATTCATTATGCGCATTCTTACTTTAGATTTAGCTTTGGCATTGTTTAGAGTGTTTTTGATTGCCAATGATAACTGTTAATTCTGATTGTAGTTAGTAGTGCATGGTTTGTATTGTAGAAGTGTCCAATACTTTAACAGCAGTGCCAAAACATTCTGTTAGTTTGGGTTAAAATAGTTTACTGAACTAAACTATAGTTAACTAAAAAAATACTTACTTCAGTTCAGTTAACTGAACTATCTTTTAGTTCAGTACAGTTTTCATAAACTAATTTATAGTTAACTATAAATTTGTATAGTGCAGTGCACTATAGGGCAATTTGCCTACCCCTACTTGAAATTAAGAAAAGTACTGCATTTAGAAAGTAATAAAATATAACATCACACAAAAAATGAAGGGATTTTGTCGGGTTAGCTTCTAACATGGAGCATAAGAAATTAGAGTAAGGTGAAGGGCCCTACTACAAAGGAAGGCAAACAAAGAGTAGGGTTTGCTCTGTTACACGAAGTGGGAATGATGTCTCTTCGTTTTCTTTTCTCGAATCCCTTTATTCCAATATGTTTTGTAATGTTTTGTTTTATTTAATTTTATTAAAAAAATTAGGATTGTTGGTGAGTCAACCCGACTCAACACGGGTTCACTCCGGATGAGCCAGGATTCAAAATTGACCAATATCAAAATTTTATATTTTTTTTCAATCTAATCCGGCTCAAACCCGTGGTGGGTCTTGGCTCACAGATTTCAACCCATTTTGACAGCTCTAAACCTCACCATAATTTACTAACTAAATCACTTGTGAAAATAACTTATGAATAAATAATATTTTAATTGTTAATTTATATATTATAGAATCGTATAAATTCCCAAGTTACATACTGTATTTGAAATCTTTTTATATTTTTAGATGAGACATTGCCATTAATTAAACAAAGTTTAACTTTATAGTATTAAATCGAATAGCACGAACTTTGCTAATAATAAAAATAGTTTTAGAATTCTTTTTACAAATCATATTTTCACATGGAAAATAAAAACTCGCTTAATTAAATTTTATTTCATTCTTAAATTTAGTTATTTTAAGTGTCTGAAATATGTATATTTTTCAATTAATTCTCTGTATGATATGACCATTTAATTTAAATAAAGCACCACAAATTACAAATTATATTTTGAAATTCTAATTATCTTTATAAAAATTTAATGAAAACATATGCAAGTGTTATTTTTTTTATGATAATAAAAATAATAAAATTATTATTTTATTTTTTATTATTATAATTATAAAATTAAATATAAATATTTATTATTATTATATTATAAATATTTTTTATTTATTTTGTAGGTAGTTTAGAATTATAAAATAATTAAATTTAATAAAGGTCAAATAAAAAATTGATTAAATTTTAAGAAAATTAAATATAAATAATTTGTATAATTTTATTATAATTAATTTTTATTTATATTATAAGTAGTTTTGTAATTAAAAAAAGCGATAAAATATAAAAAAGGTAAAAAAGCGATTAAATTTAAAGAGTATTACATTAAGAGTTAAATTAATAAAATAACTATTTTAATTTAAAAAGTTTTTATTTAAAAGATAAAATTAATAAAAACAAATGGACACCAAATAAAATCCTTTATGCATAAATATAAATAAATTATTTTATTCTATAAATTAGATACTAAAACAAAAATCAAACCAATCACGTGGTATCACAAAACAATGTCATTTTGTAAATATAAAAGTCACGTCATTTTAATTGAAAATAAATTTTAATAAAAAGTAAATTATAAACACTCAAATTTATGAAACATTTATTAATTAATTAAGTCATTTGTTTTATTTTACGAGACTCATAAACCTTAAAAGTCAGTTAGTTGACAAAATAAATTAATAGAAACTCAATTAAGCATATAATTTTGGATAGATTTTTTTTAATAAATACTAAATGATTTAAAGAGAAACAACTTCATTAAAATTAGGTCAATGGTTTTACAAGTTCATTTTGGTTTACAAAAGACTTGTTTTCCAATCCAATTCGATTTAATTTTCTAATTTCAGATTGGTTTGATTTTGTTCTTTGAAGAATTATTTTATTGAGTTTTTTTCATTTCTTTTCAAATTAGGTTCAACCATATAAACATTGTTATGAGAAAAGAAAGGATAGGAATTGTATTTCTTATTCCATAAGAAGAGAGTACAATTTTACATATATATAATTGTTTGAAACAATATATAAACGGAATATAAATATAAAAATAGAATATAAATATATGAAGATAAATGCACAGATATGAACGGAAAATAAATTAAATCCAATATCCCCTCTCAAGCTGCAGCATATATATCCTTAATGCTCAGCTTGAACAACAAAGATTGAAATTGTGCTGGATGCAAAGCTTTAGTATGAATGTCTGCAAGTTGTGCTGAAGTAGGAATGGACAGGAGCTTAATTACACCAGCTTGAACTTTATCTCTTATGAGATGACAATCAATTTCAATATGCTTTGTTCTTTCATGCATGGCTGGATTTTGTGCAATTTGTATAGCAGATTGATTGTCACAAAACAGAGAAACTGGTTGTGGTAGAGGTTGTTTCAAATCATGGAGCAAATACAGAAGCCATTGAATTTCACATGTTGTGGAAGCTAAAGCTCTATATTCTGCTTCGGTTGATGATCTAGATATAGTACCTTGCTTCTTGGATTTCCAGCTAATTAATGATGCACCATAGAACACATTAAAACCAGTCACAGACCTTCTAGTGTCAGGGCAAGCAGCCCAATCAGAATCACTAAAAGCCTTGAGAGCATGTTCTGTGTTGGAGGGAAAGAATAATCCTTGTCCTGGATTGTTCTTGATATATCTCAGGATTCTTATTGCTGCTGCATAGTGATCTTCCAAAGGATTGGAAAGAAATTGACTGAGAGTACTAACAACGAAACATAAATCTGGTCTTGTGTTGGTTAGATATAGTAATGTGCCAAGAAGTCTTCTATAGGCCTGCACATCTGAATAGGGTTTCCCTTCTGTCTTGGAAAATTTTGTGCCTGGCTGTATAGGAGTAGAAACAGGTTGACACCCCAACAATCCTGCATCTTCTAGTAACTCCAGAGCATACTTCCTTTGTGACAAATTAATGCCCTGTTGAGATCTTGCAATTTCTAAGCCCAGAAAATACTTGAGTTGGCCTAAGTCTTTAATCTTGAACTTTGCATTCAATAGAGCCTTCACAGTTTGGATTTCCTGGATGTCATCACCTGTCAAAACTATATCATCTACATAAACAAGTAAGATGGTAATATGAGCAGAATCACTTTTGACAAAAAGTGAATAATCTGATTTTGATTGTGTGTAGCCCAAAGAAAGTAAAGTAGTTGTCAACTTGTAATTCCATTGTCTAGAGGCTTGTTTGAGTCCATATAAAGACTTCAACAACTTGCAAACTTGTCCTGGTTTTTCAGATTTATAACCAAGAGGAAGAGACATGTATACTTCTTCATCTAGATCCCCATGTAAAAAGGCATTAGTTACATCTAGTTGATGTAAATACCAATGTTTGGAAGCTGCTAAAGCTAGAACCAATCTTACTGTTGTGAGTTTGACAACAGGTGAAAAAGTCTCAAAGTAATCTAAACCTTGTTGTTGTGTGTAGCCTTTGGCTACAAGCCTTGCCTTGTATCGTTCAATACTCCCATCAGCATGCCTCTTTATTTTGTATACCCATTTACATCCGATAGGTTGCTTTCCATTAGGTAGATCAGTCAAAACCCAAGTTTTGGTATTTTCTAAAGCTGCAATTTCTTGATCCATGGCATTTCTCCAACAATCATGTTTGATGGCTTGGTTATAGGTTTTAGGTTCACTAACTTGGGAAAGATTAAGGACATATGATTTATGAAGAGATGATAATGCATCATATGATGGATATGAAGAGATAGGATATAAGGTACCTGTGGATGACTGAGTGGCGGAAGAAGTAGATGACATGTTGCAATGATAGTCCTGCAGATAAGATGGTGTATGTTTTGGCCTAATTGATTTCCTTTGTGGAGTAGCAGTGACAGGTTCAACAGAAACAGGCTGATAAGAGAAAATAACAGGGTCGGAAACAATAGAAGGAGGAGATGTAAGTGGTAAAGAGGGTTGATCAGTAACTTCTGAGAAAAGAGGTGATGGAGGTGAAATAATTTTGGTGACAAAATCCAAGGAATTTTGTGTATTAATAGGTGAGTGCTTGTCACTAGTAAGAAAATGAAATATATTTTCATAAAATACTACATTCCTTGATAGAAAAATTTCCCTAGAATTGAAATCTAACAAAAGGTAGCCTTTCACTCCTGTTTTAAAACCCAGTAAAACACATTTTCTTGCACGAGGTTGAAATTTTGTTCTATGAGTTTGAAGAGTTGAAGCATAGCAAAGTGAGCCAAAAACTCGTAAGTAAGTAATGTCAGGTTTAACATTGTGTAACAGCTGAGATGGAGAAAAATATGTCAAAACTTTGGAAGGTAAAATATTAATGAGTTGCACAGCATAACGAACAGCAAAAGACCAGAAAATTATGGGCAAATGGGATTGAAACATTAAAGATCTAGCAACATTGAGAATGTGTTGATGTTTTCTCTCAACGACTCCATTTTGTTGAGGTGTTTCAACACATGATAATTGATGTTGTATCCCTTTTTGTCTATAAAAATATGTCATTGCAAACTCATTACCATTATCTGATCTAACAACTTTTACATCAATGCCAAATTGTGTTTTTATATAAGAAACAAAGCCAATAAGTTATGATCTTGTATCTGATTTACTTGTCATTAATTTAATCCATGTGTATCTAGACATATCATCCACTATAGTTAAGAAATATTTGAAACCATCAACAGAAGAAGTACTATAGGGCCCCCAAATATCAACATGAATTAAATCAAAAGGAGCTTTTGAAACAGTAGTACTTAATTGAAAAGGTAATTTTCTTTGCTCAGAATAATGACAAGCATCACAATGTGTGTATTTTGTATTGGGTAAAGTGGCATACATGTTGCGTAATTTGGTATAACAAGAAAAAGAAGGATGCCCTAGTCTATAGTGCCAAATATCTATAGAGTTATGTCTTATTGTAGAACAAGCAATAGAATTCTCAGAAGTAATAGCAGCTGGTGAACCAAGGGGTGTGGGTGCAGGAACTATCATGACATGCAAGCCATCTCTTTCTTCAGCTTTGTCAATCATCTGCAGGGTTGACTTGTCCTGTATTTCACAGGAAAATTCAGAAATGTTAAGTTTACAAGATAGAGATTTAGTTAACTTTGTGACCGAAATAAGATTGACAGAAAAATTAGGAATAAACAAGACATTATGTAAAGTAAGGTGTGGGCTAAGTGAAACAGTGCCAGAAAAATGAGCAAATGAAGAGTTCTTGTTGGGTAGTGATACTGTAATTGGTGAGATTCTATGATAAGAAATAAAATGAGACAAAGAATTAGATATATGATCAGTAGCACCTGTGTCTAGAATCCATTTGGAATAGATATTACCTTGAGCCTGGGAAGAAGTGGAAGCATTATGAGAGCTCACTAGATTAGTAGAATGTGGGATTGTGGGATTAGATTGAGGAAGAAATAAACCATGAATTTGCTCTTGAGAAAGTCCCAAAATTGCGGAATGTGACTGTGCCGGAGAATTATTATAAGAAGGAACTATTGTAGAAGAATCTGTTGTAACATTGTGGACTCTTTTGGATTTGAGATCAGGTGGTAATCCATGTATTAGAAAGCAAGTATCAATGGTGTGGTTTGTCCTGCCACAGTGAGTGCATTGTCGGGTGCACCAAACCTTCCCCCTGAGGAACGAGCCTGAGAACCTTGATAACGAGCTTGAGAACCTTGATATGAAGATCTTCCCCGGCCATAATCATTGGCAGGAGAGGGTTTACCTCTGCCATTGAAGGTAGAAAAAGAAGGTTTAGATTGAGAAACTTGTGACGCCATGACTGGAGGTTGAGAAAGAATTCCTGATTGTAATTGTCGCTCATGTTGAATTATCATCGAAAAAATTTTGGGTAAAGAAGGCAAGGGATCCATGAGAAGGATCTGAGAGCGAACAACAGAGTAATTATCATTCAAGCCTCTAAGAAAACAAAGAACACAATCATTTTCACGATATTCCTTCATTGTCTTAGAAACAACACAACAAGAAGCAGAAGATTGGCATTCAGGAATAGGGCGAAAATTGCAAAGTTCATCCCAGAGAATCTTCATTTTAGTGTAATATGCAGTAACACTTAGATCAGACTGATGCATTAAATAAAGATCTTGATGCAATTGTGAAATTCGAACAGAATCACCTTGGGAGAAACGATCTTTGAGATCCTTCCATGCCGTAGCAGTAGAGTCAATCCAAATAATACTTGTAGCAATCTCATGAGAAACAGAATGATTGATCCAAGATAAAACTAGATTATTGCAACGCTTCCATGCTTGAACCATTGGATCAGTACCAGCTGGACAAGGAATGGAACCATCAACAAAGCCAAATTTATTCTTCATTTGTAGTGCCATAGACATCGAGCGAGCCCATCCATGATAATTGTGACCTTCAAGAATCGGGGAAACAAGCACCAATGAAGGATTCTCATTAGGATGAATGTAATAGTCATGTGTTGTATCTTGCAACGATGCGAGAGTAACAGAGGGAGTAGCCATAAAAGGAGAAGAAAAAGGCAGAAAAGCCAAGAACGAAAGGTAGAAAATGAAGATCTGGACAGGAAAAGAGTTGGTGGCGGAAGAACGTGATAAAAAATTAATTTTCTTCTGATACCATGTTATGAGAAAAGAAAGGATAGGAATTGTATTTCTTATTCCATAAGAAGAGAGTACAATTTTACATATATATAATTGTTTGAAACAATATATAAACGGAATATAAATATAAAAATAGAATATAAATATATGAAGATAAATGCACAGATATGAACGGAAAATAAATTAAATCCAATAAACATATTAATTTAAGATGAAGCCTTAACGAATGTTTATGAAAAATAAATACATAAAAAAAAAACAAATTCAATAGTTATAAAATAGTTTTAATTTATATTTTAAAATACAATACATTGAATCAAAGCAAAAAATTGGTTTGATTCATATAAACACTGTTTTCCATTTAATTCAATTAGAGAAAAAAAAATCTACTTTAAAGTAGTATTAGATGTTTCTGACTTGAACCCATTCATAATTAATTAAACAAACTTATTCTATGACATCTAACTACTTTGTGAAGTCATAACTTCTTAACTATTAAACTTCAATCAACACTTTTAAATCATTTATGATTCAAAAGGAGAAGAAACTATGGAAAAGGTGAAGAAAAGTTGCATTTTAAGAACAATGATCATCTTAAGAATCACACTAATATTTTTTTATTAGTTAATAATTGAAATTCGTATCCTAATATATATATATATATATATATATATATATATATATATATATATATAATTCTAAACTGGTATAGATTAACAGAAAAATATTCAAATTTGTTTCATTCATACAATTTTTACTGTAACAACTTATATACGAAGAAGTCAATGATAATTACTCGAGTCAAAATTAAATTATTTATAAAATTTGAATGAAGATTCTACAGTCATTTTTTTAATATATATGAATACATATATTGTAAAAGAATAAAAAAATTTACGAAAATAAAACATATATGTATTTATATATTTGTTTTAATGGTACTAATTTATTTGCAGTGGGTCATTGACACGGAAGTTGACTTCCCGTGTTTTATTTGAAGTGGTCATATAGGCCTCGAGGAGATGTATACCAATTCAAATTTCTTGGCAATAGTGATATGTTTGAAGGGACCTAAAATAAATAATAAATATACTTATATAATGAAAAGTCGGCATGTGGAAGTTCCAAAACGAAAGGAGGAATCTTGAAATTTCTATGACAACACATAAAATAAAAATTAATCTTTCTCATCATATTTTTTTCTATTCTTCAAATAATCTTTCGTCTAGGAACCGTTTTAAGCTAGTTTAGAGATGTTTTAAATTTGGACACCAAGATCAGAAAGATTAAAAATTAACTTTGCAATTTAAAAAAAAAATTACTTTTGTTATGCTAAATTAAAATTTGCATATCCAGAAGGTCCTTATTTATTATTTTAATTCTTCATAGAAAAAATGTTAGCATGATCTTCATAATGTTTAATCTTAACACTTTTATGAAAAGTTTTTCATATTGATTAAAAACGATTTTCTATACTAAAACTAGTATATACAGTCAATAATATAGAAAATTTTCATTTTCTTATATGGTTTAGAATTGACATAACATAATCTAACTTGTATAGAAGGGTGGAAAATAATTGTAAGAAATTTCAAATTATTTTCTTAAATATAAAGAATAAAAAATATATTCAAATACAAACAACATGTATTTATTGACAATCTAATTCCAAAAAAAGAGAATAATAAAAGGAAAAGTCTCAACAAGTATTAGACACTTCTGTCGTTGGCACCTCTTTTTCCACGAAACTGGTTGCTGGCCAGAAGGCTTACTAGCGGCAGAATTGCAGAAAACCCTCAATCGTTGTCTTGTTCTCTTCTACTTACGATAGTCATATAATGTGCACTAGTTCTCTTTTGTCGTTGTCGTCCCATGCTCAACACATAAACCAACTTAAACGAATATCATCAAGGATTAATCCTTGTTTGATGATTAAAGAAAAACAGAAATATAAAGCTCGTAAAAAAATTAATTTGAATAATCACTAACATCATGAGGTCAATTTTTTTTAATGATCCCTTAATTTTTTTAAAAAGCTTTGAGTGACTCCATTGAACTCGACAACTATTATATAATTAGACCAGTCTATCTTAAAGACGAAGGCAAGTTGTCATTCTTCTTTTCAATCTAGAAGAATGGAATTTGACTCAATGAATTGACTTGACAAGTTTTTTGTGGCTACATATAAAGGAATGTATGGATGAAGATGCATAGTTATTGTTTGGTATTATGGGTAGCCTGGATGTGCTTGTTCCTCTTCTTTGTTTGATGAGCACTGCATTAGGAAAAACAACAGATGATGGAATGCATGTGAAGATAAAGGGTACCATAGGAGTTATTACAGACAACAACTCTCGTAACGGTAAAGAGGAGATAGTTGCTGTTAAGATGGCAATGGAAGATTTCTATCATTACAGCAATCAAAGTTTTGATTTACAGATAAGGGACTCACATGGCGATCCTCTTCAGGCTGCCCTAGCAGGTCTTTCTTCTTTCCCACTACTCTTTCATTCTTTCATATTCTATTCAACTTGGATAAGACTATTATAAACCCTTCTGTCATAATAAACTATTAGCTTTAATTCTACATTATGATTCATTGAACTGAAATGAAAAAAATGTTATTAATAAATCAAAATCACAGACAATTATAATTTGAACACCATTACATGAATAGGTTTTAGGCTAAATTCTGTTTAAAGAACGAACAAATAAAAAAATTGTATAAATTTTATTTGTACAAGAATAACTTAAGTTTTTGGTACTTTAAATTGATAGATAAAAGTTTAAATGTAAATTAAAAGAATCATCTTATTAAGCCGTCAAAGAAGAATGGAATAAATAAGAAATGTGCAAAATTAAATTAAGAAAACAAATTTTTTTAAAGTAAGTTACAAATATGTATAAATCAATAGTTCACTTTTTATGATGCAATAAAATTCAAAAATTTATATATTTAGATAAAATCTACCCTCCTAAATGAAATCTTCACTTTAAAATTAAAAGGTTCAATATTCTTTATCAAAAATCAATAATTATATTTTGTATGTACAGTTAATTAAGACTTGTTGTCGTTATATATATATATATATATATATATATATATACATATATATATATATATATATATATATATATATATATATATATTTTGTTAGAGGGCCTGCCGGCCAGGTTATTTAATGGCTGACAAAATTTCCAAACCACTCTTTACATCAGTCCTAGGGGGCATTTAGTTGTATGTTATCATCATTATGAGCAATGATAGCATGACACTGCAAAACTATAAATTAAGTTCATTAATACAGTCAAATAATAAATTATAATTATATTATTTTTAATTTAAAATCATAATATATATTATTATATTATCAAAGTATTGTGAAATGAATGTTTTTTTAAAATTAGTATCAAACTAGCTTTTTTTTCTTTAAATATTGATAAAAGAAAAATAAGAGTTTAAGTTTCATATTTTACAGCAATTTCTGTTACATCTTTTCATGTGTAAGCAGAGGCTTTAATTTTCATCAGAACTGATATGAAATCTTTTCACTTCTTTTCTCCCTCTCTTCTTCTCCGATTAAGTCATCTTGATTTATCCAAGCTTTCTTTTCCATGAATCACTGATGCTTTGGCTTAAAATAGAAGATTGGTTGCAGAAATGAGATTGCAGTGGAGATTTTCTAGTATTGGGTCACCTGGATGAATTTTTTTTATAAATATTTATTGAAAATTAACAGATGGAATTTATTGGAGAAATTGTTTTCATGTGCCTTCTCGAAAAGTTAATTTAATCCAATTAGCATTTCTTAAAAAAAATTAATTTCTTTAAAAATTATTTTTAATTTGTTTCATTTTATATTTTCATTTTTTTATTAAATATATTTTTAGTCATTAAATTTTAACCATTGGGTTTGTTCGAATATTTAAATTTTAAAAATAAATAAATATAGTTTTTCAACCCAATTATACTAAATATTTTCAAAACGGTTAATCTATTTCATTTGAGTTTATTAATTGAGTTTATATTGTTTAATATATTTTGATTTTAATATCAATTGAAAAACATGTTTAACAAGTCAAAACAATTTAATTATATTTATATATTTTTTCTAAATTTAGAAATCAAAATGTATAAAAAATTTAACTATATATTAATTTTAATTTCGTTTAAAAAGTTAAGAATTAAAATTATATTTAATCTTTTTTCTTTGTAAGTGTTTACCAGAGTTTATTGAAACAATTATCAAGTTCTAAACTATGTATAACAATGCCCACTCTTCTTCTGCAGTTAGAGATCTTATTGATACACAGAAAGTGGAAGCAATTATAGGACCTGAAACATGGAAAGAGACAATTTTAGTGGCTGATATTTGTAGCCAAAATATGACCCCAGTTTTATCTCTAGCTGATGCAACTCCAAACTGGTCAACTTTGAAGTGGCCCTACCTTGTGCAAATCTCACCTAATCAGTTTAAGCAGATGAAAGTAGTAGCAGCTATTGTACATTCCTTTGAATGGTACAACGTTAACATAATATACGATGATACTGATTCTTCTTCCACGAGAATGTTCTCTCATCTCTATAGGGATCTCAGTGTATTAGGTGTTTATATAAGCAATGTTTTGGCCATCCCTCCGGTAAGCTCCTCTTCACTGCCTCAAGAACTAGAGAAGCTTAGGAATGGCTATTGCAGAGTTTTTGTTGTTAATTTGTCAGTTCCTTTGGCCATAAACCTGTTTCAAACTGCAAAGGAATTGAAAATGATGGAGAAAGGTTATGTGTGGATCGTTACTGATCCTCTTACAAGTCTTGTCCATTCATTGAACTCTTCTACTATATCATCAATGCAAGGGATAGTTGGAGTAAAGAGCTACTTCCCAGAAATAGGGCTTAAATACGAGGACTTTCACCATAAATTTAAAAAAAAGTTTAGCTCAGAAAACCCTCATGAGCTTAACAATGAGCCTGGGATATTTGCAGCACGTGCTTATGATGCAGTGTGGACTCTTTCTCTATCCATGATCCAAATAAAAAACAAAAAGGATCAAATGTTACTGGATAAGATTCTTCTTAATAATTTTACTGGCTTAAGTGGAAAAATTCATTTCACTGACCAAAGGTTAGATCCTTCAGATACTTTTCAGATCATCAATGTGATGGGGAAAGATTATAAGGAAATTGGGTTCTGGACAAATGGACTAGGTTTCTCAAATACTATAGGCCAAAATGCTTCTTTCAATTCTTCAATGAAGGAACTTGGACAAGTTTTATGGCCAGGAAGACCTTGGGGAACTCCAAGAGGATGGATTCTAGCATTGGGTAAACCACTAAGAATTGGGGTCCCCGTTATGGACTCATTGAAACAATCCGTAACTGTAATTCAGGACCAAACAGAAAATACCACCACTTTCCAAGGATTTACCATTGATATTTTCAGAGCAACTATGGAGTTGCTTCCCTATCACTTGCCCTACAAATTCTATCCTTTCAATGGCACATTTGATAATTTGGTGAAGCAAGTTTATTTGAAGGTAAGAGTTGTTAACTATAGTATTATTTGTACCAAGTCTTTCAATCTATCCTTTCTCATTATTTGTACCGTGTCCTATATATTTTCTATTTAGTTGTGTGTTTGTATCGTGTCTGTTAATATTTTGAAGTTACGAAAGGAATAGTTGATGGAATAAAAAATATAGAAATAGTAGAATGTGAAAGTAATAGTTGAAAAAAGTTATTTTATAGTTGTCTTAGTTGTAGTAGATATTGTCTTATATTAAATGGTAGAGTACATGAATATTTATATCCATATAGATTATTGTAGAACATGTTAGCTACAACTTATGTGGAATGTCCTAAACTTTTATCTTTGTAGGATTTTCTTGATTTTTTCTTCCTGTCTTAGGCTTTTCTACAATATTCTAGAACTTTTATTACATTTTAATACTTCTATTTTAAGATTTTCTATATTTTTCTAGAATTTGAATTACACTTTAATACTCCAAAAATTGCGCATAATAGTTCAAATCTTGGTCTTAGTAATGCCTTCATAAAAATATATGCAATTTAGTCTTTTGTAAGGCAGTACTCGAGTCAAATTTGTTTAATTGTCTCTACATCTCGAATGACGTGATATTTAATGGCTATGTGTTTTGTTCTTTGATGATGGACTAGATTTTTTACTATTGCTATTGTTGATTTGTTGTCACAATAAATAATAGTCGATTCATTTTGTGGTTCACCCATTTCTTCAAGTATTATTCATAGCCATATTACTTGACTCGTAGTTTCAACAACTGCTACATATTATGCTTTAGTTGTTGATTGTTCCATGGTTTCTTCTTTGATACCTAAGATAAAATACCTGACCCTAGTGAGAAAGCGTATCCTGACGTACTCTTCATGTCGTCAATTGATCCTGCCTAATCACTATCTCTATAGCTAATCATCTTTGAGTTAGTCATGGTCTTGTACCATATACCAAACTCCTTTGTGATTTGTAGATTTCTTAAAATTCTTTTTCCTACTCCCTAATGAATCTGACTTGGCTTTTGCATGAATCTTGATAGAAGACTTGTAGCATACATAATGTCTGATAGTGTGACTATGAGATACAAGAGACTTTCAATCAAACTCCTGCAGCGTGATGATTCTATGCTCGATAATCTTTTTGTAGCTTCTCGTTTACGACCAACGGAATAGTGACATGTTTACAATCATTCTCATCTTGAACTTCTTTAGTACAACTTCAATATATTTCTTTTGAGAGATGAATATACCTTCTTTTTGTTGTTTTACCGAGGAAATAGTTCATCAAGCCAAGGTTGACCATCTTAAATGTCTTCGTCATGTCTTCTTTAAATTCTTTCATCATTTCATATTGTTTCATGTATAGATAAGATCATCGACATATAAGGAGACAATGAGATGATAATGACCTTGTCTCTTAATATGTAGTGTTGGCTCACTCTTGCTCTTCATGAATCCTTAATCGATGAAATATTGATCAATCTTTTTATACCATGCTAGAGGAACTTGCTTTAGGCCATATAATGCTTTTTTAAGTCTTAGTACTTTGCCTTCATTGCCTTTTTTTGATGAAGCCTTGTGGTTGTTCCACATAAATCTCTTCTTCGAGCATTCCATTTAGAAAGGCTGATTTGACATCCAATTCATAAATGTTTCATCCTTTCAATGTTGTAAGAACTATTAAAACTCTAATTGTATCTAAGCGAGCAATTGGAGCAAATGTCTCATTGTAGTCGATTCCTAGTTATTATGAGTAGCCTTTAGCGACCAATCTTGCCTTGTGCTTTTGTATAGTTCCATCACGATTGAGCTTTTGTTTTATATACAAATTTCCACTAGTAAAAAAGAAGCTTTTTAACGCGTGGTATATGCCTCGGTTTTACTGAAACCGAAGCGTATAAAAGCGCGGTGGCATTTTCGTAGTTTTAGACAACTTATATGCCTCGGGTATCAGTAGAACCGAAGCCAAAAAGATTTTCAACATCTGTTACGCGCCAACCGAGGCATATAACCCGTATATGTTTTTAAATTTTAATTATTTTTCAAAACTTTAGGCACCGGTTATCTTAAAACCGAGTCAGTATCCCTCTCTTACCTCAGGTAAATATTAACCGAGGCATATACTCATACATATTACAACTCTTCCTCTTCTGCTCTCTCACTTACGCTCAGACTCTTCCTCTTCTCTCACGCTTAGACTCTTCCTCTTCTCTCACGCGATCTCCTTCACTCTTCCTCTTCTTCTCTCTCGCTCACACGATCTCCTTCACTCTTCCTCTCCTTCACTCTTCCTCTTCTTCTCTCTCGCTCACGCGATCTCCTTCACTCCGCCGCTCCGCCGCTCAGATCTCCTTTCAAGGTACCCTTCTCACTTTTCCTCTTCTTCTTTCTCGCTCAAATCTCCTTCTCACAGTTCCTCTTCTTCTTCTCTCTGTTGCTTTGCCATGGCTGCATCCCACCCCGCAACCCCAACCCGTCACGCCTCCCACCCCGCAACCCCAACCCCACCACCAACCGGACACGACCTCACTCCACCAGCGGACGCGATCTCAGATCTAGTGTTGTTCGTGGACTGCCTGGTACGGCCCGTGCCAGTGGTGGAGCCGCTAGCCTAGCACCCGGTCCAACCCCCTTCCGAGCCCTCAACCACCGTGGATGAAGCTGTTGTGGGACCGTCCAGCTCCGCTTCGAAGGCCGAGGATGGCAGGGTCAATGAGGATGAAGGCTGGGTTCTACCCGATTGAAAAGGAGAGTTCTTTGTACTGGGAAATGGGGGAGAAGGAAGGATGCTGGGAAATGGGGGCCGAGGATGGCAGCGATTTTCTTTCATTTTTTTCCATTTGTTATGCTGGATTTATCTGTTCATTGATGTATCCTACTCTGATTTGTGGTTTTATCTGCTCTGTGATGTATCTTATTCTGATTTTTGGAGTTGGTTTGTGTTTTGGAATTATAACTGAAAATGCTTGAGTTCGAATTCTTCATTGAGACATGCTCCTGTGTTAAAGGATTGAGGAAAAGACCCAGAAAATGGTTCTGCAGTTTTCTGAAATTTTTTTTTATTAAATTTTTTAAGATACTAACTCGGTTCAAAAGATAACCGAGGCAAAAATAGATCCTTTTTTGACCCGGTTTAGAACCGAGGCATTAAACGTATTCTTTTTACCTCGCCTCTATATGCACCGGTTGTAAAACCGGTGCGTATAAACGAAACTAACCGATGCCATTTCTGTGTATTGCACTAGTGTTCATTCCTATGATATATTTTCCATGAGGGCAGTTTACGAGAGATTTTAGACTGTGAAAAACTATGAAAATAATAGTTGAAAGAAGTGTATTTTGTAGTTGTCTTAATTATGGTAGATATTGTCTTACATCAAATGGTAGAGTACACGAATATTTATAGACCCATAGATTATTCTAAAATATACTAGCCATAATTTATATTGAATGTCCTAGTTTTTTACCTATAGAATGTTCTTGATTTTTTCTTTCTATATTAGATTTTTCTACAATATTTTAGAACATTGATTACAATTTAGTACTTCTATCTTAGGATTTTCTATATTTTTCTTGAATTTTTTCATTATATTTTAACAGTGTCTATTTCCTTATTCGTATATTTATCCATATATGGACTTCATAGCTACTTACACTTGTTCCCACATCTTCATTTGTGTATGCATGAAACAGAATTTCGATGCAGTAATTGATGTAAGCATAATTTCATATCGATATCAGTACGCAGATTTCACTCAGCCATACACTGATCCAGGAGTGGTGATGGTAGTTCCCCTTAAATCAAAAGTGGATCATAGAGCTTGGTTATTTATGAAACCTTTTACGAAGACTATGTGGGTTCTAATACTGGCCATGGTTATCTACAATGGCTTCATTCTTTGGATGTTGGAAAGACGCCACAGTCCTGAAATTACAGGTTCCATGCTGAATCAAACTGGGACCATGGCTTGGTTGGGATTAACCCCTCTAATGAAGTTAGATGGTAATTTTAATTTAAGATTCTATGTTCTTGTATGCCATCATTTATCTCATTGTTGAATACTTAGTTAATTCTAATTCGGCTCATTTGACTGAACATAGGAGACAAGCTACATAGCAATTTATCAAAGATAGTTATGGTGGTTTGGTTGTTTGTGGCACTTATCATAACACAGACTTACACAGCTAACCTTGCCAGCATGCTAACTGCTGAACGGCTTGAACCAACTGTAGATAATATTGATCGGCTACGGAATAGCTACATCAGGGTTGGATACAGTTCAGGATCCTTTGTGAGACATTATGTGGAGACAGTGTTGAAGTTCCACCCTGAAAACATGAGGAACTACGGAGAACTTGAAGAGTTTGCTGAAGCTTTCAGAAGAAAAGAAATAGGAGTTGCCTTTCTGGAAGCTCCTGCAGCCAAATTTTTCGTAGCAAAGTACTGTAAAGAGTTTATTCAAGCCGGGCCTTTGTACAAAGTTGGAGGAGTTGGATTTGTATGTGATGCAACATATTCTCACAACTTTTATTTATGCACCTTCTAAGGATATACTTTCTAATAGATTCTTTTAAAATATATTATTTATTGGCGAAACACTTTTCATTGACAAGTTTCAGTCATGATTTTATAGTTCCTGATGATAAAGTTTAACCAAGTGTTTTACTAGTCTCTTTCTTTGGTTAAGGAAGCTTGTTTAACTCTTTCTGTGACTCTTTCTTTGGTTATGGAAGCTTGTTTAACTATTTGTGTGTTGCGTGTGTTAGGCATTTCCAAGGGGGTCTCCATTGATTCCTCACGTAAACAAAGCACTTCTAGATTTAGTAGAAACCGGCAAGGTAAGTGAATTAGAGAACAAAATGCTTGGATCAGAGGAATGTGAAGACACAAAAGTAAATGGAGAAACTGCAAGTCTTAGCCCAAATAGCTTCTGGGTCCTCTTCATATTGACAGGAGGCACATCAACATTTTCTCTCTTGGTTTATGTTTTCTGTATGAATTATGCAAACAGTGAAGAGAAAACAATCTGGGGATTAACCACAATGATCATTCAACAATGTAACCATGCAAAGAGAAGAATGTCAGGAAAAGTAAGTGATGTTGCAGAAAGCCCTACGACCTCTTCAACCACACATGTTACACCAACTCAAGTTTAAACATGTCAAAGGTTGTACTTGCTTGAGGAGTGGAAAGTGTTGTTATAGAACTGCCAGTTACATAAAATTACTAAGTATAAGTTATAACGTACTGCTAATAATGTAACTGATGCAAAGCAAAAATGTTGTTGTAAATATCACTGTACAGTTCTTGTATTAATAAACAAAATTTAAGTTAATAAAACTGAATTTGTTTATTATGTTTCGCCCTTAATTAGCAGCACTCCTTCATAACTTTGACTGATTTGTTTGGAAATTTCGTTCAGTCCAAGAATATATATTTTGCGGCAATGCACAACAAGCTCTTGAAATTTTCTGAAATTGTGTAATTAGATTAAGCCACAATGAATTTTCAGCTTTATTTCAAGTACCTGCATATCTTTCTGTAGTGAGTGATTATTGTTGGATGCATTAGTTCACACTATTATAACTCTATCTTATGAAAAATTAGTATAAATATGAAACTCTCGTATCTCATCAGTACAAGTGGGAATGATCCAAGTTCAAAAGGGTCACACTCCCCAATGACCAATGAGATAGCATCATAATTCAATAATAATATCTATGGTGGTCAAAGCTAGAAGGAGACTGTATTTGACCAGAAAAGTTAACTACCTATTTACTTTACTTTTATATATAAGTAGTTTTAGATATGAAGAAGAAGAATTACTGGTGAGTTATCAGAAAGAGGATTTTAGAAATAGTTAATCCTACAAATTTATCCTAATTTCATAATAGAAAATAAGTTTAGATTTAGATAGGATGCATTTTGAAGAAAGTTTTAAAAATTTAAAATAATTATTAAGTTTGATATCCTTATTTAAAATACACATATAAAAATAAATATATATCTAAAACCGCAAGTATTTTTTTTTATTAATTTTAAATTTTCCGGCGATTAATAACAAAAACCATCCCTAAAATATATTTTTTACTTTTAAAATACTTACCCAGTCCATACTTCCTCCTCACATCTTCATCTATCTAATCTAATTCTCTAAAAATATCTAAACTTTAATCTCCCTCCCCGCCTTCATCAAATTTGTCTAAACAATCGGTACCGTTATAGAGTCGCGCAACGAAATAAAATATTTGGAAAGCGTGTTACGGTCACAAATCAAGTTTTGATGGTCCGTTTTATAAAAACAATTTTCTTAGAGAAAATTTATCAAACAGTTGATGTGCATAAAACAGAAAAGAGTATAGGAAGTAAAAAAATTGACACACTGGATTTTTATCCTGGTTCGATTCAAAAGAATCTACGTTCAGTTGTTAATCACTATAAAAAGTGATTAACGATTTCACTAAAATCAGTTTCAACAAATTACAATAAAAGTGAATAAAAACAGAAAGATAAAATCTTCCTTCGACTAACAAACTAGAAGCAAGCAATCTACACTTTCCTTCGACTGACGAACCGGAACAGTGCAGAACACACTAGTACAAGCAGGCGAAAAGACAGCGGTTGTTTTTCATTATAGGCACCGGTTCTCGAACAGAGGCATATGCAGGCGAGGCAAAAAGTGTACTACTTTTGACCTCGGTTTGAACCGAAGCATAAAGGGAGGCGATTTGACATCGGTTCATCTACAACCGAGGCCGTATGTTCCACCCTACTGCCTCGTTGTAGTCTCAACCGAGGCAGTAGAGGTTTTTTTTTACGCCGTACTTTCGGCCTCTGTTGTATTATTCCACCCTACTGCCTCGGTTCAGACTACAACCGAGGCAGTAGAGGTCTTTTTTTTTTACGCAGTTCTTTCGGCCTCGATTGCGGCCATAACCGAGATCATTCCACCCTACTGCCTTGGTTGTAGTCTGAACCGAGGCAGTAGAGGTCTTTTTTTTTTACGCAGTACTTTCGGCCTCTGTTGTGGTTATAACCGAGATCATAAGTTGCTTTTCTACCTCGGTTTGGACACTAACCGAGGCATATAGTGCTGTTTTTTTTTTAAAGTGAGGTCTGTTTCTGCGACATTCCCAATAACAGAAACAGACCTGCATATATATTTACAGCCAGAACAGTCGAGAATAATCCAGAAACATATATTTTGAATGAAAATTATAATAAAACATAAATACATTCAATTGAATCATAAATCAACTTCTTATAAGCATAAATCAATCAAATTATAATCATAAATCAAGTTTGAAGCATAAATAAAACTGAATGTACAATGTTAAACTAATAATAATATAGAAAAACATCAAACAACTTAGAAACATAAACTTAGAACTTAGTATATCTTAATATCTAGTATATACTATTATATAAATGAATAACATATTTAGCCAGTGCTTTCCTCACAAGTTGAAGTGACTTCTCCGGAATTGGAGCAGTCCTATTGAATCTCTGCATAAAATACAATGATTTAACTTAGTGTATTTGAAATCTAAACTATAGGGAAAATAAAATTGAAACCTAAATAATACCGTTTCCCATCCACTAGTGTAATGTGCACGAATAATGGTCATCATCCAAAACATGACGTAGTAACCACATTCATATGACCCCGTTTGTATATTACACTACAATATATCATCATAATTATAAAATGTTAAGTAACATCAATTGAATGGAACCAAATGTAAATGAGTATGGACTAAAATACCAAACCTTAAGGGCAACCCATGCAAGCTTTTTAGCTGTAGCAGTAGATCTCCCAGATAACATCATATGTGTTGCAAGGGAACTATTAAAAGCAATTCCTTTAGCATACATTTATATATAAAAAAAGTAGAAACATTGAGATTCTTACCAATCTACTACATGTCTAAGAGGGCTGGGAGGAGACTTCTGCAATGAACAAAACCAGACAGTAGTGTTCTCCGGTATGGAGATCACAAGTAGCTGCCAATGACACCTGAAATTGGTAATAACTTATGAATCATATACCAAAATTAATAAATGAATGTGTTGAAGTTAACAAACTTCACTTACCCATGTATATAAGGGAGAAAATCCTTCCCCATTCCAAAACAGGTGCTGATGTATGTTTGGATATCATCAAATTTATTTCTTTCATGAGTCATAGAGGGGTCAATGAACCCATATACATCGTTGAACCCCTTCTTGTTACTAACATCAGACATATACGTAAAATGAAGAAATAATATGATATAAGTAAGTTGATAAAATAGAATTGTATAAAAAAGTTTTCATAAACTTACATCATCCATAACTGAATGAGTGTAATATTAATTTCTTCTCTACCCGACGCAAGCTCCCTAACATCTTGATGATGCAAGTACAATGGGATATGAGTTTCTCTTCCAAATGTAGTAGAATCCCAGTGTACATTCATTGGCACATCTGAAATGATTTTAGCAAGCTCGTCTAACGCACCAAGAGGGTCATCCTCAGATAAATGAGTCTTCTTCGGTGGAGGACTTCCCTCTTTACCTATCTGCTGTTAAATGCAAAAATGGTTATGTTATAACGTCAATTAGAAGTAAATATTAAAATTGAGAAGTATATAGTACAAGTGTTTACCGGGGGATTAGATACATCACCAACCAAATGTCTAGGCCAGGCGACAAAGGACTTAAATGCTTCTTCCACAGTGAAGAACTCATCTGTAGGCATAGGAAGAATGGCATCCGCTATGACAACTTCATCCACCGTGACCTTGACCTCATCTTCTAAAAGTTGTACACCATGCACTACAATGGCTGTCTCATAAACTGTACCACGAGCCACTAGCACGGTCCCAGTATCAGAAAGAATATATAACTGACATGGACGAGTTTCATCCATGTCGTCCCCTGGGGCACCGGAAGCTGAACAACTTCCTTTACCGCTTCTACCTGTCAAATTAAATGTTAGGTTATGCAAAAAGTAAATTAGTTACCAAAAATAAATAAGTTTACCTGTAGGGGGCACAACATGTTCCGCTACAGGAGATGGCGGAGGACGATTGCCATAATCCTCATAATGCTGCTGGAACTGGCGCGCAACCATTTCAGCAACTTCATCATACAACTCTGCTCGAACCTTCTTTGTGATCTCCTGCGTCATCTCTTTTCTTATTTCCTCCTTCATCTTTTCGTATGAATATGGACGCGAGGAAGACCCAAAAAACTGTCGTATGCCTATGCCAGTCCCAGCACCACGCACCCGTCCTGGGTGCTCAGGTCGTCCAATAGCTGTGGCAAGAATATCTTGACGACCTTCTTGTGTGAATTGACCTTGGGAGCTCTGCTCAACCAAGGAGTCCTGTCACATAACAAAAGTTCAAAATCATTAGAAAAATCTATGTAATATATATAACAAAATTAATGTAAAAATATAAGGAATGACATCTTACAATTGTTTTAGATATTTCTCTGGCAGACTCGGAAGTGTAGGAGCCCGATGGTCTTATACGGGCTAACTTCCACTTCTCGTGCCGAGATGGTGGTGAAGGAGGAGGAGGAGGGTCACAACCCTCAGAAAGTGGAAGTCTACTATCTGACTTCTGCTTCATTATTTTTTCTTCAAGCTTCCTATATCCACCACGAGACAGTAGGTGTGGATTTTTATTCTGAGCACTTATTCCCTGTGCTTTTGACCTTTTTTCCTGTGACAATATGAAACAATTGTCATAATATAGAATTATGAATGATGAATTGAATGATTTTACTGTACTTACCTGCCACGCCTAGATTAATGAACCTAGCTCTACAAACTGACGCCATGTTGCTTCGTCAATTGCTGAATATTTGGAACATGGATTTTCATTACTTTTTGGTCCAAATATATATCTAGACGTCAATTTTGTCTTAAACCCTCGAAATCTTTCTGCAATTGCAGATAAACACTTATTCCTTAAGCTCTCGACGTTTGGCATATCAAATGTTATCTGCAACAAAGAAAGTAATAACCTTATATCAATACAGATTTATCAATATAATGAATATAGAAGATGGAGCAATATTGCTTAACTTACCAATAGATCTTGCCATATGAGATTCCGATCAGCCTCAGAAACATGGTCAAAGGATGGAGTAAGTATAGAGATACGATCACGTGCCAATACTCCAAGGTAAGACCTAAATACATCTGCATTTGGGCCAGATGCAACTCCAGTGACCACGTCAATAATGACAGGTGTCCTCTCACCTGCATTTCTTCTAAGTATAAGCTGTCGTAACCTCGTTGCTCCTCTCGTCCGTCTAGAAGTGGTGGGGACTTCATCGCCTGACGAATGAGGTGACTCAGCCATAGATCTGTCACAATAAATAAGATGATATATAAATAAAGCACTTATAAAATAACATATATTATTTAACAATTGCCATAAATATTTACACAAACATGAAATTCATACATAATCATATGGATTGGTCATATATATATTCCCTCATTGTGATCTTCTCGTATTGCTTGTATGTCATCAATTAGAGGGTCGTCATCCAAATTTATTGTCGTTTTAAATGGATGGCTGTCAACGATATGAAGATTACTTATATTCTCTTCTTTATCTTCAATTTGCCTTTTTCCTTGGAGAGCAACATACCAATGGTCAGACGCAGGATCTTTGACATAAAAAACCTGACTTGCTTGATATGCCATGATGAACGGTTCGTCTCTATAACCAACCTTTCGAAAATCAACAAGTGTCATACCAGATTCATCTATTTTGACACCACTCTTATTGTCTACCCACTTACATTTGAAGAGTGCAACGAAAAACTTAGTGTAATCAACTTCAAATATCTCTTCAATTCTACCATAGTATCTCATGGATCCAACTATAGGATTTTGATCTTTGGATGTTGAAAACTGTAGCGACTCAGCTTCTAGACTGACGCCACTATTTTGTACTGTGCTTTTATCATCCAAAGTCTTTGTATAGAATGTGCAATTATTAATTTCGTAGCCTGTACAACATACAACATCAAACTTCAAGCCATTTGCTAACCACAAGAAAGTCTCAGAGGACCGTGATTCTTTCGAAACTTCAGATTTGAACCAGGACAAGAATGTTCTGTTATGCTCCATCAACTGCCATTTCTCTGATTGTCGTGGATAGTTGTCCCTTACAACGGCTTTGTGTGCTTCCAAAAATGGGATCACTTCATCTGTGTTGTTTAATATGTACAAATGTGCTTGCATCAATTCTTCACGACTTTTCGTCACCACATTCACACCCCGGATGCTTTTACTTGTAGAATATCTACTCAACCATGATGTCCGAGGGACTCCTATCGGATTTGCTTTAGTCATATACTCAGAGCAAAACTCAATACTTTCTTCAGCAATATATCTTTCAATCATCGAACCTTCTGGACGATATTGATTTTTGACGTACCCTTTCAAAATCTTCATATAACGCTCAATAGGATACATCCATCTTAAGTATACTGGTCCACACAACTTTATTTCTCTGACCAAATGAACAAGTAAATGCACCATGATGTCAAAAAAGGATGGAGGGAAAAACACTTCTAGTTGACACAAGATGATGATAATTTCGCTTTGAAGTTCATCTAACTTTGTAGGATCGATGACTTTACTACAAATTGACGAGAAAAATGAGCACAATCGAGTTATGGTCAGCCTAACGTTTTTGGGCAAAATTCCACGAATTGCCACTCGTAACAACTGTTGCATTAAGACGTGGCAATCGTGAGACTTCAGTCCAACAAGCTTTAAGTCCTGCATTGACACTAAGCTCTTGAAATTTGAAGAGTATCCTTGTGGTACCTTGATACTCTTTAAACAAAGACAAAAACTTATCTTCTCTTGTTTGGACATTGTGTAACATGCAGGAGGCAAATAAGTACGTTTACCAATCTCTCTTGGTGCCAACTCTTCTCGGATCTTCATGTCAACCAAATCCAAACGCGCATTCACTCCATCTTTTGTTTTTCCCTGGATGTTTAGTAGTGTACCAATCAAGCTATCACAGACATTTTTCTCAACATGCATGACATCTATGCAATGTCTAACATCTAACTTTGACCAATATGGAAGATCAAAGAATATTGATTTCTTCTTCCAAGGGGTCGTTACAGAAGACTTCTTCGACGTTTTCCCAAATATATGATGTACTTTATTAACTTTCTCAGCAACTTCAAGTCCAGTAAGTGGAATGGGTGCATTGTCTTTCTCTTGTTCTCCATTGAATGCTTTCTTTAACCTTCGATATGGATGATTAGATTGTAAAAATCGCCGATGACGCATATACACTGTCTTCCTTCCGTGTTTTAATTGTTGAGCTGCAGTGTTTTCTTCACATATAGGACATGCTTTATGACCCTTCACACTGTACCCCGACAAATTACCATAAGCTGGGAAGTCATTAATGGTGCAAAATAACATGTCATGCATCATGAAAGTTTCTGAAGCAAAGGCATCAAATATTTCAACCCCATCAACCCACAACAACTTCAAGTCTTCAACTAGTGGCCTTATATAAACATCGATGTCATTTCCAGGCTGCTTTGGACCAGATATCAACATTGACAACATCATGTACTTTCTTTTCATGCACAATCCAGGAGATAAGTTGTAAATTATCAGTATAACAGGCCAACAACTGTGATTGGTACTTAAATTACCAAATGGATTCATTCCATCAGTAGCTAAGCCAAACCTAAGATTTCTACATTCTTCACCAAATTGGGGGAATTCTTGATCAATAATTTTCCATTGCTTTGAATCAGCTGGATGACGAAGCAGCCCATCAGTTGCTCTCTCATCTGCATGCCATCTTAGGTTTTTAGCGTCTTTGGGATTCGTGAACAAACGCTTAAGTCTGGCAACTAGTGGAAGGTACCAAACTACTTTCAAAGCAGAACCATTCTTTTCTGTGTGACCACCATCTTCACCGTTGTTTTTTGACTTGTATCGTGATAACCCACACTTTGGACACTTTATCAAAACTTCATTCTCATTCCTATATAATATGCAATCATTCGGACATGCATGTATCCGTTTATATTCCATACCCATCGGACAAAGAATTTTTTTTGCATCATAATTACGATTGGGTAACGTATTTCCATCTGGCAGCATTTCATTCAACAACGACAACAATTCTGTAAAACTCTTATCACTCCATCCATTGCTCGCCTTTAAATTCATGAGCCTTAACACCGCTGACAACCGTGTGAACTTAGTTGAACCCGCATACAAAGGAGTCTCCGCATCAGTGGACATCGTTTCATACACATGTGCTTGGGCAAAAGCTTCTGCACCAACATCGCGGATCATGTCCTCTAAGTTGTCTTCTTCTGCTTGATCTTCCATATCCATTGTGGAATCATAAACATTTTCAGTTTGAGAGACAGTTGGAAAGTCTGTTAATTCGCCATGCCATATCCATGTTGTATAACTTCGTATGAAACCATCACAGATAAGATGTTCCCTAATATCACTTGCGTTCAACTTCCTCCCATTCAAACAGTTCACACATGGACATCTGAACTTCACTTCATTATCACCACTTGTACTCGCATTACGTTGCGCAAACTCTATAAATTCTTCTACCCCTCTCTCGTACTCAGTGCTGATGCGTGGTAAATTAATCCACCCTCTATCCGTACGCATCTTTACTGAAATTGTTTACACAATTTCAATCATCTTGAATGATCACTTTGATCGTGCTTGTATTCAAGGTGTGACCCTATCCCATTCAAGAAGATTCACTTTTTTTAGTTTATTAAACATATCAATTTTAAACAACATATCTCATATTTCACGAAATTTTGCCAGCATTTCGCATTGGTCTTCAGGTTACACGAAATGAAAGTGATTATAAATCACAATCAAATATGCACCCGAAGATCAATACAAAACACACCGACAAATTTTCGTGAAATTTAAGAAATGTATATTAAAATTGATATGTTATAATAAACTATGAAAAAGTTATTACTCTTCTTAAACTGTCCAACCGGACAATTCAAGATTCAATACTGTAAATTATTATTACCATCTCCTCTATTTTCATTTGTAAAAAGTATGTTTGTTCAAAAAATCTGGAGATAGTAAATAATTTTTGTATTGAATCTCAAACGGGAAACTAAGGCTAATTCACAACAGCAATATATATTCAAGCAAACAAATAATTACATACGCAACATGTAATATATTCAACCAAACAATATATTCAACCAAGAGTAAATAATGTCATTTCAATTAACTTTAGGGTTTAGA